>NC_053441.1:19866636-20581636 GCF_007990345.1 Gossypium hirsutum
TATATAAATATAATAAATAAATAAAAAGCAGGATAGATATAAAAAATATTGAATATATATATAATATTATTATTAGATAAATATTAAAGTTTATAAATATAGATTCGTAATAATTTTAGACATATATATTATAGTATATAAGCACATATATATAAATAATAATAATATAATAATAAAAATAAATAAATGAGCAAAAAGAAAAAAAACATGATTAAAAGGGACTTAAATCGAAATAAAACAAAGTTTCTGGGCCAATTTAAAAATAAAAAAAGGCGGAGGGACCTAATTGCAAGCGCGCGTAAAAAAGGGGGACCGAAAGGGTAATTAAACCCTCAATGTCAAAACGACGCCGTTCCAGGGAGGAGGGCGCAGATGGTCGAAGGACCAAATCGAAAAACAAACTAAAATAGTGGGCCAATTTGCAAAAATTAAAAAAAGATTAAATTAAAAATAATTAAAACTACGGAGGGGCTAAACGAGCAATTAGCCCCTTCGCAAAGAAAACACGCGGATCCTCCTGGTAATGGGTCGGGTCGATCCGATCCAAAGCAAAACAACGCCGTTTTGGGCGTTATGGAGCTGGGCCAAAACGGCGTTGTTTCACACGCCTATATATTCAAAAATTTTCCCAAAAAATTTCATTTCCTCTTTCTTTTTTCAAAAAAAAAATCCCCAAAACCTCTCAACCCTCCCCTTTTCTCTCTGAGCGCCGGCCAAGGGTCCGGCCGAGGGCCACCGCACCGGCCGCTGCCCTCCGGCACCGGCGCCACCGTGTACGGCGGCGGGGAGACCAAAAGTCTCCCTTTTTCTCTCCGATGACTCTCCTCGGCCTCCTGAGCGCTCCGGTGACGTAAAGAAAAGGGTAATAAGCTTCTTTTTTAATCTTTTTTTTATATTTTTGTGTAAAAAATGAAAGAAATAAAATTGTAAAAAAAAAGCAACAGTAGAGAGGAAAAAAAGGAAAACCGGTCAAAGATTAGTGTTTAACCTTTTTATTTCTCTTCTTTCTGGAAAAACAAGGGCCGAACCCCTTTTACAGTCAATAAACTTGGCTTTTATAGCTAACATTACATGCTTTTTCTTTTCATTTTGGTTGCTGTTCTTTGCGTGTTTTGCAGGTGCTTTGATGGGAGTGGTTAGTGGTGGTTGCGGCGGTGGCAGGGAGTTGGTGCACTAGGGTTTCAGTCTCTGAAACCCTAGTCTGATGTGGGCTTGTCCATTAGGTTCGGGTATTGGGCCGTTCGGGTTTTTGGGCTCTGGGTTAGGCTAGTTGGGTTGGTGGGTTAGTTTAATTGGTTTGGGTTTTTTTATTTTTTGTAATTGGGCCCCAGGCTAAAATTGGGCTTGTACAAGCATAGTGTCAAAGTATATGTCGATGATATACATTGATGTAAAGTGCATCCATATGGAATAACATGTAAAGGATCTACAAGAAATGTTTGCTATTTTGAGAGCCTACAACACGAGATGAATCCCACTATAAGTGCACTTATGACATGGGAGCTAGAAAGTTCATTTGATTCATGAAATCCATTAGGGGGAAGCAAACCCTAAGAAAATCTAGTCCATCCTAAATCTCGCATCTCCCAAAAATGCAAAAGAGGTTCAATAACTTACATGCAATATCATAGCGATGAACAAATTTGTGTAAAAAATGGTAGAAAAGTGCCTACCTGTTAGCTCGATAATTTAACTTGAAATCACCAAGGGAGTGGGTGAACTGGCCTCTTAAAGATTTGTGGTTGCTAAGAAAATGATAGAGACAATAAACACTTCTATTTATAGTGGTTCGGCCCTAATTTTCTACTAAACTAACTTAGCTTTTCACAACTAAATTTTTTTCCAAATTCACTAATTTGATAACCTTTGAGGACAATGTTTAACCTTACAATCTCCCTTAAGATTTCTACCCAAAATCTTAAGATTGCAACTCCCTTAAGGTTTCTACCCAAACCTTGAGACTTAAACTCTCTCAAAGAGTAAATACAAATAGCAAACTAAGAAGTAATTCTTACTAGATTAGAATATTTGTCAATTAAGCACAAATAAATAAGTATACACTTGAGCTAAAGAATAACAGCGAAGGCTCACAAGTGTGTACAAGGAAAGTATGAAATAATTAAGCACTAAGGTTATATTGATTGATCTTTAGGCTTGATGATCTCTCTAGTTATTTTAGGACCTTTGGAAGATGGTATTTATACCCTCTAATTCATTTTCAACCATTGTGGTTGTTGGAAACATGAATAGAGTCATTGGTGATAAAAATACCAAATCATTAAATTCACCAGCAACAAAAAGTATTGATACTATTAACATTTAATGTCTGATTCAGTGATCGTTAAACATTTAATGTTTGATCCAGTGATCATTAAAGTTAGTTTACAATGATACGAAAGATAATTTATTGATACCTGGTAAAAGGTATCGATACTTTTTGAAAATGTATCGACACTTTTTGTAATTGATTGAAAACATAATGTCAATTTAGTATCGATTTTAAAATGGGTATCGATATTTTGAAAACTATCGATACGCAGGCCAAAAAGTATCGAAGAGTACTTGAGTTCTTCCCTTGCTAATTTCGCGATCTTTTAAGGTCTATCTACATTTGTACTTGGCGGCATTAGATGAGACAATGGCAACAGTCTTGGTAAAAAAAACAAGCGGCCCACTAGAATCTTCTTTATTATAGCAAGGCTCTGTAGAATGGCGAACTTAATTATCCAAAAGTGGAGAAAATAGTGGTCACTTTGGCAGTTGTAGCAAGAAAGCTTCTCCAATGTTTTCAAACATATCTCGTATTAGTGTCATTAGACCATCCTCTTAGGGACAAAAACATAGTGAAATTTTCAAATAGAATGGTGAAATAGAGTGTGGAATTAAGTGAGTTTGAATTGAAGTTTGTACCAAGAAAGGCTATCAAAGCATAAATTGTCACATATTTAAAATCATGCTTGTAGAAGAATTCCAACCAAACCAAACAACAAAGCATGCAAAGTCTCCTTCTCCATTGTTTGATACACTTTCTTTCAAAACTTCTCTTAGCTTGCTACAACCACTTCCTCCTCCCTTTTGCGGCTTTCCACCCTTAGGGATAGGCTTCGATCTCCTGGCCACATTATTGTATCAACAAGTTATATTTGAAAGATGTTATGTAAACTATACAATTTTCGGTGAGGATTCTACATGATATTGTATAATTTTAGATAATTATATGATTGTAGCAAAATTAATTAAGATACAGTTTACCAAATAACTAAATTTAGGTAAAAGTATTTTTGTTACCATTTAAGTACATTGCAACACAAAATACTAGTAAAATATTATTTTAATATCATGTAATAAAATGTGAGTTTTGAATTTGTAATTCTACAGTGAAAGATTCTAATAAAATTAGGTGAGTTTTTTCGTTTGAAAATCATGCTTCTATTTTGTTTTGTTTTGTTGTGTTTGACGTTTATGGGCAAATAATGCGAATTTTATTTTTCAAATATTGACCTTTCCTTAGAAAGGTGAGATTTATAAAGCAAGATATTTGTTTTTGTAAATGACCATGACTAATGATGGTTCCACTTGAAAAAAATGCGCTTTCCCCTATGGATATGCCAAACCAAACCACTTAAATACTTTTTAATAGAAAATAAAACTGTTGAAGAATAAATGCATATGAAGTTTATTTTCAACTTAAACATTAAGGAAATAAAGTTGAATAGTTGTTTGTCAAATTTTATTTATAACAGCGATTAAAATTTTCATTTAACACTTACATGATATGGATCTAATCTCAGTTATTTTTTAAAAAGGAACTTTACATTAAATCTAAAAAATCAAACGAATTATTTTTATATAATTTGAAATATTTTATCTGAACATTGGCCCGAGTAGACATGTAATCCTAACTTTCTTATAAGTTCGAAAAAAGAATCCCACTTATTTACTTTTGTTTACCCTATAATTGGAGCTTTGAAATTTAACGTACCCTAGGTACACACAAAAAAAATGTGTTTACTTAGTTTAACAGATAAAGTTGATCACTTATTGAGTTATTTTGGATTATGATGAACATGTTACTCGTTTTAATTAATTGCATAAAAAATGCTAATTTTTTTCTTGATAAAATTATTTAATTGTATATAGTCTTTTCTTTTAAGGATATAATTTTTTATTGTTTCTAGAACAATTCACCAAACCCACATGATTTAAAAGTATTTTTTAAATAGAACAGATGGGGCATTCTTTATATACATTTCATGACTATCTTAACAATAAAATGCATATTTATTTCGTTCGTTTATACTTATTAATAATAATTAACTAATGGCGTTGAACAACCATATAATTTGGTGCTAAACGTTGATTTTTAGCAAAAAATACTTAATTGCAAGTTGAAAGATTAATCTTTGTCGCGGCATAAAATAATGATTTAGCAGTCAAAATGACGGAAATTATGAGTTTTAATATCCGTATATTTTATTTTCCTTCAAAGAGAAAATCCATATATTTTAACTTTTATTCTATTTATTAGTTGATTATAGATACTTTTTTTTGTTGTTTTATTAATTATGACTTAAAATAATAAGCCAGCCCACATGCAATCACCAAATTAACTTTTGCACTTTTCAAATATGAGATATAGTTTGAATAAATACATAAACTATTAAATATTAACAATAAAGGGCAAATATTATTCTATTTTTTATTTTTTATGGGAAACCATTAAATTTTTTTCTTGTCGTCACTTAAGGTGCTTTTAATTTGTTAAAACTCTAGCAGATGCTTCAACGCTCAATGTGATTTTGGAGTATCAAAGTAAATTTAAAAGTTGATTACAAGAAAAATAAATATTTATAAATATATATTTAATGTATCGGCCATACATAAAAATCATTTTATAATATTTTTTTCCAAAGTATAAATTACTATGTTATTTTATGTTGATAATTTTGTGTAGATATGCGAATAAGAGAATTTATGCAATCTTTTCATAGAGTTAACTTTGAAGGGCTTACTGCTGACGGCCTAACTATAAAATATTAAGTCCACAAGATTTGAAAGCCCAAATTGCAAATAGTCGTGGTGGACTCCACGGGTGGGCCCCAAAGTCATCATCTAATTCGTTCAACCAAAGTATTAATCAACGTAATTCTCTCTCTGTCTTCGCTCGATTTTTTTTAAAATTTTCCTTTCGTATAAATTTTGGGAAAAATAAGAGAAAAAAATTAAAAAGGAAATAGTAGAGTTTCCTACGAAAATCAAGGGCTTGTTTTTTGCAGGTTTAATTACTAATCTTGATTAAGAATTTTAATTATCACATCTGATTTCCCTCTCAATTTTATTATCTTTAATTGATCTAGGATTTTCTTTTTGTCGACCAGAGATTTTTGAAAGGATCGCTATGGCAGTTGCTTCGGACGAAACCACCCGCATATGCAATCACTGGTATTTTTTATTAGTATATTTGCAGACCATTTTCTAGAATTAATTTTTCATTTGTTGAGTTTTCGACGCAATCTTCCTGATCGCAGCCCTTTGTTCCTTTATTCTTATATCAGCTCAGAATTTGCGTCTTTCTGCTTAAATTTGTTGTTATTTTTTCTTTCTTTTTTTTAATATATTTTTTTATTGGCGTTGTGGAGGAATTTTTATTGCCTGATTTGTCTAGAATCTGTGTAGTACGATATTAATTCATGCATAAAGAAATTATTAGTAATTTAAGTTGACCAAATCAAGCTGGAAAGGGAATGACTTTGATGTCTGTGAGGACCTAAAACATTTTTATTTGATGCGTTTATGTCTTCGTGGTTGTATTAGTTAATCTGATCATGGCATTTGTCGTGCCTATAGCTAAAAATCCTTTGAATTTTGAAAGTTTGGATGTGATTATAGGGTATGTTAAACATTTCAACTTAATTGTTGGTGTTTTTGAGATATTTCTTTGTTTTGCTAGTTTTCTATTATCAATAGTTTTGTAATCAACTTGATGCTGGAAAGTGTGTGCGTATGTTGAATAAAGCTTGAAGCTTCCACTTTTTCCTATATATCTGAATGCTCGCAACACATAACGACATGTTTGAAGTATCCTTACATTGTTAGGAAGGTGAGTTGTGGATGAAAGATTTCCGAGGTTTGTCTATTACCTTGCTTTCTTGCAAGATAGAAGTGCATTATCCTTCTGAGTTTTGTTTTGATGTATGTCTCTGTTTTGGAGTGGTTGCTAATTTATTTGATGTTAGAATGATGTGTTTTGCAATCCATTTTTACGAGGATGGAGTTCCTTTTACTCAAATAGGTAATTATTTTGGAAATTCCCCCGCTTTAAAACCTTTAATGAGTGCTTTTCCTTTTTAATGGTTCAGTGACAGGGCCATACCTTCTTCAAATATTGATTTGCACTATGCTCATTGTTCTCGTAATCTTGAAAAATGTAAAGTTTGTGGTGATATGGTTCCAAAAAAGCATGCTGAGGAGCATTTCTTAAACACACATGCTCCGGTAAGTCCTTTCTAATTGTTCTCATTTGAATTGTTTCTTTATCTTGCTTTTTCTTATTTATCTTCTTTCCCCGTTGCTATGATGGCTTTTTGAGTGCTATTTGAGCTAGAGCAATGAAATTGTTCGAACCTTGGAGATGGCTCAATAAACAGAAATAATACGCAACATTCAAATGTACTGAAATATTGGAGCTTTTCTTAGGCCTTTATTTTTTCTCTTTTAGAATGAAATAACTAAGTTTTTGCTTTTGCATATTCTCCTTGCCAAAATATCTTATTGGCCTAGGACTTGTGGTTTATCTGACAAAGATAATTGATAAAGCCGGTTTAAAGTGGTGGATATTTGAGTTAATATTCCCCCCTTTTGAACCCAAGTTTTCTCTTTTGGGTTTCAATCGTGGGTTTGTCAAGGGAAGAATTTTTTCTAAGATCATAACTATAAGGTAGAAATTATTCAACCAACTGATAGTTAAGTTTAACTGTTTATTGTCAATGAAGGTCTGAATTATTGTTTTTGATAAAAGTGAACTAAAAGACAAACACAAAGATTCTAATTATTCCTTTAACATTGATAATGATGGAAAAGTGCAGTCAACCACAAGTTTGTTTGGCATAGGTTATCGTTTCTCGATTCTGTTATGCTTGTGTGTCTGTATCTAATGTGCAGGTGCAATTGCAATTGCACATCTACTGTTAAATCTAATTTAATGCAGTTGTTAACATTTGTGATGTTATTGACTCCATATATGTCAAGCAGGTTACCTGTTCCTTATGCAGTGAGACAATGGAACGTGAAATTCTACCTATCCATAAAGGTGAAAATTGCCCCCAGAGGATTGTTACTTGTGAGTTTTGCGAGTTTCCTTTGCCTGCTATTGATCTGGCCGAGCATCAGGTGCTACTTCTGAATCATTTTCAGTGAGAGGATTCCCACAATATTTGTTAGGTGAAACTGTTATAATCTTGCCGTTTCTTTGCTATTTTAGGAGGTATGTGGGAACCGGACAGAACTCTGTCATCTCTGTAACAGATACGTTAGACTGAGAGAAAGATATAACCATGAAAGTCGATGTAATGGTAGTCCAGAAGACCATGTCGGATCTTCCAGGTATACATGCTATAGTTTACAGTTGGAATGTTCGGTAGGATTCAGTTATTGCGTTTCGACAATTTTTTTTATACTACTAAGCTTGTTATTGATGCCCTATGTTGTGAAGTTATATTTTTGTCTTCCTAGTATCTAGCGCAAGTTAGCATTTTGTACTCATTGCAAGTTTCAGTCTGGAAAATTGGTAACTAAGTTAACGTATGGGGATTTATGTTAAAAGTATTCATTGAGTTAGTTCTTTGGGCAATCGTGTCTATGCTTCATTCAGGACAAATATAGCGAGTTAAGAGTTTTTTCTTAGCTTGTTATTTTATATCAACATGGGCAGTTTAAGCTTGTGATTGATATCAATGGTTGTATGCGCCATGTCATTATTGTCTTTTTTCTACTCCCTTCCATTAAGCTATGTTGCTCCCACTCTTTAACTTAAAGTATTTGTGTTCAATACTTCTGGCTGGTGAACATGGGTAGGGGGGTATGATCTTTCAAGGATCCTCCAATTACACGGAAAAACTTAAAAATACTGAATGCATCCTTGTTGGGCAAATATCTTTTTGAGATTCTAATCTGAATCTGAGTAACATGACCATCAATCACGAGAACCAAGCCCCTAGTAATCTAGGAAATAGTGCATATTTAACTTGTGTTCATCTCACCCGGATATGAACCTAACCTATTTCTATTTCGGAAAAGGCCGCTTGGTAAATCCTGAGATCGATTGTGATGATGTTTTACTGTTTTAACATTGGGCACACACGTCTTTATTATCTGAAAACCATATCGGAATGTAGCTCTTTTTTTCTGCATTGTCTGAAGAGAATTGTACCGTGTATGTTGGTTTAATTTAATGGATTGGGACCTATGTTTAGGAATGTTAGGCCAGTTGAAAGGGAGCAAGGAGCTCGGAGAAGGCAGCCGCCAGAATACTCACGGAAACGACTTCTATTCACCGTTGCAATAGCCGGGATTGCTGTTTTATTAGGATCACTTTTTTTCCAGAAGACGATGGAGACCGGTCCAGTAGTTTAGCCGAGTAGAGGATGCTCATTGGCTTGTGTAGATCAGCTGGAGAGCTTACATATTTCATTTCTGTATCTCAGATTATCCTAGAGCGTATACCATTGTTACTGTATTAACACTCAATTCAGATTCTGATAATCTATGGACTATCCCATCGCCATATTTGCTCCTTTCCTCTGAATTTATGTACATGAAAGATGACACTGTTGCCTTTCTTTTGTAATTCCAAATTATTATCTCAATAATAATGCTAAATGTATCGAAAATATTTTAACAAGTTGAAATCCTTTTCTTTTGCTCTTATACTGATGTCATTGCTTGCAATGTTATTAACTAAGGGTGGTCACGTTATATGTTCGAGCCGTACAAGTCAAAATTTGGATTAGGGCTTTCCACTTTCAAGCTAGTCTAAATTAGTATTTAGAAATAATTCTTAAAATTAATTAAAAATATATTAATATTAATATAAAAATTAATGCCCTGGTAGAGAAGCTCTTCAATCTCTGATCATCTTAGTCAAATAGTCTAATTCCATTATGTTCCTCTTCTCAACGAATTTTTATTTTTTTTGACATTTTAGATTGAGTTTTTATGACCTAGAATTCTATCACAAACTCCTAATTGAATTTAGTACTTTGAGTCTCTTTTTTGTTGATATTTTTATTCCCTTTTCTATGATTTTATTTTGTTTCTTTGCTTTTATTATTATTGTTTGGAGTTACTGAAACAAGTTTATTTGCTTTTTTCTTGGTTAGAGGTGAGCTAAGGGGGTTTAATAGTGGCTTTACTAGAGATTGACGCTTGAGTTATTGTCGGTAATGTTTGGATTATCAGGTTAGGAAATAATAATGTGAAAATTGAGCGAGCAAAGTGTAAACTTATAATGTAATGATGAGTTTATAATTTTTTTGAAATTAAGTGATCAAATTATAAATTTACTAATAGTTGAGTAATTAAATTGTAAATTTACCCATCCCCACATCCAGGTAGCACTAGGGGCACGTGTCATGGACCACGGTTCAAAGTCCATGACCATTGCACAAAGAATGTCTCATAGAGGTCAATCTATTAAATGAGGCTCATTTGACCCACTAGAACTAGCTCGATTTGAAGAACAAATAACGAAGTACCTTAGAAGATTGTAGGAAATTATAATTTGATAAGATTTGCTTGTGTAATCTTTGAAGATTATGTAAATCCCTTAATTATAGATAAGTTTCGATTTTGACCGTCGATGTAACTCAATCTATACCATTGATTTTGGGGAACTCAAGTATAAATAGAGGTTTTCCCCTCTTTTGTAATTATCAATTGTATCATATTTTTTTGAGTTAAATAATGTAGTGAGATAATTCTTATTTTGAGAGATTTGGGTTGATTTAGGCGCATTTAAAGAGAAAAAATCACTTAAGATCGCACGAATTGTAACTCCGTAAAACACGCAGGGGCATTCACCCCTAAAATGAGAATATTGTTACATTATCCCTTTAGACGTTGTAGTTTTGTGAATTAATATAGTGATAAAATCACATTTTGATGCCTCAAAAAATTATCTTTTAATTTTGGCCCCTAAGAAAATTTCCTCCCTTCCTACATTTGACGTCCATTAGCAACTCAACGAGCTAATGCCAAATTTGTAATTTTCTTAAATTAATATCTAAAATGTAAACATAATAATAGTTAAACGACACCATGCATTTTTTAATGTATCTCTCAAATAGTAAGGGCACATTTAATCAAATTATACCAATCGCCATTATTTGTTTTTCGCTTGCTACTTTTTCTGAACTTAACCTTCTATTTTTCTTTTTCGCTCTTAATATGATGTCATGGCATTTTATCCAATTAAAAAAGAAAAAAAAGTTCTCTCATTCAATGTGTTAAACTCTCTCCTAAGTTTTAGTTTTAAAAAATATTTATAAATATAAGAAAAATTTTACGAGTATTTGCAGTGCATTCTAAATATATATAAAATATTTCTATCCTATAATGTAATATTATTTATTTAATTTTCATTTTCGTATTTGGCCTAATTCAATGAAACTTAATTTCTCACTTTGATATATAAATTTCATTTGACCCATCTTGATATTTAAAGTATTATTTCATTATAATTTTTAGTCTAATTATTAAGGTAAGTTAAAAAATGGTGGCTATTTTAACCAAAAAAAAACACTAAATATATATTTTTATGTATCTCTTATATATTGATTTATATTTTTATAGTTTCTTAAAGTTTATATATATATTAAGAAGGAAATTTTAATATATTTTTTACAAAAAAAAAAACGTCACATTTTATCGGCTAAAACAACCATAATTTTTTGTTTAACTTCTTTTAAAAATTGGACCAGAGTGTAAATTAAGCGTTTAATGACACAGAAAGGTATTCGTTTTCTACTTCCATCGTGAAATCAAACACGCGCCTTCAGAGGTTAAACCCTTACCCGCCACGTAACTGTCTCCAGAGAACAATCGCTATAGCAACCGCTAGCTCTCTCAATCGCCTACGGCGGTCGCTTCAACATTGAAATTAATTCCGATCAGCCCATCACCGCCATCACCGCCGTTTCTCTCTCGTACGATGGAACTTACAACCGCCTGATTCCGTGACAGACTGATCGTCCATGACGAGCACACTGCGGAGAATCATAGATTGTTTCAGTGACTGTAGTGGCTGTAAAACATGTAAAGGAAATGCAAGGCAAGGTAATTCAAAATTTAAAATTCTTATTTTCAATTTTATCGTGACTGGAGATTTTTATTTATTTTCAAAACTTCTCCTTGAAATGAAAATGAGGTACATCTTCAATGAAGAAAGGGAGTGGCAATAGTAAATGCTCGACGTGAAAGCAGCAAAGCCAAGTCTTGATTATTGATAAAGATCCTATATTCAAAATTTACATTTTTGTTTAGACATTTCTATTTATGATATGTTTGCTTTAGGCTTTTTACTCTTACATGCTTATCCTAGTTTAAGAAGATATTGGTTTGTTCTCTAATCAAAAGCCTCAAGAAATTTCTATCTTTTTCATGGATTTTATTTCTCTATTTGGATAAAAATTTCAATCGTGTCATAAAACTGTTTCTTTTACCCTTTGTATTTCCAGATATGTTGAACATGAATCAGGATACAAATTGTGCCCCAATGCTGACTCAGGGAGTCCGGCTGCATATTCAAGACCGTTATGTAAGTTAATTTTGTTGTCTGATTTTTCAACTTGGATTCCAGAAATTGATGGAATTGGATATGCGTCAACACATGAATGGTTGGCATCTTATGGAAGTTTACATTTGACTGATTTTGAGTTGGTTGTGATTGTGAATGGTACTTTGTGCAGGTTGTGATGGATAATGGCATAGTTCAAGTCTCACTATCAAAACCAGGGGGTATTGTTACGGGAATACGGTATAATGGGATTGACAATTTGCTTGAAGTTCGAAACAAGGAAACTAATAGAGGGTGTGTAGTATTATAGCTACTTTACTTTTCCCCTAGTTGTTTCTGCTTGTGATGGTTAATGATCTATAAACATGGAACTAATTTGGAGCATAGCAATAAAAAAATTAATTAATAGGAAATTCTGAACATGGAATTAATGCAATTAAATCAAGATACTAAGTTAGACTATGCAGTTTAAGGGCAAAGAACTTCTAGGAATCTCAGGAATATTATAAGCAATTTTCCGTAGTCCTCATATAGAGGGTTTCTTACATACTTCCTTGTGTATTATATTATTTTTCTTTCTTAATTAAATCATAGCTAATCAGACCTTTTCTTCCTATTTGACTGAAAATTTCTGATTGTAGGTACTGGGACCTGCACTGGAATGAAATAGGAGGCAAGGGAATATTTGATGTGTATGTACATTTTCCTCTTGTCTGCATATATGACACATAATGTAACAATGCAACCTCCTTTCATTAGGACAGATTTTGATTTCAAGAAATGTCTTTCTTACTATTTGGAGTGCCAAATGGCTTTCCCATATATTTGTTTTTCAAAGCAAGATGGATAGGAACTACATTGCAATAGCATTTATATATATTTGACTGAGAAAATTGGTTGATCCAGGAATTCTGAAATTATACATAATTGTTTTCATGCTAGCAACATTCTCTGCATAGCATGGTTTCTTTCTCTATATCTCAAGAGTTTTATCATTATTGTTAGCTTGCGGTTCCCTTTCAGACAACTATTTCTTCTTTGCTTACAAAGTTTGGTTCCTACCATTTCCCTTTAGGTCTTCTCATTAGGATCAGCTAAAACTAATTCTGATTAAGTACACTTGATTTGTTGATCATAAAATAATTACATCATGGCTAGCTAAAGTGTGAAGCAAGAGTTATTGCATTGCAGGATCCAAGGAACAAGTTATAGAGTTATAGTGGAAAATGAGGAACAAGTTGAGATCTCATTCACAAGAACTTGGAATCACTCCCTGGAGGGAAAGTACATTCCCCTAAATATTGATAAAAGGTCCTTGCTTAAACCATATATTGGTTTGCTACTGAGATTTTCTGCAAAAAAATTATTAATTTTGATAATCTTTCTCCAGGTTTATAATGCTTCGTGGTTCATCTGGCTTTTACTCCTATGCCATCTATGAGCATTTCAGGGAATGGCCTGGTTTTGAGCTTGGAGAAACCAGAATTACTTTCAAGCTCAGAAAAGACAAGTAACAAATTCATAGCATGTTCTTCCCTTTAATAATTACGGTGCTTAAATAATGGATTTCTTTAAAAAACCTACAATTTCAAGTGAAAATTTGAAAACTTATTTTTCTTATTCCCGAAATGCTATTGTAAGAAATATGCCTTCTATTCCTGTCAATCTGGAGTTTGATTCAATTATGGACAAAACTTAGTAGTTAGTTTTCTTGAATTTATTTTGACTCTATTGATTGACTCGCTCAACTATAATTTTCCATTTTAAGAATTATGTTTCCATAGCAAGTTAAAGATAACTTCCAGTTATTGTTTAAGGCCGATGAAGCCACTAATCCTAGATAGGTTATGAAATGGATTGAAGTGCTGTATGGGACCTCAATTTGATTCAAATATAAGTAGAATCTTTTAGTCATCGATGTATGGTTTGTAAGTGAAGTAATTTTGACTAACTAAAAATTGGTTGATTGTATGGACTTCTGAGTTTATCACAGGTTTCAATACATGGCTGTAGCAGATAACAGGCAAAGATACATGCCCTTCCCTGATGACCGATCTAATGGACGAGGCATACCTTTGGCTTATCCAGAAGCAGTCCTACTTGTCAATCCCCTAGATCAGAGGCTAACAGGAGAGGTACTTCTTCCATCCTCATTCTCCTTGTGTAATTTGTCTGGGCCATTTTCTCCATTATCTGCTGTAACCGCTTTTCAATTAAATTGTTAAACAATTTACAAACTTAATTGAGTCCAATTTGGCTAAGTTTAAATGTTTCTTGTCCTTGTTAACTCGAGATTTCTAGCCCTAGCATGGTTAGGTATTAGAATTGCTTTTTCCATATGTGTGCGCACACAGGAATATATGTTGTTTGATATGACTTCTTGATTTATAGGTGGATGACAAGTACCAGTATTCATGTGAGAATAAAGATCTTCGGGTTCATGGTTGGATCTGCTTTGATCCACCTGTTGGGTTCTGGCAAATCACACCAAGTGACGAGTTTAGATCTGGTGGACCTCTTAAACAGAACCTAAGCTCACATGTAGGACCCACCACTCTGGCTGTAAGTGCCTCGTTTTGGACAACAGTATTTAGTACAATTTTGACATCACTTTGTTTTTATCTCGGCATGTTATTCACTACCATGATCATAAACTCAAGTTACATTAACTCTTGGCCTAATCTGCAGATGTTTCTTAGTTCACATTATGCTGGGAAATATATGGTTCCACAATTTGAAGCTGGGGAGCCATGGAAGAAAGTTTTTGGCCCTATTTTTATGTATTTTAATTCCGCAGCCTACGGAAATGACCCACTTTTTCTGTGGGAGGATGCTAAGATCAAGGTTTAATATTGGAATCTCCATATACATTTTTCTGTGAAACAAGCTGAAATGCTTTGTATTTTTGTATTGACATTTTTTTGGAGAAGATAATTGTATAATTGATCTACAGATGATGGTTGAAGTTCAAAGCTGGCCATACAGTTTCCCTGCTTCGGAGGATTTCCCAAAGTCTGAACAACGGGGTAATGCTAATGGCAGAATATTAATCCAAGACAGGTATGCATGCAAAATAAATTTTACATTTTCAATCACTTAGTTATCAGAGATTCGTAGAGCTCATGCGAGAAACATGATTTAGATGGACAGACTTTTCAATAGATGCTTCTTTATCAGAAAAGTGACAAGATTATTCATAGCAGTCATGTAATATCAAGAATAACTGCAATAGTCACACTGTGACTGTTACTGCAGTTTCCAAGTTTGTAAAGTACAAAAATAGCTAAAATGCTTAGATGTTCAAGAGTTCCTCTTTTGTGTTCAAAATGAAACATTGATTCCTATTCTAGTTTTTCTTTATAAGTAAATGTAATGACTACTTTTTCTTGTTAGGCAATTCTTACTTGTTCATCAGCAACTAATCTAGCTCCTGAAACATATGACGTATTACTCTGTCTAGGTATATCAGCAATGACTGCGTAATAGCTAGTGGTGCATATGTTGGCTTGGCTCCTCCAGGAGACGCAGGATCATGGCAAATGGAAAGCAAGGTAAGATTGCTTGAACTCATATTATAATTCCATTTAGCATGCAAAAGTAGCTGATACCTTTGTCCTTCATTCCTTTTCTGTTGACATTTAAGATTTGTGCTTGTAGTTTGTCTTGAAAATGCTAGCAATGTAACAAATCACACTCTTCAATATAGTGATTTTGCTATTATACTTCTGATTAGAACTATCAATTCTGGACCCAAGCAAATGAGAATGGCTTTTTCTCTATTAGAAATATACGCCCTGGTGACTATAATCTGTATGCATGGGTCCCTGGGTTTATTGGAGATTACCGACACGAAGCTGTCATTACCATAATCTCAGGTAACTGTTTGTCATACTTTGATGTAGTAATTAGTTTGCTAATATCACAAGCATGATATGCTTTATGTAATACGTAGTACAGGTTGTAACATTGAAATGGGTGATGTGATATATGAACCTCCAAGAGATGGACCAACATTGTGGGAAATAGGCATCCCTGATCGGTCAGCTGCGGAGTTCTATGTTCCTGATCCTGATCCGAAGTATATCAATAGGCTTTTTGTCAACCATACTGACAGGTTAGCTGCACTCTTTTGCAATCTCAAAACTATTTTATGAACTCAAAAGTTTTTAGGTTGAGCAGAACCAATTCTTTTGCTTTATCCGTTCAAAGGCTCAATAGTATTTGTCCTATCAGTTTTTTAAAGAATTTTTTGCATATGATCACACCAGATTTGGGAAGAAAAGTCTCCTGCCTGGAACCTTCTCTTATGGAGATCCTCTCTCGAGTTTACTTATTTGATATGCACAGTCCTAAGAATTTGCAGCTATGCGAACTCCTTAATATGTTCTCAATTATCATTTTCTGTTCCTCCACTGGTAGGTTTAGGCAGTACGGGTTGTGGGAGAGATATACAGAACTATATCCTGAAGGAGACTTGGTTTACAAAATTGGTGTTAGTGACTACAGGAAAGATTGGTTCTTTGCACAGGTGGTCAGGTACACTGATACAGTTTTTAACATCATTTTTTGTTTTATGTTATCTGTCATTTTCTCAAGATTAGAGAATTATTTTGAAAATTTTCAGGAAGATAGGCGATAATGCATATCAAGGAACTACATGGAAAATCAAGTTTGAACTTGATAATGTTGATCGGAATGGTATCTACAAATTGCGAGTGGCACTTGCATCAGCTACTCTAGCTGAATTGCAGGTAAAAAACTACACTAAATTGCTGATGGGTGATGCCAGTGAAAGTCTTTGGTCATTTAATTCAGTTATACAATGAAATCACTATTTTCTTTTATCAAAATCTTTCTTTCACTCTAGGTTCGGGTTAACGACCCAAATTCAAATCGGCCTCTGTTTACAACTGGACTGATAGGGAGGGACAATGCAATAGCGAGACTCGGGATTCATGGAATCTACAAGCTGTACAATGTGGACATACCTGGTACTCGATTTGTTAAAGGGGAAAATACCATCTTCTTGAAACAACCAAGATGCAACAGTCCTTTCCAAGGATTCATGTATGACTACATCCGTTTAGAAGGTCCCCCAACTCCATGTTAATTCAGGATTCTGTTAATCACTTTTCTATATATTCATCGTTACCATTCATATATGTAGGATCCGTATAACGTTATATTTGTGAATGATGATTAGTGATGTATCGAAAAGGAATAAACTACAAATTGACGGAAGAGAGCCAGATTTGTCCGTAGCTAAAATATTTTATACATATATGTAATGTACTTGTTTTATGTAAAAGAATAGTTCCTTTTATCAGAAAATAAGCAGGTGCTGATGTTTCTGGCAAGATTGGTTTCTTTTCTGGATTTCTTTTGCGATCTAAACTTCTTAATGTTTTTGAAAAACCAGCCATTGCAAAATATAATCAAAGTCATCAACTACGAACTAATTTTTGTACCCAAAAGAAATGAATTCATAACCCTTTACTTATATTTATTATAGGAATAATAAGATAATAAATATAACTTTAGAAACATCCTAACTTCAGCATGATGCTGGGGATTGTTTTGTACTTTCGAAGGGAAAAAAAATTTGTATTTTGAACTTTTATATGCTATACCAAAAGGTTTTGTATTTTCTAATTAAAAAATTGAGATGACTCGAGCACTTTATTTTTGTTTCAAATTAAGTTTTAAGTACTTGAATTGGATTCTCAAGTTTCAAAGCAAAACTAGAACTTTTTTTTTTTTTTGTAATTACTCGATAGTATTTATAATCTTTATCCCTTGTTGTTGTTTTCAAATTGTAAAATCTCCTTTTTATTTAAAAGAATATAGAGCCATGATGCGCGTAGGAGCCATGTTATTTGGAAGCTCAAGGAAACTCTGTGTACCCAACTGCGGCATGTAAACAGGAGCTACTTAAAGTTAAGAAATTGTTTCAATATCATTGCACCTTTGTTTGCCATTTTTTTCGAAGCATTCATTTATGGATTTGATCTTTTGCCCCTTCAAATGGTTCCTTGATTTTTGGCTGATACACAGAGTTTCCTTGAGCTTCCAAATAACATATAGGTCCATGTTGAGTCACGTAAAGAGGTTTTTGATAATTTAAGATGCGCAGATTTCCTACATTAGCTTGGCTTGTTAGACAGTTACCATGTTTGTCGCCTTAAGTAAACCTCACACTGAAACATTGGGACCCAATCATGTTAAAACTTGCAAGTATGCTTCGATTTCTGATTTCTTCAAAATCATTATAAAAAAACTTACCAACTCCAGTTTACTATGAATGAAAGAAATAATGGTTTCCCAAAGTCAAAAACAAAAAGTAGGTGAAATAGATTTCTTTAAGCATTTACCAACTAACTTATCCAGGAGGGTTTTTGATTGTACCATTAGGCATGAAGTTTCACCAATGTTTAGTGCTTATATATATGGTTTTGCATTTTCCTCTTCTTTCTCGGAAAATTCAAAGCTTTGCTGAAGTAAGTTCCAGAGCTAAGATTAAGAAAACCATGTCATCACCAGGGGTGCAGCTGTATATTCAAGATCACTACGTAATTTAATTATTTTTCTTTCTTTATTATAATGTTTTATTGTAATACTTTTTTATCTTTTAGGTAGGGTGAAAAGAAAATAAAAAATATAAAAATAATAAAAATGAAAAATATATATTTCTTTCCATTAAAGTACTATTTAAAAATATTTTTTAAAATATGCATAACTTTGTACACTTAGGTCTCACATTTTCTCTGTCACTCCAAATTGGAATTATTTATTTTTATTCGTCGGATAAAAATTTTCCTATTTTCCTTTTCCTCACTTTTCTTTTCTAGTAAAGACATTCAAAATTAATTTCCTTTTAATTTTTACTCTGTCAAGCACCCATAGTTCTTCTGATCAATGTGCCGGTTTGAAAATGGTTAGAATAAAGGTACAAGCTATGTTACGTAGATTTAGGTATAAGTGTAAATACGAGTATATGTTCCACATGGATATATTCAATTTTTTTTCTGTTTCTTTTTTAGGTATTAAAATAGTATGATTTGGAAGGTCATATCATTCCTCTATCAAATCCAAATATGCATCAGGCATAAATATTTCAAGAAAAAATAAAAAATCAGAGCAACATAAGTCACAAGGGTAATTTGATCAAAACTAGCAATGCCCCTTAGAGGCTAAGAAAGAACTTCTTAGCCAATGTACTTGAAAAGTTTGAATAAAGTCCTGTTTAGTTATAAACGAGATAATTGCTGCAGGTGGTGATGGATAATGGAATAATACGTGACGATATCGAGTCCTGATGGAATTGTCACCGGGATACAGTATAATGGCATCGACAACTTGCTTGAAGTTGAGGATGAGGAAGTTCATAGAGGGTAAACATTGCCTCATAGCATCACCCATTGCTCTGTTTAGTTCTTGTCGTCCATTATTTTTTTTTTTAAACATTGCTCTCGTTACAAACAACTTATTTCCCTATGCCATTGGCAGGTATTGGGATCTAGTTTGGAGTAAAACAGGAAGTACAGGGACAACAGGAACATTCGATGTGTACGCCCATTATCCCGTTCTTATGCCGTGTTATCCCGATTCTTTATTTTTCTCTATATATGTCCCACATATGTGTCCAAATACAGGTTTAAAGGAACAAGTTTTAAGGTTGTAGTAGAAACTGAGGATCAAGTTGAGGTCTCATTCACTAGAACGTGGGATATCTCTCTCGAGGGCGATGTTGTGCCTTTGAATTTAGACAAACGGTCCGTGCTTGCACCAAATATAGTTTGAGGCCATGCATACAAATTGTCAATCAACAAAGGCAAACTAAAACGATTTGTAATGATGGGTTTTTCAGGTTCATAATGCTTCGAAATTCGCCGGGATTCTACTCGTACGCCGTTTTCGAACACTTAGAGGAATGGCCTCCATTCAGTCTTCCGCAAGTCAGAATTGTATTCAAGCTCAGAAAAGACAAGTAAAAAGATGGAGGCCATTACATGGACTCAAATGTTATTAGTTTGACATGTTTGCAAAAAAAGCTATGGTTGTCATCTGAAATATTGCATACTTTGGTACTCAAATGTTAGATTTCATTACATGGCCGTAGCAGACAACAGACAAAGATTCATGCCCCTGCCGGAAGACCGGTTACTAGACAGAGGTCAACCTCTGGCAACCCCGGAAGCTGTCCTGCTTGTCAATCCGGTGGAGCCGGAGTTCAAGGGAGAGGTAAAAATCGATAGGCCTTAAAAGTCTCACATCATTAGATATTCATTTAGATTAATATATTTGGTTAATGTCGTATATGAGCAGGTTGACGACAAATACCAATATTCATCTGAGAACAAAGATCTAAAAGTTCATGGGTGGATATCATTGAACCCCCCTGTGGGATTTTGGCAAATTACTCCCAGCAGTGAATTCAGGTCTGGTGGACCTATCAAACAGAACCTGACATCCCATGTTGGTCCCTATTGTCTTGCAGTAAGTGAATCAATTAGCTATGTAAAGTATTAGTTAATGTTCTAGACATGACAACACAGTTCTCCAATGTTGGTAAAAGTACAATAGATGTCCCTCTATTAACACTCTGATTGCATTTTGCTCTTTTTATTAAAAAAAATAGGTAAAATATGTTAGAAATCAAACCCACTCCAAGCATAATCTAGAAGCATGAGACGTGGAGCAATTTTGTGCCATGCAAAGTGCTGAAATTTTAGCCATACAAAGTGCTCCATTATTGAGATGTTTTGTGGCTGGAAATTAAGTGGATTAATAGCCACATTTGTTGTCACTTTATCAGCCTATAAATAGAGGCTTGAACTTGTGTTGTAATGAAGAAAAATGAGAAGAAAAAAGAAATAAGAGAAGCAACGTGAGTGAGAGTGAGAAGGTTAGCAAACCTTGAGTGAGTTAAAATCTAGCAGCAGCTAGACTATCTAGTCATTGAGAAAATATTTGTAATCTTCGTATTGTAATATATTGAGTGTGTAATAAAAAGTAAATTTTCGGCCCATCACGTTTCCAACAAGTGGCATCAGAGCTACGGTTCGGAGCTTGGTTCGGAGTTCGGTTCGTGTCCGGTTCGTGTCCAGTTCGGAGTACCTTTGGTGTTCATCTAACAAGTCGATATGGGTGACGTAATTCAGCTACAAGTTCCACAATTGACGAAGACAAATTATGGAAATTGGAGCATTCGAATGAAGGCTTTGCTCGGTTCGCAAGATTGTTGGGAGATCGTTGAAAAAGGATACATCGAGCCCGGAGATGCCGCTACAGAAGCAGCTTTATCAAATGACGCTAAGAAGGCGTTACGAGAAGCACGAAAGAAGGATCAAAAGGCCTTGAATAGTATCTTTCAAGGTATGGATGAATCAACCTTCGAGAAAATATCAGATGTGAAGAACGCGAAGAATGCATGGGAGATTTTGCAAAAATCATTTCAAGGTGTAGAAAAAGCTAAAAAGGTACGCCTTCAGTCACTTAGAGCTGAATTTGAAATGTTAAAAATGAAGAGCTCCGAGAATATCGATGACTATGCCAATCGTGTAAAATCGGTGGTAAATGAAATGAAACGAAATGGAGAAACTCTTGATGAGGTAAGAGTGATGGAGAAAATTCTACGGTCACTCACACGCAAATTCGAGTACGTAGTCGTTGCCATCGAAGAATCAAAAGATTTGTCAAAGATGTCGCTCGAAGAACTTGTGGGTTCTCTGCAAGCCCATGAGCAAAAGATGAAGCTAAATGAAGATAGTGAAAATCTTGATCAAGCCTTGCATAGCAAGTTGTCCGTCGACGACGGAGAAACAAGTAATAACTTTAACCAAGGAAGAGGAAACCGCAGAGGATACCGTGGAGGCTACCGTGGTGGAAACAGAGGAGGAAGAGGATCACGAGGACGTGGAAATCAATCATATGGGAGATATCAAGAAAATAAAGATTATCAAACATCCAACCGTGGACGTGGATCTAGAGGTCGTGGCCGAGGCAGATTTCAAGAAAATAAATCTCAGGTACAATGCTACAACTGTAACAAGTATGGACATTTCAGTTACGAGTGCAGATCAACACACAAAGTGGATGAAAGAAACCATGTAGCAGTCGCAGCAGAAGGCAACGAAAAAGTGGAATCAAGTGTCTTTCTCACTTACGGAGAAAATGAAGATCGCAAGAGAAGTGTGTGGTATCTCGACAACGGTGCAAGCAACCACATGTGTGGAAGAAAGGAGCTGTTCACAGAATTAGATGAAACAGTTCATGGACAAATAACTTTTGGAGACAACTCACATGCAGAAATCAAAGGAAAGGGCAAGGTTGTTATAACACAAAGGAATGGAGAGAAGAAGTACATCTCAGACGTTTACTACGTACCAGCTTTGAAGAGCAACCTGATCAGTCTTGGTCAACTCCTAGAAAAAGGATATGAAGTTCATATGAAAGACCGCTCACTCGCCATTAGGAACAAAAGTGGAGAATTAGTTGTTCGAGTTGATATGACGCGAAATCGTCTTTTCACCCTCGACATCGAGTCTGGAGAAGTAAAATGCATGAAGACGGATCTGAAGAATGAATCATGGTTGTGGCACTTAAGGTACGGACATCTCGGATTTTCTGGCTTGAAGCTGTTGTCGAAGACAAATATGGTGAATGGATTACCAAGTATTAATCATCCAGATCAACTGTGTGAAGCCTGTGTCAAAGGAAAGCAGCATAGGCAGAAATTTGAAGTAGGAAAATCTCGAAGAGCTAGAAGACCATTGGAAATTGTACACACCGACATATCTGGTCCGTACGACATTGAATCACTCGGTGGAAACAGGTACTACCTAACTTTTATTGATGATTATAGCAGAAAATGTTGGGTTTATTTTCTCAAAGCAAAATCGGAAGCCCTAGAAAAATTCAAGGAGTTCAAAGCAATGGTGGAAAAACAGAGTGGTCGATATTTGAAGATACTCAGATCCGATAGAGGAGGCGAGTATACTGCAAAGCTTTATGAAAGTTTCTGCAAGGATCATGGAATCATTCATCAGTTAACAGCCAGACGCACTCCACAACAAAACGGAGTTGCAGAAAGGAAGAATCGGACAATTCTGGATATGGCAAGAAGCATGATAAAAGGTAAACACCTTCCGAGAACTTTCTGGGCTGAAGCCGTTGAATGCACAGTTTATCTGTTGAATCAATGTCCAACAAAAAGTGTAAGACACAAGACACCAGAAGAAGCATGGAGCGGTCACAAGCCAAGAGTTGGACACCTCAAAATTTTTGGATGCATTGCATATGCACACGTTCCTGAGCAACAGAGGAAAAAGCTTGACGATAGAGGAGAGAAGTGTATCTTTATAGGCTATGACAAAAGAAGTAAGGCCTACAGACTTTATAATCCTCTTACTAAGAAATTGATTATCTCAAGAGATGTCGAGTTCGATGAAGCGGATTACTGGAGATGGAGTGAAGAAGAAAAGAAAGTGGAAGGATTATTTTTCAACGAAGACGACAATGATGTCATCAACCAAAAAGAACAAGGCGATGATCAAAGTCCTGGTACAACAGCCCCTTCGTCACCAACCAGCAGCAGCGGAAGCAGCAGCTCAGATGAAGCACCCACAAGAACACGGAGTCTCAACGACATCTACAATTCTACGGAACCTGTAGAGACGCAGTTCGATTATTCACTATTCTGTCTAATGACAGAATGTGATCCAGTGACATACGAAGAAGCAATTGAAGACAATAAATGGAAGAAGGCCATGGACGAGGAGATTGCTGCAATAAGAAGGAATGACACGTGGGAGCTAACAAGTCTGCCAGAAGGACATAGCCCGATTGGTGTCAAGTGGGTGTACAAGACGAAGACCAACAAAGAAGGAAAAGTAGAGAAATACAAGGCAAGACTAGTCGCCAAAGGCTACAAGCAAAGACAAGGAGTGGACTATGATGAAATATTTGCTCCAGTCGCAAGAATAGACACAATTAGGCTTCTCATAGCGGTCGCAGCACAATACAAATGGAAAATCTATCAGATGGACGTCAAGTCTGCATTCCTGAATGGCTACTTGGAGGAGGAAGTCTACATAGAACAACCACCTAGATATAGCATACAAGGAAAGGAGGACAAAGTCTACCGATTGAAGAAAGCTTTGTATGGATTGAAGCAAGCCCCAAGAGCATGGAACACAAGGATCGACGAGTACTTCCGAAGAAATGGATTCATCAAAAGCCCGCACGAGCACACCCTGTACACAAAGAAGAATGGATATGGAGATATCATGATCGTATGCCTATATGTGGATGACATGATCTTCACCGGAAACAATCCAGGTATGTCTGATGATTTCAAGAAAGCTATGACTAAAGAATTTGAAATGACAGATATCGGTGAGATGTCATACTTTCTTGGAGTCGAGGTGAAACAAATGCAAGATGGAATTTTTGTCTCTCAAAAGAAGTATGCGGAGCAGATTTTGAACAAGTTCAAAATGAAGGATTGCAAGCCAGTAGTCACGCCAGCTGATCCAGGGATGAAGCTAAGTGTTGATTCGACAAGGGAGTCGATAAATCCGACGTTGTTTAAAAGTCTCGTTGGAAGTTTAAGGTATTTGACAATCACACGACCAGATATTACATATGCAGTAGGATTGGTGAGCAGATTCATGGAGAAGCCGAAGCAAGACCACTTAATTGCCGCAAAAAGAATTTTGAGATATATCAAAGGTACGATGAACCATGGTTTATTCTATACCCACTCACAAGATTCAAAATTAGTTGGCTACTCAGATAGCGATTATGGGGGAGACTTGGATGATCGGAAAAGCACTTCCGGATATGCATTCCACATCAGTTCCGCAGTTTTTCATGGTCGTCAAAGAAGCAACAAACAATTGCTCTCTCAACATGTGAAGCAGAGTATATGGCCGCAGCAACTTGTACATGCCAAGCAATGTGGTTGAAGAATATTTTGGGAGAAATAGGTGTTTCAAATGAAGGTCCAATTACCATCTACGTTGACAACAAATCCGCTATATCACTTGCCAAGAATCCGGTGTCGCACAGCCGAAGCAAGCACATCGATACGAAGTATCATTTTATCCGAGAGCAAGTGAAAAACAAAAACGTGGAGTTGGTCCATTGCAGGACAGAAGATCAACTGGCAGATATTTTCACAAAGCCGTTGAAAGTGGAGACATTCAACAAATTCAAAGAGAAGCTCGGTATGAAAGTTGGGTTTGAGGGGAGTGTTAGAAATCAAACCCACTCCAAGCATAATCTAGAAGCATGAGACGTGGAGCAATTTTGTGCCATGCAAAGTGCTGAAATTTTAGCCATACAAAGTGCTCCATTATTGAGATGTTTTGTGGCTGGAAATTAAGTGGATTAATAGCCACATTTGTTGTCACTTTATCAGCCTATAAATAGAGGCTTGAACTTGTGTTGTAATGAAGAAAAATGAGAAGAAAAAAGAAATAAGAGAAGCAACGTGAGTGAGAGTGAGAAGGTTAGCAAACCTTGAGTGAGTTAAAATCTAGCAGCAGCTAGACTATCTAGTCATTGAGAAAATATTTGTAATCTTCGTATTGTAATATTTGAGTGTGTAATAAAAAGTAAATTTTCGGCCCATCACGTTTCCAACAAAATAGTCATTATATCTAAATTCAAAGAATAAATTTGTTATTTGTATTAAAATTTAATTAATTTGTACAATTAAAAATTGACGCGGCTGACAAAATAACTTATAGTGTCATGTGCAAATGACATGCCATGTGTATCTCATGTTGATGTACAAGGATCCATTTTTAACAATAAAAATGAATGGAATTTTTAACATAAAGATCAATTTGCTCTTGATTTAACACACATGGACTAATTTGCTCATTTTTTTAGTAGAGGAAAAATGCATTCTCACTCTTAGTATGGGTGCCTCCATTATACTTTTACCCTCTAATGTTTCATAAATCCCTCCGATCTCAAGTCAATGAACATTACAATGAACCATAGATTGGATTCTATTTGGTCCTTAATGATGATATACCTAATTGCATCAACTCTGTTTCAAACCAGATGTTTCTCAGTGCTCACTATGCTGGAGAAGATTTAGTGCTGAAGCTCAATCCAGGAGAGCCATGGAAAAAGGTTTTTGGACCAGTTTTCTTGTATCTGAACTCTGTCTCAAGTGAAGACAATGCCTTTTCCCTTTGGGAAGATGCTAAAGACCAGGTTTGAATAAGAAAAAACATTGAATCTTACCTTGTCTTTTTTGTTGGTACCAAAAAAAGAAAACTTATACAATTAGACCTTCAGATGCTAAGGGAAACCCAGAACTGGCCCTACAGTTTTCCAGCATCAGAGGATTTTCCAAAACCAGATCAACGGGGTAAAGTATGCGGCAGATTAGAAGTTCAAGACAGGTTCCATTTTCTTAGTTTATGTCATTTGCTTGTACTAATATCAATTGAAGTTCTATAAAGCTATATGAAAATCAACATTATTCAGGTATGTTAGCTATGAACCCATTCCAGCAAATGGTGCTTATATAGGCTTGGCACCACTGGGCGATGTCGGCTCGTGGCAAAGGGAATGCAAGGTGATCAAGCTCTAAACCAGAAAAAAATTCATTACTTGTTTCACAAGCTTCTAATTATATATGTAAAAGAAATGGTACCTCATATCAAATGTTTGGCCAGGGTTATCAGTTCTGGACCAGAGCAGATGAAGATGGCAACTTCACAATTGATAATATAAGGACTGGGGAATACAATATTTGTGCATGGGTCCCTAGTTTTATTGGAGATTATAAATATGATGTTGTGGTTAACATTACAGAAGGTTTTTCATTTCTGAATCATGAAAAATAATGAACTATATTGAATTGTTGTTGTGTATTTTATTTCATATCCAATGATATGCAATGCAGGCTGTGACATTAGTCTGGGTGATCTGAGATATGAGCCTCTGAGAAACGGTCCTACGTTATGGGAAATAGGCATCCCGGACCGTACGGCAGCCGAGTTTTACATTCCGGATCCTGATCCCAAGTACATTAATAAACTTTATGTCAACCATCCTGACAGGTTAGTTGAATTACGTTGGTTTATTTAAGGTATCTTTGAACTTGTGATAAAATAGTACATTGCACCTTTAAAGAGAGAATTTAGATTGGAGTCTTAAAAATGACATTGTAAACCATTAACCGGATTAATTTTCTTTGTCATAAACAAAACATATTATTGAATTGAAAGAACTGAATTCTCTTGGAATTCATTGGAAAATTCAAAATGTATGTGATGGACAGGTACAGACAATATGGGTTGTGGGAAAGATATGCTGATCTTTATCCAGATGGAGACTTGGTTTTCACGGTTGGAATCAGTGACTACAAAAATGATTGGTTCTTTGCCCAAGTTAACAGGTTCACCTATTCAAGCTTTATTTTCCATTTTTTATTTCTCTCTTAAAATATTCAATACATATCCGATCATTGATATAAGAATATTATCACATAACCCTCTGGAAACCTCAAAATTACATTAAAAAAAACCGTAAACAATGAACTAGTACATATCCATATCCATAACCGACACACCGGAGTTCAAAAGAATCATTAAAGTATGTTTAACCGTATAACAGGAAGAAAGAAGATGGTACATATCAAGGAACTACATGGCAGATCAAGTTCCTGCTCAGAGATGTTGATCATACCGGAACTTATACATTGCGGCTGGCTCTAGCAACTGCTCATCTTGCTGAATTGCAGGTATATATATGCAGAACAAGTAATCTGTTTTACACGTGCCTTAGCCATTTTCATTTTGTAGCTAGAATTTGAACTGCATTTTCTATGCCACACAACAGGTTCGGGTCAACGATCCGAAATCAGACCCTCCTCTGTTCACAACTGGAGAAATCGGGCATGACAACACAATTGCAAGGCATGGAATTCATGGTCTCTACCGACTTTACAACATAGATGTGGCTGGAGTTGAGCTTGTTGAAGGGGAAAATATCATTTTTCCCACACAAGCAATGAACACTGACCCTATTGGAACCCACCCATTGTTTGAAAAGTCAAAAAGGGTGGGCACCGAAAGTAGAAAGTAAAATTGGTTGGCAAGTTGGGTTAAAAGTTGGCATGGGATAATTGCAATTTTGGTCCCTAATTGTATAGGGACATTGCAAGTTGATCCTTGAACCTCAACTATAAATAGGCCTAACCATTTCTTACTTTCTTCATCCCACACTTGCCATTCTCTACTTAAGGCAATTGTTCTCTCTCCCTATTTGTAAACTTTCACTTGTATTTTTGGAGTGAAATATATTTGGTAGTGCCCGAGGACGTAGGCAAAATTTGCTGAACCTCGTTAAAATTCTAGTGTTCTTTATTTTTGTTCTGCATATTTTGCAAGTGTCATTGTAGTGATTTATTGTGCTATTAAATTACGATAGAGGGATATTCTGGCTAGGAAAGATCTGGTATGTAAGCGATCCTCGTGATCCACCTCTCTTTCCTGGGAATTGAACTTAGTGTGATTTTTCAGTACAATAATTTTACTCTTTCACACGCTTCCGCGCAACAATTGGTACCAGAGCCAGGTTCGTACTTGGGGAATACGACCGTTTACGGTACTATTCACGTATACGGCACTATTCACGTATACAGTACTATTTACGTATACGACACTATTCACGTATACGGTACTGTTCACGTATACAGTAGTTGGGATTGAGGAGAAAATGGCAGCAGCATCGTCATCAGCAAGGACTACTGTGACAAATGCAAAATTTGAAGTAGAGAAATTTGACGGTACCAATAATTTTGGTATGTGGCAGTGTGAGATCCTGGATGTCTTATGTCAGCAAGAGCTGGATATAGCCCTTGAAGAAAAACCTGACAAGATGGATGACAAGGAGTGGGCCAAGATCAATAGACAGGCGTGTGGTACAATCCGCCTATGTTTGGCCAAAGAGCAGAAGTACTCCGTCATGAGGGAGACATCAGCGAAGAAGCTGTGGGATACATTGGAAGAAAAGTTTCTAACGAAAAGTCTTGAAAATAGGCTTATATGAAAAAGAAACTTTTTCGGTTCACGTATGCACCCGGTATGTCGATGAATGACCATGTGAACTCATTCAATAAAATTTTAGCAGACTTGCTAAATTTGGATGAGAAATTTGAAGATGAAGACAAGGCATTATTGTTGTTGAATTCCCTTCCTGATGAATATGATCATCTTACCACCACATTGCTTCATGGGAAAGATTCAATCACATTTGATGCAGTCTGTAGTGCGTTGTATAGATCTGAGACTCGAAAGAAAGATAAAAGAGATCACAGAGATACAACTGCAGAAGTCTTAACAGTAAGAGGTCGTTCACACAGCAGCAAACCTGGTAGAAGGGGTAAGTCCAAAGGGAGACCCGCCAAAGATGAATGTGCCTTTTGTCGTGAGAAAGGGCATTGGAAAAAGAATTGTCCTAAGTTACAAAAGGGCAAGTCTATTTCTAATGCATGTGTAGTGGAGCATGATGAGGAGTCAGACTTTAGCTTGGTTGGCATGGCAATGGCATGTCAAACGGATGAGTGGATATTGGATTCGGGATGTACTTACCATATGTGTCCTAATAAGGACTGGTTTTCTAGTCTTGAAGAACTAGAAGGTGGAGTTGTTTTTATGGGCAATGATAGTGCCTGTAAGACAATGGGTGTAGGTACAATCAAATTGAAGAACCATGACGGCTCAATCCAAGTTCTGACAGATGTTCGCTATGTACCCAGCTTGAAGAAAAATCTCATCTCATTAGGGGCCCTAGAATCTAAAGGGCTCACAATCACTTTGAGAGATGGATTACTAAAGGTAGTAGCTGGGGTATTGACGGTGATGAAAGGCACTAGAAGAAATAACTTGTACTATTTAAATGGAAGTACAGTTATTGGATCAACATCAACAGCTCCTGCGAAAGATGCAGATTCAGAGGCTACCAGGTTATGGCATAGGCGATTGGGACATGCTGGTGAAAAAGCTTTGCAGACTTTGGCGAAGCAAGGCTTGTTGAAAGGTGCAAATTCTTGCAAATTGGAATTCTGTGAACATTGTGTTCTGGGCAAGCAGACGAGGGTAAAATTTGGTTCAGCAATTCACAATACGAAAGGAATTCTGGACTATGTTCACAGTGATGTGTGGGGACCTACCAAAGTGGCTTCTTTGGGAGGTATGCACTATTTTGTCACTTTTCTTGATGATTATTCAAGAAAAGTATGGGTGTATCTAATGAAAAGAAAAAATGAAGTTTTGGATGCATTTCTGAAGTGGAAGAAGATGGTGGAGACTCAGACAGGTCGAAAGGTCAAACGACTTCGATCAGATAATGGTACTGAGTACAAAAATGATCCATTTCTACAAGTATGTCAAGATGAGGGCATTGTGCGACACTTCACTGTTCGAGATACACCACAGCAGAATGGGGTGGCAGAACGCATGAATCGGACTATACTGGAGAAAGTTCGATGTATGTTGTCCAATGCTGGATTGGGCAAGGAATTTTGGGCTGAGGCAGTTACATATGCGTGCCATCTAATTAACCGATTGCCATCAGCTGCAATAAATGGAAAAACTCCTATGGAGATGTGGACTGGTAAACCTGCTACTGATTATGATTCTTTACATGTTTTTGGTTCCACTGCATATTATCATGTAAAAGAATCTAAGTTAGACCCAAGAGCAAAGAAAGCATTATTCATGGGTATAACTGGTGGTGTAAAAGGATACCGTCTCTGGTGTCCTGATACAAGGAAGATTGTTTTCAGTAGAGATGTAACTTTTGATGAATCAACCATGATGAAGAACGAGGATTCACAAAAGGATGACAAAACCAGTAGTACTTTGCAGCAGGTGGAGTTTGAAAAGGTTAATGATGATCCAGCTAATATTGAAAGAACAAATGATGAAGAAGTTTCGACCCAAGAACTTCTACAGCAACAAGATTCAATTGCATATAGGAGGCCAAGAAGAGAGATTCGTAAGCCTGCTCGCTTTGATGATATGGTGGCCTATGCACTTCCAATTGCAGATGATGATGTTCCTTCCACTTACACAGAAGCAATAAGTAACTCTGATGGTGTAAAGTGGAAGCAAGCTATGAATGAAGAAATGCAGTCTCTTCATAAAAATAGGACTTGGGAGTTGGTGAGACTGCCCAAGGGAAAGAAGGCAATTGGATGCAAATGGGTATATGCAAAGAAGGAAGGATTTCCTGGTAAAAATGAAATTCGATACAAGGCTAGATTGGTAGCAAAGGGTTACGCTCAGAAAGAAGGAATAGACTACAATGAAGTGTTTTCTCCAGTTGTGAAGCATTCGTCTATTCGAATTTTGCTAGCCTTGGTTGCGCAATACGATCTTGAACTAGTTCAGCTTGATGTGAAGACAGCATTTTTACACGGTGATTTGGAAGAGGAAATCTATATGACTCAGCCTGATGGATTCAATGTTGCTGATAAAGAAAATTGGGTTTGCAAACTGACAAAGTCGCTTTATGGATTGAAGCAATCTCCGAGGCAGTGGTACAAGCGATTTGATCAGTTCATGAAAGGGCAAAGGTACACAAGAAGTAAATTTGATCATTGCGTATATTTTCAGAAGCTACAAGAAGGAACTTTCATATACTTGCTCTTATATGTTGATGATATGCTGATAGCATCTAAGAGCAAAGTTGAGATTGAGAGATTGAAGACTCAACTCAATCTCGAGTTTGAGATGAAAGATCTAGGTGAAGCTAAGAAGATTCTTGGCATGGAAATATGTAGAGATAGAGCTCATGGCAGAGTTAGCTTGTCTCAGAAGCAGTATTTGAAGAAAGTACTACAGCAGTTTGGCATGAACGAGCAGACCAAACCTGTAAGTACCCCGTTGGCTTCTCATTTCAAGCTTTCTGCACAACTATCTCCTTCGACGAATACGGAACGAGAATACATGTTGCAAGTTCCGTATTCTAATGCAGTGGGTAGCTTGATGTATGCAATGGTGTGTACAAGACCCGACATTTCACAGGCAGTTAGTATAGTGAGCAGGTATATGCATAATCCTGGAAAAGGACATTGGCAAGCTGTGAAATGGATTCTACGGTATATTCAGAAAACCGTGGATGTTGGATTACTGTTCAAGCAGGATAATACACTTGGTAAAGGTGTTATTGGGTACGTTGATTCTGACTATGCCGGTGATTTGGACAAGCGAAGATCAACCACCGGTTATGTGTTTACACTTGCTGGAGGACCAATAAGTTGGAAGTCTACACTACAGTCTACAGTTGCATTGTCAACCACAGAAGCCGAGTACATGGCTGTAACAGAGGCTGTAAAGGAGGCTATTTGGTTACAAGGTATGGCTAAAACCTTGGGGTTGGTTCAGGAGCATATTAACGTGTATTGTGATAGTCAAAGTGCTATTCATTTAGCAAAGAATCAAGTCTATCATGCACGTACAAAACATATCGACGTACGATTCCATTTTGTGCGGGAAATTATTGAAGAGGGGAAAATTTGTCTTCAGAAGATCAAGACTGCAAATAATCCCGCAGATATGATGACCAAGGTGGTAACAGCAACCAAGTTCGAACATTGTTTGAACTTGATTAATATCCTGCAAGTTTAACAGTTGAAGAAGGCACTATCAAGTATTGTTGTCAAAGGCAGAAAGAATTGTGTGAAGATAAGATTATCCTAATCAAATCTTCAAGGTGGAGATTATTGGAACCCACCCATTGTTTGAAAAGTCAAAAAGGGTGGGCACCGAAAGTAGAAAGTAAAATTGGTTGGCAAGTTGGGTTAAAAGTTGGCATGGGATAATTGCAATTTTGGTCCCTAATTGTATAGGGACATTGCAAGTTGATCCTTGAACCTCAACTATAAATAGGCCTAACCATTTCTTACTTTCTTCATCCCACACTTGCCATTCTCTACTTAAGGCAATTGTTCTCTCTCCCTATTTGTAAACTTTCACTTGTATTTTTGGAGTGAAATATATTTGGTAGTGCCCGAGGACGTAGGCAAAATTTGCTGAACCTCGTTAAAATTCTAGTGTTCTTTATTTTTGTTCTGCATATTTTGCAAGTGTCATTGTAGTGATTTATTGTGCTATTAAATTACGATAGAGGGATATTCTGGCTAGGAAAGATCTGGTATGTAAGCGATCCTCGTGATCCACCTCTCTTTCCTGGGAATTGAACTTAGTGTGATTTTTCAGTACAATAATTTTACTCTTTCACACGCTTCCGCGCAACAGACCCTCTTCAGGGGATCATGTATGACTATATAAGGCTTGAATGTCCCCCTACAACTTCCAGTTAAAGATTATGAATTATAGCTTTAGATCCTTGAGTTCTCGAAATGTATTCGCAAAAAAAAAAAAAAAAAGGTTTGGGTACGCTTCTATTAAGATGATTGTTCCATTTATGCATCCTAGAAAAATTCATACCATATAAATTTACTTTCAAAGGTCATATAATCAAATATTCAACTAAACTTCGAATCCCAGTACATATAAACCCTTTTTTCCCATTTCGATCCTTTTTGTTTGAAAAAAAAAACACAGTCAATCTTTTATATCTACTTATTATTCATAAACGAAGAGGTTTTATTTACAACTGTACGACAAGAAAGCAACATGTTACATGAACATGAATGTATTGTTATGTATTTCGATTACGTGGATTTGTATTTTTTTTTCTTGGTATCTTCAGCTTCATCAGCTGCTTTAACTTGCATTTTTTGAGCTTGTAAATCAGCTATTGCCGCTTCCTGCTCATCTCTTGCTTTCAGCTTTTTTGCCTGCATCCGAAAAAAAAAGAAAGGAGTTGAATTCACCAAGATTGAAAATAAAAAGGGTGGTTCGATATGGCTTTTAAGTTTTGTTTTTTTACCAGACCAACTAAGGTTGCTTTAACGTATCGAAATCCCTCTTGCAATGAAACTCCAAAAGCAAAGCAATCTTTCTTGACTCGCGACAACATCGACGACGTCCCTTGCTCTCTGTTGCCGTCGGCAGTAGTGGTGGTTGTCGAAGTGTTTGACAGTGGCGAGTACTTCATCTCCTCCATGGCGGTTTGTATTAAAAAGGCGAAGCTCCGTTGGAAAACGGCATGTGATGAAAACTGAAAACGAAGAGGTTGGACAGCCCGATGGGCATGGGAAATTTTAACACGTCTGAGCCTATACGTGGCAGCTTCCGAACACGCCATGGTTAGTTGTCAGTCTTTTCTGTTTAGTTCCGTGATCGGCTTATTCGGCTCGCACCACGAGATAGGCCCCAAGCCTGATAAGAGTCCATATCTAATCCGGCCCTTATGACCCAATCCCACTAAAGGTTTTTTTATGTAATAATTTTATTATAAATTTTGATCATATTTGTTATTTTTAACACAATCTTTAGAATTATCCATAGCCCCTCCACAATCAATAAATAAGAGGACAATACACTTCAGTGCACCTGAATCCGCATCCTCCTGCATTGACAACAATACCTATGTCAATCAAGTTAAGCCTCAATCGACAATTCCCACCAAATTATATTGGTAAAAAAAAGTTTAAATTCTTCTATTAGATTTTATACTTTGCGTAAGTTGTGGATTTAGTACCTGTATTTTTAGAATTTAGATTTTTTAGTCATAACTAAATGATAACTATTAAATTCATTAAGTTAAAGTTATGTTATTTTTAAAATTTAATGCGTAGTACACATTATCACATGTATAATGCTATGTTTATTTGTTATTTTCACATATTGCTTACAAAAATTCAATTAATAGATTTAATGACTGTCATTTGTATTAAGAGTAAAATTTTGAAATTAAAAAAATATAACCATTAAAAATGATTCAATTGGTGAATGTTGACTAAATCTAATATTTTCTTTCACTTGCGTCGTGGGTGTGATAAAATCTAATATAAAATTACATAATGTATTTATAATTAAAGCCATGAATTAATCAAATATTAACTCAGTTTAAAAAATTCCTAAAAAAACTCAAAAAAAAGTATTCTAATAATTCTTAAATATTTTATAGCAAAAAAAAAAACTACAAAAAGTTAAAAAAACAAAATCACTTTTCACATTTTTAACAAATACCCACCACTTAAACAAAATTAAAGAAAAAAGTTACTAACATAAAAAAAAAGAGCACTTCCTTTCACAAATTCAACAACTCTATAAATTTTTATATTTTTCTCTCAGCACTCTACAATTTTTATTTTTTTACTTATTATTAATAATTATTATTTTAAAAAATTAAAATTTTCTTTTTGGTGTTTCATAAGACTACTTTATAATAATAAAAAAAATTCTCTCAGCACTCTACAATTTTTATTTTTATTTTACTTATTATTAATAATTATTATTTAAAAAAATTAAATTGTTCTTTTTGGTGTTTCATAAGACTACTTTCTAATAAAAAATATTCTCTCAGCACTCTACAATTTTTTTTACTTATTATTAATAATTATTATTTAAAAAATTAAATTGTTCTTTTTGGTGTTTCATAAGACTACTTTCTAATAAAAAAATAACAATTTATCTTAATTTATTTTATTAGAAGGACATTCTCAATATGGAGGTAGTAGTTTGGGTCAGATCCGTCAAAGCACAAGACTCGGCCCAAACCAATTCATCCTCTTCTGTCTACGGAGAAAGAATAGAAGGGCAAAAACGTCATTTAATATAATTCAAATTGTCTCTCCTATATATACCTTCATCTACAAATTCTAGGGTATAAAAAGCCCCAAATCTTCTTCCGCCATTTTTTCTTCTTCCTTTTCTGAGCTTTTTCACAAGAACTGAACGTTAAAACTCTTAAAATCCTCAAAGCTCTACAATTTACGAACATATACAATCTCCCTCAACGTCGCCTCTAAACTTTCGTGATTTCTTCCTCCAAATTCAATTCATAAATTAACTTTTTTTTCCTCGTTGTCATTTATTAATTCTTTTAATTTTTCAACATCGAGATTCGAGATTTACGTTTTCTTATTCCATTTTTTGGGCAGATCGGGTGAATTATGGCGACGTTTGAGCTTTACCGGAGGTCAACGATCGGAATGTGCTTGACGGAGGCTTTAGATGAGATGGTTTCAAACGGTACTCTCAGCCCTGAGCTCGCTATTCAGGTTCTCGTCCAGTTCGATAAGGTACTGTTAAATATATTGTTGGCTTGTTCGGCCTTTCTTTATCTAAATTTTATTTGTTCATCTGGTTTATGTTTTTGTTAGTCAATGACCGAAGCACTGGAAAGTCAGGTGAAGAGCAAGGTTACCATTAAGGTATGTTCCTTCTTTTTAAGGGGAAAAAAGGTAAGATTTCTGTTGATTTTTGTGCTTGTTAAGGTGCTAATATATTTCCAGAACCTTCTTTCTTTTGTAGATTGTGTTATATGTGTTCATTGATTGTTAAATTGACGGTGATTTTGTGGCAGTGATTAGCTGTTTCTATGAATAGCTACGGTGAGATATTTTTGTTTTATGGAGCGCCTATTAATAAGTTCTGTGTTATAAAGGAAGCTGATATTATTTTGATATGGTCCTTTGCTCTCCCCATCCTTGAAGAAAGATAAAAATGATTATGACAATTTATGAATGGTGAAGGACACGTTCATTGCCTTACGTATAAGTGCAGGATCAAAATTTAGCTGACTGTTGATTTTTGCTACTTCAATTGTACAAATTTCATTTAATTGTACCTGGTTGTGGTGATTGGCTATTGTTTTGTCAAAATATACCTGTGTTGCACACATATGAGAATTAAGAAAGATTAACATGCAAAACACATGAATCTTTTAAATTAAGTAATGCCTAGAAGACATTTTTGACACTTATGAATTATTTTGGAATTTTGAAAGGAGAAATGTGTTTTCTGACACAATTTGAATTGCTTAAGATTTTTGAGTGGGTAATGATTCTTTACTTCTTGTTAAACCAAAGCTACCTCTTGCCTTCAAAGACTCTTGATGGTTAAGAGAGTAGGGTAAACATATCTCAATTCTTTTCCCATAGACTCTTATGAAAAGTTTTGGGTTATTTAGATTTCAGTATCATTGCTAGAGAAACATTATGAGGAACCTGAAAATATAGATGTGCTTCAACCTTGGTTCTTGGATAATGCTTTTCTTTATCATACATGATAATTATTGTCCTTTGTGGAAAAAAATTTCATTGGTTTCCAATAACACTCAAGACTGGTTGTTGAAAATGCCTCTGGTTGTGCATTAGTGTTTATTTTGTGGTACTTTTCTGCTACAGTTGAACTTTCAGCTACCTGTTTTGGTGTATCGATTTTAAATTTGTTATCTGACTGATATATTCTCATTAAAAACTTTACAAATCAAACATACCTTCTGGCATCGCAATGCGCAACCCGAGTTGCTATTCATATTTGAACTGTGCTACAGGGACATCTACACACATATAGATTCTGCGACAATGTATGGACCTTCATTTTACAGGATGCTTTGTTTAAGAAAGAGGATTCTCAGGAAACTGTCGGTCGGGTGAAAATAGTAGCATGTGATTCAAAGCTACTCTTACAATGAAATCATTTCTGACGATGGTGGAAGGGGATGGTTGATTGAGATTGGACATACGATACAAAGCCATCGACCTTTATTGGATGAATTTTTCGATGTACTTAATTGTATTTTTCTTTCTGATAATATAATGTACAACGGTGAAAGTTTTCGGACAAAAACAATGGAACCTCTGTATTTATGACAAGAATCATTTCTATTCCACTGTTGAGTTATTTCAGTCTTACACCAGCTTGAATAGGATATGGCGGTGTTTGAACATTGAAATGCCCATGTAATGAGTTGCCCCTTTCATCTTCCCTTGGTTCTATTGATTCTTTTTCTCTTCTGGTTATTCTGAACATCTGTTTCCGACCTGACAATTTGTATGTTTATATTGTGTTTATGTATTTTGTCATGTCATGATCTTTATATTTTTATTTGAAAACATTCGTATGGTATCCGTATATATATTTAGATACTATGTAGAAATGGTGAGGCGCAATTTTCTATTGAAATGTACTGTCCTATTCACAAGATGCTTATGGTCCAGAAGACGAGGAATAAGGTGCTGAACTGATATAAAAGTTCACAAAAAGTTCTCCAGTATTATCTTTCCATTTTATTTGTGACATGTTTCTATCGTCGAAAATGGCAATGGCCATTCAAAGCACGTAATGGGAGAATCTATTTTCGCATTACGCATCACTCGCCCAAGTGCAGAGCTTTTTGCTTTTAAAATTCCAAAGCATGGGCTCTAACCTAAGCTGGCAGGTTCCAAACATCCGATTCTGTTCCATCTTTTTCCCCAAGTTCCCTTTTCCTCTTCAAGTTCCAATAAGAAAACCTTTACTCCACTATAAAAGAAAAAAGACATGCAAAGGGTAACTAACTTTTCAACAAAAATAGTCAATTTGGTGTCCTATTTTCATTTTACGGAAAGGTTTTCAAACCTGCTGTTAATAAATATATATACAGCGGGGTTTAATTAAAGATGCCTTTAGATGCATCACATATGCATGCTTATATGCCATGGTTGATACCATGCTGCAAGGCAATTGTCAGATGGATATTGAATTGCTTTGAAGTAGACATCAGCTCACATCAACTATGGACCATGGAATCATCTTCGAAGCTTTGTTAGCGATGGTAATTTAATATTCCCTTCAGGAATCTCATTCATCAGATTTTCGCTTTTAAAGATACTCCAGCTTTTATGTAACTATGCTTAGAGAAGCGTTTAAATGTGTATAAAATTGGTTGCTTGTCTATCAGATATGGTCTTTCAAACCCATTGAGTTTCATTGCTGTGACTGATTATTATGGCGGCCTCCGGTAGTGTACAGGTTCCTCGTGTTCTTCATTTTCAGCTCATTGATGGGATGCAACTTCAGGTTTTGACTTTTGATTCTGCATGGGTTTTATTATTGTTGTAGATTAATGTTCTACAATAATTTTTCTTTTCATCCTTTGCCTTTTATGCAGATTAATGTCTCTGGATGTTCAAATAAGCGCAATGCAAGAGTTGAATTTCAGCTTAAAAACTGCACAAGAACTTGGATTCTTCACTGGGGTTTTCTTTACCTTGGGAACCGGTCAAGCCTGCACTGAAAACTTCTCATGAATATGAATTATATATTACATGGTTTCTTTGCACATCAAACAATCTCTTGACTCTTGAGATTATTATATCCTTCTACAGGAACTGGTATATCCCCAGTGGTGAAGACTCATCAGGGGCAAAAACTTACAAGCAAGGTGCACTGCAGACACCATTTGTGAAGGTGTATTTCCTTTTTTTATTTTGTGCTTCATGGTTTATTTGGATTTTACTGTTGTCGGTCAGAAAAAAGATTTCGTTTGTGATTTTAAATAATTTTAACTTGGTGAAATCGGTCTTAAACTGCAGAATGGAGACATGTATGTAGTAACTATTGAGTTGAGAGACCCCAAGATACATGCTATTGAATTTTTGTTGAAGGATGGAAGTCAAGACCGATGGTTGTTGTTTTTTCCCCTTTGGGCCATCCCTTTTTTTTGTTTTTTTTGGCTAGGCTTTTGAGGTGTTTGAAATTATATATTTTCCTTCCCAGGTTGAAACTAAATCACGGGAATTTCAGAGTTGAGGTTCCGGAATATGATGCAAGTAATCCGCTTCCATCTATACCGAAAGAGCTAATAGATCGGAAGGCATATCTAATCTGGGAAAGTAGAGGTAGACCCCAAAGCTCGCCAGAACAGCAAAAGGTGTGTTATGGTGCAAAAAGATGAATTATCTTCTCAGTCTCCTTTTAAATTTATGCATTGCTTTTCATTTGTTCAAGCCTAACAGTTCTATTCTTCATATGCTTGTTGCCATCTAACTTCCCTTTTCTTTGCAAGCTAGTGAAAATCAGTTTGAGGAAATTCATAAACATCATTAAGTTATCGAAACTAGTATATGCGTTATCATGCGTGTTCTGATTTTCCAGATACTCTCCACTCTTTATGTTACATTCAGAGTTCAGACCATAACTTGAAACCATTTTTACTATCTGAAGATATTTCTGCGACCAATACCTTGTGTTTGGAAATTTTCTCACTTCATGCAAGTACTATCATTTCCTTTCTCATTTGTAGATCATGATGGTTCTTTTCCTCCTTTGCGCTCTCAGCTATTTGCTGTTTAGCTTATAAGGCCAATGCTTGATAATAATGTAGCTTGTACTTGAGTTGGGTGCTATTTCTATAACAATCAGTATTGAGTGTTCCCGGTCTAGGTACTCATATATATCATTGTGTGCATTGTAGCAAGATTATGCGGATGCTTTAACAGAGCTGCAAAATCAGCTGCGCAAAGGAATATCCTTGAACGAGTTACAGAGCAGCTACATGAATGCAAGAACAAAAATAAAAGCCCAGGATGATGTACAGCCATCTAGGCCTGTAACACCATCATCTTACCTTAGAAGACATGATGTTGAATAGTGGTTGCAAAGGCAGTCTAAGGGGCCAAACGAGACGAAGGCTGGTCAGTCTTCTTTGGCTTTGATGGATCTTGTGGAGAAATCAGCTGGAGGAAATAACGTGGTCTCAAAGCAAAATTATATTGTTGGCATCTACGAAATAGTGGTTAGTTTCCTGCAATATTTTATTTGTTGCATGAAAGTAAACATGGTGATAGGGTTGTGTCAGCTTCTTCCACTTATTTAATTCCGTGAGGGACTTAGTTTTCCCGATCAGTCAGTCAGCTCATGTTCTTTTAGCTATTAATTGTTGAATTTATTACCTATTACATATCTACAGAAGACCGACTTCCAACATCTCTGGAACAAGTTCTTTTTTTTTTTCAGGTCCTCTCTAAAGTTTTAAGTGGTGATTATCACATATTTGTTGCTTTGAACGTCAGAGGCACTGCAATTCTTCACTGGGGAGTGTCAAAGTCATCAGCTGGTGAATGGCTGGTGAGATACTTGGTCCTTCATTTAGTAGGGAATACATGCTCATCGTGTGCACTGACACTGAAATTTTCCACCTATGGAATGCTTGCAAATCTTACTTCAACTCACTGCCTGCTTTCATCTCTAATTTTTCAGGCTCCTCCATCAGATATGTTGCCTGAAAAGTCAAAAATGGTTGTCGAAGCATGTCAGACTTATTTTACAGAAAAAACAGTAGGGGGAAGACCCTTCCAGGTAATTTACTCAAAGCAGCTTTCATGAGTTCTTGTGCTTACTAACATGTTCAATTGATTAACCCACCTGCTCCTGGAAAAAAAGTTGGTAGATGTTAATTTGCAGAAGAGGAATTTTGTCGGTACTCAATTTGTAATATGGTGCGGCGGGTCTTGGATTAAAAACAATGGGGGTAACTTCTTTGTAGCCCTACAACGTGTGCTGCCAATTCGAAAGGTAACATTATTATACTGTACAAGGTACCTTGCTTTTGCAATTGATGTATGGATATACAAACTGCCTATGCACTCTGAGAAGGTTTTTTCACATCAAAATAGTTTTCTGGTCTTCAATGAAGCAAAACTATTGGAGTAAGGCTAATATGCTTAATTTCCCCCATTTATTAAATTAGTTTGCTCAATTTCAGGGTTTTGTTTTCTCATGAAACCAGTAAAATGATACAAGAAAAAATTGTCAAGGAGCTGTTACTATTTACTGGTGTATATTTCCACTTGACATGTTTCATTACCGAAGATGCCACTGAAAATGATTTCATCCTTTAAAGCATCTGGTGGAAGGATACCTTAAACTGTGTGATCTTATGGTCTGATGATGTTATTCATAAATATTTTATTTATATGGAAATGAAACTTAAACGATGAGCAGTTGACAATTGCTACAAAAACTATTATTGGAGGCCGACTGCATTTGAACAGAATCTTTATCTAATTTGTTGGAAGAAATGAAGTAAAATTTATGGATTTGACTATTTTGTTAAGGATAAAAATGGAGTTAAGAGATGCTTATTTTTGTGACTTTGTTTTTAACTCTGATAAAATAGTTACACATTCACACTGAAAAATCAGGGGAATTATTATGCTCCTTGGTTGAGTTGTCTCATGTTAGTCATCAGTGAACTTAGGAGGCCCTTTTTTGCAGGTTAACGGATACAGTAATGGAATTGTCAAATGGTTGCTTGATGAAATATCCCAAAGAGAAAAGGAGGCTGAGAGATCCTTAATGCATAGGTAAATAAGATATGAGCCAAAGCACGTTATAAAAGAATCTAAACATATCTATCTTTTACAAGTAATATCAATTTGGAAACACTGGGACCATGTCTCTGCTTTCTTATAACATTTGAGATTTTAGGATCTATCTAATATGTCTCTTTACCTTGGTTTTGTCACTAAAATGGCTTTGATTACATGCTCAACTTTTTCAAAGGTTCAATATTGCAACGGAGTTGACAGAACGCTGTAAAGCTGAAGGAGAATTAGGGCTTGTTGGTATATTAGTCTGGATGAGGCTTATGAGATGCAGACATCTTACATGGAACAAGAACTACAATGTGAAACCTCGGTAAAAATTGCATTCTTTTTTCAAAAACTCAAATCTATGAATTTATTGTTATACAAATTTAAATGTGAAAAGTTGATCCAGAGATGTATCAAATATATTTATCTGCAGCATATGCAAGTAATATTAGCCTATTAAGCTGACATTCACTGCTATGTCTGCAGCGAAATTAGTGAAGCTCAGGACAGATTCACCAATTTACTGCAAAGAATATATTTGAACCAGCCAAATGACAGAGAAATTGTGAGGCTAATAGTGTCATTTGTTGGCCGTGGAGGTCAAGGTGATGTTGGGCAGAGAATTCGTGATGAAATACTAATGGTTCAGGTATATATAAATTATGTCCTATAGAGATGGACTCTGCTGCATCATTTTTACAAAACTAATTCTCTTGCTTGTTCATTAGAGAAATAATGATTGCGAAGGGGGCATGATGGAGGAATGGCACCAAAAATTGCACAATAATAGTAGCCCAGATGATGTGGTTATTTGTGAGGTATGTGATTAAATATCAAGCAACTGCTACTAGGTCAGATGAGGTAAATCAATTGAAGAAATGGAGTGATCTTTCATAGATACATGTCACACTAGCTAAGTCAGTCTATTACTTTTGATTGGCTAAATTTGTTTTACATAGATATAGGTTCTGTTAATGGAATGTTGTGTTCTTTTGTAACAGGCACTATTAAACTATTTGAGAGCTGGTTTTAAACTTGATGTTTATTGGAAAACATTGCATGCCCATGGTCTCACAAAGGAAAAACTTGCAAGTTATGACCGTCCGATTGTGTCAGAGCCTTGTTTCAGGATGGAAGCTAAAGAAGGTCTTATTCGTGACCTCACTATGTACTTGAAGACGTTGAAGGTATCAATCCTGTTTTGACAAAGTAATATTTTGGTGAAAATTTCCCTTTTTTGAGTTTATATTTCATTGATCACCCTCGATCTGATCAAATTTACAGAGTTCTGAGTATCTTCGAAGAGATCAAACAAATTACCATGTTCCCGCAATGTCTTTTGAATTTATCCTTCATTGATCACTATTTATTTGTATGACCTAAGTAACAAGATAGACCATACGGTATCTTTTAAGTCAATAATAACTGCAGTCTTTCTGTTGTAACATTCCTCTTTAGTTTAGTCCTTTTTATTATTTTGATGTTAATTTAGTTATATGCTGCATTAAATTTACTCTCTCTCTCTTTCTCTAAGATATGTCATAAACTGGATTTATTGTTCAAAAGTTCTTACTGTTTGCGATAACATGTGACAGGCTGTTCATTCAGGTGTAGAACTTGAATCTGCAATTGATAGTTGTTTGGCTCCCTCGTTAAACGTTAGTTGCAGCAATACCAGACAATCAGTTCTTTCAAGTTGTGCTTTTTCCATTACCTTAACTACTAATTTTGAGTTTTCACTAAATCAAATCTTGATCTTCTTACTGGTGCTCAGAATCAAGGTTTTGCAACAGCAGATAGAGTTAATGTGTATGGTGCCTGTTGGAATCCCTATAATTAAGGATAGAAATCTGATGTATTGGAATCCCTATAATTAAGGATAGAAATCTGTTGTGATCTCTTGTAAATAGAAACTAATCTCAGTTACTGATTCTTAGGAAATTAGGATATCAATTACTGATTCTTAGGGATTAGGATTTATTTCCTTTAAAATGATTATTTTTCTCTTTATAAAGCTGTAAACTAAAGCAGTAGCAATATAACAGAATTTTTCCTCTGAGTGTTTTTACATGGCATCAGGGCTATAGGATTCATTCGATCCTATTTTTTTCTCTAAATTCCCTTACTAAAAATTCCTCCCTTATAATCACCAATCATCGGCTAAATGGGAAGAACTTCTTGCAATGGTCTCAATCGGTTCTTATGGTGATTCGTGGTCGTGGCAAATTAGGGTACATCAATGGAGAAATCCCATGACCAACCATGGCTGATCCTACTTATGCCACTTGGGAACTCAACAATTCAATTGTAATGGCTTGGCTAATCAATTCGATGGAAGGCCATATAAGCCGCACCTATCTTTTTTTCAAAACTGCAAAAGACATGTGGGATGCAATCAAAGAAAACTACTCAGATCTTGGAAACGCCTCCCAAGTATTTGAAATCAAGCTTAAGTTAAAGGACATCCGACAAGGAACACTCGAGGTAACTCACTACTATAACAATTTGAAAATTTTGTGGCAAGAACTGGATATGTATTATGAGGCAGATTGGGGTGAAGGCTTAGAACACAACAGGTTTATGGTCCATCTCAACAATGAACGTCTTTATGAGTTTTTAGCAGGACTGAACCGTGAGTTAGATGAGGTCCGTGGCCGAATTCTGGGTAGATCACCTCTTCCAACGATCGGTGAAGCATTTGCAGAAGTTAGAAGAGAAGAAAAGCGTCGTCTTGTCATGATGGGAGATTCAAAGGAACCTAAACCTATGACTCCAATTTCTAATCGTCCTACTGAAACCTCTGCTCTCATCTCCAAAGGTCCACAGCCACAAAAACGTGCTGGAAATGATTCTGGATCAACAAGACCATGGTGTAGTCACTGCAATCGTGTTGGTCATACAAAAGAAAAATGCTTCAAACTCCATGGCTATCCTGAAAAAAAACAGAAGGATAATAAGACTGCCATGTTATCCTCCACTACTGCTGATGATGTTCTTGATGTTCGCTTAACCAAAACACAGCTTGAGACTCTCCATAAGATACTTGGTACTCCCACTACTCATGGATCTCTAGCAACTCAAGGTACTGCCCTCAACATTGCTTTTGAATCTAATAATCAATCTCCTTGGATACTCGATTCGGGCGCCTCTGATCACATGACAGGTGACTCCACGTTGTTTCACACCTACACTCCTTGTCATAACAAATCCCGAATCCGCATAGCTGACGGTTCTTACTCACCTGTGGCTGGAATAGGAGAAGTACAAATGACAGAGAATTTTTCTCTCGATAAAGTCCTACATGTTCTAAACTTGTCCTGTAATTTACTTTCAATTAGTAAACTTACTAAGGATGAAAAAGTTCTTGCTGAATTTTCTGCAATTGGTTGTGTGATACAGGAACAGAAATCGGGGAGGATGATTGGCACTGCTAAAGTTGATGATGGACTATATATTTGGAATAAAAACAGTACACAAGGGGGATTGGCTCTATCCACTGCAAAAGAGGACACTATTATGTTATGGCACCGTAGGTTAGGACATCCAAACTTTGTGTATTTGAAAAAACATCTTCCGCTGTTATTTCGAAATAAAAGTATTAATTCCTTGAAGTGTGAAATTTGCCAATTATCTAAACATACCCGTGTGCCATACCCATTAAAACCACATATTCAGTCCCAACCTTTTTCGTTAATCCATAGTGACCTATGGGGAGCCAGCCGAGTGAAAAATATTACAGGGGCTAGATGGTTTATAACATTCATTGATGATCATACTAGGGTCTGTTGGGTCTATCTACTCAAAGAAAAATCTGAAACACCCAAAGTATTCCAAAATTTTCACTCAATGGTTCGAACCCAATTCAACTCTACCATACATACCCTCCGTACTGACAATGGGAGAGAATACTTCAACTCTGTCTTAAGTCCATACCTTTCTGACCAAGGCATTATACACCAAAGCTCTTGTCTTGACACTCCTCAACAAAACGGGATCTCTGAGAGGAAAAATCGTCATCTTCTTGATGTGGCTCGAGCCATAATGTTCACTATGAATGTTCCAAAATACTTGTGGGGAGAAGCTGTCCTTACTGCCTGCTATCTCATAAACCGAATGCCATCAAAGATCCTCAATTTCCAAACACCTCTAAATACTCTTTTAAATGCCTTCCCTCTATTTCATGTCCCTAATCTTCCAGCCAAAATATTCGGCTGTAAAGCTTTTGTCCATAACCATCAACCAAATCAATCCAAACTTGATCCTCGAGCCCACACCTGTATCTTCATTGGATATTCCTTACACAAAAAGGCTATAAGTGTTACTCACCAACATTGCGCCGAATGTTTGTCTCTCGAGATGTTACCTTCTTTGAAAATGAACCATACTTTGCAGCATCTCATCTTCAGGGGGAGATTTTTAATGAAGATGAGACCCTTAATACTCTCCTCATTATACCGCCTGATCCTACTACTACTATCCCAAATTTAGTTGTTTCCCCTATACAGCAAGAATTTAACACCGTCCTTCCCAATGACAATACCTCCACCGAAGTACAACAGCCACTTGGTCAAGGAAAACAGCAAATACAGGTTTACTCCCGACGGAATCGTTCTCCTGAAACTGATACAGCAGTGCCAATTACATCTCCAACCGAGGACTGTTCTGAAGCAGAAGTCCCACCTCCGTCACCATCCATCTATCTTCCAATTGCAGTTCAAAAAGGTACAAGGAGCTGCACTCAACATCCTATTTCTCGGTTTGTATCTTATGGAAATTTATCTAAGTCTTACAAAGCTTTTGTGACTAATGTTGATTCTGTAAAAATTCCAAAAAATATAGAAGAGGCTCTTGAATCAGCTGAGTGGAGACAAGCCGTGATGGAAGAAATGAAGGCCCTCAAAAACAATGAAACATGGGAAGTCTCGGATCTGCCTAAAGGGAAAAAAACCGTAGGGTGCAAATGGATTTTCACTACAAAATTTAAACCCGATGGCCGTATTGACCGATACAAAGCTCGACTTGTGGCTAAGAGATTCACCCAAACTTATGGTCTCGACTACAACGAGACGTTTGCACCGGTTGCCAAGCTAAACACCGTTCGGGTCCTGCTATCTCTTGCTGCCAACCTTGATTGTCACTTGACTCAATTGGATGTAAAAAATGCTTTTCTCAACGGGGAATTAAATGAGGAGGTGTATATGGATTTCCCACCAGGGTTTGAAGAAAACAAGGACCAAGTGTGTAAGTTGAAGAAGTCCTTGTATGGGCTGAAACAATCTCCACGAGCGTGGTTCAGCCGATTTGCAAAAGCTATGACTAGCAGAAATTACATTCAAGGACAGGCAGACCACACCATGTTCTACAAGCACTCGGAAGAGGGTAAATGTTGCATCCTTATCGTTTATGTTGACGATATAATAATAACAGGAAATGACTCGAGCGAAATTTTGAGATTGAAAGAATTTCTTGGTACAGAGTTTGAACTTAAAGACTTCGGGAGTCTTAAATATTTTCTTGGTATGGAGGTAGCAAGGTCGAAAAAAGGTATCTTCATTTCCCAAAGGAAATATGTTCTTGATCTATTGTCGGAAGTTGGTTTGATGGGTAGCAAACCAGCCGAAACTCCTATGGAGTTTAACCTCAAATTGGGAACTAATGAGGATGGAGAAGAAATCGACAGGGGGAGATATCAACGTCTAGTAGGAAGGCTCATCTACCTCTCTCACACCCGTCCAGACATAGCCTTCAGTGTGAGTGTTATTAGCCAGTATATGCATGCCCCGAGGGAGAAGCACCTGGAAGCTGCATATAGAATACTAAGATACCTAAAAGGAACTCCTGGTAAAGGCCTGTACTTCAAGAAGACTATCAACCGAAGCGTGGAAGTCTACACTGATGCAGACTAGGCAGGTTCTGTTAATGATAGACGCTCTACAAGCGGCTATTGTAGTTATGTTTGGGGTAATCTCGTGACGTGGAGGAGCAAAAAACAATCTGTGGTAGCACGCAGCAGTGCAGAGGCAGAGTATCGAGCACTATCTCATGGTATATGCGAAGGAGTTTGGATACAAAGACTTATGGGAGAACTAAAAGTGCCTTTTACCAGACCTATGAAGATGTACTGTGACAACCAGGCTGCTGTCAGCATAGCACATAATCCTGTGCATCATGATCGGACCAAACATGTGGAAATAGATCGTCACTTTATAAAAGAAAAAGTACACTCAGGAGAAGTATGCATCATCTACCTACCTACTAGACAACAAGTTGCAGACATGTTAACCAAAAGTTTAAACAGAAACATGTTTGAAGAACTTAGTAGCAAGCTGGGTTTGATTAACATCTACACTCCAACTTGAGGGGGAGTGTTGGAATCCCTATAATTAAGGATAGAAATCTGATGGTATTGGAATCCCTATAATTAAGGATAGAAATCTGTTGTGATCTCTTGTAAATAAAAACTAATCTCAGTTACTGATTCTTAGGAAATTAGGATATCAATTACTGATTCTTAGGGATTAGGATTTATTTCCTTTAAAATGATTATTTTTCTCTTTATAAAGCTGTAAACTAAAGCAGTAGCAATATAACAGAATTTTTCCTCTGAGTGTTTTTACAGTGCCTTATCACTAAAGCTTCAGGTAACTAAGTAAATCAGCATTCTCTTATGGATCATAAATCTGTTTATGGACAATCATAGTATTTTGTATTATGTCAGTTTTTTCTTGAAAAATATTCTCATTTCTCACCCAAAAAAAAATTAGAAAGGAATGACTTTTTTCATTGTTGTTGTCAAATTCCAGGACTGCCTAAACTTTGTCAAAACTCATATTGGTGATGAACGCATTGGCCCTTTAATGGAGGTACTTGAAATAAGGTGGAGCTTGTTTTATCCAACTTCTAAGCTACATTTTCTGCGATTGATTTGTTGTTCTTTTTTCCATTGCAGAAATTACTGGAATCTCGCATTGAGATCCGCCCTCTTCTGCTAACACCTCATAGATTGGCTAAAGAGCTGCTATTCCTTGATCTCGCTTTGGCTTCAGCTGTTAGAACAACCATGGAAAGGGGACTTAAAGATCTTAACTTTGCAAACCCGCCAGTAAGTCCTAATATTTGCAAACCGGGAAATAAATTACCTTGAAGGCAACCAATCTATTCAAGCTTTTTTTTTTTCTTTTGTCAAATTTATGAGTCAGGAAATCATGTTCTTCATTTCCTTGGTGCTTGAAAGTTTGTGCCTGTCCACAGTCAAGAATGAAGATCTCATTTACTGTACTAAGGTATATTATCTGTTGAGCTTTATTGAAATTAACCTTTCTCCATTTTGAGGCATCGAGTTTTGGATAACAGCATTCTTATTTACTCGCCTACAACAATAACCTTCCATAATTTCTCAAGTGATGATTAAGTAATACTTGATGCTTATAATAGTCGTCAGAAATTGTTGTTTCTTTTGACCTTCATAGGACTGGTATCGTGCCTCTGAATCACACAAATCCGGTGATGCCCAGTGGGCATTACAAACAAAGGCTATTCTTGATCGACTGCAAATAATACTTTCTGACAGGGCTGTTGATCTCCAGATTAAGATCCAGCCTAGTGCTGAATATCTTGGGAAATTGCTTGGCATTGGGAAAACAACGGGTACATGATTAACGTTGAACATATTTAGTAATCAAGGTTGAGTATTATTTATTTCTCAGTCGCAGACCAGTTTACTAGTTATTTTTGTTTGTTCTGCTATCAGATTGATACTTTTTCCGAAGAATTAATAAGAGCAGGATCTGCAGCTGTTCTTTCTATGCTCATTACTCGTTTTGACCCCGTTCTTAGAAAAGTTGCAAATTTAGGATGGTAAGTTTTAAATGAAACCGAAGAGTTTGCGAATAGCATGTAGTTGGTCCAAGCCAGGTTGTGATATGCTTACTTTCGAACTGAGGTTATATGTTTCGTTTCAGCTTGTATTTTCTTTTTTCAATTAATGAGAGATTGCTTTCTATTTTATGGTCTCCTTTTTTATGGCAGTCTATGGTGTTGGCTGTCAAATATTTTCTGAGATTTGTGTTCCAACAGTTGGCAGGTTATCAGTCCAGTTGAAGTTAGTGGATTTGTATATTCAGTGAACGAGCTTATTACTGTTCAGAACAAAGTTTACCGAAAGCCAACAATTATTATTGCGAGTAGAGTAACAGGAGAGGAGGAGATTCCAGACGGAGTTGTTGCAGTTTTGACATCTGATACGCCAGATGTCCTGTCTCATGTCTCTATTAGAGCAAGAAATAGCAAGGCATGTGTCCTTCGGATAGCTTATCAGAATTTAAAGTCATTTTCAACAAAGAGTGGATATTTTCACCTTATATGAAAAGTTCAAACCTACCCGCAGTGCTTAGGTTGAGAAAGTCAACATATTAAATTTACTTGCTGCATCATGGCGCAGATATGCTTCGCCACATGCTTTGATCAAAATACTTTCAGGAATCTCAAGTCAAAGGAAGGACGTGCGGTATCTATACAACTGAAGTCCTCAAATTTGATAGTCAGGCACGCTGTTATATAACTGTTTGATCAGTGATCTTGCAGACCTCTTCACCCGTATTCTAATGATCTGTTTTTTGCTCACTTGCAGTGACATCGGTGGTTCTATCTTACCTCTAAGTTCCCTTGTTCCCTCAATTTCTCGACGAGTGAACCCTTAAAAGAAAGATCTTCTGTGGGAGATATGCTCTTTCACTCGAAGAATTCACCACTGAAACAGTAAGCTCGTTCAGTTTATTATTCTGGATAGAATGAATGACTGGTTCGCAGAATATATTTGAGCCAAACCAATGATCTTTGATTCAGGTTGGCGCCAAATCTTGTAATATAAAATTTTTAAGAGGAAGGGTGCCATCATGGATCAGGATCCCAATGTCAGTTGCAATACCATTTGGGGCATTTGAGACTGTGCTATCACTAGATGTTAATAAGGTACAGTTTATTAGTTAAGCTTTTACTTCTCTAAAAGCACTCGTTTTTTCAATTTTTTTGTTAATTATATTCCGAGGTTCTATAATCTGTGTTTCAGATGAACATGCAAGTTATTATCACTTTCTCTTATCTACACTTCATGTATTTCAGGATATATCGACCAAGATTATGTTTCTTCGTAAATTAGTAAATGGTGGCAATGTCTCCAAACTTCAAGAAATAAAAGGAGCTATTCTACAAATGAGTGTTCCTGTGTCTTTGGTAAGCCATTGGGGATTTAACGGTGTTATAGCATGGTGCTGTCAAACAGATCTTACATTATAGTTGCTTTTATAGCAATCCTAAAATTGAAGCCATCTCCAAAAAACTTTCAGATGTTTATGTATATTATATATATAGCAAGATTGATGTCGTATTTACTAATATTTCAAACTGATAGTTTTCCGTTTTTGAACTTTGTGGTAGACCACAGAACTTACGAGCAAAATGAAAAGTGCTAGAATGCCATGGCCTGATAAAGGGGGTGATGACCAATGGAACCGAGCTTGGCAAGCAATAAAGAAGGTTGGGACTTTTCTATTGGCATATAATGCATTAATCATATGCTTCCTTTCAACGAGTCACCTTTTCCCACCATATTCAGGTTTGGGCTTCCAAGTGGAATGAAAGAGCATATATTAGTTGTAAGAAAGCTAAACTTAATCATGAGGATCTTCGCATGGCAGTACTGATTCAAGAAGTCATTTGAGGCGATTATGCTTTTGTTATTCATACAAAAAACCCATTATCAGGGGACACCTCAGAAATATATGCAGAGGTAAGCCTCTCTCTTTTGATTTTATATGAATTTATGGTCTAAGAAACATGTTTCATCTATCTTCTTGGGTTTAAAATAGATTGTGAAAGGCTTGGGAGAGACATTGGTGGGTGCATATCCCGGACGCGCTATGAGCTTCATTGCGAAAAAGAACAACCTAAAATCTCCTATTGTAAGGCAGTTTTTTTTTCCCATCCACCGCTAGTCAATCACTTAGTTCTGGATAAACGTACCTGATTGATATGCAAAATTCACTTTTGTTTCTAAGTTCCTAAATCAGAATCTCAGAATGCTAAAGTCAAAGAAAAATTGTAATGAACTCCCAGGTTACTTGTTATGCAAGCAAGAAAATAGGGCTCTACTGTAAGCCAACTATCATCTTTCGTTCCGACTCAAATGGTGAAGATCTCGGGGGATACGCAGGAGCTGGGCTTTATGACAGGTTTGATTCTGAAATCTTAAATTTTGGACAGCATTTTCCAAACAATAATAGGATTACAAGTGGTTCATGATCAATGCTAAAGAGTCACCTTCTTATGCCGAACAATTCAAAAAAATCCAACCATGTTATCCAAATGGCTGATCAACAGCAAGATGCTATATTATTGATTAGTAGCTCATCAAGGTTTAGTTTTGGTATATATCTTCATTTAGAAGTAGAAAAAGAACTCTTGATCTGCATTTCTTGAATATTTTCAGTGTACTTATGGATGAAGAAGAAAGCATGGTTTTGGATTATTCCAATGATCCAATGATGGTTAACAAAGCATTCCAGACCTCAATCTTGTCAAAAGTTGCAGAGGCAGGGAAAATTATAGAAACCCTGTATGGATGTCCACAGGATATTGAAGGAGTAGTGAAAGATGGGATGATATATGTTGTTCAGGCAAGACCACAAGTCTGATATGTTCCTTGGCATTTGAACAAATATATATATGTAAATTCCTTCAGCTTCTGTTATAGACATTGAACTTTAGAATATCCAATTTTAATGTCATGAAATGTAATTAAATTGTGAAAAATTGAACGTCAATAATGACAATGTATCTCAAAGAAAAATAAAGAACAAACAGATTTTTACGTGAAAACCCTTTCAGGAAAAGCAAGAAGATAATTTAGTATGCCGAATTCGAATGATTACAAGAGCTATAGACTATGCCTATTTATAGGCTTGTAAAAGCATATTCTAATAGAATGAGTAAGGTAAGGATGAAACAATTTATTTTAATCAATATCAAATAGATAAAGTGTAATAAGGTTGAAAAACATTATTCTAAAATAAAATAAAAGAAGTGTAGTTCTATATTCATTTTATTTTTAGCAGAGTATTTAATTTTAATAATGGTTCAAGTCACTCAATTCTAACACAAACAAGGATATCACTACTTGCTCCTTGATTTGTTCAACAACTTCTAAATGCATTGAAATTTTCCATTTTTATCAGTACAGAAATATAGGGGTTAAAGTACCTAGAAGGTCCTTGTATTATAGGGACTAGATCAAATTAGTCCCTATATTATTAAAAATAATTAAATAAGTTCAAATTGTAACAAAGTTAACATTATAAAAAATGTCTTGAGATTTTTGTTTTCAATTGCAATTCAATTCTAAACAAAATGATTTTATTTATTGAACCATAAAAATTTTAAAAATATTATTTTTAAACCGTAAATGTTAACTCTATTCCAATTTGGTCTTTTTTAATTATTTTTAACAATACATTAACTAAATTGGTCCATTGAATAGTAGAGGGACTAATTTTATTATGTCCCTATATTTCTTAGCTTGATGGTATAATATCTTTTGTTAGCCTCTGATAAAATCAATAATTCAATTTAATTCTTTTTAGTCATTAAGTAAACACAGCTTTTTTTTCCTCTTCCAAAAATTATTAATTCAATTTTAAGTCATTTTAACCCAAATTTTCTAGCTTTGACTCTTAAATTTTTTTATTTCATCTTGTCATTAAAATAAAATTGATAATTTCACTCGTGATTGCTATATTAATGAAAAACTCGATACCATCAAACACGATACGATAAAAAAATTTAAAATACAATACGTTTGTTTGAAAATATATAAGCAAAACCATGTATAGTATATAGAAATCTTTCCATTTTCATCCTAAAAATAGAAATGACATATTAGTCACGATACAACAAAAAAATACAACTAAAGAAAACAAATATGATACTAATATCAAAATTTATGATATAAATTATACAAATACAAAGAAATTTTAGGAGCTTTCACTTTCTTTCTTGTCAAATCATGTCAAGAAAACATTCCACGAACTGTGGTAAAAAAGTCGTGGGTGTATATATTGGTAAGTCACTTTTGCTTGAATATTTACTACTTTCCATGTGGATGGGACTGTTTACTTTGCAGTCCACTTTCAGCTATATTAAAAACAGTCCAACCAATCAACGAATAAACAAAAAGAGAGAAGAAAGTCATCATCGAAGAAAAGAATATTCGCATGTTTTAGCTCTGATTTGGTCAATTTCTCAAGTCGTCTCTTGAAGTGTTAATCTTTGGCTATCTCAAATGTTTGGTACTTATTTTCCCCGGATTTGTTGAGATATTGAGAACAATAAACCAAAATCATAGGATTGTTTTTCGCACAACAGGTGTAACTTCCTTTGCTTGGGTCGCCCTCGAACGGCATTTTTGTGGCGCGTGCAAGCAATAGCTAAAGCGTAGAGTTTAGATGTGAATGTTCTTAGCCAATGTCACCTTCTATGGTTAAATCACTTACGGCATTTTCATAATTAATTGAGTTCGAACGGTCCTTTTTTCTCCATTTTGGATTTTCACGATAGCTTTTATAGTTGGCACTTTTCTCCCACTAACTTAAAAAATTAATTTTAATTATTCATTTAATTATTCATCTTTTTTAATTATTAATTTTGTATTTTTTAAATCACCAAAAAATAATAAAAAATTAATGTTAGTTAACTTTATTAGTATGACATCCACGTGGATGATATGTTAGTATTTAATTAATTTTTTTAAATTTTAAAAATTATATCTACTTCGGTTAATACAACTTAGGTTAATATGTAGAGTGAATTATGTGAACTTGACAATTTATATCTACTTAATATCTTTTTTCGTTTTACTTATTTAATACAAATTTGAATACCTCGCTATATATTAACTCATACAACTAAAACTCAATGATAAAGTTAAGATTATTTTGAATATAACCTTAAAAGAAATTACTCTAGTTGTTACTTCTCTATAAGAAAATTAAAATTTAAAGTTTAAATCCACATTTTAGTTTCTTTCAAAAATAAATATATATTGTAGATTAGCAGCTAATTTTAATCTCTCAATAAAAAAGAAGATAGGAAAATATTTGATAAAATTTTTCATACTATGAGTCTAATGAAATGTGATTCTTTAGAATGTAATTATCGAAAAAAAATACTTTATAACGTTTAATATACATTAAAAGAATTGATAAAATCTTAGAAAAGTTACGATAATTTACGAATTTACTCTTATTAAATAAAATATAATATTCATATATTTATTTTTTATAATAGGCATTATTCCTAACAAATATTTGGATTGATTTAATTTTTTTTAATTTATAATTTTAATCGAAAGTAAAATTTGTTTCAAATTTGTCTTGCATATATTTTTTAAATATAATAATGCATATATATAATTAAGTATATATAAACTAATTGTAATATATTAAAATTGTTTGATATATTTAAAAAATTAAACACCAATTATAATTATTTTATTTGAGACTAATAAATCTTAAATTTTGAAAAATTATTTATTTATAATTTTAATATTATTAATATGATATTTTTATTTTATTTCTTAATAATTTTAATATGTTAATTTTTAATAAAATAATGAGATAATTTATTAAGAACAATTTTGAAAATAAAAATAAACTTAGGATACGTTTGGTTCACTGTAATGGAATAAAGCTATAATCAGTAATTCAATTGTTTGGTTGAATGAAATGGAATAGAACTGTAATAGTATTCTTGTGTTTGATTAAATGGAATGATGTTGTAATAGCATAAGGAAAAAACTAAAATGACTAGAATACCCTTAGCAGAATTTTTTTAGGTAGATGATTATTGTTATTGTTATTAAATTTTAATAAGATTATTATTAAAAATAATTTAATAAAAATAATAAATAATTTAACCATATTTTAACATAATTATTATTAAATATAATTTAATAAAATTCTTAATAAAATTATTATTATATGAATTAAAAATCATAATATATAATACTATAAAAATAATATATAATCTACTTTATTATTTTTAAATTGCAATACATATTTAATGTGCTAAAATATCATTAGTGAAACAAATAATTTAATCATTCTACAATAAAAAACAAAATATTAGAAGTAATAAATAACTTGATAATTATATTTCACATCCAAACATAATATTCATATATTAACAAAAAGTTACATGATTTCATTAGTTTATATGTCATAATTCATATGTTATAAAATTTTACAACATCAAAAAGTTACAACATTGTAATGGCATTCTATCATGTCATTATACCATCCAAATATTACAAACACAAAAAAGTTACCAAAATGTCATCAACACAACCATGATTTTTAATGGTCAGTAAGAAATCTTCTGACCCATTCCAACCGCACAAAAGAAGGTAAACTAAAATGAGCATTTGCGTTGGATGATTTTGAATTTTGCTCAATGCGCGATAGCGCTCATCCTCAGTTAAACCTTCTACTTCACATAATGTTGGATATAATGTTAGAGCTCTTTCTTGAATGGTCATTTCTGACTTTTGTTGAATTAGCACTTCAGAGGCAATACTCCTACTGATTTCAACGCCAACGGTCCGTATGTTTTCCACCAATAAAGTGGCAGCATCGTGAAATGAAGTAGAAGAATCACTTGCATCAGAAATCTTTTTTTTTTCTTCTTTGAAAATGTGGAATCACCTTAGTTTCTAGCTAGTTGCGGTTGTGTAGCTGAAAGATTCATGTCATCCAAAGAAACATCAGCTTCGCATCCATAGAAATAATTTCTTTCTTCATGAGTATTTGTAGTAGCTACATCCTCAACATCTATTTCTTCAATAATATCAGCGGTTGTTTGAGCATCTTTCCCAGTGGCTCGATCTTTTGCGTACATAACAGTAAGTTGGTCATAATAAAGGAAACTACAATGTTTGAATTGACCGGCTTCTTTATGGCTCTATAAAAATGATGAATTCATATTAGATATAAGTTTGGTCAAAATAAGATAATAAAGACTTAAAAAAATTCTTACCTTTATATATGAGTTCTACACCGCATCTTCAGCAACAACAAGCTGCATATGCTCATCCCAACCAAAACCGCTATTATTTTTTCCACTAAGCATGTCATAAACGATTGACCAATCCCTTTTCAATGTCTTAATCCTCGATTCAAGATTAGGTTTAGCCTTCAACATGGCATTGGGTAAAACTTTTTCTAATATTTTTTCCAACTCATTTAAATAACCGGCTTTGAATCTCGTATCAGCATTAAAGGTTCCAAGATTGTGTAAGTCGACCATACTGGCAACCAACACAGCATCTTCTTCTGGAACCTATTTCTTTTTGGTTCCTCAAGAATTTTGGGAAGAAATACTTGATTGTGAAAAACCTGACATAACTATCTTAAGAAAAAAACAAATTAAAATTAAGTTCAATATTATGAATCAAAAGGTCAACACTTTATAAAATTATAACACGTGATGAATCAAAAGAAAATAAATTATAATTCAACAAGTCTAGTACAATACAAAAAACAATTCAAACACCACCAAAGTTTCATAAACTAGATACATGAAATAACATAAACAAATTAACGTTTACTATTTTTACCCTAAACCTAACTAATTTCTAGACGCTTGCCATTCATCGAACATTTGGTTGGCTAGTTCCATCCTCCAAGTAGCCCATACATCCGATGGATGAATATTTACGATATTCGGTTCATCGTCATCTATCACATTACTATGTAATCCTTCTCCTAACTCCGCTTCAATAGGAACAAGACTTATATATGTTCGACTAAAATTATGGAGCAAACAACATGCAATAATGATTCTATTGTGCACTCTCATAGGATAGAATGATGGACTCCTAAGTATTCCCCATCTAAGTTTTAATAACCCAAAGCATATTTCAATAACATTACATGCTGAAGCATGTTTCATATTGAAAATTCTTCCGGAGTACTTGGCTGGTAACCCTGATGCCACTCATTCAAATGATATCTTTTTCCTCTAAAAGGTGCAAGAAATCCCTCACAATTTGTGTATCCAACATCAACTAGATAATAACAACCTATAAAAAAACTATTTGTCATGGTTAATTTCCTAAAAAAGTATGATCTTAAAGATTAATTCATAGTCCTCTAATTTTGCACTTTACCATGTGGAACTTTTAGTCTATGTCTCCTACTAATGGTATCTCGAAGAACCCGTCCATCAGCAACAGAACCTTTCCAACTAAGAAGAACATAAACAAAATGCATATCAGGTGTACAAACACCTAAACACCTAACATGTTTGTTGCCATGTCACCTTTTCGCGTTCAATATTTAGGTTTATCAACTGTTGGAACCCTAATCTTGATGTGGGTTCCATCTAAAACACCTAAGCAATTCTACATCACATGTATAAAACCTTGAGTTAGGATACTATATTTAAATCTAAATCAACTAAATTATGTACAAGTTATATATAGAACTCACTCCAATACCTTGAACCATTTCCACATTGGGTCTGTAGAATTAGTTGTAATTGGCTCGGCCTTTTTAAATAACACGTCTTGTAAGCGTATGACAACATTTAAAACATTGTGAAATAATTTGCTAACGGTTTCCCCGAACCTATTAAAGTGATGCTTGATAACTCAATTTTTAAGGTGATGAGAAATTATATGTAAAAACATTGCCACTTGCTCATCAACAAGCATGTTCCTTGACGACTTCAATCCCCTAAAAGTTTGTAACATCTCACATAGTTTAAAAAAGGTAATTCTATTCATCATAACTTGTTCCATACAGGTCTCGCCACTAACATATACAAATCTTTTCACTTAATCTCGTTTTGCATAAAAATCTAAAATATAGGATCTAATCATTGGTCTATAAGTATGTAGGCTATGGATGGTAGCCAATGTAACTAAGAACCAACTCGCAACTGTACACATTTGCAACCATATTGCCAATGCAAGACCAATTCTTTTACGCTTCATACTTTGTACTATTAAAGGCAGACAAGCCATTACTGCAAGATATTAAAGTATTACATATCTTCAAATCGTAGTAATAGGGTCACAATTCTCCAATACTAATTTCAATATCAATAAAATAAAATCAAAGAATTTAATTGCCAAAAGAACTTACAATGATTCAGTGAATACAAGACGCTCAACTTGTAACACCCTTTAGCCTCATATTGTCGTTGGAATAGGGTTACGAGACATTACCAAACATATCAAATAATTTACGATTAAATTCACAAATAAATAACATACATATTATAATTTAATGATTTAGTCCCTTTCATGGACCTTCGAGGCCCAGAATACGGATTAGAAATGAATCGGGACTTGTTCGAGTGCTCCGAATTTTTTTTAACTCAATATAACCCCTTTATAATTAAATAACATTCCATACAAATTCAAACCACAACCAATTTGCAACCAATATAACAACCTATCCATCTCCATACTCAAACATGCCTAATTATGCCTACAACATTAATTTAACAATTTATCTACTTGATCAATCATAAATAATTTTTAATTGAACTAATAATTTCATTTATTTTCATGTCACATTTACCAAATATGCCATATTATTTCATTCATACTTATAATCCATATTAGACATCATTTTACAACCAAAGTTACAAGACTTAAGTACATAATTTATATAATACCTAAGTACATGTCACTTTTACCCAAAGAAAGGTTACATCACCAAATTATCTCTAAAGTCGGGATTGGTCTGGATGCTGAACCGGGACCTTTGACTTCTACTGACCTGCGCACGGAAACAACTGTACGCTGAGCATTTCATACTCAGTGGTATTACCATAATTCAAACTATATAACTTTAATGAATTATAAATATTAATCATATAACATTAAACATGTAAAATTCATAACTCATAATAACTAATTTACATTCAGTTTCATATTTCATATATAATAATTCATCAATAATATCATATATTAATAACTTGAATTTAATCAATTCATGAACCTTAGGTTCATGTTTTCAAATCTCACAATTCGACTAACAATTTCTTTCTTATACTTTCAGTTGTACGATCAATCAAATTTATTCAATTCTCACATTTCGATTATTCACCCATTAACAAACCTGGACCTTGGCGGATACACGGATTCCAACCAAACACACCAGTACGGCACATTGTGCCTAAAACGGTACTCAGTACCTGATCAACGTATCAGAAGCAGTATACAACACATAAAGTGCCTGAAACGACACACTTGATGCCTAATACGACACATATAGTGCCTGATCCGCAAAGCCGATAAATTCCCGTACTCTTCCAATCCTATGGCATGCCAACTATATCCGACTAAGCCTGATTAGTTAATAGGATATTCAAATCACTTTCTTAATTTCAATTTCACTTTCAATGTACAATTCAATTCAATACAATTTTCCACTTTCCAACAATATACTATCAAATATTCATACATAATCATACTTCATCTCAATTTCATTCATTTCAATATTGATACCTACCTTAAAATTTTACTTACCATACACATAAATTTAAATATAACATTTAATAAATAGTAGTTTGAGTTATAGTAATACAAACCCGGATTTGTTCGATTACTCCTCGACAACTTTTTCATTTCCTTTCGGTACTGATGCCCCGGGTTCTTTGCTAGCTACGGAAATTAAAATAATTATACTATTTATTACAGCACTAATTAATAATAATAATTAAATTTTTATCCAATTTATACCTTAATTCCAATTTAATCATAATTAACTCATTTACTTTTCTAATTCAATTCACACTTCATTTCTACTTAATATCTTACAACATTCAACTTAACTATTCAATGTTCATATTAAAACCCTAATTTTAAACTTCTTTCAATTTAATCCCTACCATGTAAAACTTATAACTTACTTTACAATTCAATCCCATTTTTCAATTCTATCTTGAAATTCATTCAATTAAACCCCTAATTCATTATTTTGTTCAACATGAACTATGTTTAAAAACCTGAAAACTTCTACAACCTCAACTTAACTTCAACAAAACTTTGTTCTAAAGCTTTTAAAACGTCAAATTTAAGTAAAAAGGACTTAATTGACTTACCAATTAAAGCTTAAAGCTTCCAAACCCTAATTTTTCCTTTTTCTTTATTTTCTTCTTTTTCCCCTCGTACTTTCGAATAGCCTATTCTGTTTTGGTTTCCTTCCTTGTTTTATTTCCTTTTATTTTTTATGCTGTATTTGTTTAATAATAATATAATAACTTAGTAAATATCTATTTAATAATCAATATATTTATTACAAGTGTAATATTATTTATATTTACACGTGTAATAAATCATCATCATACATTTGTCATGTTTTAATTTATTTATCACATAAAAATTTTATAATATAATTATTTAATTAATAAATATCTTTTACTTAATAATGAATAATAAATATCTATTTACTTAAATAATAAGTAATTAAATAAATATATTACAATTGTACAAATATAATTATTACACATGTATATTTTTATTACCATACATTTAGCTTTAGTTTATATATATTTCATTAATTTAATAAGATAATATCAATTAAATAATAATCTATACTATTATATTCTAATATTAATTAATAATAACTTAAATCTTTAAAAATCTTTAAATTTTTCTCATTGTTTTGCCGTCTCAACTATTACTTAATAGAATATTTGCCATTTTGGTCCTTTATATTTTCTTTTAATCTATAATTCAACTTTTACCCCTTATTCAATCTAGTCCATCTTCTTATTTTCTCTTAATTAAACTAAATTCACTTAATTAAAACCTAACTAAGCTCACCACTAGACTTATAAATAATTCTAATAATTATTTACGAATCCATTTTATTAAGACGGAAGCTCGATAATGTACTTTTTCGATGCCCGTGAATTTTGGGTCATATCACAACTGTGGGTGGAGGAAGTAATCCAACAAGCCAAAGAAAAAGAGGAAGCAATAACACACTATCAAAGAAAAATGAACAATACATATTAAGAATCTTTACAAAGCACAAATAGAAATTACAACTATCTTTGCAAGTAAAAAACTTTCTTTATCAATCACCCAAAAAAGAAAAAAAGAAAAGAAAAGAATGCGTTTTTGTGGATTTGATTAATTGATGATTGACATTTAATAATTATTTTTTTTTAAAATACCCATTTAATACATCCACATCCAAATAACATAGTTTCTAGTTCTACAAAAATATACATATATTATATGAAAATTTTTAAAATATTCGATCTTTAATTTACCTTCTAAAAAGTTTGTATTCATCCTCACATTGTAATTAACTAATGTTTTATTTGAATTAACTTCTTTTATTTTGTATTAACTCAATTCAATTATAGGTATACAGTGTATTAAATATCTTAAAAATTATGTATTTTAAAATATTCGATTATTATTTATATTTAAATAAAATCTAAAACTCCACATACATTACATTCTTACCATAACATGATTTGTTTGTAGCATTTTTTTTTGTTTCGTTTGTTGAGATAATTTTTGTAGTGTTAATTATATTTTTTAATCAAACAATATAAGTAATATAAAATATTGTTTAATTATAATTTTTAATCAAACAATATAAGTAATATAAAAAATTGTTTGAAGACCAAAATTAAATATAACATAAATTAAAGATATCGAAAATAAAAATAGTTTAAAAATATATTAAAAGATTAAAATAGTTTTAAATGAAACATATCAAAAATAAAAACATATCGAAAATTAAATATAACCAAAATGTTATTGTTTAAAGTAAAAAGATCAAATCCGAATTGTAAATGTAGTTTAACATGTAAATATTGTCTTGTTGCTACCTTAGCATACCCTTGAGTGATATTTGCAACTTTTGAATGCCAGATAAAATCTGCAACTTTTGAATCAATCAAAATAGATGAAAACCAGTGGAAAAATGAGGGTAATGAACGATTGCCTATAGCTCAATACAAAAATCTTAAGATGGACTGGTGATCAAGTTATAATGTCTCTGTCCAATCAACTATCAACATTATGAACGATACCCTTAATTTAAATTGCATAAAACAGATGAAGATAGGTATAAAATATGATCATGCTTTCATTAGTTTTTAAGGAGAATTACTATACAACCTTAGAAAATAGAAACTCAATTATCTGTTGCCTTCAAAATGTAGGGACAGACTAATAACAAAGAAAACCAGTAGAAAGTTACAACTACAAACTTAAATATTAAATATTTGAGATTCATTGTGCCAATTCGATATTAAAAAAAAATTGAAACTTTGAAATTATAAATGAACGAAGCATACTAGCTCAAATTAGATTTAAACTAAATATAATATCATTGACTCACTGTGGTAAGCAATCACCAATGATTTGAGCACACATATACCAATAATATATATTTGAAGTCAATATGGTAAGATGGTCCATCCTCATGCAAATGTTACCAATACAAATCAGCAATGATTAAAAAAACCAGCCCACATTAGCTGCAGTCTCAGAGTCAGATCATACAAACAATTGACTATCAAATGATTAAGATGGACTTAAGATTCATGCTTGTACTAAGCAATAATTACAAAAGCACAAAGCCTGAGTCAGATTCATGCTTGTGTTAACAAACTATACCACAACAACATAAAGACCGAAAGAACATCCATAAAACAAACTTACAAATTCACAAGAGTTGTAATAATATCATGAGTCATGGAATTGAAAATTCTGTAGAATTTAAAGAAAATCATATCTTCGTTAAGACTATTGTGAGGGTTCCTACTTAGAACTAACCCATTAACATTTTAAATAGAACACAATTTTTAACATTGGAACTGAATACCACAGAAAGTTAGCATCACATAATTATTGCCAAAAAAATGCAATAAAGGGCCTTATCCGATCTTTAAGTCTGAAAATGAGTACATGCATGGTAAACACTTTTTACTTGGTACAATAAATACTAAGAAAATAAAAAAGATGAAATGAATTTGCTACCTTAGCTAACAAATTTGAATCCAGCAAAACAAAAAGGATGGCGAGATTACAGACAAAAACTAAGTAGGTATATCATTTTATTGCATTCCACTTCTAAATCTTTCCTAGAAAGCATATGAATGAAAAAGTACGCTCATTTTCTATCATTCTTCCCACCAATCCTCTATCCTCCTAGTTTTCAAAACACTCCACCAATAAAATTTTAAAGTTAACCACAACAACATAATGTATACTGTACATTCCAAGAGGGCAGAAAATGCAAAGAAATAAATGCTCTTACTTCTTTCAACTTATAACATTATACTAACAAAATTTGAGAAAAAGAAAGAAAGAAGAGGAAGAAAAAGTAGCATTTAAGGTTAAGAGCACAGTTTGAAAATTACCCTGTTCTCACCGTATTCTTCTGAATACTCTGATCCATCTCATCTAAAATTGTATCAAATAAAGCATCATTAAACAAAATCCAGTAAAAAGAACCATTGCACTAAAAGCAATCTAATTTTGCAACATCTAAAACTTCCATCTAAACTCCATAAAAAGCCTAACATAGGGTCATATTTTTTGGCAGAACTAGGGACAAGCAGCAAGGTAAGAAATATATCCAATTTCTAAAGAGGACCCAAAACCCTAATTCCCAACATAGGCCATTCAACATCACAAAGGACTAATACATCAAATTTCAAGATAGCTGTTACCAAATATTTCCACATATTCTATAGCTACATTAAATTAATCAAACATTCGAACCCAATATCCAATTAATTAAAATCCCAAAAAACTGAAATTATCAATCAAATGTTTAATTGATAAGATTAAACGAAAACCTAATGAAACAAAAAAAATATAATATTACATGCCTCTGGTTCATAGGTTATCTCGATCGCATTGTAAAACTCCTTAATGGGCCGCTCCTTCCGCCTCACCACAATAGCAGCTGCTATTGCCGCCGATATCGCACAAGAAACGATCGAAAGGCCTTTCTAGTTTCTCTCTATTTTGTCAAAAGGAGATCGGGTTGGTGAGGATAGAAGCATGAAAAAGATGGAGATAAGGTTGAGAGGAAATGAGAAGAAGAATGAGAGAGAGGAAAAGGCTTTAGAAGTTAGAAAGAAATAAGGGTAAACAAAGGAAAATTTTCACCCACCCATTCGCTGAATAGTTATTCCTGACCCAGACCACCGAATTGTAAACATAACTTTTGCCTAGAATAATCCCGTTTGGAATAGGATTGTAATAGCTCATTACAACCAACCAAACAATGGCTTAGTGATGGGCTCACTGAATTCAGTTGTAATGTATTAGTATTACAACCAACCAAATATGCTCTTAACATTTTCAATATTAAGGCATCGTCTAGTGTTTTCTCAGGTTATGATTAAAATGGAATGTAATTCATTAAAATGTAATTGTTGTGAATGTAATTTTCGGGAAAGTTACTTTATAACGTTTGATATACATAGGAATGTGTTGATTAAAATTCTAAAATACGATGAAATTTACACTATCACATTTGGTTCACTAAATACTTTATTAGGAATGTAATGCTAATTTATGAAATTACTTTTATTAAATAAAATAAAATATTTATGTATTTAATTCCTATATTAAACTTTATTCTTAACAAATATTTAATAATAAATTTTAATTGATATTTTTATTTTTTTAATTTATAATGTTAATTGGGAATAAAATTATTTTAAATTTGTCTTGCATATATTTTCTAAATATAATAATGCACATATAAAATCAAGTATATATAAAATTTGTTTTGCAATAAACTAAAAAAATATGTATATATAATACTTGTGAAAAATCTGTTAAAATAATAAACAAAATCAAGTAGTAGGACAAAGGAAGAAGGTAATAGCTTTTTTTTTCTTTTACCTTCATTAATATATTAATACCCTAAATCAATATAAAATAAGATTAATTTTGTCATAATATTTAATGGAAAATGACACCTAAAAGAAAATTAGATTTGAAAGAAAATAAATAATGCCGAAATGCTAAAAGTTAAAATCACTTTCTAACTCTAAAAAAAATTAGCTATTTTTCATAATATCAAATGTTATCTAAGTAATAAGCAGCTACCTACTTAGCATATTTAACATATTTTGTTAAAAAATTTATATTCGTGAAAAATTAATAGATTATTAAATACCATTAAAAAATTAAATGTTGAAAAATTACATTTTCAATCATTTATTAAACACAACTTAAATTATATTTTTAAATTTTATATATATACAAAAATAAAATAACTAAAAAAAGTTAGGGTGTTTTATTATTACTTATTTATTTAATTATATATTTTAAAATATTATCATAAAATATTTTAACAATAAATTTAAATATTTTTCAAATCAACTTGGATCAATTTTAAATTTGTTTTCTAAATATTAATTAGTTGATGTGAATCTTTCAGTTAATTCTTAAACACCTTGAAATCAAATTTTTAAAAACGCAATTTACAAAGATAATGTTTAAAATAATATTTTTCTGGTCAATATTAAAATAAAATAACAAAAAATTAGAAAGAAGGAATAGTAGTATGTAATTATGTATCGCTAAAAACTGGATTTTTTCTCAAATTGGAAGATATTATTGGAGATCATAAAAATCTACACTGATACCTTTGAAAAACAATCATTTATTTATTATTAAAAAAGAGTAAAAAAAACAATAAATGAAAAAGAAAAAGAAAAAATAGATGTGGCGGTGTAGTCGTCGTAGGTCTCTTAAGAGACCCGCAAATGTACACATCTTTTTTTAACTATTTCATACTTCATTTACTTTCATTTCACTCCTCTTCTAATAGGCCCTAAACCTTTTTTCCCCTATTTATTGACCACCCCCCCCTTGATTTCCTTGTTGAAACACTGTGAAAATTCCTCAGAGAACTCAAAAATTGTATAAAACGCCAAAAATCAAACAAACACTTAAGCCAAGCACCACTCTCTCATCAAACCTCCATTCTATTTGCTTTTGGGGTTTTCTTTTCTCTTTCTTTCTTTCATTTTCATAAATCTCTCTTTGAGAATCAATTTTCTTTGGTTTCATGCTGCCTACTTTGGATGTGTAAGCATCCATCGCTAATCGCTCTCTCTCGCCTTTCACAGGTTTTCTCTCTTTTCTTTCTTTTTAGGCTTTTCAGTATGTCTATTTTTTATGTAATTTATATCTGATCTGTTTTTTTTTTCGATTTCTAAAATATATGTTCTCGCTTTTTTTTAAAAAAAAAATTTGTTTCGTCTTTTTAGTAGTTGGAAGTAGAGGAGTAGAGGTGAGATGGCGAATATAAGATCGACTTTGCCTTCGAGGCTTCGCCAGCTTTTGTCTGGTGAAACTGACATCGGTCCTTCTATTAAACTCGATTCTGAGCCCGTAAGTTTCTTTTTCTTTAATTTTTCGTTTAGGATTCCTGAGAAAATGCTGTCTAATTAGGGTTTATCTGAATCTCTCTTTTTTTTGTACTCCTTCTCGGAGTGATTGCAATTTTAATGCTGTGCTTGTTTCTTTATGTTTTCTATGTTATTATTAGTTGTTGATATAATTGATTGTTTGTTTGTTACTATTGTTTGCTTCCACTATATGGCGGTTAACTGAGAGATATTAATGCTTTTAGAACGAATTGATTCTTACATTATTAGTTGTAGTCGCAAATTTGTTATCTGTATTTTTAAAAAAAAATGAGTACAATGTCTTAAAGCTGAAGACCTTATATTGTTTATGACATGTTTTCTGTTCTACCTGCTTAAGAATGTGCTTTGGAGTAAGCATTCCGTATCTGCAAATGTTTTTTCTAACAGTAAGGGCAATAGTTGGTGTCAGTTGTTATGGTTCATGTTGTTTCTCTGACAGGATTATGCGCCTTTACTTCTCATAATTCATACCAAGTAAAAATCCTGAGGTTTTAGAGAGTTTTTTATTTATTTAAATAATGCTGGACTAGAAAATTGAAGCATGTAATTTGTTGTGGATAGTTGTCTTAGGATGTTATGATCTTTTTTTACACTATATTTTTCATTTTAGAATAAAAAATAATGTTAGTAAATTGCTAAATTGTGCATTCTGTGTTATTTTGCCTAGGTATGAAACTTTCTGTATGGTTCTAGATGTTTCCGGGCTTACATGCTGATAACTTAGTTTCTTTAATTTCAATATATGAATGAAATATTTTGTCCAAGGTTATAGAGGACATTTTGGTTTCTTTCATTGGAGTTTTTGGAAGCCATTTAAGCCTAGATTTTAGGCACTTCTAACTGATCAATGCTAGTTCTTTTCCTACTGTCTACTTTTAGAATATTTGGTTATCATGTGTTTACTGCTGGTGCTTGTAATTATATGTCTGTGTGAACTTTTTGTTCTGGTACTGCTATAATTTTATAATTGATGTGATACATCTGCAATCAGTATGCATGTCCTGTTCTGCGGTACTATTAATAGCTTTTATAAGATGGCATTCTCTACTCTCAATTAATTGTTGCTTGGTATGACTTTTAGACCTTTAGCAAAGTGCTTATATGAATATCTTTGTGAGCATCTATTTTATCTTTCTACATTGTGGAAGTATTAGAAGAATTTTTTAGTTCTCTTCTATTTTATACTCTCAATTAATTGTTGCTTGGTATGACTTTTAGACCTTTAGCAAAGTGCTTATATGAATATCCTTGAGAGCATCTATTTTATCTTTCTACATTGTGGAAGTATTAGAAGAATTTTACAGTTCTCTTCTATTTTATGTGTGAAATTTTTGGAAGTCATCTAAGCTGGCATCTTGGCATATTTTACAAGAACACTACATAAATTTCATTTTTAACATAGTTTTATGGATAATTATGATGTACCAGCTAGTCAATACCTGGCTAGCTTTAATGCCATGAGCAAGAGATGATGTTTTGAGTTCCCATTATTATTCTTGCTCTTTTGACCTTTAATTATTGAGCTTCAAATTTTGGCATTAGTTTTGTGCTTTAAAATTTCTTTTAGATTTTCTTTTCAATATTATTTATTGCTTTCATTGCTCATATTTGGTTATTCTCATCTTTCTTTAGGGAATTAAGAGCCAACATAAACTCCCAAACATGCTTTAGGGAACTTATGCATATACATTGATGTATGTTTACTGATTGCCATGGACTTGCTTGAATGGAGTATATACTGGTTTCAATAAGCTTGCCTGAATGTCCAGAAAATTTCTATGTATGTTCTCTTTTTGTTCTGGGAAATATATCTAACATGCACTGTCACTTGCAGCCTCCTCAAATTAAAGCATTTATTGATAAAGTGATCCAGAGTCCTTTACAGGATATAGCAATACCTCTTTCAGGCTTTCGATGGGAGTATAGTAAGGTGATTTTTGCACTACTTATTCCTCTTTGATTGCCTCCTTTATTGGTTCTTTCACTCACTTGTTGCTTTTAATTCAGGGGAATTTTCATCATTGGAGGCCACTATTTCTTCATTTTGATACATATTTCAAGACTTATGTGTCTTGTAGGAATGATCTTCTCTTATCAGATAAAATTCTAGAAGATGATAGTCCATTTCCAAAGCATTCAGTTCTTCAAATACTACGAGTTATGCAAATGATATTGGAGAATTGCCACAACAAAAGTTCATTTGATGGTTTGGAGGTATGCTGAGATGGTGCCATGAATTATTTTAACTATGGTGACTTGCGAACATGTTTAGGTCCTAGCGACTTGTTAACTTATGGATGCTCTATGTTCTTCTCCTATACTGTTTTTTTTCTAATATAACTCTCACATTCGCCTTTCAGCATTTCAAGTTCCTGCTTTCATCCACTGATCCTGAAGTTCTCATAGCTACCCTGGAGACTCTTTCTGCTCTTGTTAAAATAAACCCATCTAAGGCCCACGGGAGTGGTAAACTGATTGGATGTGTCTCAGTAAACAGCTATCTGCTTTCTCTTGCTCAGGGATGGGGGAGCAAGGAGGAGGGCTTGGGTCTGTATTCTTGCGTTTTGGCAAATGAGAAAACAAATGATGAAGGGCTTAGTTTATTTCCATCTTACATGGAAAATGACCATGACAAGTCTCAACACCGAATTGGTTCTAGCCTTTATTTTGAATTGCATGGGCCCAATACTCAAGGTACTGAAGAAAGCAGTGGGAATGCAAGTTCTAATTCGAGAGTCATTCACATGCCAGATTTACATTTGCAGGAGGAGGATGATCTTTTAATAATGAAGCAATGTATTGAGCAGTACAACATACCGACTGAGCTCCGGTTTTCATTGCTAACAAGAATTAGATACGCACATGCCTTTCGGTCACCCAAGATATGCAGGCTGTACAGCAGGATTTGCCTTCTTGCATTTATTGTGCTTGTTCAGTCTAATGATGCTAATGATGAGCTGGCATCATTTTTTGCAAATGAGCCAGAGTATACAAATGAATTGATCAGAATCGTACGCTCTGAGGAAACGATTCCTGGAACTATTAGAACACTTGCGATGCTTGCATTAGGAGCTCAGTTAGCTGCATATTCAGCATCTCATGACCGGGCACGAATTTTGAGTGGATCAAGTATTAGTTTTACTGTTGGAAATCGGATGATTCTCCTGAATGTGCTGCAGAAGGCAGTTCTGTCACTGAAAGGTTCTAGTGATTCATCATCCCTTGCTTTTATTGAGGCTCTTCTTCAGTTCTATCTGCTTCATATTGTGTCATCCTCTGCTTCAGGGAGTAATATTAGAGGGTCAGGAATGGTTCCAACCTTTTTACCTCTTTTGGAGGATTCTGACCCAAATCATATGCATCTTGTGTATTTGGCTGTAAAAGCTCTACAAAAGCTCATGGATTACAGTAATTCAGCTGTGTCATTGCTTAGAGAACTGGGTGGGGTGGAGCTTTTGTCTCAGAGACTACAGATAGAAGTGCATAGAATTATTGGTGTGTCTGGTGGAAATGATAATTCGGTGGTCATTGGTGAATGCTCAAGATACAATGATGATCAGTTGCATCCCCAGAAGAGGCTTATCAAGGTGCTTTTGAAAGCTCTTGGCTCTGCTACATATGCCCCTGCAAATTCTGCCAGAGTACAGAATCCACATGACAATTCTCTGCCTGGGACGCTCTCACTCATATATGGCAATGCTGAAAAATTTGGAGGAGATATTTATTACTCAGCTGTGACTGTTATGAGTGAAATTATCCATAAAGATCCAACTTGTCTTGCTGCACTTCTTGAACTTGGTCTTCCAGATGCCTTTTTATCTTCTGTCTTATCCGGAGTGCTTCCATCTTCAAAGGCTATAACATGTATTCCCAATGGCCTTAGTGCCATTTGTCTTAATGCCAAAGGCTTGGAGGCCGTGAAAGAAACATCAGCATTGCGATTTTTGGTTGACATCTTCACCAGCAAGAAGTATGTGCTTGCGATGAATGAAGCAATTGTTCCTTTGGCTAATGCGGTTGAAGAGCTTCTGCGTCATGTATCTTCATTGAGAAGCAGTGGTGTTGATATAATAATTGAGATTGTAAATAAAATTGCTTCCTTTGGAGACAACAGTACATGTTCCACATCATTATCTGTTGAAAAAGTTAATGGGAGTACTGCAATGGAAACTGATTCTGAAGACAAAGGAAATGAAGAGCATTGCTGTCCTGTTGGTGAACTGGAATCTGTAACTGATGGAATTAGTGATGAGCAGTTTCTCCAATTGAGCATCTTGCATCTGATGGTTCTGCTTCATAGAACAGAGAATTCTGAAACATGTCGCCTGTTTGTGGAGAAATCAGGAATCGACGCTTTACTGAAGCTTCTTTTAAGGCCCAGTATTGTACAGTCATCAGAGGGGATGTCAATTGCTTTACATAGCACTGTGGTTTTTAAAGGGTTCACCCAGCATCACTCTGCTCCTCTTGCACGCGCATTCTGTTCTTCTCTTAGGGAACATTTAAAGAAAGCTTTGACTGGATTTGGTGCAGTTTCAGGGTCCTTTTTACTGGATCCTAGTGTGATGCCTGATGATGGAATCTTTTCTCCCCTTTTCCTCATTGAGTTCCTTCTATTTCTTGCTGCTTCCAAAGATAATCGCTGGGTTAGTGCGTTGCTTGCAGAACTTGGAAATGGCAGCAAAGATGTTCTGGAAGATATTGGTCGTGTACATCGTGAAATTTTGTGGCAGATTGCTCTCCTTGAAGATGCCAAGGTTGAAATTGAGGATGATGGTGTGAGCGCTAGTTCTGCTGAGCCTGAGTCACAACAGGGTTCTAGTGCTACCGATACTGAAGAGCAAAGGATGAACTCCTTTAGACATTTCCTTGATCCATTATTAAGGAGGAGGACACCAGGATGGAGTATTGAATCCCAGTTCTTCGACCTCATAAACCTTTATCGTGACCTTGGCCGTGCTACCGGCTTTCAACAGAGATTGCGCATTGATGGTTCGAACGTGCGTTTTGGAGCCAATCATTCTACTTCATCTGATGCTTCTGTATCTGTCAGTAAAAAGGAACATGACAGACAGAGATCCAATCACACCTCTTGCTGTGACATGGTGAGGTCACTTTCCTCCCACATTACCCATTTGTTTCAAGAGGTGGGAAAAGTGATGTTACTTCCATCGCGTCGTCGGGATGATACTGTCAATGCTTCCCTTGCATCAAAATTGGTTGCGTCTATTTTTGCCTCTATTGCATTGGATCATATGAACTTTGGAGGTCATGTTAAATCTTCAGGCTCAGAAGCATCCATATCGACAAAATGTCGCTACTTTGGTAAGGTTATTGATTTCATTGACAGCATTCTTCTGGACAGGCCCGATTCCTGCAATGCTATAATGCTAAATTGCTTATATGGTCGTGGAGTTGTTAAATCTGTTTTGACAACTTTCGAAGCTACCAGTCAATTACTATTTGCAGTTAATAGGGCACCAGCATCTCCAATGGATACGGATGATGGTAATGTAAAGCAGGATGAAAAGGAAGATGGAGATCATGCATGGATTTATGGTCCATTGGCTAGCTATGGTAAACTTATGGATCACCTTGTGACATCTTCTTTTATTTTGTCTCCATTTACCAAACACCTGCTCGTGCAACCACTTCTGAGTGGAGATGTCCCTTTCCCAAGGGATCCTGAAACTTTTGTGAAGGTGCTTCAATCCATGGTGCTTAAGGCAGTCCTTCCAGTTTGGGCAGACCCACAGTTTACCGATTGCAGCTATGATTTCATCACTACGATTATATCTATCATTAGGCACATTTACTCTGGTGTTGAAGTGAAAAATATTTCCAGTGGTAATAATGCCCGTGTTACTGGACCCCCTCCAAATGAAACAGCCATAGCAACAATTGTAGAGATGGGATTTTCAAGGTCCAGGGCCGAAGAGGCTTTGAGACAAGTTGGATCTAACAGTGTGGAGTTAGCAATGGAGTGGTTATTCTCCCATCCAGAGGAAATCCAAGAGGATGATGAACTTGCTCGTGCACTTGCCATCTCTCTTGGGAACTCCGAAACTGACACAAATGTAGATGTTACAAATGACAGTAGCCAACAACTGGAAGAAGAGATGGCCCAACTTCCCCCTATTGAGGAGTTGTTGTCAACATGTACAAAGCTGCTTCAGATGAAGGAACCTCTAGCGTTCCCGGTTAGAGATCTTCTTGTGTTGATATGCTCCCAAAATGATGGTCAATATAGGTCCAGTGTCATTAATTTCATTCTTGACCAAGTGAGAGATTCTAGTTCTGCTTCTGTTAGCAGAAACAATTCGCTGCTGTCTGCACTTTTCCATCTTCTTGCTTTAATTCTTCAAGAGGATGTGGGGGCACGGGAAATTGCCTCAAAGACTGGACTGGTAAGACTTGTGACTGATTTACTTTCAGAATGGGACTCTGGCTTAGTAGATAAGGAGAAACCACAAGTTCCAAAGTGGGTAACCACTGCTTTCCTTGCTCTTGATAGGCTACTTCAGGTGGATAAAAAATTAGATTCTGAAATTCTTGAGCAGTTAAAAGGGGATAATCTTAGTAGCCAACAGATATCTGTCAGTATTGACGAGGATAAGAAAAGTAAGCTGCATTCTTCATTTGGATCTCCAAGAAATATAGATATCTATGAGCAAAAGAGACTGATTGAGATTGCTTGTGGATGTATAAGGAACCAGTTTCCATCTGAAACAGTGCAAGCTGTCCTGCAGCTGTGTTCTACTCTTACTAGAACCCATTCTCTTGCTGTTTGTTTTCTTGATGGTGGGGGTGTAAGTTCACTTCTTTCATTGCCGACAAGTAGTCTCTTCCCTGGGTTTGACAATGTTGCTGCTAGTATTATCCGCCATGTCCTTGAAGATCCTCAAACCTTGCAGCACGCGATGGAAGCTGAGATAAAGCACAATCTTGTGGCTATGGCTAACAGGCATTCAAATGGAAGGGTTAGCCCACGCAATTTCCTGGTCAACCTAAGTTCTGTTGTTTCTCGTGATCCAGTGATATTCATGCAGGCTGTTAAGTCTGTCTGTCAAGTTGAGATGGTTGGTGACAGACCTTATGTTGTTTTAATTAAAGACCGTGACAAGGATAAATCAAAAGAGAAGGAAAAAGGATCAGAAAAAGATAAATCACAGCAAATTGATGGAAAGGGTAATTTGTGTAATGTGAATTCTGCAGGTCCTGGGATCGGACATGGAAAATTTAATGATTTAAATTCAAAGTCTGTTAAAATGCATAGAAAATCTCCCCAGAGCTTTGTAAATGTGATTGAGCTTCTTTTGGACTTGGTTGTTTCTTTTATACCTCCCTTGACAGAAGATATTAACATGAAGGCGCATGGTGATGCACCACCATCAACTGATATGGAAATTGATGTTGCTGCCATCAAGGGTAAAGGAAAAGCCATTGCTTCTTTGTCTTTGGAGAATGAAGTTTCTAGCCAAGATGTGTCTGCCTCACTTGCAAAGATAGTATTCATCTTTAAACTTTTGACAGAGATCCTGTTAATGTACGCATCATCTGTTCATGTGCTGCTTCGCAGAGATGGTGAAATTGGTAGCTGTAGGGCCCCTCATCAAAAGGGCTCAACTGGTTTAACCGGTGGTGGAATATTTCACCACATTCTTCACAGGTTTATCCCATATTCACAGAATTCAAAGAAGGAAAGGAAAACTGATGGTGACTGGAGGCATAAACTGGCAACCAGAGCTAGTCAATTCCTGGTTGCATCTTGTGTGCGTTCTGCAGAGGCAAAGAGGAGAGTCTTCACAGAGATCCATTGTATTTTCAATAACTTTGTTGATTCCTGCCCTGGTTTCAGACCACCAAGGGGTGATATGCAGCATTTTGTTGATTTGCTAAATGATATACTAGTTGCTCGTACCCCAACTGGTTCATGCATCTCGGCAGAAGCATCTGCCACTTTTATAGATGTTGGTTTGATCGTGTCGTTAACACGCACCCTTGAAGTTTTGGATTTGGATCATGCTGAGTCACCTAAAGCTGTCACAGGGCTCATCAAAGCTTTGGAACTTGTAACCAAGGAGCATGTTCATTCTGTTGATTCTTCTGCTATTAAAGGTGAGAATTCAGTCAAACCTGCTGATCGTAATCAAACTGGGAGAACAGATAATATTGTTGATGCATCACAGTCCATGGAAATGGCATCGCAGTCCAATGATGCAGTTGCAGCTGACCGAATTGAATCTTTCAACAGAGTCCAAAACTATGGTGGTTCTGAAGCTGTTACAGATGATATGGAACATGACCAGGATCTTGATGGGGGTTTTGCTCCTGCTGCTGAGGATGATTATATGCAAGAAACCTCTGAGGATGCAAGGGCTCTTGAAAATGGTGTAAACAATGTGGGGATCCATTTTGAAATCCAGCCACATGAGCAAGAAAACCTTGATGAGGATGAGGATGAGGAGATGTCCGGAGATGATGGGGATGAAGACGACGATGATGATGATGTACATCACCTGTCTCATCCAGACACAGATCAAGATGACCATGAGATTGATGATGATGAGTTTGATGACGAAGTGTTGGAGGATGATGGTGATGATGAGGACGATGGCGATGATGAGGGTGGTGTTATTCTGCGGTTGGAGGAGGGTACCAATGGAATGGATATGTTTGATCGGATTGAGGTTTTCGGCAGAGACCACAATTTTGCTGATGAAACTCTTGGTGTAATGCCAATTGAAGTTTTTGGTTCCAGGCGTCAAGGACGCACCACATCCATTTACAGTCTTTTGGGGCGGAGTGGTGAGAATTCAGCCCCCTCGAGACATCCTCTTTTATTGGGCCCTTCATCACTACAATCAGCCTCTCCAAGGCAATCAGGTTATTTTCTGCGTTCTAATAGTGTACTTGTTTTGGGTTTTGTTGTAATTTACAAATTAATGCTTATTAATTTTGTACTTATGTGCATCTCTAATTTTAACAACACTTTCTTCTTTACTTTGTTCCTGTTCAGAAAATGCCCATGATATGATTCTCGCAGACAGAAACTCTGATAGCACCTCAACACGTTTGGATACTATTTTCCGGTCTCTTAGGAATGGGCGTCACAGCCATCGTTTGAATTTGTGGGTTGATGAGAGCCAGCAAAGCAGTGGGTCAAGTGTGGCTACTGTACCACAAGGTCTTGAAGAATTGCTTGTCTCCCAATTGAGGCGACCAGGCCCTGAGAAATCTCCTGATCAGAAGACATCAGTAGTGGAACCTCAGAACCAGGTTGAAGGTAGTCAGTTACAGGAACCAGGGACTGGTACAACGCCTGAGAATCGTGCAGAAAACAATGTTTATAATGAAAATGCTAATGCATCTCTATCTTCCGAAGCAATTGGTAGCGCTCTCAATGCTGATAGGAGACCTGCAGTAAGTGATCCTCGACAAGGCACAGATGCATCAAGTGTACATTCGCAATCTGTTGAAATGCAATTTGAGCAAAATGATGCAGCTGCTCGAGATGTTGAAGCAGTGAGCCAAGAAAGTAGTGGTAGTGGGGCTACTTTAGGGGAAAGCCTTCGAAGCCTTGATGTTGAGATTGGAAGTGCAGATGGCCATGATGAAGGTGGAGAGAGACATGGATCTTCTGATAGAACTCCTGAACCACAGGTTGCTCGTGCAAGAAGAACAAATGTTGGTATTGTGAATAGTGGCAGAGATGCCCCGCTTCATAGTGTTACTGAGGTTTCAGAGAACTCAAGTCGAGAGGCAGATCAAGATGGTCCAGCTGCAGAGCAGCAGATAAATAGCGATGCTGGTTCTGGATCAATTGACCCTGCATTTTTAGAAGCTCTCCCCGAGGAATTGCGTGCTGAAGTTCTTTCAGCTCAGCAGGGTCAAGTGGCACAGCCTTCAAATTCTGAACAACAGAATTCTGGAGATATAGATCCAGAATTTCTTGCAGCCCTTCCCCAGATATTAGAGCTGAAGTCCTAGCACAACAGCAAGCGCAAAGGCTTCATCAATCTCACGAACTTGAAGGGCAACCAGTTGAAATGGACACGGTCTCAATAATAGCAACATTTCCTTCAGATTTGCGAGAAGAGGTATAATTTTTGTTATTTTGTGGTTCAATTTTAAGTTGTAAGTCCTGTGTGCCTAAACATTTTCTTTTTGCTATTTTTTATCCTCAGGTTCTCCTAACGTCATCTGATGCTATTCTTGCTAATCTCACTCCTGCACTTGTTGCGGAGGCGAACATGTTGCGCGAGAGATTTGCGCATCGCTATCATAATCGTAGCTTGTTTGGAATGTATCCTAGGAATCGCAGAGGTGAATCTTCTAGGAGAGGCGAAGGTGTTGGATCCAGCCTGGACAGAATGGCAGGAAGTATTGTGTCCCGCAGATCTGTTTCTGCTAAGCTAATTGAAGCTGAAGGAGCGCCTCTGGTTGGCACAGAAGCTCTCCAAGCAATGGTTCGGATACTTCGCATAGTTCAGGTGTTCCCTTTGCAGGGTAATTTTTCCTTTTGGTTCTTGATTTTGATCTATGCATTAACACGTTAAAACCTGCAGCCACTCTATAAAGGTTCGTTGCAGAAGCTGCTCTTGAATTTATGTGCTCATAATGAAACAAGAAAAGCGCTAGTTAAAATCTTGATGGACATGCTGATGCTTGATACAAGAAAGCCCGTCAATTATTCAAATGCAATTGAACCTCCTTACAGGCTTTACGGTTGCCAGAATAATGTTATGTATTCTCGTCCTCAACATTTTGATGGTAAGATTTGGAACAGAAGAATTCACAGTCCCTGGTGATTCAATATGGCTTATCTTAAGAACTTCACTTTTGTGTCTACCTATTTTAATTCTTTTTATTTTTCATCAGTTGAATATATATAGTTTTATAGTTTGGTCATCATCTGACTTGTAGCATTCAGGTTTGAAGTGATTTTCTTCTATTTTATCCTTTTCTTTCTAGGAGTTCCTCCTTTGGTGTCTAGGCGAGTGCTTGAAACTCTCACTTACTTGGCTCGAAACCATCCATATGTTGCGAAGATTTTACTTCAGTTCAGGTTGCCTCTTCCTATCTTACAAGAGCAAAGGAATATTGATCAGTCACGTGGAAAAGCTTTGATGAATGAGGTGCAGCTGGAAGGATTCAGTTCTATTGCATTGCTTCTGAGCCTTCTCAATCAACCCCTGTACTTGAGAAGTATAGCCCATCTTGAACAGGTAACATGTGACAACCCTGTTATAAATATGTAAAGCAATTTTATGTCTTTTTGTTCAGTTTGCTCATTTCTGGTTTTTGCCCCAGCTGCTTAACTTGTTGGATGTCATTGTTGACCATGTGGAAAGGAAGTCCCTTTCATCTGAGAAATCGAAAGCATCTTCCACTGAACAAGTACCTGCTTCACGAATTTCATTGGCTGATGCTGACACCAGTGCGGAGAAGGCTCCTTCTGATGTTGAATCACAATTGAAGGCTGTTGACTGCTCCATACCTTCAACATCTGATTCAAGTAATGAATGTGATCCGCTCAGTATACTGACCAATCTCCCACAAGTGGAGCTCCGACTTTTATGCTCATTGCTTGCACGGGAAGGGTAAGTTATATGTCTAACAATGTATTGGTTTTAGCAGTTTCCTCAATGAGAAGTTCGTGTTTCCTCTGTTTCTTTATTATGCTTCAATTGAAGAAGGGTCCTCTTTTTTCATTTTCTGTGACCTGTGGAATTATGGGATTTTGCACTTGCTATGTTTATTATCTTTCCATTGTCAAATTTCAATATGATTTAGTGCTTTTTTCCCATTTGCTCAGTCTGATGTTCTGTTCCCCTCCCAGATTGTCAGATAATGCATATGGCCTGGTTGCTGAGGTAATGAAGAAGTTGGTTGCAATTGCTCCTAGCCACTGTCATCTGTTTATTTCTGAGCTAGCAGATGCTGTACAAAATCTGATTAAATCTGCCATGGATGAGTTACGCATGTTTGGAGAAGCTTTGAAAGCTTTACTCAGCTCAATATCTTCTGATGGAGCTGCAATTTTAAGGGTCTTACAGGCACTGAGTTCTCTTGTTTCTTCAATAACTGAGAGAGAAAAGGATCTGCAGCTGCTTCCTGAAATAGAGCGTTCTACTGCTCTTTCTAAGGTGTTGGACATTAATGCCGCCTTAGAACCTTTGTGGACAGAGTTGAGTACTTGCATAAGCAAAATAGAGAGCTATTCAGATTCTGCACCAGATTTATTAGCTCCTTCGAGAACGACCACAACAAGTTCTGGTGTAACACCACCCCTTCCTGCAGGCACTCAAAACATCTTACCATATATTGAATCCTTTTTCGTGATGTGTGAGAAGTTACATCCTGCACAGCCAAGTTCTGGTCAAGATTTTAGCATGGCTACACTTTCCGATGCTGAGGATGCCAGCACATCTTCTGGCCAGCAGAAAACTGCTTGTCCTGTCTCAAAATTTGATGAAAAACATGTTGCCTTTGTGAAGTTCTCTGAGAAACATCGGAAGTTGCTAAATGCTTTTATCCGCCAAAACCCCGGGCTGCTTGAGAAGTCATTTTCACTCATGCTGAAAGTTCCCCGCTTTGTTGATTTTGATAATAAACGTGCTCACTTCAGGTCTAAAATAAAGCATCAACATGATAATCATCACAGTCCTCTGAGAATATCAGTTAGAAGGGCTTACATTCTTGAGGATTCATATAACCAACTGCGGATGCGGACAACTCAAGATTTGAAGGGGAGATTAACTGTTCACTTCCAAGGAGAGGAAGGTATTGATGCGGGTGGGCTTACAAGGGAATGGTATCAGCTCTTGTCCAGGGTTATATTTGACAAAGGAGCTTTGCTTTTCACTACTGTGGGTAATGAGTCCACATTCCAGCCTAACCCGAACTCAGTCTACCAAACAGAGCATCTTTCATACTTCAAATTTGTTGGGCGAGTTGTGAGTACCTTCTCTGGTTGCTTTTTTTGGATTGAATCTTATTTTTTTGGATAAAGTAATTTTCATTTTTCTAAAAGCAAAGTATGCAACTCCTCTTTTTCATTTGGGTCTGACTTTTGTTTCACTTCCTAATCAAAATTTTAAAGGTTGGCAAAGCACTTTTTGATGGGCAACTCTTGGATGTCCACTTCACTCGATCTTTCTACAAGCATATCTTGGGGGCGAAAGTTACTTATCATGACATTGAAGCAATTGATCCTGATTATTTCAAAAACCTAAAGTGGATGCTTGAGGTCTGTCTTTTTTCTGTTATCTTTTCCTCTTTTTCTCTTATGAGGGAGAGGGAGGGAGCTTTTAGTTTGTTAGCTATTATCTTTCTTAGTCCATTAGATAATTGTTTTGCATTTCTTTTTTTGTCCTTTCCTTATTTGTTTCTCCAGAATGATATTAGTGATGTCCTGGGCCTTACTTTTAGCATTGATGCTGATGAGGAGAAGCTGATATTGTATGAAAGGACACAGGTAAGTGTTTTGATTGATCTTTTCAAGAAATCCTTTGTGGTGACATTTCTTTTTTGGTTATAAATTTATGATTTATATTCTACGAAATATGGTGCAGGTGACTGACTATGAGCTGATTCCTGGTGGTCGGAACATTAAAGTTACTGAGGAGAATAAACACCAATATGTTGACTTGGTTGTTGAGCATCGTCTGACAACAGCTATTCGTCCTCAAATAAATGCATTTTTGGAAGGATTCAATGAATTAATTCCTAGGGAATTAATTTCTGTTTTTAATGACAAGGAGCTGGAGTTACTGATAAGTGGTCTTCCTGATATTGATCGTAAGTGTTTATAAACCAATTTATTTAAATGTTAATTACTTGATGATAGAATGCTTTATTTTGCCTACCATTATTTTAATATGACATGATCTCAATAACTCTCTCCTAGTGGATGACATGAGGGCAAATACGGAGTACTCTGGTTATAGTGCAGCATCACCTGTTATTCAGTGGTTTTGGGAGGTTGTTCAGGGGTTCAGCAAGGAGGATAAAGCTCGGCTTCTACAGTTTGTGACAGGCACCTCAAAGGTAATTCAACGCCTGAAATTGTAGTTAATACTACTTTTAAGTTAGCATTTCAGGTTGTTATCTACAGTTCAACACAAATCAAGTTATAAAATGCCTGAACTAAGGTTCAGATAGGATAAACAGGTTTTGATTTACTGTGAAATTGTGCAGCTGTTTAACTCTTCTAGCATGTAGCATAGCTCTATATTAGTTCACTAAGATAAACCGAGCTTAGCTTAGCTGACTGATTGATTCATGCAACCATCTGCAATTCATTCTCCTATTCCCAAACCGCAGCCTCCTTTGTATAAAAATAATAACAACAATAATAGTAGTAGCTTTTGATTCATAACCAGTCTCAAATCTCAGTCGTTGCTCGATATAATTTCACAGGTGCCATTAGAAGGCTTTAGTGCACTTCAAGGAATTTCAGGTTCTCAGAAGTTTCAGATACACAAAGCATATGGCAGCCCTGATCACTTGCCTTCTGCTCATACCTGGTAATTCTATGTATTTGGTTAATTCTGCAACTTAATGATTTTATCTTTTCTGCGAGTTTTCTTTCATTTGCTTTGCAATTTTCAGCTTTAGATCCTTCTCCCTTAACAAGGAGCATTATACTTCATGATTATTGCAGTTTCAATCAATTGGATTTGCCCGAGTACCCATCTAAGGAACATCTAGAAGAGAGATTGCTACTCGCAATTCATGAGGCCAATGAAGGGTTTGGATTTGGTTAAAGATGGGAAGCGGTGATCAGAGTCATCTTGTAGATAAAGCTACATATATACATAAGATGCATATGGGGATCCTGTTATGAGGGTATAAGGGGCTAGGCAATTAGTACATGTTTATATGCTGTACAGTCGCATATTGGCTACTGTAATTGCTCTGGCAGTTTTAAATTTGCCACCGTTGTCGTTCCATTTAAATCTGCCTTGGAAGTAGAGGCTCGTTAACGATTCATCACATTGTTGAGTCTTTCCTTTGTTGAGACCCTCTTTGCAGGTAGTCTATTCTATTACATTTTAGGTTGTACAATAATTGCATCTAATTAGTTTATTGTTACCATGTTTTGGTTAGTATTTTTTCTCTTGCCTTTTCTATTTATTTGTTTTGTTAAACGAGTTTAATTGTTTTGGTAACGAAACACCACTGTGCCTTGATTAATTTTTTTTTAATAAAAGATGATTCATTTACTGAAAAGTCTTTTAAGTAATTTAACAAGAGCCCTTAATTGAAAACAATAGGCTCCTTCCCTAATAGGAAGGAAGCAATCAATTGACCCTTGAATCAAATCCTAGTATGAATTTTTTTTCTAAATTCAACTAATGGAAGTAGATATCATGATCCCAAACCCTTGATCTGAAAAAGAGAAATCCTAAATTATTAACCCTTCAGCCCACTACTTCAGCCAAATCCTGTGAATCGAAACTATTTTTGCTCTTAATCCTTTGAATCCACAGCCATTTCCATACCCTGGCTTACATTGCTGGTGGTCGTATATGCAAAAGAAGATAGCAGGTATGGTTTTTTTCCCATTCTGGTTCTTGCATCTTGCATCTTGCGTCCTGAAGGGTTTAGGGATATTTCCCTTTATTTCTGTGGGTGTTTTTTTCTCTAATTTGTCCAGTATATATACATTGTTGATGAGGCTGATGCCTGTTCAATATATAATTTTAGGGCTATTTTTTAATTTTTGGTTGTCAGATAAGGACTGTAAAATCCTTTAGGGAGTCGGTATTTAGAATTTGAATTTGGATTAAAAAATAGTGTAAATCAGGTAGTAAAAAATTTAGAAATATATGATTTATGATGATTTCTTAAATTCATGGATTTATTAGAATCTCATTTAGTAATGAATTTGAGATCTTTAAAATATTTTTAAATTTGATAAATCTACTTTTTTATACTTTTCTAATGTTATAAATCTACTTTTTTATACTTTTTTTTAATGTTATATTAAACCTCAATTAATTTATTCAATTTATTTTTACCATTTACATAATAATTAAAATTTAAATTCAAGTTTTCAAATCTAAACTTTTATGAAATTTGGGTTTGAATGTTTATTTAAACCCTTTTTTTCTTTGGAGAAATAAACAAATAAAATGAATATGAAGATATTAGATGAAAATACACCTTTGCTTGGGATGAATAAAGATGAAGACAACAATTATGAAATGTTAGAACCCTTGCACGATAAAAACAACCGTTTTGGATTTCAGTGTATTTTTCACTTTTTAACTGTTTTTTATAATGAAATTGTTCCGTCATCATTTAATTACTTGTTAGGGGTGTAACATATCACAACCTACACTGATTCAAATTTTTAAGTCAACAAAAGATAATTACTTATTAGGGGTTTATATAATTATAATTTTAAGCGGTTAATTGATGGTTTATATTTGATTAGAGATTCAATTGAATCTAAATTTTTATTAAAAACTTAATTGATTGTTAATTTATTTTATAAGAATTTATCGCTTTATTAAACGTAAATAAATGCTAATCTAAAATTGAAAAGTTTACCATACTTTTTAACACATAAATTTTGAAATATGATTTAGCCAACCTGAAAATGATAATGTTGAGGAGGATTTAATTTTAAATGAATGAAAGAAAAAAAAATTATGACATGTTTGGTTGAGAGAATTGGAATAGTGATTTTTCTCATAGTTAAATAATCATTCAAGATTCTAAAGTAAAAAGTAAAAGAAAATAAGGACTTTAAAAATAGGCAAACTAGAAGGAAAAAAGGCTAAAAAAAAAAAAAGCGAATCAAATATGATTTTAATTCTGTTTAATTGGTAAAGTTTAAATGCAAAATAATTTATGTTGTGGAATTCAAAAATCATACTTAAATGCACGGTTTATATTAATCTTGATCGTTTATAAATGTCAATCACTAGAAGTCGTCTAATGCATTAGCAGTTATATGATTTATCCCGCACAAAGCAAGATTGACAATTGTATAAAATCTTTACCTCATTAAGCATAAAAAATGAAAACGATATATAAAGTTCTTTTTTTTCTTTTAAGAGAAACAATGAAGTAGCCTTATTCTCCATCCAAGGTTGCCCGGGTCCGAAATTTATGCCTATTGTGCTATGAATGCCTAAAAAAATTACTCCGTATAAATTTTTAAACCAAAGAATTAAACAAAAAAAACTCTTTGAGAGAGGAAGATCATAAAAAGAACGAGACGGAATCACAGAATTGGAAGCCAAAAATATGAGGAATGAACGATTGAGAAAAGGAGAGTAAAAAAACATTCACACTAAAAGGTAAAAAAGAGAGTGTGCATTAAACACCAGTCATAGCATATATATATATAAGAGAATTACAATTTAGTACAAATATAAATCTAATCAACTATAATATAAAATAAATGTAAGATAGAGATTAACACTTTACGTTTGCGCAAAGAGAGTCTCAATGACTCAAGGCCTCCATCTTAACCAACAAGCCAATGACTCATTGACAAACCAAATCTAGGGGAAGCTGGCAGGGGGCCCAGCTCCCCCTAAAATAGAAATTTTCTCTTTAGGATCATTATAATTTTAAATTTATAATTATAAAATTATATTTTGATCCCTTAAAATGATAAAAATTTGATTTAACCATTTAAAAATTATAAAGATATAAGTTATTAAAATAGTGAAATTATATTTTTACTATTAAAAAATATATAATTTAATTTCGGCCCACTAAAAATTTTTTGGTTGACAAATTATATATTATAATATATATTTTAATATTAAATATAGACTTTAATGTTATTTAAATGTTTAAATATATTACATATGATTCTATAATGGTGTTATATTGTAGACTTGTCCACAAGGTTGTAGACTATCAGATTTGGTAGGCATAGTTTGATTGGGCTTGGAAAATATACTTTTTATTTCAAATAAATTCAGTTTAATCCGAATTTGAAGTAAATAATAAAGAAATAATTTTTATTAATATAATTATTAAAAAAATTGAAATTAGAAAAAAATTAAACTAGGGAAAATTAACATTTAAAATGTTTTTAAAATCTTTAAAACTTATCTATTTCTCTGAAAAAATATATCCACTTAGTGGTTCACAGAAAGATAAATTCTACTTTTAATTAAACTACTCTTATTATTTAACTTTTCATCAATAACAACTTATCTGATTTTTCTTAAACGTTTACATACCCAAAAAAAAAATTCATTTAAAAATCAATTAAGCTTCTATATTAAATTCGGATCGAATTAAGCTATTTCCGTTAACTAAAATAATTAATTAAGCCCTTTCTTTAATGATTTTTGTAATTGATCACATTGACTGTGAAAATAAATTAATAAATCAATTAAATACTAACATGTGGCAAGTTTTGATTTAATCTAATATTTTTCTCATGAATTTAATTATAAAAATTATAAAAAGTCATAAAAAATTATCAAAAACCATATAAAATTATAAATAATCAGATAAAATTATCAAAAATAATAATAATTACTAAATATGAAATTTGATATAAACTTATAAATATTATAAAATATTATAAAAGATATAAATAAATCTAATAAAATATAATTGTAAAAAAATATAAAATTAATAAAACATATTTGAAATATTTTAAAAATAAAAACAAATTAAAATTCTATAAAAATCATATAAATTATTAAAAAAATATCAAAATTTTTAAAATCGATATAAACTTATAATAACTATAAAAAATCATAAAAACTTAACTGCGACCGGACTAGTTGATTGGATTGAAATTGATAAGGGTATCGATTCAAAGAAAGACATTAGACTAGTTGACCTAGTAACCAGGTTGAATCGATTTTTTTAATATGTTTTTATTTTTTTATTTTTTAATATTTTACTTAATTGAACAAAACAAATCAATAAAGCTGACAAATTGATGGCCTAATTGGTTCAACCACTAGTTTGCTTCTGAAAAGCATATGTCAGAATTACAAATTCTGACATATGCTAATAGTTGAATGATGAAATTTTGGTTTGGTCTAATGGCTTTCTTCGAACCAGTACTTTTGTCGGTTTTAGGCCAATCAGTCCAACCCAAGTTTTTATAATTTTTATAAGTTTATATCGATGTTAATATTTTTAATATTTTTCAAGAATTCTAATATGTTTTTTTATTTTAAATATTTTAAATAGGTTTTATATAGTTTATTAGATTTTTTATATTTTTATAATATTTATAAGTTTAATAATTTTATATAAAATTTAATATTTTTAATATTTATTTATTATAATTTTTCTTATTTTCAATTTTTTTATACAAAAAACTATTATATTAAACTAGAAGTTGTCACGTGTTATCATCTATTTGGTCCATCAATTTATATTAATGGTCAATGTGATAAATGACGAAAACCGTTAACGGAAGAATTTAATTAATTATTTAAATTAACGATAGGGCCTAATTAAGTGTGAAATTAATATAGAGGCTTAATTTTTTTTTTACATTTTCTTAAACTACTTTTTTATATATAAGCTCCTTTTTTAATTACAGATATCATTGTTTTAAATATCATTAATTAATTATAAATTAAATAGTTTTCATTCAAAATTAAGGCCCAAGCCCCAAAGGTGGAATCTTTGGTTTGAAAGTTAACTTGGGGGTTAATTGTGTCATTTGGCAAGTGAGATGAGAGCATTTTAGTCTTTTCGACGTGGAGGAGAAAAAACCCTAGCACTAGCACTTCGCAATTCATGCTCCTATATATATCCGCTAAGGGTCTCCTCCTACCACACAGCCTAATTAAGTTGTAAAAGAAGGGAGGTAGCTCTTTTTATCGTTTTTTCATTGATGATTGTTTGTGTTAGGCTTTAGATAGTTTTTGAAAATTTGGGGAAAAAAAAGTTTTCGTTTGTCCTGTGTACAATAAGCCGATGCTCTGGAAGAAAAAAGAAATGAAGGTAGCATGGTAGTGTGCACAGAAACTGAATCTTACGATGGGACGACATGTCTGCTCTCTCTGAACCTCATTTCTATTGGGGCTTTGATGAGGGGGCCTGGTTTAGTCCCACATTTATTTATTTTTTCTTCAGTTATTATACTCTTCAGCCGTTCTTTTCTTTTATCTATTTTTTTAAAATCTGGCTGTTGACGATTTTTTATGGTTGGTTTGAGTGAATCTTTTTATAATTTGGGTTTTTTTATGCGATTAAATTTAGCAGAAGGGGTTTGAATTGTCGATGTGTCTTGTCAAAATGCTCTTTTTTTTATGGAGCCATGTCTAGCTTCTGAGAAATTTGCTTTTTCTAGTTTTTCTCCCATATTGGAAATAAATTACTGACGAATCGTGCCTTAATATAGCGAAAGTGTGAAACCTACAAATGTAACCTATTTGCTTTTTTTCGTAAGGGGTATGAATGGTCACGCCTTGAGCTCGTGATGTCAACCACTGAATGTGAGCCAATATTAAATATTAAAGAAAATATAAAGTAGACTACTTAGATCAGATAAACCTATAAATGATTTTTTTAGATTCCTGCTTTACAGTCTTCCCAGGGTCTCTTGTGTGCCTGTAATCGATAAATGGATTTATTTTGCACTTAGAAGTTGAAAATTTGTTGAATTTTTATCAAAAAATTAGTCAGCTTATGACATCCCAGATGCCAAATTGATCCGACCCTAATTATCAAACAGTGGAACCTAAAAAAAGATCTGGGCAGTCCCAAGTGATCAAATGTGTTGACTTTTAAATGTGTTGATTTACTTGAAAATAAGATGCAATTTCAGGTTTAACAGATCAAGCGAAGATTAAAGAACAAAAGCAGAATGTCTTAGCCTCCAAACTGAGAAAAAAGCAAGCTCTTTTTGAAATTATATTATATTATGAATTATTAACTTGTGAAAGTTAGAGCTAACAATCATTTGGAACAAATCTACGAAGGAAAGAGAGGAAGATAATCTCAATTGGTCCATCGGTTAAACATTTTTATCAAGTTAAAGATTATATAAACATTTTTTATATTAATTTGAAAATATTTTTAATTTAAAAAATGCTTCAAAAATAATTTTAATATTTATAAAAACTTTAAATAAAATCATTTAAATTATTATATAACATAACCTCCAACAAATTTTTTTAAATCTACTAATCATTTTAAAAGTAAATTTTTATATCTTCAATAAATATATACTTTTCACTTGATGTTTTTCTATTGGTAATATCAAAACTTAAAATTTTGATTCAATGTAGAAATTTGATTTTATGCAAGAATATTTTTTTTATTGAGAAAACAAGTGGCTAACCGCTTAGAGATGTAGGCTCTTGATCTTGTTATTCCAATAATATCATCATCGATTAATCTCATGAGAGTATGAAGAGGGAACCTAATATTTTCCATTACAAACCCTTGTCTTTGCGCCCAAGCAATAAAGAAATCGGTACTGCAATTTCTCTTGAAAAATGTGAAAATAATATCGAATAATACAATAGACTAAAATTTATGTATAAATTTGATATTTATCATATATATATATCAATCAATCAAGAGAAATGATTATATTGGATTATATATTCTCAGTACTAAAAACACTTAAAGCTAAAAAAGGAAGAAAAATAGAACAATCATGTCAAAATCATTTCCGACCATCATCTTAACCACATTTTCAACTTATTGCTACTCTCTCTGGGCTCTTTACCCTGATCCCAGTTGATTCTATTGCCGGTGAAGCTTTTCTCAACACTATTTACCGATTTCCCACTCCTTGTAATCCTACATGGCCACTGCTCAATTTGCCTTGCTTTGTTTGTTTCACTCCATACCTTCTTCTCCACCAAAGCAGACGATAGCAACACATTGTTCTCAATCCCTTTGCTCTCGATCTGTCTTTTCCTTCTCAACTCTCTAAGCGACTCCGTTCCTTTCAACAAGTCTGACCCCATCTCATTCATCCTTCTCCCATTTGAGTTTAAGCTCCTTCTAGTTGGAGGATTCATGCCATATATGGTTTCAATGGGTGTGACTTGTGATTTCTCTGCAGAATATGATAATCCCGGTCGCATTGTCTGTTCCTGGTGTTGCCTCAACTTTTGTTCAAGTTCATTACCCTAACAATTTCACGTAAAAGGGTTTAGTTTCTGACTCTAGGATCCTAAATTTTATTTCCCAAGTTCAGAAAAAACAACAACATTTAAGATGGAAAAAAGAACCTTTTGTTGTGATCCTCCACTTTCTCTTTCCATTTTCAACTTGTTTTCGAGTTCTTTAACCTGTATCAATAGAATCATATCAGATGGCCGGGGAGCAGTGATGAGGCAATAATGGTTAATACAAGGAAAGAAATGGACTGCCATAAATAACATCATTTGCCAGTAGTGGTTGAATTGGACAATGGGAAAGGGGAAAATATTTGGCTAAATGCTTAAATTAGGCTCAACCTTTATGTTGCTCACATAAGGGCCACACCTTTCAAATGATCATATAAGGGCCTCACCTTTACAAAAGTGTTAAAATAAGGACTTTCCACACACTTCAATTCAATTTGTAATAAAAATTAAATGAATATTGATGTGTTTAGGATAAAACACATAAAAGTTGAGTTCAACAGTGCTTAAAAAAAATCTTATTTGAGCACTTTCGAATATATTTGGCCCTAGGTTAGACCCTTAGATGACCATTTTGAATGGTTAAGTACTTATGTGAGCAACCCCTAAAAGGTTGGCTCCAATTTGAGCATTTAGCCAAAATATTTTGATATTTAAGTCAAACATTTTCGTTAGTTACAATTACCTTCTGTTGAAGCGTCCCTGAATGAAGCTCAAATTCCCGTGTTCTCTCTTTCAAAATGTCTTCAAGCTTCTTCACCTGTGAAATTATACAATCAAATGAATTTAAAAACCTCTTGATAAATTAGTATTGATGCTAAGTTTTCCATATATTCAATATCGGATATCAAATTTAATGAACTTATTGTTACTCAACAAAGTTAAAATGTCAAAGTTTCATTTTAGGCAAAACCTTTCTCTGTAGAGACAAGGATGCTGTCTGATTCTGAACATGCTCTTTCAGTTTGTTCTCGAGCTCCACAACCTGCGGTGAAAATACAAGTCAAAACTGGCATTTGGTTGATTTGAAGGCAAAATAAAGTAAAAAGATAGAGAACTAAAATTTTCAGATGACAATCAACCTTTAGCTGGGAATTTGAGCAAATTTCTTCCTTCTCCATCATTCTTTCTGAAAGTTGCCACAACTGCCTCTCTAATTGTTTACATAACTCTGCCTTGGATGAAAGCTGGTTTTCAAGTTCATTAAGCTTTTCTTCTTGGGTTTTGCAAAGTTGACCCTTAGCTTTGGCTTTATCCTCTAAGTTGTGAAAGTTCTCCACTGACTTTCTTAAAGCGTCATCTTTTGATTTCAATTCTTGCTTGGCTTTGTCAAGCTTCAATAGTTCAACAGGAAGACGAGGCAAAAAAAGGTACATGTTTAGGTTTTGGTTCCGAAAGATATTCACTTCAAGTTCTAGTTTTGTGTTAGATTCGGTAAATTTAGCAATCAGCTCACCATCTGTTTCAACTTTTGAAGCTCAGCTGTGTCAACCTGTTTCTTTGTTGGACCCAACTCCACTCCTCGGACCCGACTTGCAAAATTTAATGAACTTAGGGTCTCACCTAAGTCCTGCTCCGAAGGGCTGATTTGTACAAACATCAAGGTTTTAGAATCGCCTCCTACAGCAGATTAATAAAGGCTTTTGAGAAAGGTCGATGATACTTTCAATTCCTCCATATAATAAAACTAATAATCCATCAATCATGGTTAAGTGCACCATATTCTATAACAAAAGCGTTCCCTTTTGAACTCTGAACATTCTTCTAAATGTGTTCATACATATGCAAGTACGTAATGAATTCTTTCTGAAGTCTATATTTGAACGTTTTCAGAGTTGACTAATAGGATATTCGAATAGGAAACTCCTTCCATGTGCTTGCTTACCTAAGGAATCTTGGAGTAGATGTGTGAGCTTGGAATTCCTGCAAAACCCAAATAGATATCAAAACCAGTAATATACATCTAGGATACAATGAGATAAACAGCAAACCTATATGGGATGTGGCTGCTTTTGTTTGCCAAAGCAGAAATCACATCTCCTAAAGCAGAAAGTGATCTGTTGATATTTTGGGCTTCCTTAAGCCGATCTCCTTGCACTTCAGTTTTTGCTAGCCTTTCACTACCGGCCAAATCCAAAAGCCATAATTTGCTCTTGGTGCACTCACCAGTGATCAAATTCTTTGCTTTAACTAATATGCATAGCATGCTGCAAAAACAATACATATATGCAAGCCTCAAATGATAACTTCTATTGTAGCATATAAATTCTTTCCTTTTATCATTTTATACAGATACGAAGAACATTTGTAAAACTAGAACAGAAACGAAAATGGTTATTACAGACCCTTGCATAATATGGCAAAGTCAAAGACAACTAATTTTGCTTGCCGTCTTGAGCAAAAACCAGAGTTAATCATAACAAAAGGAAAGTTTTGGTGATACTAACCAGTGAGATCGGCTACTATGCTCATTCACATTGTTTGACCCTATAGCTCTTGCATTGTTTCCAGCCTGTAGCACATTCCAAACCTCCTTAATATTTTCAACTTTAGCCTCCACTATCCCAGGAACATGATGAAACCCCTCTGAAGCTTGCCTTATTCCCAACCTTGAATAAACCAGACCAATCAATGGCAATTCTTACACTCACAACAGAAATACACCAAGCCAAACTAAATCGTCAATAAGAATAAGATTTTGATTTTACCTTTTTGATGCTGGTTCAGTTGCAAGCAAGTCTCTGATTTGCTCATTGTAGACTTCAAGTACACTGACAGATATACTAAAGGTAGAAATTTCTTTCCGCTCTTCGATTAATTTAAACAACTGCTCTAAAGTCCTATAGTTGACTCCTCGATTTTGTCCTGTACCTTCCATGGTAAAAGTCTTCCCAGTTCCTGTCTGCCCATATGCAAATATACAGACATTGTAACCATCTAAAACCGAAGTTACCACTGGGGAAGCATCTGCAAACACCGAAACTGTAAAAGCATAAAAGTTTTGAGTTAGAGTATGTTCTCATATCCTTATCCACAACTGTACCATAACTCAGTCAAACTATAGGGACCGACTTTTTTTCTTTTTTGCTGCAAACCTCCACAGTCAGAAATCAATTCCTCTGAAGTATGCATTATGCAAATTTCTGACCAGGCGATAAAATGCAGTAATCACATTTAAGCAGGAAAGACAGCTGAAGGAGGAAAAATAAGCTGACCTATCGGGATAAATTTTCCAAAATAGTAACAAAAAATTAAGCTAAACTAAATTTATTTATGATATGTGCTGTTCATTAAACTATTAAATATAGCATAAACTCAGATCAGGTATGCTTGAAGAGAAGCTAATTCTTTAGTGTTGTTATTGAGAAAGCAAATGCAGCACAATACCTTGATCATCCTTAGGTGTATAAACTCGATCAAATTTGAAAATTTTCTTCATGGAGCTTCCTGTAAGTATCCCTATATCTCCATCCTTAGCTGCACTAAAATCTACAATCGTTGTATGCCCAGCTGAAGCCTCGTCATCACTTAATGGACGGCACCTACAGAACACTCTGATCTTTCCTGCGATAAAATAACAAAGCTGGGATTAGGTTCAATCCACACTGCAAACATTGAAAATTCGATGTTAAAATTTTGAACATCAAAACATGCCTTTTGCTTCCTGTATCTGGTTATGTAGCTTTTTCCTCATTGCCTGCTCCTCATTGAGCCTTAGTTTTAGGTCTTCACACTGTGCCACTGCAGTTTAGATAGATTATGAAGATGTAGAGATTCTTACCAAAAAAAAAAAGTGGCTTGGTGATACATACATACCCAGTGCTTGAACAGCAAATATCATCTTGTTTAATTCTGGAATTGAATCAGCACAGTCATGCGCCTTATTAGATAGCAGAGAATGCTCTTGCTTTATGATCTGACAAAGAGAGTGATTTTTAAACAATCTCTTTGATGTTTCACTAGGTCTGTCAAGAAAAATAAGAAAAAATATAGTTTACCTTTATTTTTCTTTCCAACTCAATGATGGAATCAACCCATAATCTCTTATCACACTGATATTTAGTAGAAATGTCTTTCAACTTTGCAGCTTGTTGTTCCAGGGCCCTATCTGCATAAGCATTAGGCATGATCAAAAAATCTCAAGTTTTCTAGCAAACAGAACAATTCTTACATTTCATAGGCTCTTTCGTTTTTTAATCGTTCTTCCATCTGAGACATTCAGCCAAACCCTCCTTACCTAAATTCAAATTCTGGAAGAACTTGTTGTCGAGTTCCATTCTGACATTCTCTAGTTGTTCATTTGAAGTTGTTAATGACATCCAAGCTTCATAGCATTCATCTGTCTTGAGCTGGCACAGGTTCTTCAGCTCTTCTATCTTCTTTTCATACTTTACTGTAGATTTCATTTTCATATGTTTCTTCTGCAAACCACGTGAACAATAAATCAACATAACCTAAAGCAAGAATTTTTGTACCTCAGACGGTCTCAATCCAGAGTTTGTATCTCACCAGAGGTGATGAAATTTCTATTTCAGCATCACAATTGTTGCATACAAGATAATCGCAATTCAGTCGAGACACTTTATCTAGTTTAGAATATAATCATATAAGCAAATCAGCAAGTCTCTCAGGGAAAATTCACAACAGAAACCTAACATGAAAGAGAAAAAGATACCAGCTAATTCTGTAGCCCGTTTTATGCAAACCCCATTAACTATTGGGCTTCCACAGACACTTTCAAACCTTACAACAATCTCCCTGCTCGCCCCCACGGAAGCTCTAATATCAACCACTTGTAATGGCTTGTTTGCTCCAACAATAGAGTATACATCAAGTTCAGACAATACCTGCCGTTTTCACCAAAAGAACAAGCGAAATTCCTTAACAACAATGAACCAAACTAAATATATACACTATAAGTCGTATAATTTTAACTTGCCTTGTCTTCTTGAATGAAGACATCAAAAACTCTCATTCCTTTAGGTCCATTGGTGTTCACAATTTCAGCAAAATGAAGATCAACCAAATAGTCCCCCGGGGGGAAATCATTGAATCGGTAAGTGACGTTTCCAAAGCGTGCTGATTGATAAATGGGTGGCATATCGCCACCACCATTGATGCTTTCAATGGTTCGCAAAACATCCCCTCCTTCGAAAAATTTATCTCCACAAACATCAACTCCGCTCGTTCCTTCTTTCTTTAAAGCCCCTCCTCCAGCATTTACAAACATAACAGCAGTGTCTAGACCAAAACAGAACAGTCACAGTCGCTTCCACTTTTAAAAGCCATCAACTTTATTTAAGTTATTTCCAAAATAATTCGAGATTATTGTTCATAGCAACCAAACAGACTCAAAAACATCAACAACGTTAGACTCCGCAACAAAATAGCGAACAAGAATTGAAGAAAACAGGAAATGAAAGTAAATTAGATATAAAGAAACAGAATAAGAAAAAAAACCTGAAAATTCAGAGGTTTCAAAACCAGATTTAATCAATCTTGAACCAGAAAAGCAGAGTGTCGAATCCACTTCATCTTCTTGATTCTCATTCTCGAACTCAGAATTCATAGTATCTTGTTCACAGTTAAGCAAACTGCAAGGCCTGGAATTTGGGCTTTGGATCTTGGAGAGTTGGAGATGAGATTTAGGGATTTGAGATTCTGCCATCGGAGAAAGACCTACAAGGAAAAAAAAAAGGAGGGAATTCGCAGGTGGAGCTGTGTTTTTCAAAATCTTGCTTAATGTTTCTTTTACCTTTTTGACTATGTAGCTAAGCTAACTATAAAAACTACTGATGTTTTGTGGACAGAGATATTATAATATCACATGGCCTTAATCGATTCGAAATTTAAATTTGCTAAAATGGCGTTTGAACTTTGAATTTGTATTTGATGGACCGTTAGTCCGTTACCCTTTTAATTGAGTCCTTTAGGCTCCCCTGCCGTGGGTCATTTTTGTGGGCCGGGTTTCCATATGTGTTGTACTGTTGTCTGATCTATGTGGTCCAAATTTACTTTGTCCTATTTACTGCCCTTTTTTTTTGTTAAAATAACATTTTTATAATTTATCATTTTGAATATTTTTTTCACACTAATAAAATTTGAAATTTGAATTGATTGCACCATATATCCTCAAATCATGTTTGATATTTTATATTAGTTTCTAATTTTTTAAAGTAGTTAACAAACATTTAAAGTATTTTAATTAATTTATTAAAATATTAATATTCTATTAATTAAATAATATATTACAAAATTTTAAAGAAAAACAGGTTGAGCTAAAATTGGCTTTAGAATGTTGGAGTCTAAACTTAATCTATATTTTAAAGGAGTTTTTATTTCCTTTGCCTAAATCCATTTTTTAAGCATAACAATTTTGTTCAAACTCTTTCAAATATTGGGCGAGATTTTAAGCTAAGACATGTCCACTTTCTATTATCATAGTCATTATCTTACATATTAAATGTCATTTACGATGCAAACTTTACAAGTGCGAACCAGTTGCATCTTAACCATTGAAAGTTGATTTGCAAAATAATATTAGATGGTCTGTCGATAAGCCACGTGTAACAGGAAGTACCTACTCAACAAGGACCTAAAGTTATTTTTTAAAATTTAACTCGGACAAATATATTTGATTCGATTTTAATCGGATTCTATTTCACTCGACTTGATTCGAGAAAATTTTAAATCAAGTTAGGATGATAAAATAGAATTCGTCAATTCAAATTTTTTTCATTCAATTCGATTGAACATTCACTCTTAGTTGGAACGATAGCAGATTTGCAATGCTTATCTATGACATGGCAACATTGATGGACCACACAATCGATCACTCATCCAATGTCTCATATTCAATTTTGCATGGGGTTTGCACTGGGATCGTAGTTGTCACACAAATATGATGTAAAATATGTCTATTAATTGGATGTTTTCCTACCTTAAAAAATATGTATATTTACTATATCCACTGTTTCGATTTAATAAGTTTGAAAAATAATAGTTCTTCTAAATTTTGTTAACACTTTATTTTTTTAATATATCATATTTAAACTGTTAATGCGATTGGTACATATAATTACAAAGTCGCATTTTTTAAATATGTTCTACATTCATGACAAAAAAGAATGTTTTACTTATTCGAACTAATATTTAATACTCATATTAATAATTATGATGATACAAATTTTAATTGATGTAAAAATGATATTTTTAAAATTTTAATAAAACAATTTAAAACTTAAAAATGAATTTAAACCTAAATATATTTAATGAAATTAACCCTTCAATAAATTCTCATTCTTTAATTTATACACGAATAAGCTCTCATGAAAATGATTATTGTTGTTCAACATTTGCTAGGAAAGGAGTAGACGGTAAATATCACCGAATGCCAAAAGAAGAGTACCAATTACCCTATCTCAAATTAGGATTGGCAGAGAGATCACTACTATGCAAAGATTAGTTCACGAATTAGGGAGGAACTTCTATATCATGGATTCATGGTAGAAAAAGAAACGATTGAACTTTGGTCTAACAAAAATTTCCGTTCAAGTCAAAAACACGGACCATTGTTTCCGCCCGTAGCCAAACGAGACATTAGTCTGCCTCCTGCGTTCTCTTCTTTCTCCAGTCAACCTTTCTTCCTTACAATGTCCTTCCCCCTCACGTCGTCGTTTCGTTCGCTTCCCTCCCATTTTGCAGCTTCCTTCCTTTTCAACTCCAATTCAGCTAAGCTCCAATCTCCCATCTTAATGTCACTCCCTCAAAACCCTTCTTCATTTCCTCGCCATATTAGCCGTAGCTTCACCAGAGCTCCACCCAACAGCTCCGCCGTCTTCCGCCCAAACCTCAGAGTTCGCGCTTCAAGCAAAACGCCAAACCAGGCGACCGACGCTAAGCTAATCGCAATTAGCTCCGCCGTGACCATAACATTCGCCGTTGCTAATCGCGTTCTTTATAAGCTCGCACTTGTTCCCATGAAGGAGTACCCATTCTTTTTAGCTCAATTCACCACCTTCGGGTAAAATTTATTTCTACAATTTAATTTCAATTTTGTTGGAAGAAAAAAGAAAAATAATTGTATCTGAAAAACGTAGGTACGTGGCGATTTATTTTTCGATACTGTTTTTACGTTACCGGGCGGGGATCGTGGCTAATGAAATGTTAAGTTTGCCTAAATCTCGATTCGCTGCCATTGGTATGCTAGAAGCTCTTGGAGTTGCTAGTGGAATGGCTTCTGCAGGTGGAAACTTTTCAATAGTTTTTTGGAATTCTTGATATGCAAAATTGAATTTGTTAATTGTGAAAAGATACAATAAATGCAATTTTTTTTGTGTTTGGATTTGATGGGTTTACTTTTGGCTTCTGTAATATTTTGTAATTTCTACAGCGATGCTTCCGGGACCAGCCATTCCGATATTGAATCAGGTTTTCTCTTTAAAGTGATAGAATATGCCTTTGATACTTCTTTGAAAATGTATAGTAACACACAGATGATTATTGGATTTGGATTAGATGCTCATGGTCAATTTATGGATGTTTGATCGTATGTTGTATCAGGAATTGAAATAGCCTCTTATCATCTTGCAGACTTTTTTAGTGTGGCAGCTCCTATTTTCAGCCGTTCTATTGGGGAGGAGGTATTCATTTAATCAAATTGCTGGCTGCTTGCTTGTAGCAGTAGGAGTAATAGTGGCTGTTACAAGGTATGCTAATGCTATCTGTTCTCTATAGCCAATAATCCTACCCGTAGGTGAATACATTCAATCTCGTGTAGTGTGTGGAAGTGCAAAGCAAGCAGAAGAGTTTACCTGCCTCATGGGAAAAAAAAGGCCTAAAAAATGCAAAAAAATAAAAATAAAAATACCTAATTGTCTAAGATACTGAAAGAAAATAATAGAAATATTCCAGTCTACATCATTCATCTGTTGTGCTATAGCATTTTAGCTTAAAATGCTTAGATGGTCTTGGATGGAAAGGAATAAATCTCTGTTCCTCTTAGCTGCCAAGCATGAGTAAACAGGTTCACGTATTTTTCCCTTTGGCACTGCTGCTTTGGCAGGACTAACCAGATTTGAGTGTCACCATACATGCATTTCTCTTTGCTACTTGAATTGGGGTAAAGATCTGATGATAGTTTGCTGTTTTTGTAATTGTAGCGGTTCAGAAACTAGCCAGGTGCTATCTGGAATTAAGCTTATGTGGCCAGGAGTAATGATAGCATCAGCAGCTTTTCAAGCTGGTGCATCTATTATTAAGGTTAAAGCAATTCCAATCTGTCATGAGTTCTATGGAATTGTATAATCAAACATAACAATTTTTTTCTTTCTTGAAACAGGAATTTGTTTTTATTGATGCTGCAAAGCGCCTCAATGTAAACCTTTTCTCTCACTGGCTTTCCATATTAGCGTGTTTAGTTTATTTCCTCGTTGATGCTCAAACTATCAAACACACTCGTGCAGGGGAAGTCACTTGATATATTTGTTGTCAATTCTTTTGGATCTGGATTTCAGGTGTGTCTGATGTGCTGTAAAAGCTTTCACTTGTATTCCATTAATCCTATTTATGCATGCTCATTGATCTTTCAATAATAATAAATCTTGCTCAAAGGTACTTTCTTTTCAATCCTTTTGATGGAACTCATTCTGATGGCATCAAAATGGAGCTCTTTCTAACTTATCTTAGTTTGACAGGATGATTTTAATGTTTCTGTAAAAACTTTCCATGTTTACAGAAACTTAACATGAAAGAACCAACTCCTATCCATGCTCTTCCTTTCTTTATGCTAAAGAAAGGGAATCAAATTGTTTTAGGTATTGCCACACCAAGATTTGGTCATTTAGTGTTTATATTGGATGGTTCAAAAAATCCTGAGCAATGACCAGATTCAGCTACTCTATTAATCATGTTTTGCAGTAATAGATATTCATTACTAACACCTCGCAAAGCTTCATTCCAATCAAAAAGATCTTACATGTTAAGCTGCATGTGTCCCCTTGTTGAATTTTAATGTTTCTTTGGATATGTAGGCTCTCTTTGTGCTTCTTTTGCTGCCTTTGCTGTCAAATTTGAAAGGGATACCATTCTTGGAACTTCCTTCTTATCTAAAAAGTGGTGCTGCATGCTTTCTAAATCTAGGAGGTGAAACATCAGGCAAGTTCTTACATTTGGAGTTCATACAAATGGATATATCAATAGTTTCCCTTTTTTTTCTTAAACCTTAGGCCTGTAGGGTTTTTTTTTATTGGTCAGTAAGGTCAGCATTTTAACTCTAATTTTGTGCTGAAGTTTGACCTTGGCATCACAAGTTACTGTCAGGACTCTTACCTTTTACTTTTAGATATTTCAGACTAATTGAATCAAAATAAAGTACTTTACCAATTAGCACCCTATCTGTTTTTACGTTAATTGCCCCATGTTGCTGGACTTACAATGGGTAAGGCAAGTCGCTTAAGTTAATGCGGGCATTAACCTTTCTTCTGCCCGCAAAATTTAAGTACCTCTTATTGGTGGACTCTAATTTTCCTCTGAACTATGCACATTAAAATAATGAAGAAAATTTTAGCCATTGGCTTTTTGCTGTAATGACAATATGAAAATTCAGTTTCCTGTTTAAGCATTTAGTCAATCATGCTACGGACGCTTCTATTAGTCAGTCAAATAAATTGGATTCGCAGTAAGTTTTGGTTTTCCTCAAGTTGCATTTTTCACTACAGGTTGTGAAGGAGCTCCATTACTTCCACTACTTTACATAGTTACCAATATGGCTTTCAACATATCAGTGCTCAATCTGTTGAAAGTATCCTCCGCCATTGTTGCATCGCTCACTGTAACATTGTCAGGTCAACTCTCTCACTTACTCTCGCGATTTGCATGCATGGACATGGTTATTAATGCATGTCATAACATGTAACATAGCTGAATCTATTTAATGCCAAGCTAATGCATTTCTACACTGTACTAATGAATTTTCTTTTCTCGTTTCCTCTTTGGTTCTCATTTCAGTGCCCCTTTCGATTTACATTCTCTCTCTTCCATTGCCGTATCTCCCTAATGGTGCAAGCTTAAGTCCCTTTTTCCTGTTTGGTAGCTTAATTCTCATGTCCGGTCTTATTCTCTATAACATTGCACAACCTTCGAAGGCTGGCTCAAAATGAGATTGACATTACAAAATTCAGTTGATCATCAGAGATTATTAAAACAAACTGATTCAACTGTAAATACGACGATTTAGTATGTGCTTAAGGCAGCATTCTTTTACCACCACGGGGACAGTCTTTTACATAAATTGTGAATCGAATAGCATTGATTGCCTGCTCCTTTGGATTTAAGTATTTTGCTACTACAAAAGAAACTCCAATAAGGAATTAGAATTTTAATGGAACCTGAATCAATTGAACTAGATAAACTAGATATAGCTTAATAATTAAATCAACCGGTTTTCCAGGATTGCACTTTTTGGTTCTTCCTACCAAACAAAACCTAAATGATCAGCCAGGGAACAGCATTTCATTTACTTCCTATGTTAATTTTTTAGGTAAATACAACTCAAGGGGGCAGCAAAAGAAGATTTTTAGTGCAGAAACATGACGAATCTTAGTCCCTATGGTATGTTTCAATCTAATCAGCTAGTCTATGGGAGCAAATAATAATAAATTCTTCGCACAATCCAAAACTTCAGAACATGCTTTCAATAGAAAACTTCAATGCAAAATTGCCATTCCACCCCACTTAAAATGTACATCCAGTTTGTTGCCATTTAATGTTTCCTCTGAAAAAAAAAAGCAGAAAATAGATGTTAGCCACTGTATATATCTGGGAAACGTTTTGATTTTCTATATACTAACTACCAAGCCCGACTAAAAGCCCTACGAAGGAAAAATACAGCATAATTATTATATAAAGCAAAAGAAGTAAAGAGAACCATAGGGATGCCATTTGATATAAGATAAACTAACGTCCAGTCTACAAATGAGATAAGCGAGGATTTGCCACCTCACGCTTCTTGCAAGATATGAGGTGCTTCGGGCATTAGGCTATAATAAGTAGTCCCATAGACAACAAGTTGAGTCCTAACATTGCGATTAGAATTATAAAGTACATGCACAACTTCAATCCCAATATAAAACTGAATAACTAGCCTCAGGAAATGCTATGATTCGGTGCTATCCAGGTCAATAATATTAGATGTGGGGGAATGAAAATTTAGGGCAAATGACGAGACAACAACAGAATGTTCAAACAACATACCTTGCGCTTTTTTATCTTCCCCATTCCACTGCTACCATTACCGAAGACTGTTGGTTGCTCATTGGTATCACCCCCCAACGGTAATGTTTTAATTTCATCATAGAAACTGTCTGTCAGACCAAGCAACCTGATACAAACAAGGGATAGACGGTCAAACAGAGGGAATCACATATACAACCAAAAACTCAACCATGAAAATTATTCACTGAAAATTGTCACTGATAGACACTGAAAGTCAAAGCGCATACCCATTTCTTGACTTCTTCAAGTGTTTCTCTATCTTTTTGTCCATCTTTGTGACGGGAGCACGAGTGAAAAGTTCTTCCTCTTGCTGCGCACGCCTTTCCATCTTTTCCATATATCTAGTGAGTTCTCTACTTTCAGGTCCAATAATTTCTCTAACCTGGAATAGTTAGCAACAAAAAAGTGTTAGCTTAATTCATAAGTCCAAGTAATGAAACAAAAACAGTCAAGCAACGGACCTCTTCAGGTTTTCCTTCTAAATCATCCATCATTTCCCTAATAAAACCACTCCTTGAAGCTTTTCGCAAAGTTTCTTTTTCCCTCCTTAAAGCATTCCTCTCCTCTCTCGACATCTTTTGATCCTCTTCCACAACTGCAGGAGCGAATTTGGGTGGTCTATAGACACCAGTACCATCCTACAATACACAGAAAAAAGCTTAATAAACAAAAACAATTCAATAGGTAATATTTATAGCAAAACTAACATCTGGTATCATATCTGCTTTACTAATAAGCATATCTGGATTCGGGCGATAAGTCAATGGATCCTGTGTCTTCTCACGTCCATCTGATGCTTCATTTGAAGCTCCTTGTTGCTGCGTTGCACTCCCACTAACCCTTGTAAGCTTTTGAATTTGGTACTGAAGTTTTTTGTCAATTGGCCTAATCTGTTTATAACCCAAAAAAAAAAAACCCCAATTATTGAGACCATAACATAGAAATCGATAAAAAAACTAAATAGCCAAAGAGAAAGAAAGATCCTTCAAACCTTTTCAAGAAACAATCTAATCTCAACAAGACTCCTAACAACAGGATGTCCCTCAATTGAATACCCTTTTGCCTTGCGAAGTAAATAATACACAAGTGATTGACAATAGTTTAGAAGCAACAAATGCTTGGCTTCCAAATAACTTATCCCATCCGTAGTTGGGAAATTATTTGCTTTCACCTGTCACTCAAATCAATAGAAACTATTGATATAAAACATCATAAGACTAAAAAAAATAATCAACTGCGACTGGACATGGCCGAAGCTCGTCACCTTAGCAGTTAAAGCCTGTATTTTGGTAGTCACTACATCTAAGCCTGATTTCATTTCTTTCAACACCGTAGCTAATTGGATAGATTCCCTGAAATCCCAAAAATAAATAAATAAATAAAATTATATGCTCCTAAATGCGAAAATCAATCACACAGTACTTACCTTCTTAACCTTTCATTCTCGTTTCTGTTGCTAATCTCTTCCATGGTTTATCGACTAAACTTCACTTCACCGGCAATTTACGAAGAACGAACCTGCCACGCCGTACTTTGAGCAGGGAATATAAAGGAGGAGGGTTAGTCGGCTGACCCCATTAACTAGTAGCATTCGGTTTTTGAATTGCTTTAAACCCTTATCTGGGCCTCAGGCCTTTTATACCCAAAACCTGAATTCTGTTCAGCCCAAGCCGGACTACGGATCTATTGGTTGAGTCAAACTGGATTCGTTGACCTAAACTAGCTCGTTTAGGTCCATTACCATTCAAATTAGGGTTAATACCACTTTCGGCCCCTGTACTGTAGTTAAATTATCACTTTGATACTTGTACTATTTTTTTATCAGTTCGGCCCTATATTTTCATTCTGTAATATTTATATATAAGTCCTCAAACATTTTATTATTTTATTTATTGATGAGATGGTTGATTGATGATGCATGAGATTAATTCACCAATGGCTAATTATTTAGACAGATTTATTAACACCCTAAATAAATATGTAAAGGACATTTATTCAATCCATCCCCCACCTTGATAGGCTTCATTTTGACTCTTTCTTGTTCAAATCTTACTTCGTAAATGGAATGTTTCTTAAGAAGTTCGAATAACAGTATAGTCTTCATTCAAATCAATCCCGCCTTACCTTCGCTGCATTATTTTAGCCAACTAATTCCACTTGTTCTTTAGCTACTTTCTTTTCACAACAAAGAATTTCTTTTTATTTCCCTTAATTTTAGACAGTCAGATGTACTTTTAGATGGAAAAAATGTCGGAGCAATAGGCTTTGCCCCCCTTTCCTCTTATTATGCTTCTTCTCAAGTTTGTTTTCCTTCCACCAGAAATTGTCATTTGTTGCATCGTAGAAGAGGAGAAGAAAAAAAATGGGGAATTGGATGTTAATTAGAAAGGCGAATCCAAATATCCGACGTGTTTACTTCGTCTCTGATCACAGCAACGCCGGTGCAATCCGTTTACTCTCAAAATCTTATAAATATGCTTATTTTAAAATTAATGAGTTGGTGATATTGATATTAGACGCATTCAATAATATTTATGTTCATCAATATTTATTGGATTGAGTAGTACACAGTTCGATATCATTCATATAATGAATCGAGTTTTAAATTTATGAACGATAAATATGATATTAGAAGATATTTATCGTTTGTTAAAGTATTTGATTCATCTTAATTTCGAATTTAATTAAGACTGAATGTTGTGAGATTCTAATATTTTCTTTATTGAAAATCTTAATTAATTTCGTTTGATCTATTTTTCATATGAGGTCAAAGTTCTGGCTAGACAAAATTTAAGCAGTATATGCAGGTAGGGTTTTTTCAGCATAAGATCTTTATTGTATACTGGGTTTTTATTTATTGATAATGTATTGTCCATTCGTGGAAATGAGATGTTTCAATTTGGGTTGATAGTGAAATAGACTTAAAATACATGCAAATTTGTCTTAATATTGATTTAAATTACATGCATTTACATGCTTATGGCTAATATCAATATGTAAATTAAAGAATGTGAAAGCCTACCATATGAGGTTTTGTTTTATTTTATTTTTTAAAATTAATTTCTCTTCACACCTTTTTACGAGCAAAATGCTTTTATTATGTATTAATGATGTATTATTGAGTTACTTATTCTTATATTTAATGATTTTTAAAATGTTGCATGGTATGTGAGGCCTAGTTTTCATTATGCTTAATTTTTAATGGGTCTAAATTAAAAACCAGGAAAATATCTTTATTCCCATCATTTCATCCTTATTTGATAAATTTTGAATTTTTGGTAATTTGTGATGGTCTTTTAACTTTATTTTCAACTATAAATTTTTATTAGTCCAGATTTATTTATTTAGTCTGGAGGCTTGTTCGAAAAATTAAAATGTTTGAATAAAAATATAAACTCAAAAAATAGGCTTGGGCAAAAAAAAAACAATGCTTGTTTAGAAAATGAGTTGGACCTCATGTAAGATTTTTTTGCCCGACCTAGTCCGAATTTGCAAAAGAGAAAAAATATGTTGTTTTCTTGTTATTTTCCTCTTGTTTTCTCACTGTTTTGTTGTCATTTCATTATTATGTTGCTATTATTTTGTTGTTATTGTTTAGATATTGTATAACTCTTATTTTATTGTTAAATTTGCTACTATTTTAAAGGCATTTGTTTATTAAGTTGCATTTATGTTGGTGTTATTTTAGTATAAAGATATTTTAAAATTTATTTTCAATTTGTTGGTAAATATTTATTTTAATGTTTTTAGTATTTTTTATGTATTATATTTAAAAAAAATTATATACAATTTTAATATGAGTGGCCCGAGCTAGGTCTGTATTTTAACATTTTTATCAAGACCGGGCATTGATAATATTTTAGGCCAATCTTTTGGACTAAAATGGGCTCGAACCTATCTAACAGACCTAAATTTTTTATAAAACCTGACATGAACCAGACCTAAACCAACTTATAGATAGATTTAGTTGGCTCTCTCTCATTTAATTAAATTATTTATTATTTATAGTTTTTTTCCACTTGCTGTTAGTTTGTTATCTTTCAAAACTATTGCTATTACATATTTTAGCTCTCCCAATGTCATCACTTTTGCGTTTATGTTTATGGTATATTATTTGATATCTTTGTTCTTTTTCTCTTATTTCAATGAAAATTTTAACTTTGTTAGCTCAAAATTTCTGGTTATTCTATTAAGTAAACTAATACGATATTTGATATTAAATTTTAAATTAAGTCTTTTGATATAATTAACTCATTATATCCTCTAAATCCATGATTGATGATGTCTCTTTCAAATATTATGGTGATCCCCCATTTTGATCCATAAAACCATTTAATTTAAATTCCATGCATAGTTTGTAACGTTATCATAGCCATAATCGCTTGCATTTGTTTAATAACAAGCAAGACACATTTAGGATTTTCTTTTTCCTCGAAAGGAGATTATTTACTAGCTAGGATGGAAGTTGTATAAAAGCATTATTATAAGTCTTATTTATGCTTCACCCTTGTCCTAATTAATAATTATTAAATAGATGAAAATTTGATTTAATGGAAAGGTTAAAATCTTGAACTTTAAAATCTTCCTTATATAGATGTATGGAATCTTCTTTAAATAGATAGATTTGTTACCTGATTCTTAAGTTAATTATATTATGGATTAGAGATTTAGTTTGAATTCAATTAGTGTAGGGAAAATTTATCTATATCTATATTATTTATATAAAGTTTATGTCACTTTTACCCTATTGTTATGAAATTATTGAAATACTATCGAACACATATTCAATAGTATTAAAATACAAATTTATTATCACATCACCTATATTTATTATTGAATAAATTTTAAAAGAAAATACTTTTAACATAAAACATTTTCTTTCACCCACATCGTAGGTGTGACAAGTTAACTTGATACCAAATTAGTGCGAGACTACTTAAAAACTCTCTTTTAATAAAGAATTTAATATTAATATAATGATATTTTTATCATTTACTATTGGTATATGAAATGTTTAAATAAAACAATTAAAAGATATAATTCTAAGAATTGAACACAAGCCTAAAAAGATGTTTAACTATAAGGATTTTACCATTTCACCTGTAATTTAATTATTAATTATTTTCTTATAAATGTAAATTTAATATTATGATTTTTTGAGTAATTTTCTTAAGAAAAATATATATTTTAAAAGTAAATAGTTGCTTCTAAAATGCTAAAACATATTGTTTTTTAAATAGAAGTGATTGAACTCGTATTAAACAAACAAAATATTTTTTTACTAACTATGTATGGTCTAAGATCAACTTCCAAAAAGAACAATTTGATTTTAATTTTACAATAGAACTTTTAAAAGTTACTAAAATGACTCTTATGAAACAAAATACTAAAATGAAATATAGCTTGAGTTGAGAGAATATTAAAATTCTAGGCTTTAATTGGTACAAGTGAAAGGTAAACTAAAATCCAAAATTTTAATATTGTGTAAAAATTGTCATTGATTTTATCCAAATTATCCTTTAAAAGAAAACTTTCCATCGCATTCATACATAGAGAAAATAAAAGATTATAAAATAATTGCAATCGTTAACTACCTAGCTGGATTGGACCAATCAAATTCAGCCACGGCACCAGATCCACGTTAATTCATCCTCAACCAAATAAAAAAAAGGACTAATAACATTTTGGGACTTGAACTTGACAAATTTTTTCATATTGGGGTCTAATTTTTTGTCCAAGTTAGGTCTTGAACTTGATAAATATTCTTATATTGGGGCTTGAAAATTTTTTATCCAAGTCAGGCCTTGAACTTAGCAAATATCCCCACATTGAGGCTTGAAATTTTTTTGCCCAAGTTAGGGCTTGAACTTAGCAAATATTCCTAAAGTTCAAGCCTGAATATGGGAACAATTCCAAGTTCAGACTCTAATGCGGGAACAATTACCAAGTTTAGAGCCTAAATTGGACCAAAAAATTCAGGTCTCAATATAGGAAAATTTGCTAAATTAAGGACTTAACTTGGACAGAAAAAAGTTCAGAACCCAATATGAGAAAATTATCAAGTTCAGGCCCTAAATAGTGATTTAGCCAAATAAAAAATGCCGAGTTGCCGACGCAAATCAAAAAGGCGTTGACTCTCCTTAGTCCCCCACTCATCTCCCGAGGACAATTTCGGCATTTAAAATTGGCATCCCGTTCACGTTTCTCAAGAAAACACCCCAGCACACCCATCTTCTCTTGCACCCTCACACCACTAGATCCTACCCTTCACTACTCGCCAAATCAAATTAAAAAAGAAAAAAGAAAACCGGAAACAAATAACAGGAGCAGTCAGTTCATTTGATCATCGAGCAAATCATGGATCGGATCTTCTTTCACGTCGACACTCTCCTCTCCGATCTCTGATCCTCGAAGAGTCGCTTTCATTGCTTCAACTGAACTCTCAGATCGCTTTCTATCTTTTGGAAACTCAATTTCTTTAGGGTTTCGTCTCCTCTTTTTCTCCTTCTTATTCTACTTTGTAATGCTATTATGTTCGGACGCTGTTACATTTGCCGCTGCTTCGTATTCTTTTTCCGAATTGGATGATTTGATCGGATTTTCTACGGTTCCGTAGAATTACAGTTTTGTCGCTAGAAAAAAAATGGCGGCTTCTCCTGTCAAGTTTCTCTTCGGATTCTTTATGATTTCCATCACATTGTGGATGGTTTTCATGTAAGTCCCCCTGCTTTTCACTTGTTGCGTTTGAAGTTGTTTATCTAAGTGTCGGCACGCATGCTTTTATTAGTGTATTATCTGAATTTTGGAATGTTATTTCGATCAGCTTTTTGCTTATGCATTTGATTTTTTCTTCTTTTTAATTGGCATCCTTTTGTTAGCCTTTAGTGTTTCTTGATGTTATTTCTAGTTCCTAAGACGAAGCTGTCTCATACGTGGTTAATTTGTTACAGACTTGTAATTGGCATTGTCAATGTATTTATCCTTAAGCAGAATAATTCCAATGACATATTTATGTATCGGAACTGTTTTCATATTACGTGCTTTTTTATTCCTCAATTTATTGCTTCTTTTCTGTTCGAACTTTGGAGCTGATGATCCCCAAGGGATAGTTAAAGCTTCTGTTATATGTTTTATTCCCTTTGCAGATTTGCGTCAAGGTTGCTAGCTTGGATTCTAAGCAGGATAGTTGGAGCATCTGTTGGATTCCGTGTTGGTGGATGGAAATGTTTGAAGGATGTTGTTGTGAAGTTCAATAAGGTTTTTCCTGTAATTCAATTGGTTGTTTTCATATTCAATGTTCTGTTAAATTAGGGTCCATACATGTAATTTAGGTATTAAAGCCTCTGCTAGTCACTAACACGAGAGGAGTCATATTTTTGAACAACTTGACTTTCCTTCCGGTGTTTATCAAATTACTTGCGAGAAAGACAAGTAATTTCCTCCCTGGAAAGGAGAGAAAAGTGGATGCAAAGATAAAATATTTCTCATACTTGCTTGGTAGGATGGAATGACAAGGGGGGAAAAGTGAAAAGTTATTGCACTTACATGAGTTTTTGTCAGTCCATAATCCAATGTTTTACCCAAACCATTCCATGTTCCTTTCAATCTAAGAGGGGGAAGGGAGGTTAAGTACTTAGAATCCTGGCAATTCAGTTAAAATTGGATAGAAAAAACTGTTCATTCACAAATGCTTCCAATAGATTACCTCTCCTATTTCTCAGAAGTGTCTTTACTTTTCTTTTTAGTTTTCTCTTGCACTTTTCTATCATTCCATTTCTTTTCCAATCAAGCACAAAGTAGATCTAGATTTGTTTAAGAGAATAATACGGAGTAATTTCACCTAAATTGTAGCATGGACCTTTATAAGTTGAAGTTTCCTCTCATTCTGTGTTTTTGGGTAAGTTCTTGGTATTTGTTTCTTATATGATGGGCCATACTAATTGGCAGATTACTGCAACTATAGGTGTTCTTCTTGCTGTCAACTTTAAGCATTACTTTGTCATGGATTTGGTTTGTGAGGTGACATTTTACCTCAGTAAAATCATTTTGTGTTTAGTTTGCGGAGAACCTTGCCATCCCAAGTCTTTTTATTTTGTTTTAAGTTGGGGTGAGTTGTCTTTCCTGGAAATAAATCTAAATGGATGTTCAGGAGGCACGTGCAAGAGATAAGTGTGCCTTTAAGTTGAACTTCTTTGACTGGAATATTTATATACATAATATAGGGTTAAATAATGAGTAGGATGCTATAGTTATGGCCCGGTATGTAGTTTTACTCTGATTACTGACCTTTCTACTCTTAAGTGGATTAGGCGGTTTGTTTTTGAAGCCAGTCCAACACATTAGAAATAGTTTAAAATCCCCTTTGAAAATCATGAAGGCTATCTGAACAATCTGAATTTATTTCAGTATGTATTAATTTTTTTATAATTTATTGCTTTTTTGTTCCAGTTCCTATTTCGGTACCTATGTGCCTGTTCATGGTGTTGAACATATTTTGTTTCTTGGGAAAATTTTCAGGGTGCTGTTGAATCCATATTAGTGGGTGAAATCAAGCTTAGTTTACGCCAATCCCTGGTTAAACTTGGGGCTGGCATTATTTCTAAGGATCCAAAGCTGCAGGTGTTGATATGTGACTTGGAAGTTGTACTAAGGCCTTCAAGTAAAAGTTCACAGAAATCTAGACCCCGGAAACCTCGCACTCCAGGCAGGGGGAAGTGGATGGTTGTAGCTAACATTGCAAGATATTTTTCAGTGTCTGTCACAGATTTGGTTATGAAGGTAACTGATCTTTGGCCTTTTTTTCTCCTCCCTTTTAAACAGTGATCTCACTTTTGCATAATTCATTTTCAGCACATAATTTTTAAGGTTTGGGGGATATGTCTTTGTCGTGTGTGCTCTGGAGTAATGTTGAATGGGGAGCTAAGGGAGTGGTGGGGGATGATGTATATTGTTAATGCTTTTTGATTGCTACCTTTCTTCTGATTGTAAGTTACTGAATAGGAAATCCAGTAATAACTTTTTGTTGGTTCCTATGCTGCTGCATGATTCACACACCTGCACAGTTTGGAAGTCAATTCATCTTAGAGTATGATTCTGATTGACATATTTGTTACTTCATTTGATCTTGTTCATACACCTAATATCATATATGCATTATCATCTAGTTAGGGTTCAACAGTCTCTGAATGCCCTAGATTCACATAGATCCTAAACAAATGTATGCTTTTATTAATTATGTATTTTTCTGTTGCCCTTTTTCTTTTACGTTCTTATGCTCAATTGTATCTTGTAACTATGCAGACGCCCAGAGCAACTGCTGAAGTTAAGGAACTCAAAGTAGACATATCTAAGGATGGTGGCTCCAAACACAATCTGTTTGTTAAGCTACACATATTACCCATTTCTGTCTATGCTATTCAGATGCTCTCTGGCTTTATGGAAAAGCCTTCTTCTTCTTTTAGCTGTGAAGAGTTCTCTCTCTCTTGTGAATTTGGCCATGATAGGTATTTCTTTTCTTTCTGGAATTTTCTTTACAGTGCCCCAACCATTGCAACCCATTATATTTGACATAAGTTTGTTGGTCTGTTAATGATGGTAAGTTTTACGCTCCTTGGGTTGCATTTTTGTCTCATACACATATTATCTGCTTAATCATATATATATAGTTTTGGCTTTTACTTTATGCGCTAAAATGCTCCTCTATTTGTATCATCTTCGTTCAGGGAAGCCGGTGTAGTTGTTCGAAATGTGGACATTAACTGTGGAGAGATTGTTGTGAACCTCAATGAGGAGCTACTCTCAAAGAATAAAGAACCGCCAGATGTTTTTACTCAAACCGATAAAGTTACAGGGCCGACTGCTGATTATGTAACCACTAAAAAGCCTCAGAAAAAACAATCTGCAATTTTAGCATTGGCAAAGTATACTTCTATGTTTCCAGAAAAGGTTTGTGCTTTTACTCATTGATAGAGATAAGCTTGCTATGTGTTTTCCTGTCTTCTAAGGTTGGTTGCCCTTATCTGTTTAAGTTACTATGAATTCAAAGATTAGAAGCATCCACTGGCAACTTCATTATTAGTGTGTAAAATATTATTTTTGGGCTTGGTCGTGCTTGTTTTACATCCTTAGCTATCATGAAAATTGTTATTTTTAATCTTCCACTGGATTGAGCAATTATAGATGTAATTCCAACCTGCTTGAAATAGCTCTTTTCATTTGTGCTGGCTAGCTTATGGACGGACTGCCAGCATCCTTAGGTAACAATGAAGCTAATGGAAGAAATAAGCAACAAATTCTGACAAAGAAGTGCATTATAGAGATTCTAAACCCTATAAAAGAGGATGAATGTTTGTTTGATGAACCCATATTTTCTTGTGTTGATCAGTGAGAACTAAGAATTGGATGTGTAGCTCAGAGACAATTCTCAAGTTATTAGAATGCATGATAATAGTTTGCTAAAATTTAAGAAGATAGGTGGTGGTCCAGTTATTTGCATGCATTGGTGGGAACTTTTATTTTATTTCATTCATTTGTTTTTTTGAGACAGATTTGCTTCAATTTACCAAAACTAGACGTGAAATTTATGCATCTGCAACATGATATTGTTGTTGAGAATAACATCATGGGCATTCAATTGAAATGCATCAAATCAAGATCAACTGAGGATGTGGGGGAGAGTGCGCGTCTTGATGTTCAGTTGGATTTCAGTGAGATACATGTATAGCCATTACTATTTATGTTGCAGCTCTCTGTTTTATAATGCAAATCATAATCTTGCAAATTGGCCTATTATTAACTTTTGTTTTTCTGTTTCAGCTTGTTAGAGAAGCTGGCTCTTCTGTATTGCAGATAATGAAAGTGGATGTTGTCTCTTTTGTCTACATTCCGATACAGGCAAGTCCTGTGCAATCATGGCAGGTTGGTGGCTTTGTCAGGTTGTTACCCTTTACTTTTTCAGTGTGGTACAACAGGTAAAATATGTTTTAATAGCAAATCATCAAGTCAGTGTTGTCATGGGTGCAAGGCACAAAAAAAGCTCTATGTATTTATATATGAGTTTTTATAGGTCTGTGTGTATATATATAAAACTTAAGATATATAATAAACTCTGAAGTGCGTTATAGCTTATCTACAAAGCATGCGGTTCTTTTATTGGTCAATATGCATGATTTTCTTATGGTCAATGTTTTGTGTCAAATGCTCAAATATTGCAAAGTATAGAGTTTGATATTATCCCTTTCTTACTTATAAAGGTATATCAAATGAAAAAAAGTGAAAAATAAAAGAAATTAAAGAGAAATTTAATTTGGTGGCCGTTTCTTTTTTGTGCCCATTGCCTTACAAAAAAGTGTGCTTATGCGCACCAGGCATGCACCTGATCAAATGGGCTTCGGCTGAAACGGTCTGGGATGTTTTTGTCGTATGCTAAGGTGCAAGGCACAGGCACTGGCAGGCGCACAGACATGCCTTGAGAACACTGCATCAAGTTTTCATTTTATTCTGTATTACTTGGCTTCCTGCCTTTTACCAAGTGATCTCAGATGAGTATGAATTTAGAAACTATCATATTTATTGTCTATAAGAAATTCATGGATTTGACCTGGGCCACCGGCATCAGCATTTTATGTAGTCATATGTCTAGCATTGTAGACCGGTAGAAAATGAATAGTAGTTGATATCGTCTTGTTATGCTCTTTTTGGGTATTGGTGGTTGAATCATTTCTATTAGGATGGCTAGGCCTTGTGTGGGTGATTTGGTGCATCTTCCAAAGTTTGTTTGGTTAACCTGAAGGTCCTGAACCCAAATAGAAAGTGCACAATTTGCCTAAACCTGACCCAATTAACCCATCTGTGGTCTTTAGTCTTTACAATTTTTAGCATCTCTCTCATGCTTGCCGAGAAAAGATAAATTTAAATTTGACCCAACTTGACCTGCCTTTAAAAGGTAATGACTTCATAAAAAAACCCATATAATTTCCTTGCCAGGAAATGTTTTTTTGGAAGTAAAAAAACTTATCAATTCCCAAATAGGGACTAGTTTTGACCATTTGAGGCCCAATACAGGACCAGGGAGACGAATTTCCTGGATAGCTGAATGGTTCCCCCTATTGAACTGGTTGGACTAACTGGTTTATGGTTCTTTTAGTGATTCCTGGCAATTGGAAAAGAAAATTTGCTAGTAGAGCTACCTTTACTGATTCCAACTTCTCTAGTTTTCTTATTCTATTCATTCCCATTATCTGATACCTTGCCTGGTACACAGACTCACTCGTACCACCACCTTGTTTCGGAAAAAGGAGATTTTTTTTTTCAATCTACTTCTAATACCAATTTATCTCACTTTTGTTTGGTATCTGTATATTTTCGAAAATAGGTGGATTTGGTAAATATATTGTTAGTGTCATGTTTATAGTTTATCAGGTTGCTTTATTGGCTTATTCTTTTTAGCGCTGTTGCTTTTCAGCCAATCTCACCTATTAGAGCTGAAGTTGATGTTAAACTTGGTGGGACTCAATTTAACATTATAATGAGTAGATTGAAGCCATGGTTGAGGTTGCAGTCCTCCAAAAAGAAGGGAATGGTTCTTGAAGAGGAAACTTCTACTCTGGAGAAGCCACAATCAACTGTATCCAAAGCTATCATGTGGACATGTACCGTCTCAGCCCCTGAGATGACGATTGTGCTTTACAGTATAAGTGGTGTGCCACTGTATCATGTAAGCAACATTCTGTGTCTCATTTATATTGGGTATCTAGGAAATGATTGAGCCTTCATCTTGCTGCTTATGCTGTGCTAGCACATGACTATATCTGAAGGTGCATAATTCGCTTGTAATATTTTTCTTCCAATATAGTTGGTATTGTAGGATTTATGTGCAGAATATGTTCTTTAGTTCTTTCTTATGATTTAGTTTCAGCTCTTCACCAACAGAGTTTTTTGCCAGATGATCATGCCATTAGCACATCACTTCTAAAGCATTAGTCAAGTGCCTTTTTATTCTGGGTGGTTGTGTTGTGGAGCCAATTTTTTGCTACCAGGTGGTGGGAACCATGGTGGCAGTCCATATAATGAACAATTTGTGTTCGCTTGAAATTAGACCAACTAAAATCAGCATATTGCTAAAAGAAGAATCCCTTTTTAACTGTTTATGAAACTCTTAATATGGACAGGTTGTTCTTTTTGATGATTTTCGGACATAAGAAGTTTTTTATATATGTGGGTGTAGGACAATCTATGGTCACATCTATAATTTATTTGCTATTTTGAGTAGCATGATCTTCTGTTTGGACTATGTTCATTTGTTTCCTTGTTTTTTGTGGTTATTCACTTAATATGCCTTAGTTGGTTTATGTTTTGACTTTTGGAATGAAGCAACAACTGAGACTCCAATTTTTGACTTTGATTTCTAAATGCAGGGATGCTCACAGTCATCACATCTGTTTGCTAACAACATTTCAAGTATAGGAACCACAGTACACATGGAACTTGGTGAGGTGAATTTGCATACGGCAGATGAGTATCAAGAATGCTTGAATGAAAGCCTTTTCACTGTGGAATCCAATTCAGGTTCATTACTGCATATAGCAAAGGTTAGTCTAGATTGGGGTATAAAGGACATGGAATCATCTGAAGAAGATGGCCCTAGATGTAAATTAGCTCTTTCTGCTGATGTGACTGGAATGGGCATTTATTTAACCTTTAAGCGTGTTGAATCACTCATAGTAACAGCTTTGTCCTTTGAAGCACTCTTAAAAAATCTTTCTGCTGGTAAGAAAGCAACACAGAGCCGGACAGGACGTTCTTCAAAACCATCAGGGAAGGGCACTCGGCTTTTAAACTTTAATCTTGAACGTTGTTCAGTTAGTTTCTATGGTGACACTTACTTGGAAAACTCTGTTGTTGCGGACCCCAAGCGTGTAAATTATGGGTCTCAGGGCGGTCGAGTTGTTATTAGTGTTTCAGCTGATGGTACACCACGTAATGCAAATATAATGTCCACAGTTTATGATCAGAGCAGGAAATTGAGATACTCTGTTTTGCTTGACATCTTTCACTTCAGTTTGTGTGTGAACAAGGAGAAACAATCCACGCAGGTGGAACTTGAAAGGGCCAGATCTATTTATCAGGAACGTCTTGGAGAAGATAAACCAGAGACAAAAGTTTCGTTGTTTGACATGCAGAACGCAAAATTTGTGCGACGCTCTGGTGGCCTTAAGGAGATAGCTGTTTGCTCACTGTTCAGTGCTACTGATATCTCCGTCAGATGGGAGCCTGATGTGCATCTGTCTTTGTTTGAACTTGTTTTGCAACTGAAAGCACTAGCTCACAGTCAGAAGCTCGAGGAACTTGGAAATGAACACATGGATAATATCTCTGGTATAAAAGATGCTGAGCAGAAGAAAGAAGTCACTGTGATTGAAGCGGGTAATCTTGATAAAACAAAGAAAAAAGAATCTATATTTGCTGTTGATGTAGAGATGCTGAGTATATCTGCTGAAGTTGGAGATGGAGTTGATGCACTTGTGCAGGTTCAGTCAATTTTCTCTGAGAATGCCCGTATAGGAGTACTTCTTGAAGGGCTGATGCTTAGTTTCAATGGGGCCCGGATACTCAGAAGCAGCCGAATGCAGATTTCTCGTATTCCCTCTACTTCCATCTCATCTGATGCAAAAGTATCAACGGCTGTTTTGTGGGATTGGGTGGTTCAAGCACTTGATGTTCATATTTGCATGCCTTTCAGGCTGGAGTTGCGTGCCATTGATGATGCTGTTGAGGAGATGTTGCGAGCTTTAAAGCTTATAACTAAAGCTAAAACTGAGCTAATTTTTCCCATGAGAAAGGAAAGCTCAAAACCTAAGAAGTCTAGTTCAACAAAATTTGGACGTGTAAAGTTCTGCATACGCAAGTTAACTGCTGATATTGAGGAAGAGCCAATACAGGGTTGGCTTGATGAGCATTACCATTTAATGAAGAATGAGGCCTGTGAGTTAGCTGTTCGGTTGAAATTTCTTGATGATTATGTCCTCGCCAACCAGTGTCCTAAAACAGCAGAAAGTAATGATTCTGCTTCTGAAAGAAGGATTCACCATAATGGAGCTGAAATTGATGTGCAAGATCCTTCAGCAATCCAAAAAATGCAAGAAGAGATCTATAAACAGTCTTTCCGATCCTATTACTTGGCATGTCGGAGGCTAAAACAATCAGAAGGCTCAGGTGCCTGTAGAGAAGGTTTTCAGGCTGGTTTTAAGCCAGGCACTGCAAGAACTTCTCTTCTTGCAGTTTCTGCTACAGAGTTAGATGTGACATTGACAAGGATTGATGGTGGAGATGACGGGATGATAGACATCCTAAAGCAGCTTGATCCAGTATGTCGTGAAAGCAATATACCCTTTTCACGTCTATATGGGAGTAATATTCTCTTAAATGCTGGCAGTCTTGTTGTTCAGTTAAGAGATTATACATTTCCTCTTTTTTCTGCAATTTCTGGTAGATGCGAAGGACGTGTTGTGCTAGCACAGCAGGTAAACTCATAAGCTTAATGCCTTCCCCCCCCCCCCAACCCAACCCAACCCAAGTTTTTTTCTTTACTTGTCCCATTAAATGCAAAGATAATCATATTTTGAATTTTATCTTTTATATGTCCTTTTTGGAGAAAAAAAAGGGAAGGTGGAAGGTTGCTGATCTTACTCTGATTGAAATTATTTTCTTTGAAAATTAGGCAACATGTTTTCAGCCCCAAATTTCCCATGATGTCTTCATTGGGAGATGGAGAAAGGTCCGCATGCTTCGTTCGGCTAGTGGGACAACTCCACCGATGAAAACATACTCTGATTTGCCTATACATTTTAAAAAAGCAGAAGTGTCGTTTGGGGTGGGATATGAACCAGTTTTTGCTGACATAAGCTATGCTTTCACCATTGCACTTCGTAGGGCCAATTTAAGTAAAAGGAGTCCTGGTCTTTCACAGGTTCCAAAAAAGGAGCGGAGCTTACCGTGGTGGGATGAAATGAGAAATTACATCCATGGAAATATCACCTTATTCTTTTCTGAAAGTAAATGGAACATTCTTGCGACTACTGATCCTTATGAAAAGCTTGACAAGCTTCAAATTGTTTCTGGTTCTATGGAGATCCAGCAATCAGATGGCCGTGTGTATGTTTCTGCTAAGGATTTTAAATTTTTCTTGAGTAGTTTGGAGAGTTTGGTAAATAGTCGAAGCTTAAAACTTCCCACCATTTCATCTGGTGCTTTCCTTGAAGCTCCAGTCTTCAGCCTTGAGGTTACAATGGATTGGGAATGCGAGTCTGGCAATCCCATGAATCATTATTTATTTGCAGTTCCTATTGAAGGGAAGCCTAGGGAGAAAGTATTCGATCCTTTCAGATCTACTTCTCTTTCCCTCCGATGGAACTTTTCTCTTAAGCCCCTTGTTGCCCCATTGGACAAACAATCCCCATCTGCCTCAGCCTCAGATTGCACTATTCTAGATGGAGCTGTAAATGGGGTACAGTGTAAGGCGGGGAATGTTTCGATTGCTTCACCAACATTCAATGTCGGTGCACATGATCTAGCTTGGATAATTAAGTTCTGGAATATGAACTATATTCCTCCTCATAAATTGCGTTCCTTTTCTCGTTGGCCTCGTTTTGGAGTTCCAAGAGTTCCTAGATCAGGAAACTTGTCCTTAGATAGGGTGATGACAGAATTTATGCTCCGTTTAGATGCTACACCTACTTGCATAAAGCATATGACATTAGATGATGATGATCCAGCAAAAGGACTGACATTTAATATGGCAAAGCTTAAATATGAAATCTGTTACAGTAGGGGTAAGCAAAAATATACTTTTGAGTGCAAGCGTGATCCTCTTGATCTTGTGTACCAGGGGCTTGACCTTCATGTGCCTAAGGTTTATTTAAACAAAGAAGACTGCACTAGTGTCACGAAAGTAGTTAAAATGATGAGGAAAACTTCTCAGTCTGCATCCATGGAACGAGTTCCTAGTGAAAAAAGTAAATATGTGAATGCTTGCACAGAGAAGCATCGTGATGAAGGATTTTTGTTGTCATCTGATTATTTTACTATCAGGAGGCAGGCCCCAAAGGCTGATCCTGCAAGGTTATTGGCATGGCAGGAGGCTGGAAGAAAAAATCTTGAAATGACATATGTCAGATCTGAATTTGAGAACGGGAGTGAGAGTGATGAGCATGCTCGGTCAGATCCTAGTGATGATGATGGTTACAATGTGGTTATAGCCGATAATTGTCAGCGAATTTTTGTTTATGGCCTAAAACTTTTGTGGACCATAGAAAATAGAGATGCTGTGTGGTCTTTTGTTGGTGGAATATCAAAAGCATTTGAACCTCAAAAGTCTTCACCTTCTCGGCAGTATGCACAGAGGAAGTTAGTTGAGGAGAAACAGAAACTTGGTGAACCTGAAATGCCTCAAGAGGATGCTTCAAAATCCCCTTCTACCAATCAAGGTGTTACTTCTCAGCACATAGAGACATCAGGATCACATTCATCTCTATCACATGCAGTTGGATTGGAAAGTTCATCTACTGCTGCAGTTGGTATGTCTCAAGCTTAGTATGAGATTTTGAGATTTCGTTTTTTCACATTAAGTTTGAGATGCTTGGATTCCATTTAATGCTAGTGAGGATTTTGCAATTACGAATTCATTCATCATCCGCCATAAATGTTAGCTGCATCAAAGACATTGTTATAATTATCATGTTGCTAAATTACAGTATGTTTTACTGTAGCACTAGCAAAATGTGAGGGCAATGATTCGGAAGAGGAAGGGATTATGCGTTTTATGGTGAATGTTATTGAACCTCAATTCAATCTTCACTCTGAAGAAGCCAATGTAAGTTGTGACATTTTTGCATTTTATAAGCTTGTTCATTCTTTTTGCAAACATTCAGAACATTTCTTTTACTTATGAATCATTGCCTGAGTTCACTATGCATGATCTTATTTTTGCATCTCGTAGTGATTTGTTGGGGGTTGTCATCTTATATTAGTCATGTTTTCAGTAAAGTTACTCCTTTCATGCCTATCAGGGGAGATTTCTTCTTGCTGCTGTTTGTGGTCGTGTTTTAGCTCGATCATTTCATTCAGTTCTTCATGTTGGCTCTGAGCTGATTGAGCAAGCACTTGGTACTGGAAATGTCCATATTCCCGAAGGTGAGCATGACATGACATTGAAGAAGATGGAGTTTTCTGTGATGCTGGAGGATGTACAGGCTCATGTTGCACCAACTGATGTGGATCCTGGGGCTGGACTACAGTGGCTTCCAAAAATTCGTAGAAGTTCCCCGAAGGTCAAACGTACTGGCGCTCTACTTGAAAGAGTGTTTATGCCTTGTGATATGTACTTCCGGTACACAAGACATAAAGGTGGAACCCCAGACTTGAAGGTATGTAATATTCTTAAGGTATTTGTTTCTGCAAGGATTTCTATGTCCATCTCCAAGTATTTGAACATAAGTAAAAAGAGATGTAATTTAATTGTGAAGCATTTAAACTAAACATTTCATGAAGAAAGGAAAATGTTGATTTTTAAAACAATACCAAAGATAACGAGGAGAAATAACGGGAGAGTACTGTTTATTGCACAGCATAGAAGTTGCTGTCATTTATAGTTAATCACTTTACTGGTTGGCAGTTTATTGAATTGTAGACTACCATTAATTTTGCATGTCTTTCTTTTTAATTCTGTTGCAGGTGAAGTCATTAAAGGAACTGACCTTTAACTCTGACAACATAACAGCTAGCATGACATCTCGCCAGTTTCAGGTTATGCTGGATGTATTAACCAATCTTCTCTTTGCTCGACTTCCCAAGTGAGTACATTCCACAGTATTTTCCTTCTGTTTCTTTGATTTTTTTTTCAGAATAATGTATTTTTTTTAATGAAATTAGTTGTAGGAGTTTCCACATGTTCATGTGCTTCGGCCTGTTGAATCTATTTGTTGGCAGATACTAGTCTTTAAAAATGATATTTGTTTCTCCATTTTATCTTTTGAAACAAGTAGTTTGATAAATGGGCATTATTATAATAGTGTTCTGGATAGATAGCATTTTCTTTTCATTTGCAAATGTGGGGCCTACCCGTGTACGAACGCCCTTGATGGATCCAAATCCAACCGTTGCATTTGGCTTGATAAGATCAATTTGACCATGGGTTGCCATCTTTTGCTTAAAAAGCATGTGTAAAGCAATTTTGCCTTGTTTAGACGAGCTACTCCACTTCCTTTCTTCTGGTGTTTGTTTTCATGTGCTTAGATGATAGTGAAATTTTCGTTTTATTTTCCATCTGCAGTAGGGTTTTATGAACCTTACTGGGCCTCTTTTTCAAACTATATTAAAAGCTATAGTTGTACTTATTGTTTTATTATTTTTTATTAATATGTAAGCTGCTTTACACCTATTACCTAACAGTCTTATATTGATCTTTTTTAAATGTAACCTATTCTTCAACATATATTGTATGGATGCAATGGTCACTTAGTTTATTAATGAAATCAGTTGCGTGATCTTTGCACTCCACCAAAGACTTTTTTGGTATTTAATGCTGGTAACATGTTTAATTCAGGCCTCGAAAAAGCAGTCTCTCTTGTCCTGGTGAAGATGATGAAGATGTAGGAGAGGAGGCAGATGAAGTGGTTCCTGATGGTGTTGAAGAGGTGGAACTTGCCAAAATTACCCTTGAACAGAAAGAGCGGGAGCAGAAATTGCTATTGAATGACATTAAAAAGCTGTCTATTCATTGTGATACTTCAGGAGACCATCTGGAAAAGGAAGGTGATTGTTGGATGGTAAATGGCGAGAGATCTATATTGGTAAGAAAGAGAACCTTGTCAACAATCTCTAAGTATCAAGTTTCCATGGTTGTTGAGTTACTCTCATGTTGAATTTTTAAAAGATTAATATTGTTAGTGGGCCTAAAATATAAGCAAATTCATATAAGAAAAGTGGAGAGCTGCAATTTTCTGTGCTTTACCTTATCAACAACATTTTAATATGCAATGTGAAAAAAACTGGATTTGGAACATATGGATCCCATAAATTTCTTTCTGCAGTAAATGCAGTGATTATTGGAAATTATTATCAGTAATACGCGGTTAAAAGAAGATGCACACTATCTTTCTGGTTTAAGACTGAATTTTAAGTTTCCTCTAACATCCCTTTCTTGCCAAATCCAATTTGTATAAAGTTCTCAGCTTGTTTATACCCATCACTCAAAGCATGTGTATCTGAAACTATAATGGTATGAACTGAGGATAATTTACTAGAAAGTGAAATTCAATGTGGGTAATCTATTGTCCTTTGGTGGGCTGTTTTTTTGTCAGTATAACTTCACAAATGTAGGAAGATACTCCACCTACCTGTACTGTATCATCAAATCTAGAAAAGACCAATTTACATTTACTTAATTCTGTGATCTGGCATTTATTTCAAAAATGCTCTTTGGACATTAAAGAGTGCACTCTGATAAGGCATTTTACAGTTGCTGTAAATGCTGCATGCTCTCTGTTTATGACTATATCTCTTCTTATCTGCTCTTTTTGTTACATCTTTTATTCATGGTTTCGTATTACTGTCTGGGCATAGATTTTGTTTTTGTGTACTTGTCTTCTAAGATTCTATATGCCTGTTTGTCTTCTAAGATACCATGTGGAGCAACAAATTTTAAGCAGTATGAACTTTATATTTATAGGTGCAAGGACTGAAGAGAGAACTTATTAATGCAAAAAAATCGAGGAAAGCTGCATCTCTATCCTTACGGGTTGCTTTGCAGAAAGCAGCTCAGCTACGGCTAATGGAGAAAGAAAACAACAAAAGTCCATCCTATGCAATGCGAATTTCTTTGCAAATTAACAAAGTTGTATGGAGTATGCTTGTGGATGGTAAATCATTTGCTGAGGCAGAGATAAATGACATGGTGAGTTCCTGAAGATTTGATATGCTAGTGAAGTATTAATTGATATCTGCTTTTATCTCTTGGTGGAGGCCATATTCCCAAATACATTTGTTGCCCTGAACTAACAGTAATCAGGATTATTCAAGCCATGTGCTTAGGCACAAAGGCACAGAGCAAACTCTCGCCCTCCCAAATGTAATCTAGAGTAAATAAACAGCTCATTGCACCTCCTCCATGTGCGGTGTCTTTACATAAGAAATGAAGAAATATTAGTTTTAACAAGATAAGGCATCAGGATAGAAAGCTGTAATCATAAAAATATGAAATATTAAATTCAAGAAATATATGATCAATTCATTTTGTTATAAATTTTTTCATTGGAAAGATATGCAGGCCTATTTGTATATATCATCTGCAAGAAAAGTTATTGAGAAACTCATTTACAATAGTGAAGCAAATCAAGAAAGATTAATAAAACAAGCCAAAATAAATTTGTTTTATTTGAAATGTATACTTCCATTTTTATGCCTAGATGGAGATCTTGAAAGGCAAAAGGCATTCTTAGAAATTCTGCCTTCTCTTTTTGAATTTTTGTGAGCTGTAATTTTATTTGATGGTGAGATAATACATGTATCGTTCATAGGAATAAGAAAAGGGTGAAATACTTTTATATTTTGTTGAAGATAGCTGTGAAGGGAACTTAGAGCTTTTGATTTTGATGAGGACTCTTGATTAGGTCAGATAGTGCCTGTATTTAAAATTCATTAGAAAGTGATTGGAATCAACTTTTTAACTTGTATAACCAAACTTATATATTTGACATCTTAAATATAAAGTTGTTGATTGATTTCTCATTTTAGAAATTTGTGCCTTGCTTGTCATAGGCATCTGCCTCTTCTGCAGCTTGCACTTTTGAGTGCTGGGAGTCAATATTGGTTTTTCTGTCCATTGCTTTTATTATCATTTTGAGATTTTGTCTTCCTTGTTATTTATTATTTATTTGTTGAATCATGGTTTAATTGAGGTTTAAACTTTAATTTCCATATGGGTTTGCACTTAAATATTGTTTACTTTTGAGGCTGGTATCTTACAGTTTATTTTTTCTCCTGTTCATGCAGATTTATGGTTTTGAACGCGATTACGAAGATGTTGGTGTTGCTCAGTTTACAACAAAGTATTTTGTTGTGAGAAACTGCCTGCGCAATGACAAATCTGATATGCTTTTATCAGCATGGAATCCTCCTCCAGAATGGGGAAAGTACAAACTATTTCCTTGACTCTGTCGCTTTAGGTGTTTTATCTAATTATAGTTTTAGTTGCAACATGCCTCATTGCAACCTCCTTAAACCTAATTTGGTGGTTCTCTGCCAACAGAACCTAGTCACGTATTCACTTCTATCTTATGGTTGATTGGTTTTGCCACCAATCTTTACTTTACCTTTCTGCTATCTGAAACTTGACTTTTTTTGTGAACATGGTTTTCTTTATAAAGAAATTTTATTTTCTTTACCAATATTTCCTTGTGGTTTTTCATGTGGTTGTGTGGGGGTGGGGGAACAGGGATTATGTCCTCCGATATATTTTCATTTGGACATTTCAGTGTGAAGAGTTTGGATTACATAGCTCAGCTTATGCTGTAATAATTCTCCACAAAATCTTGATATATCAACTTTCTGTGTTGCAGAAAAGTCATGCTTCATGTGGATGCGAAGCAGGGTGCTCCGAAAGATGGAAACTCCTCTCTGGATCATTTTCAGGTAAAATTCAATTTTCTTATTTTCTTTTTGTCAGCCCTTGATTCCTTGAGCATATATTTCAAATGAGTTTGAGTGTTTAATGATTGAGAAGCTAGGGTGCCTATTTTTATATTAGATATTAGAAGCATTTGTGACTACTATTATTTATAAAAATTACGATGAGGTATTTCTTTACCCTGTAGGTAGAGATATACCCCCTTAAGATTCATTTGACAGAGACAATGTACAGAATGATGTGGGGGTATTTCTTCCCAGAAGAAGAACAAGATTCGCAAAGACGGCAGGTTAGTTTTGGGCTTCAGATCATGAAGTCCATGAGCAAATTTCTAGTGCAATTAGTGAATGTCCTCATGCTTGAATTTTGGAGATGCAGGAAGTTTGGAAGGGCTCCACAACATCTGTTGCAAGACGTCTAAAGAAGGGTGCCTTAAACCATGATGCTTCTGCATCAGGCATCCACTCAACAAAGGAGTCTGAGGTACCATCCAAGCCAAGTGTGTCTTGTACATCCATTACCAATCAGTCTGCTCCAGCTGGATCTGCCCAAGTGAGGATCGTTATGTTTCCCTACCTTGTAGTATTTCGTCAACTTAGTGATTTATTTAAGTCATATTCCTATATTAAGCTTTGGATCATTATATTTCTCTGTTTTAATTTTCATTTTTGAACCCCGCATGCAGGCATCTAAGATACAAGACCCAAAATCACATGTTTCTGGTTCTGGCCCTGAGTTGAGGAGAACATCTTCTTTTGACAGAACATGGGAAGAGACTGTTGCAGAATCAGTGGCTAATGAACTTGTCCTACAGGCTCATTCTTCCAGCGTTTCTTCCACTAAAAGTGGACCACTTGTTTCCACTGAGCAACAAGATGAATCCTCTAAAAATAAAATGAAAGACACAAAATCTGTTAAGTCTGGTCGATCATCTCAGGAAGAGAAGAAGGTTGGAAAATCCAATGAAGAGAAAAAATCTAGGCCTCGGAAAATGATGGAATTTCACAATATCAAGATAAGTCAGGTTGGTTTAGTTTTGGTTAATTTTAATTTGGTCATCTCTTGTTCTGTATTTCCGTTCTTTGGTTTTTATTGACGTATATTTCTGTTGTGCATTAGGTTGAACTACTAGTTACATATGAAGGGTCCAGATTTGTTGTAAATGATCTCAAGTTGCTGATGGATACATTTCACCGTGTGGAGTTCACTGGGACTTGGAGAAGACTGTTCTCTCGAGTTAAGAAGCATATTATATGGGGAGTTCTAAAGTCTGTAACAGGAATGCAGGTAAGGAATATGGATGTGAACCTACCTGCAAATCTCCCTAATCATAAATTTCTCTAACTTTTACGGTCACTAGTCTCCATGCTCCCCCTCCTATTCCTTGGCTTATGACTTGGAAATTGTAATGCTTCATCTCACAATTAAAAGTATCATAATAATTGCAATAACATGGGATGGCAAACATTGTTAGTATCTAGAGTTTATAGTTCTTAACTGCATTTGCAAGTATGGTGAAGCTTAATTTGTTTGTTAAACCACTGGGCTGGCTGAATGCAGATCTGCTGACTTCCCTATTAATTATTTGGTTTTTGGTAAGGGTAAAAAATTCAAAGACAAGGCACATACTCAACAGCCAAGTGGAACTGGTGTTCCTGATAGTGACCTCAATCTCAGTGACAATGACCAGGTTGAGAAACCTGGCCCGTACCCGATAGCTTTTCTTAAGCGTCCAAGTGATGGAGCTGGTGATGGATTTGTTACTTCCATTAGGGGCCTCTTCAACACTCAACGGCGTAAAGCCAAACAATTCGTGCTACGAACTATGAGAGGTGAAGCGGAGAATGATTTCCATGGAGAGTGGAGTGAGAGTGAAGCTGAAATCTCTCCATTCGCTAGGCAGTTGACCATAACCAAAGCTAAGAGACTTATTAGGCGGCACACAAAGAAGTTCCGTTCAAGGGGACAAAAAGGTATGTACGAGTTTATCTCCCTTTTAATTTCACCTTTCTTTTTGTTTTTTATGGAAAAAAAGAAAAGAAAAGAAGTGGCATTTCCTCATTTTACAGTATTGTTCTAACACTTGTGTAATTTTTGAGGTTTCCCTATTAGGCATTGAGGGATATAGTTTTAGACCAACTTGACTTTGTTCTGGTTCAGGTTCATCTTCTCAACAGAGAGAATCACTTCCATCATCACCGATGGAGTTGGAGATCACTTCATTTGAAACTGACTCTTCTAGTGGATCCTCACCATGAGGATTTTTATGAATAGACTCGTCTCTCATCAAATGACAGTATTATTCGAAGGCCTTGAATGGAGCAAACAGTATGCAGTCCGCAAATATGTGCCCAATTACTTCAGAGCAGTGATGACAAGCAACCGCATTGTTTTGCTAAAATGTAACAGTGCTTGAAGACAGACTCGTTTCTGATCTTCAAAAAAAAAAAAAAGATGGTTGAAGAACACCGAAGGTATGCCTGCTTGGTTATTGACTGTGCAGGTACTGGTTGATGATGTACCCTTGTATTCTATGGTGATTGATCTTTGAAAGCCTGGGTTAGATCATATTTGTTGTTTTATGACCCTCTGCTTCATTTGACCAAGTGATTGCAGCAGGTTCAAATCCATAAATTTTGTAGGTTGGGTAGAAAATATAAACAGATTATACGAGCTACCAAGTACTATAATTTTGTACATACATTTAAATAATATATATATTGGAATAGAAATAAATATGAAAGTTACTATCCTTTTGATGCCATTTGAACATTAAAAATAATCTTAGGCATTGGATCGGATTCTATCTATTCTGCAGTTCACTTTGATTAAGTAATCCTAGGCATTGCTTCTTTTGTGGTGGCAAACATGGTTGTATCTGAATCATCTCTTTTTTTTTGGTTCATTCTGGATGATGCGGAAACCCCGGATCTAGACACAAGAGAAACACAAATTAGAAATAAAACAAAAATAAATAAAATTAGTTAAAATAATAATAAATAAATAAATAATAAAAAGGATAGATTTGCCCTATGGAACCCTTGGTTAACTTGTAACCAAAAACGCCAATGATTGAGTGGCTCCTTACGAAACCCCTAGAAGAAGAACCTCTAGAAACATTGATGAACGGGAAAGAAATTTGAATATTTGCAACTCCGAAATACCCTCGAAAGTAACAAACTTCAAACTAAATAGCAAGAGAAGAATCACTCTACTCCCAAAAAATTTGCCTCACACAAATTTGAAAGAAAACAAATACTTTCTTTTCTTTTCCCTCAATGTGTAGAAAACAAGCCTATTTATAGGCAAATTACAAGAGTAATTGAATCTTAATAAAACTCTTTCAAGAGTAATTGAATCCTAATAAAAACTCTTTAAAGAGTAAATGAATTCTAATAAAACTCTTTAAAATTATCTAAGAAAATAAATAAATAATAACCTAACCAATAAAATTACTTAACTCATAAATGATGTGTCCCAACCAATGAGAATTAAGTAAATAATAATAATAATATACATAAAAGATTAATCCACCAATTTATGGGCTTTCACTATTCCAAGTTGGTCCAGTGAATTGCATTCTCGTATTTGTCAATGTCACGAACATATTGAATTAAATTTGTAGCAACAAAGTCTTGGACAAAAGCATTCATCTTTAATTTTAATTGTCGTGCCTTGCTTCGAGTAATTGGACCACTAGGAAAAACAACCCCTTGAGTGTCACCTCCTTGGCTCGTATCATTCTCCCCCTCTTCAAGAAGATTCGTCCTCGAATCTGAAACTACATCAAATTCAAAAGGAGAAAGACCAGAAACATTGAAAGTAGCACTAACACTATACTCACCAGGAAGATCAATGCGATAAGCATTGTCATTTATTTTCTCGAGTACTTGGAATCGTCCATCTCCTCGTGCATCAAGTTTATTCTTTCTCTTAGAAGGAAATACATCCTCAAAATCCTGCAAAAGATTAACAAAACAACTAGGCAAATGTGTATTAGGGTTAGTCAAAACGAAGTTTTCCCTAAACCTAATAATTACAAATGTTTGTTTTGTACAAGGAGCAAATTTGATATCTCGAAACCTAGCGAATAAACTCACGTTCTCATCTCGTGACTTGTGTGTGCAATCACTCACCAATGTTGGGCCTTTAAGTTGGCTTTTAACACTAAGGGCCTCTTTACTCTTAGCCTTTTTCAATGATTTTACCTCACTTCCCTTACCCATCTCACTAACAAGTTTGAGTTGATCATTGTAGACTTCTTGAGGAGGAAGTGGAGCCAAAGTAAACTTCTTTCCAAGGAATACAAAAGTATATTGGTTAAGGAAACCATCATGATTTACTCGTCGATCAAACTGCCATGGCCGTCCAAGTAATATGTGCCCAGCTTGCATTGGAACAACATCACACAAAACTTTATCAGAGTATCTACCAATGGAAAATGAAACTAAGCATTGTTTAGATACTTTTACCTCCCCACTATCATTCAGCCATTGCAAGCGGTATGGCCTTGGATGCTTCACACAAGGTAGGCCAAGTTTCTCAACAAGCGAAGAACTCACCACATTGGTGCAACTTCCACTATCGATGATCAATGAACTAGGTTGTCCACCAATCAAACATCTCGTGTGGAAAATGTTATCTCTTTGTTCACGCCCTTCCTCTTTAAACTGGACATTTAAAGCCCTTCGAGCAACAAGTGCTTTCTCACCATACTCCAAGTATTCTTCATACTCATCATGAGCATGCACATCATCAGCATCTTCCAAAGGAGGCATCTCATCTTCGTTATCAGACTCAAAATCAACCTTGCCATCTTCTCGAATCACCAATGACTTTTTATTAGGGCATTCTCAAGCATAGTGACCCCTTCCTTGGCATTTGAAGCAGGTAATATCTTTTGGCTGCTTAATGGTACTAGGAGAAGTAGAAGAAGAAGATGGAGCTTGATTAGTAGAAGTAGAACCTTTAAATGAATTAGGCATACCTCTATCTTTGGAGTAAGTTTTAGGCTCATTTGGCTTGAACCGTGCATCTCTCCCATTCCACAATCTATCATCTTGTTTCTGCCAATTTCCTCTCCAAGCAGGATTAGAAACTGAACTAGCACCCCTCGGTGTCCCATGCTTTCGTAATTGCTTTTCAATGGTGAGTGCGGTTTGAAGCATCTCTTCAACATCCATGTAGTGTTGTAACTCAACTCGATTTGCAATCTCAGGCTTTAGGCCAGCAAGGGATCTAGCCATAGTCACCTCAGCCTCTTCAACAAGATTGGCTCTAATCTGAATAGTTTCCATCTCTTTGTAGTAATCATCCACAGATCTATCTCCTTGAACAAGATGTTGGAGTCTTTGATGGAGTTCTCGATAATAGTACGGTGGAACAAACCGTTTTCGTAAGATGCGCTTCATTTCAACCCAAGTAGTAACAGGTTGCTCTCTATAAAGAATCCTGCTTTTACATAATTGATTCCACCATGTTAGTGCATAATTAATGAACTCAGCGACAGCGTATGTTACCTTTTTCTCATCAGAGTAATTGTAACAAGCAAAGACTGCTTCCATCTTTTCCTCCCAATCAAGGTAAGCATCAGGATCATTCTTCCCTGAGAAAGAAGGAAATTTTGGTTTGGGGGTGTCATTGTTTCGTTCCACCCTTTCTCTAGGTACATACTCGGACTCAAAGTCATCATCAAAAACATGGTCCTCCCTTCGTTTAAAAGTTCGATCGCGCGAATTTGATCGGCTTATAAAGGCTTCGTTCAACTTCTTGTAATTATCGGCAATGTATCTCTCTTGAGTTGTAAGTTTTGTATCAAGATACTCCCTTTGCTCTTGTATCATCTGGGTCATGCGGTGTTCGACTTGAGTTTGCAACTTTTTCATCTCTTTTTGTAACAACTCGACCAAAGGATCGTTATCTCTTTTTTGCTCATCCTCTTCATTTTTACTAGTTTGGGATCTAGTGATCGGCATGGTATCTGTAAAAAAATCACACAAACAGGAACAAGAAAAAATAATAATAATCTCACTCGTTAGCTCTCAAAAGAATAACTCTCTGAATGATTCAAAACTTGTAAATATGTTTGGAGAGGGTTACTAATCAAGATCAAATAATGGAGGTGCAAACTTCAAAGAAACAATGAAGATCCTAATTGCTTTAAGAGGCCAATAAACTTGACGAAGCAATTTGTAATGGAGGCTACACGGATGAAGGAATTGTGCGTGCCTTTAATATCTACTAACACAAGAAGAAACAAAGTGTTAGAAAACGTAAGAGAAACAAAAAAAATGTAGACCTGCAACGATCCCTAACTCTAGAGTCAAAGAAAAGCTTTAATAAGAAGAAAACTTAAGAAAACTCTACCCAATTTAAAGGAAAACAAAAAAGCGGAAACGTTTGGTGTGTTAAGATTTTCAAAAATTGAAGCTTTAATTATATTTGAGTCAAGAAAGAAGGGGAAAAAAATTCAATTTTGGGAAAAAATAAAATAAAAAGAATAACAATAATAGGAAAAGAAGAAACCTACGTATGAAAGGTAGGCAACTTTTTTTTTTTGCGCTTGTTTGCTTTTTTTGCTTTTTTTTGTTGTTTTTGCTGTTTTTTTTTTGCTTTTATTTAAAGAATAAGAGGAGAATAAACACAAACTTTTTTTTTAAATCGACGAAACCGATGAAAAGTGTTTTTGGTATTTTGACTCATTTCAGATTTGATTTTAGCTTCAAAAATAACACCGAATGGCCTGAAACTGATACCAACTGATGCGGAAACCTCGGATCTAGACACAAGAGAAACACAAATTAGAAATAAAACAAAAATAAATAAACTTAGTTAAAATAATAATAAATAAATAAATAATAAAAAGGATAGATTTGCCCTATGGAACCCTTGGTTAACTTGTAACCAAAAACGCCAATGATTGAGCGGCTCCCTACGAAACCTCTAGAAGAAGAACCTCTAGAAACACCGATGAACGGGAAAGAAATTTGAATATTTGCAACTCCGAAATACCCTCGAAAGTAACAAACTCCAAACTAAATAGCAAGAGAAGAATCACTCTACTCCCAAAAAATTTGCCTCACACAAATTTGAAAGAAAACAAATACTCTTCTTTTTTTTCCCTCAATGTGTAGAAAACAAGCCTATTTATAGGCAAATTACAAGAGTAATTGAATCCTAATAAAACTCTTTCAAGAATAATTGAATCCTAATAAAAACTCTTTAAAGAGTAATTGAATTCTAATAAAACTCTTTAAAACTATCTAAGAAAATAAATAAATAATAACCTAACCAATAAAATTACTTAACTCATAAATGGTGTGTCTCAACCAATGAGAATTAAGTAAATAATAATAATATACATAAAAGATTAATCCACCAATTTATGGGCTTTCACTATTCCAAGATTGGTCCAGTGAATTGCATTCTCGTATTTGTCAATGTCACGAACATAATGAATTAAATTTGTAGCAACAAAGTCTTGGACAAAAGCATTCATCTTTAATTTTAATTGTCGTGTCTTGCTTCGAGTAATTGGACCACTAGGAAAAACAACCCCTTGAGTGTCACCTCCTTGGCTCGTATCATTGGATCTGGCTTAATGCATCAATTTGTAACGTTCTTGTGGGTAGGATAATTGGATTAGATATGGTTAGTAATAGTACGAATAAAAAATATACTTTGTTTTATTTATTTATTTTAATTAGTTTCTTTATCTCGTGCAACAGTTGATTGTATGTATTAGTTAATGTATATTAAATTTATTAATATAATACTTTTGACAAATAATATTAAATAATGTATTTTAGATACTATATAAAATATTGCAAAATATGAACTATTTAAATATTAAATTTTAGTACTGTAAAAATACTATATCACCTTGCTTTATTTAATATTTCCAAAAATACAAGAAATTCTTGTTTTATTATATATATAATATGATATTTACGAGGTTCAATATCTATTCTACTTATTAAAATTGGATTCTCAATTATAATTTCATATTAATTTTGAATTATAAAATTAATTACTTATTTGTCTAACAGTAAGGTAGTATTATTTAAAATTTCATTATTACATTTATTATATCTTATTCTTTTATTTTAGAAAAGTCTTTTAATATGATATTTCTTATTCAAAGGTAATTTTAAAAGATACATAGTATACTCTATAAATATTCTAGGATTATTTTTTATAATTTTATTTGAATATATTTGCGTATTATTTTTGAAAATTACAGTCATACAGTATTCTTAATTTTAAGTTATAAAGAAATATTAATATAGAAATTATAATAGAATAGTTTTTTTTAAAACTGAGTAAAACTTAATGGCATTTTGGATATTAATTAAGTTTAAAATAATTTCCTTGTCATTAGGTAAAGAATTATGAAAAAATGGAAACTTTAATTAAAGTAGATTTTAATGTAATTTTATGGTGCCAAAAGGCGACCATTTAATTATTACAACAAAGACAATTTTGTGTCTTTATAGTAATATATATATATATATTATGAATTACTCAGTTTGATTTAACAAATAAAAAAGAAAACTGCAAAATCAAATAAATCCATTTAAATTACTAAGCAAAACAATTGTCTGATGAAAATAGTCAATACTAACCCGAATAAAACAAATAACATTCATTTTGATCCATTAATAAACCAATTAAACTTTGTGATCTTTATTATACTTTTTGACCGTCTTAATCGGCTTATAGTGGAGTAACATTTTCAGCTCAGGCTCTAATATCTCCATTATCATATATGCTCCTGTTTTTTTATACAGGAGCATCTATACCAACAATCAATTGTCATTAGCATGATTCCTTCAGATATTGTAGACAAATTAGAAGTTTCAACTTTGCATATGCTTTGTTTCTCATTTAGAATGTAGCATATTTATAAATAATATCAGTATTTATTTCTTAAGCTAGTGGCTTAGGTTTTAAATGCTCTCATCACTGTCTCCAAAAGTATTTACTTCTTGTAGTATTTATACAACTCCTCCATTAGTGGCCTAGGGTCTTGAGCTCCAATCGGTTGATTTCTTTTTATTTTTTTGTGGACGCGAGTCATGATTTGATCTATTCTCGATGAGTAAGGTCATTATCAAAATTTAAAATTAAATTCAATTTTTAGGGTATAAATCGTGTCGTGAAAATATAATATTAAAATTATTTTACATGAATATTTATAAATCTTTTAAATGCGTTTTCATAAATTTAAATTTACATTAAAATAAATACAATATACAAAATGAATAATTGATATCTTCAAAAGTATCACATTATTTCATGATAGATGTGAAATTGACTAATGTAAATAATTATGGAAGAGTTTAAATGTAAAATCTCTCATATGAATGTCAATCCAGCTATTCAAAAATCCCAAAAAAATATTTGAAACATTTCTCATGAAAAAACATATGGAGAATAAACACTTTTTTGAAATGAATATATATATCATAAGTTTTTCTGATTTTGCAAATAAATAGAGAATTAGAATTGTGAGACCAAGGAGACATTGCATTGATGTGGCATTCAACACATGTATATTACATAAATTCTAAAAAAAATTAAAAAATTTATAAAATAATTTTGGGATAATACAATATTTGCCCCCTGTACTTTGATAAACTGTTCAGTGTGGTACCTAAAGTTTCTATCTATCCAATGTGTCCTTTGTACTTTGCTTCTGTCTTCCAAAAAGGCCCCTGATTCTGAGGCCGTTAAAATACGACGTGGCAATACACGTGGACCTATTAATTATCGACACGTGTCAATTTTTTACAGGGAAAAATGTCTGGCATTAAAACCTAGGGGCTTGCTAACAATTTGACCTTATGATAGGAAAAAGGGGCCAACAACTCCTAGTTCTATTTAGCATATAGATATTTTATTCTTTAAAACCCTAAATCAAATTCAATTTTTTCTCTGTTCTCTTCTTCTTCTTAAGAAAATTGTACTTCTTCAAAATAGCCGTTCTAAACCTAAAATCCTTTGTCAGCCCTTTTTCTGAGAAGGGCTATTTTAAAGAAGAAGAAGTGTAATTTTTTTAAGAAGAAGAAGAGAACAGAGAAAAAATTGAATTTGATTTAGGGTTTTAAAGAATAAAATATCTATATGCTAAATAGAACTAAGAGTTGTCAGCCTTTTTTTTTTTTTTGCCTTCATAATAAATAAAATGGTCAAATTGTTAGCAAGTCTAATGCCAGACCTTTTTCCTGCAAAACTCCACGTGTCAATAATGAACAGGTCCACATGTACTGCGACGTTGCATTTTAACGGGGTCAGAGTCAAGTGCCTGGGGAACATTGGACATTTAAAAATCTTAGGTACTACATTGAACATTTTGCCAAAGTACAGGGGCAAATATGCCATTATCCCAAACATTTTTGGGAATCAATTTTCTTTAATTACTTTATTAAAAAAAATCTTAATCCATTAGATTAGATTACGTCACGTGACTGTGCAAAGATGTCATGCATATCTTGTTGAGAAAAAGGAAAACTTTACAGATTTCATAAAATTGTTGTCCTCCACGAAAATGGTATATCATTCCAACCTTTTCTTGCTTTAACAACTCAAAATATCAATCTAAACATAAAACGCTATTATATTATCATCAACAAATGCAAATTTATATTCTAAAATCTAAATCAATAAAAAAACATTGAATAAAAATCGAATAAAAATCACGCATCATAATTATATTTGATGAGACTCAAACCTAAATATTCAAAAATTAAAATCTCTACCTTAATCACCTCATTAACAATGCACACAAAATTTTAAATTCGAGTTAAAATGGATAAATTTCATATACTGCAATATTGATAAATACAATGATGTATGACACAATATCTAAATACAATGAATACGATCCACACTTTTAACGAACATATTATATTTGCATGTGTTTAAGATTTTAACTCGTATAATAATTTGTATAGTGGTATATGGTTAATACAAAAGACGGCAAACAAAGATTTTAGCCACTTAAAAAAATGAGAAATTACATTTTTACTCTTTTTCAATTAATATTTTAATAGAAAATATTTTTAATCCTTTAAAAAATTATAATTTTATCTTTTATCTTCTAGCACAAAATTTTTGGCATAGTTTCATGTGATGATGATATTTATATATATAAAAACTGAATTAACTTGTAACTTTTTTTTGTTGAGACTAATTTTTCTAACATTGACAAATTATATAAATTAGATTGTTTAACAACCCTTAGGTGGGTAAAAAAAAAGTCTTAAAACAAAATATATATGATCAAATTTCTAAGAAAAACAATATTTTTAAAGATAATGTGATTTTTAATAGAAAATATTTTCTTTTTCTAAGGCAATTCTTGTAAGAGAGTTGATTCTTTTTAGAAGAAATATAATATGTAAAAATTTAAACGACATAATTATGTCTCACGTATGTTCTATTTTGAATTATTTTTTACAAAGTTAAACTTGTTTTCAAAAATTAAATAATTGAGTTGGTGTCGACACTAAACTTAATAAAAAAATTATATGTAATATAGATAAAATAATATGTGAAAATTTTTTGTTTGATCCATAATGCACATTAGGGGAGGGGATGAGATAAACAAAAATTTTAAACCTCGATCTTTAGAGTGCTAACAAGGGCTATTTTCCAAGATAAATTAGGAAATTTAGATTGTGGATCAAATTTTGAAAAATTAAAATATTTATAAAAGTCATAAATTTATGCATAATATCAACCCATGATAAATAAAACTAAATATGGTTAGATGTAAGACCATTACAAAACTATTGAAGTTATTTATAAAATTGTGATTGCAAGGTTGACAGTATACTTTTTGCAAATACGTTCTTATATTGTGTCTATCATTTGAATGATAATTTGTAATCTTAATTCTCAGTAAATGATCGGCTAGAAGGTATTAAAACTAAACTCAATCAAACTCTTTTAGCCCTTTTTCGAATTGGTTTGTATCTTGCTTTGCCTATTCACTCTTTTTTCTTATTATTCCTTTTTTTTTTACTTCACTAGTAGGCTTTCTTTTAAATTATTTTTCAGAATGCAACATATAATTAGAAATTTTCATTCATCAAAAATAAAAATTACCTTAGTTCTTTTTGAAGTAATAAGAAGGCAATATGTCAAACACAATATGAACATTGAACACAAACACGATATTCACACTAGCAACTGTGATTTCTAAATAAAACTATTAAATTTTTAATCAATATTCAAGAATTCAAAATTATAAAGACAATCCACATAATTTTTCAAGGATTTGCATTAATCAACTTCTAAAAATTATTACCTGTTAATATGTTGGGAATCTCATACAAATCAATATTCTAAAATAATTTGATCAATAAAAATTTGAATCTTGGATAAAAATTTCATCTATCACAAGAAATACTATAGTCTTGATTTTTTAGAAATTAATCAATAAAGCTTGAAAAAATTGTTATCAAATTAGGGACATCTACAGAAAAGTATTAAAAGATTGATCACTTATCTTGTAAAAGTTCTAAAAATAAAACCACGAGAGTTAGGTGAGATAATAAAAGTTTTTCTTACATTAACTAGTGGTCGAGGATTCGATCCTTTTCTTGGGTATGGAACAGCTTTAAAACTTATGGCCAACGTCTACCCTCTTAATGGGTCTATAGAATGCGAAGGATTAATTACTAGGATCGCTCAAGTGGATACATTGGGAAATACTAGAAATAAAGTAATTTTTTTAAAAAAAATTTGATGATATAATTTTTAAAATTTTTATGAGATTAATTTACCAATAATATAAATTAAAATATTTTTTATAAATAATTTTTTTCACTTTTTTCTTTGTGAGGTCAATCTTATACGTGACTCTGTCATTTTGTGTGTGTGTGTGTGTTGTTGCCAACATTTTTTCATAATTAAAAACATATTTAGCCAATAAGCTTAAGGAATTGAGATACCAAGTTTCAATCTCATTATACCTAAAAACGATAATTTTGCTTAATATTTATACTGGTTAATTTATTTAACATTTAATTATATTGACTATATAATAAAAGAAATTGTTAAGAAAACTATATAAGCGATCATATAAGTTGATGTAAAACTATCGCTTTACAATATCATCGAGGGATATCTTTTATTTCCTTGGAGGAGTCATGACTTTTTTACTATAAAAAATATTATTTTCCATTGAGTGTAATTGCCCATTTGTTTTGCCAACAATCTTTTTGTCAAGTGATAAGAGTATTATGTTATAGGCATGAAAATTTAAAACTAATCTCAAGTATCACATTCTTCTTTTAAAATTATTAAAAAAATTATCTATTTATTCTTTTCTTATTCTATAAGAGTCAGTATTTGGTAAGCAAAAATAAAATAAATATAATGTAATATTTAGCCTTTTATGCTTGTCTTCTTTTACTTTTTTTCTTTTTGTCAATTTGGTCTTCATTTTTATTTTTTTTAGTTAAATTTGATTGATAATCTTTTTAAAAAAGTCAAATTTAACCATTAACCTTTTGAAAAAAAAGTCTAAATGATGTTTTTTTAACAATAAAACTAACTAAAATATTAAACTTTTAAACACGATAGCATGACAATTCACATTATTTCATGCTAATTTTTTTAATTTTATGAACTTTTTATATATTTTAAATTTTAAATTTCATTTCTTTCATTTTTTATTTTTTGAATTATTTGTAGACGTGACATAAAAATAAATGGTGTAATATTAACATGTTGTGCATATTAATTGTCATGTTAGTTGCCACATCGTCAACATTAAAAAATAATGTTTTATTCATTATTTTTATTTAAAAAATTAAATAAATTGACTCTTTTTAAAAAAAATTAATGATCAAGTTTAACTGATCAAATTGATAAAAAATATAAATGTAAAGATTAAATTTTTCATTATGCAAAATAAAAATAAATTTTCGATGCATTTGCCCTTAAAATTATGAACATTATAAATCTCCACGTACTATAAATTTAGCTGACTTTTACTTATATTAGCTCACTGCTTCGCGCCTTGGCCGACAAACTAAATTTAGATCATTATTTTCCTTTATCAGCTACATCTTCTTTTTAGAAATTAAAGTGCTTTTTTTTAATAAAAAAAATTGCAACTTGTGGTTCTTGTTATCTCATATATGCAAGTTGCATTAGAATAATTAATACGTTTGCGCATTATTTCATCACCTTTCGATCTTGTATTAATTAAGCAATATTCCAATATTAAGAACACGAATGATTGGACCTCACCCTCTCCAGCTAGCTACTCCCCCTATATTTTGGGAGCCATCACAACCAAATCTCTATTTGCCCCAATTTGACTTCCATGTCAGGTTGGCGAATAACCCATTTTGTCTGCTAGGAAAAAAAAAAGAGAATTTAAAAAAAAATTAAAAATAAGTGACTTCAAAAAAATGAATTTGAATTAATTAAAAAAAACAAATACAGTCAATTAAAACTGGGACTAAAGGATTATTCATAAATAAATGCAACCCTTCTCCCTTGCTGAAGGCTATTTTAGCCATTCAATCAATTTTTTATTATATTTTCTAGGGATATGTTAAATTATCTATTTCTTAACATTCTTCAGAAAGAGATGTATGTGCTTGATTATTGTCAATTTCGGAGGCGTTGACTCCAAAATTCAGATAGCTTCAATGGGATCTAAATTATTTGTTTAGACTAATAAATTAATATGATTAATTTAAGTTAATATGATTACTTATTTGAAAGTAAGAAATTACCTCCAAATTATTATTATTATTTTGCATTGAACAATTAATGAAACCATATATTTTTAAAGCTTAATATGTTTGATCATACAAAGAAACAATTGATATATCAGATAATAACGGTTTTTGGCCAAAAGCATGAACATAACAACGTGAGCTTCTCATATTATCTTTTTATACAACTTGTCCTTTTCTTTAATTTATTTTTTAAAAACTTGACGTGACTATCAACTAATGGTACGTACAAATATTGGACCACAAAATCTTTATTTTACTCCCAAATTTCACCCAAATAATAATGAACATATGATAATATCCAGCAAAATGCACGCACGCAGGTAAGGAAAAAGGGAAGCAAGTCAAGTTGAGACCATTTTTATTCACGGGTAGTGTGGGAGTGAATCAACAAAATTTGGTTAGGACCGTCCTGCATTAATTTATCAACAAATTTTGGTTAGGTCAAACCGCATTGACGACGTCGTTTTGTAACCCATCTTGTATCCCTCTTGTCACCCTGCTCGGTTGGAAGCCTAACATCTTCTTTTTAAGAGATTAATATAATTAAATTAATACTAATTTTAATTTTCTTATCAAATAAATATTAAAAAACAAGCAAATGGGGTGGATAAGAAATAATGCCTATTTTTAAATAATGCCTAGTTTTTTTAGTAGATTTGAGATAGATTTTTATTGAAAAATTAGAAAATAATGCCTACTTTTACATTTAAAGAGTCAACAAAAAATTAGATGTTTGTCTTACAAGATAACTAACTATGTGAATGAAGGGTTGTGCAAATTGTAGTTAATTTATTAAAATGCAACGACACTTGGAGGCTGGGTGTCTGCCACGTGACTTGTACTCTGCCTTAGATTTCTTAGGTTAATTTCGAATATCTTAATTTAGTTAGGCTCAACAAGATATAACAAACAAAGGTAATTTAATAACTAATTTATTTATATGATATTTTGATATAAATAAAACAATTATTTTATAGAGAGTATCTTTCTTATTATAAAATCATGTAGGTATAGGCAAATAAAATTTATTTTTAAAAAAATATATAACTATTTTAAAACCTAAGTTATAAAAATACGTGTCTATAAGCTGTCACTTAAATAATTATTTTTATTATGAATTTTCATGCTTTTTCCTTTTTCTTTAGGGTGGTGGATCCTGTTCTCCATTTCTATTATCATTTCTTTAAATGGAAAACTTTTAAATAAATAAAAATGACATGTCTTCTTTTAGACAGTAATGACACTTTGTTTTGTCTCCAAAAACAAAAGTCACTCACTCAATTCATGTGCGACTTGATGGCCCTTTTCATTAAACTAGGATAAATCAAATCCCTATCATGGACGTCACTAGAACTATCCTGATTAACTATCAAATATATTTTTATATATAATCTTGTTTACTGTTTGAAATATTAATTTCATATTAACTTTGAATTTTTAGTAATTTCCTCATACACGCTAAATTATCACATTTCAAATATATATTTAAAGATTTTTTTTGTTTATCTTAAAAATGACTATGGGTGTTTATGGATGGTTGTTTACCTTTAGTATCGTGCGTTTAGCTTTCTTTTCTTGTACGCTACAGAATTGTTACAGTATCTAATCTTACTATCATCATTATTTTTACACTAACCGCAAGTAAAATCACCATTCATCCAGAGAGACTCTAAATCGTAACCAACGTCTCTAAGTTATGGTTTTTAATCAGTTTCTAAAGTTTAAAATACCGTAATTGAATTTTTAAAGTATTAATATTATTTTAGTCTGGTCATTTCATCTGTTTAGTAACCAATTAAGGCATTAAATGTCAACATAAATATGATATAAAATATATTTGAAATACGTGAATCAAAATTTAAACAAGTGTACAATTGATGCATCAACAATTAGGATAAAACTTGTTAAAATTATGAAAACTATCTTTTTTACATGTTATAGATCAAGTTGTCTATTCAATAGGTCTACTCTTGATTAAAATTCGATAAATACATATTCTCCCCATCATATTTAAGCTAGCATTTAACAAGTAAGTCGACAAGTAGGTTAGTGAAATAACTTTATTATATTATATCAATATTTTGATAATTCTATTAAAACATTTTAAAGTGAAAATTATTTAAAAAATCTGAAGTATAATTTAGGGATGTTAGGTGGAATTAATCATTTTAGTGCTAGATTTATATGGTTAGATAGAGATTAAAAAACTCTATGCAATTTTAAAAAGCTGTCGTACTTCTTTTAATTAACTTATATTTTTACTATAGTTATCCTTTTAGTGTTTTCGTTTGTGGTCTTTAAACTTTATTATAAATATAGGATAGGATAATAATCCATATATATTAATATACTTTATAACAATACAATTATTTTACTCATTACTAGTACTAAAATATTCTAAATTACAGAAATCTAGAAAAGAAATAATTTTCAGAGTGAACTATAACGTGCACTCTACTTTCTTGAAGTTCATGAAAGTCCATTTGCATTAATAAAGGTTCACTGTTATTATCTCTAAAATTGTACCGATATTATTATGAAAATGATCCTACTTAATATTCTCAAAGTTCTTTCGAAACTTTTTGAATGGAAATTCATTTGGTGTTATATCTCACTTGTGATTAAAACACTTGATGATATTTAAGTATGTAGTTTCAATAGAAACATACTTCTCTCTTATAAAAAAAATAGTAATTTGTTATTTTTTAGGATTAATGTAATTTTTTTTCTCAAATTTAGTAATTAGTTCGCTTTTGACATTTGTATTTGTTTGGTTGGTCCATTTTATATATACTTGAATTTGGTAGTTTTTTCATTTTGATTTTTGAACTTGGATTTCGTAATAATGTCATGATGTGACACTTTGAGACTGTGTCATGTCATTATCTAAAACTTAAAAATAATCTTTAATTTTTAAACTATATATTAATTTTTAGGTTATGATATGTTATAATTTTAAAGTATCATGTCATCACACTTTTACAAAATCTAAATTGATTACTAAAGTAGATGTATTTGCCGAATTTAGGGTAAAAATTACATTAACCTTCTTTTTTGTAATATGATTAAGTTAATTTTTTGGAAAAGAAAATAGTTTTACATTCTTTCTTTTAAAATGGAATTTAGATGGATAAGAAATTTAAAAAAAAAAAGATTTTTGTTTATACGACATTTACGCCTCATTTGGTGGGAATATTAATATTGTAAATTTGTAATACGTCTTAAATAAGTTTTATGTTATGTTTAAATTTAACACATGTATTGAATAAGTTTATTTGATGTTTTGGTTATTATTGTAATAATATAAGGAAATTTTTTTATTTAATACATGTTTAAAATTGTTCGACATAAAATAAATAATAATTAGTACAAATTTAAAATTGAAATTAAAAGGATGAGTAAAAAATCTTATAAAAAATAAGCACCTTCAAAATAAACAAAAAGTTTTCTTTCTCTTTGTCACAAACAAATCATGTGAGTGATTAAAAATTACCAATTGTGATTAGTTTATAATTAGCTCGTGAGTAAAACATGTAAAAAAAATACTTTTACCAAACATAACATAAATATTAATATTATTACGATTTTTTTCTCCTACTACTATTACCAAACATAAAATGAACAGTTAATTTTGAATTTGAAAAACTTATATTAATCTTAAAATATTTTTAAAAAAAATCAATAATTGGATGCTAAATCATAGTCAAATGTACATGTTAACCTAATAAATTCAAATAAAATGGTTGTAATTATTGTTATCCGAAAAAGGCTACGAAATTTTTTTCTTCTTATTCACAAGAAAAGTTTCGTTCAAAGAAGAAAATTACACATTAAACAATATAAATATAAGATCTACACCTTGAAACAGACATAGACCATGAATTTATCAGTTTGAGGGTGGGTTTAGATAAACAATGGAATGGGGTGCGGTGCGGTGCGGTGCATTTAGTTTACTTATTATCTCACGTTATAGTATCGTTACAGTATTTAATCTCACCGCCACTACTGTTTTTACACTAACCGCAGATAAACACACCGTCCATCCAAATCCATCTTGAGTCAAATAATTTGCATAAATAATTGGTCTCAGTTACCAACTTTTCCATTGGTCCAATAGTTATTAAACACCATAATCTAGATTCAAGTCTATAAACAATCCCTAATCGGCTAATCACCCGAAAGGGAAAGCAACAACATGTAAAAATCAAAATGATTAACCGTATTTTAATAGAAAAGCCAATAATTTAGTAGCAACGTGACCATTCAAGTAAGTAAAAAGAAATATTAAAAAAACCATAATCTTAATAAAATAATTCATGTTACTTTGAGGGTATACCAGACATAGTAAGATTTTAACCCTAAATGTTACATCTTAAATATTACTTTACGATGAATTTCTATTTAATAAATTAATATTAAAAATTAAGATTGGATTAAAATGTTGTTAAGAAAAGTTGATCCCTTGATAAAAAAATATATAATATTAGTTAAGAACCATATAAAAATATATGAAAATGTTATTTATAGCCTAATAATTTCAAAATATCAGTTAACCATTACTCAAAATAGCAAAACGATAAATAAAATAAGAGATCGTCAGCCCCTAGACAACAACAAATCAAATCCAACGGTCTAAATATAGAAGTCTTCATTAAAAAAATATGAGAGAGAGAGGTAGTTTCACGTTTTGTATTTTTTTATTTATTTAATATTTTAACAATTTAATCTTTAAATTTATTAAAGTAATTATACTTGTGATGCTTATAAATTTTTATCTCAATCTTATATATATCTTTATCTATAAATTTAACAGTTAAAATTTTTTAATTTATGTGAAATCTGACAAATATAATTTATGTGATTGAAATTTCAATTGTTAAAATATTAATAGTATAAAAAATTACAAAAGAGTACACTAATAAAATTTTCTCTAAAATATATGTAATATAAAAATTTTAATTCTACATTTGATATTAAAAAATCATTATATGTGTCAAGTAATAGCCATAAATTTTAGTCGCCCCTCCTTCGTATATGATGATTTTCTAGTGCTAATTGTAAAACTAAAAAACGATTCAGTATATCCAAAAAAAAGAAAACATATTTCACGTGCTTCCGTTACTACCGAAAACCTGTCCAATCCAATGCCATCACAGTCCACTGAAAAACAAAAACCAAGGACATTTTCGTCATCTTGAGTTTTCGCATTTTCCGATGCCGATATAATCATCCCATTCGGCCATTGCTCCTCCCTTCCCCCTCTCCTCTCTCCAAGAGCCAAAGTCAAGATTGTATAACGGAAGCTCCAGTTCCCAGTCAGTGTTTGTTTTTGTGATCACGAAAAACCGCGACTTCCCCTATACGCCCATAACGCTATTCTCTATCCTACGCTCAGGTCCGCACCGCCTCCTCCTCGTCTCTACGTGTCGCCACCACCTTCCTTTCCTTCTTACGTGTGCGCCTCTTATAGGAAGCACGTGCCTCCACGCACCCATCCGTGCTCGTTAGCCTCAACCCCACTGGCTTTCTTCCTTCTTTTCATCGTATTATAATATTGATATTTCAGTTGTATTCTTTCTCCCCGCACTCTGCAATCAAAATTACTGAAAACTACTGTCCCCTTCCTTTCACTTCCAAAACCATTTGTTCCCGCGGTTTCGCCTCGATTGAATCAATATATTTCGATACTAAAGCCAAAACTTTACGTTGCTTTCATGTCGATTCATTGATTTTCTTCGTTTTTTTTTTCTTTAGAGCTAGTTCTCGGGGTCCTTTGATTGGCAGGAGTTGTACGGAATGAGAAACTAGTTCCTTCCATAAGTACGAACGGGGAACGAGGGAAGAACCGAGGAAGGAGAAGAGATAAAAAAAAAAGTGTGATATTGTGAGTCCCCTGTGGTGTTAAAATGCCTCATCGAGCAACTTACTTCTTCCCCAGGCAATTTCCCGATCGTGGGTTCGATGCGTCTACGAAGCAACTATTGGATCACGAGAAAAAGCTCGCTAAGGAAACATCAGCCACTACAACAGCAGCTGTAACGAGCAACTTTGCTGAAAATGACCGCAATAACACGATCTCAAGGACAGCTCCCAAAGACTTTAAGCCGCCAGCTGTTGCTAAGACCAACGGCAAGGACGACTATTACTCCCCGCTTTCTGATCTTTTCACGGACGAAAAGCTGCACGCAAAAAAGCAGCAGCTCGCCGCTTTCCGCGATTGGTTCGTCGAGAAAAAAACGAGTACCGACCGACCACGTCACGTGAAACGGTCCTCTCGACGTGTCCCTTCGAGTACTACCGATCACGATGAAGATGAAGATCGCCGGTTGTTATTAGCTCCGGAACCAGCTCCGCCGTCGACGCCTTCCCCTCCTTCCCCCCTTCCGGGGCCTGCCACTGAAATCACAGCCGTCGTTGATGACCGTAGTGTTGACCAAAACTTTGATCTGCAGGTATCGCTGCCAAGGTTCTCGAGTGGTAGTAGCTATGCTGGGAGTTTGTTTTCCGCTACGACATTGGATGGCAACTTGTCGAGTGATGTTAAAGATACATGGACTAAGGAGACATCATCGACCACCGTGCCGCCGACCGGGGAAGTCGAGGCACAGGAGGAAGCTAAAGATAACTTAGCGCTCAAGTCAAAGGAAAGTTATTATTTACAGGTTATGCTGGCTAGGAGGCTTACTTCTCAAGCAAGTCTACTCGGCGAACCTTTGCTTTTACAATGCAGTGGACCGGATGTCGTCGATGCAGAAACTGTTTCTTATCGTCTTTGGGTATTCTTCTCATCGTTTTTCGCTTGAAATATATTTTTGTTTCTCTTCCAAGTTCTTATCCATATTCAAACTTTACAAATCTCTACTGGATTTACATTTGATTTGCAGGTTAGTGGCTGTTTATCATACAACGATAAGATATCAGATGGCTTTTACAATATTCTTGGGATGAATCCATATCTATGGGTAATGTGTAATGAGTTGGAAGAAGGCAGACGCTTGCCACCTTTGATGTCTCTTAAAGAAATTGAACCAAGCGAGACGTCAATGGAGGTTGTACTTGTTGACAGACGCGGTGATTCGCGCCTCAAGGAGCTTGAAGATAAAGCACAGGAATTATATTGTGCTTCAGAAAATACCTTAGTGTTGGTCGAGAAGCTTGGAAAGCTTGTTGCAATATACATGGGGTACGCTTTATTATTTTATTTTTCAATCTATTTTCCCTGATGATTCATTTCTACCGAATTTTCACTGTGTTTGAATTGTTTTTTTATATGTAGAGGATCTTTTCCTGGGGAACAAGGGGATCTTCACAAACACTGGAAATTGGTTAGTAGGAGATTGAGGGATTTGCAGAAGTGTATTGTGCTCCCAATTGGTAGCCTATCAATGGGACTTTGCAGGCATCGTGCAATCCTCTTTAAGGTGCCAAAACCATTGGCCTTTTACTTTTATGTTCTCACCAACTTCGTTCTACTCTTAGGATCCATCCACTAGCACACACCAGGAAAAAAAATAAAAACCGATAGACGTGGTTTAGGGATCTGCTCCTATTGGAACTTGAATGTTAAAATATACGCGACACGATGAAGGAAGGATTTTTTTTATGTGTTTGTTTCTTTATTCCATCTCTTGAGGCAGAAATACTTTTCTATGGAATGTCAGGCTTTCTGATATAAATATTATATTAATTTGTACATGATTTTGGATTGACATTTTTGTTTTCAGTTCGTTCCTAAGTGTTTCAAAAGTTACTTGAGTTATAGGAAATGCCCCTCTTATATAAGTTCTTGGTAAAAAAGGACTGCAAGTTCGAAGTACAAGAATCTTTTAAAGCCATCATACAGTGTGATACTTGTATCCTGCAATGGTGAATTGACAGTTTTTTTTTTTAATATGGGGTCTCCATGTTTCCCCCCTGAAATCGGTTGTTAAAATAATGAACTTCTAAAGCTTTTGAATATTTTCTCTGTTTCACAATTCAGAAGATGTAAAAGATGTTATTGAATAATGTTCTTGCCAAACATAGCTTATGCTGCTAGAGCAGGATATCATATGAAGATGAGCGTTTGAGATCACTGATTTCTCTGTAAAATGTTAGTGTGTGAAATGTATTTGCATTCTTAAGGGCAGATCAGCCTTTGAATGTAGATGTAATATATGATGATCTTACTGAACATAGTGTATTGTTTAAATGCACAGAAATTGGCGGACTATATCGGTTTACCATGCAGAATTGCTCGAGGATGCAAATATTGTGCTGCCGATCATCGTTCTTCATGCCTCGTCAAAATCGAAGATGACCAGCAATCACCAAGGTAAGATCCACAACTTTTAGTTCATATATTTGCTAATGAAATTTGAAAGTTGATAAAATAATTAGGAATAATTTTGTGCCATTGTTTAAAAAATTTCTTGCATTGAGAATATTAGCTATTCTTTGATCTTCAAATTTTTCTAGTTCTGTTTTGATACATTGTTGCTCAGAGACGAATCGATTGTCTCGCAGGGAATATGTAGTTGATCTAGTTGGGGAGCCAGGAAATATTCACGGTCCGGATTCCTCCATCAATGGAGGATTCCTTTCTTCAATGCCTTCGCCATTTCAAATTTCTCATCTAAAAGAGTTCCAGCAACCTGACATGGATACTGCACCGTGTTGTCAGATAAAAGATTCGAAGAATTCACATTCTCTTTGTGAGAACCCTCTACTTTCCGGTACGTGGTATATTTTGGACACAAATTAGTACACAAAATTGTTAAACCAAATTGAAAACCGTGGAGATCAATCTCCTGCAGGTGGCATTGAGAAATCTCAACAATTTAAGAGCAACGGCTTGCTTGAAAGTCAAAAGGCACCAATTTTTACACCAATTGATCAAGACTGTCTTGGAAAGGAATCATTGATGACTTTTGAAGCTACAGCCGTGACAACGGTGCATCAAATTTCTAAACCCCGTGGAGACGAAGTCGCCGTAGAACAAACTCTTGGAAATGAGATTGTTATATCTGGTACCTCAGTGGTGAAAAGTGTGAAGCAATTGAAAGGTAACTTGCCTAGTCAGTCGGATCTCGAGGAGATCGGGGTTGAACTTGATAGCCGAGGTAGATTCTCTGCTGTAACCATTCCAAGATATGTAAATCTTGAACCTTCTCTTGCAATGGATTGGCTTGAGATTTCATGGGATGAATTGCATATTAAGGAACGCATCGGTGCTGGTACTTCTCTTTGTTCTTCGTTATATGATATAACTCCTACAAGTTTCCTTTTCTCTTTAAGCGTCTTAAATGTTGGATCTGTTAGTGCTAACATTGTTTGCTTAAACTCTCCTTTTGCAGGTTCATTCGGAACAGTACATCGTGCTGAGTGGCATGGATCGGTTAGTAACTTTTCTCCCCTTGTGACTGAAAACCATTGGTTTTCTAATTTCTTGGATGATGAATGATTATGATATCAAGATTTGCCTTTAATTGATGAATCCGATATAGAATGTAGTACTCTTGTGCATGTTTTGCAATGGTTAGGAAACTAAACTTGATGAATATCTTGATCTCGTCTTATTCATCCTAAGGAATTTAGTTCACATCATGAATTTAAACTCTGTTAAATTGAAGGAGAGGGTGAGAAATATTGTCTACATTTGATATTGGAATTGAATAATAAATGAACTTATGTGAAATGTACCTAAGGCATCATGTAGGATTATTATTTGATATATGACACACTGTTGCAATGGAGAGCAACTTGTTAATTGTTGCTTTGTTTGTTACATGATCAGTTTATTTTTTGGATTTTTTTTTGTCATAATGTTTTATCGCCTAAAATAAACTATTGTTGTTCTTATGTAGGATGTTGCAGTCAAAGTTTTGACTGTCCAAGATTTTCATGATGATCAGTTGAAGGAGTTTCTAAGAGAGGTTTGTACTGGAATAAACCTGATAAAGTAGTTAATTGTTATCATCCGTATGCTGTTAACATTACATATTTCATTTGGCCGGTTCCACTTCACGATGCATCCACCTACCATGTTCTGTAAATGGTTCAATATATGCATCTTATGGCCAAGTTATCGTGCATGTCGTTGATTGAGATGAATATAGTCATTTGATACGACTACAGCTCAAGTTACTGATGCATTTTGTTTAGGTTGCTATAATGAAACGTGTTCGACATCCAAATGTGGTCCTCTTCATGGGTGCTGTCACAAAGCGTCCTCATCTGTCAATAGTGACAGAGTATCTGCCAAGGTAAAATCAACTTATTTCATATCATGATAGTGAACTGGTGTTTGCAATAAATGTATATACTAAGACTTGGTTTTTGCCAAATAGGGGTAGTTTATACCGCCTCATTCATAGGCCAACTGCTGGGGAAACACTGGATCAAAGGAGGCGATTACGGATGGCACTGGATGTGGTTCGTAACATTCTCTACACACTCATTTTTATCTATTAATGCTTCTTGATGTTGACACAATATTAATGTTTTGCATTGGAAACAGGCCAAGGGGATCAACTATCTACATTGCCTTCGTCCTCCCATAGTTCACTGGGACCTTAAATCACCGAATCTGTTGGTTGATAAGAATTGGACAGTAAAGGTACTATAGAAAGAGTTTCTCATTTTGCCAATTCTGCACGTAGATATATATTGTCATTTCAAAAGCGTGAGTTTATCTTCTTATGCCATTCCTAGGTGTGTGATTTTGGATTGTCCAGATTCAAAGCGGGCACTTTTATATCATCAAAATCTGTTGCCGGAACAGTAAGTAGTCCGTTACCTCCTCTTGCATTGAAACAAACTAGCACATTCACACATCAGTAGGTGGTCAATTCCATTTAAGTTTTCAATACATTGTGGTTCGAGAATATGTCTTCCTACTGCAACAACAGCACGTAAATTACTAGTTTGTTTTTTTCAGCCCGAGTGGATGGCTCCGGAATTCCTTCGTGGAGAGCCTTCAAATGAAAAATCCGACGTTTACAGTTTCGGAGTAATCTTATGGGAGCTTGTGACCATGCAACAACCTTGGAGTGGACTCAGTCCTGCTCAGGTGAATGAATAATATAGTATGCTTTTTTTTTCCTTATTCCCATACTAGTTCCTTCTTGTGTGTTTTCTTACAATAGAATTCGGAGTTACAGCGTACAAAAAAGTTATTGTCAAACAAAAATTGCTAATTGTGGTGCATGTATGAAATTATAGGTGGTTGGTGCTGTTGCTTTCCAAAACAGAAGGCTGGCCGTTCCTCCGAATACTTCTCCAAAGTTGGCTTCCCTCATGGAATCTTGTTGGGCCGAGTGAGTATGCTTTAGTCACTATGATTCATTTCGCTGCACTTAAATTCATATTATGTCCAAATTAGGCTACCATTTATTGCTGATGATGGTTGCTTTTGATTGATTGCAGCGATCCGGCTGAACGGCCGTCATTTGCTAACATAGTAGAAGCACTAAAGAAGTTTCTCAAGTCACCATTGCAGTTGGTGCAAATGGGAACTCAGTGACCGAGTGGCCCTTAACGGTCATTCCTACTGTGAAATAGTTCGAATAAAGCCGATTCCAGGGATCTATTTTTTAACCTTGCAGCAAAGCAACTCTTGGACTTGGCTGTATAATGTTATTCCACTAACAGAGCCGCAACTGTAGATGCCTATCTTACTAACCCGTTTGGAAGGCAGTTAAAATCCCATCTTAAAAAACAAAAAACCTATAAATAAAAATCACAGCAAACTATTACCTGACTTTGCCGTGTTAAAACTAATAACAGGTTTTGTTTTTGAAAACCATGGGGGATAGAATGTCTTCCAACATAAAATGGCTAAATCCGAAGGGGTTTAAAATTTCGGAAATTTACCTTTGATAGTATAATAATTTTATTATGTATTTTCCTTTGTAAAACCATGGGTTGTATTTGGGCTGTAATCAGTCAAAAGAACCAAACTTGAAGGTATGATATATATATGCTTTCTACTATATAGTTTTGTTGATGAGCCTTGTGTAGGAGAGATGGTTTTGGACCTTGGGTGACATATAATGAATATATTATGTCCCAAAAGTAATTTATTTAAGATTGATAATCCTTGAATATCTTTTTATAACTACAATTAATTTTTATATTTGTATTGTATATTTAATTTGGGATATTAAGTGTGAAAGAGAAATTTGAGTGAGTTCATTAGTTTAGACAATTTGAGTTGAGCTAGTTATTAAGCAATTAAACTTGGTGTTTATAATTATTTATTGTAATTGGAACAATTGTTATAGATAATTTAGTTAATTTGAGTTGAATTAATTATTGAATTATTTAATTTAGTGCTTCTAATGATTGATTGTAATTAGAACTATTCATATAATTGTAATTTCAAAAATAAATAAATAAAACTTGAAGTTCAATATCTTATATTCTAATTTGATATAATATAAATGAGTAATTACATGAAAATATAATACATTAGTTCAATAAATACATGTTTGGAAAGCCATAGAGTAATTAAATTTAAATATAATTATTTATAAAAATACCACAAATGTATAATTATAAATAAATACGCTTATGTTTCAAATGCGTGACATTCTAAATGCATATTAATACGGTTAGAAATGTATTTAAATTTTTTTTCTTTCAAATAATTAGGTTTAAATTTAGCATGACGGTCAAGTTAAAAAACGTATCAAAATAAATTTCTTCTAAAATGAAATTTTAATTAACTCATTTAAAAATAATTTTTAATCAAATAAATTACTTTGAATATAAAAATTTAATCAAAACATTTGTTTATTTATTTTTAGTTTGAGCTCTAATTATATCCGAATCGAGCTAAACTAGTTTTTGTTTATAAAACTAGTATCCGAATGTTCATAATGTATATTCAATAGAATCAATACCATTACAAGTAATTCTCTCAAAATTAAACCCCTGGAATCTGTTCATATATTTTTTAAAGGTATAATTTTGAAGATAGTACATATGTTTATTGATATTTGTGTGGATTTAATCCCTCACTATTATTTATTTAAAACTATTTCTTTTATTTTTCGAATTGTTAATTATCAATCCTTTAAATAACCTTTACGTTACGTTTTTTGTTTTACATGTGATTATTAGAGTATAATGTGAGATACATGTTGGATGCCACATAATTTAATTAGATAAAAGGTAGAATTCTATTAAAAAATAATTAAAGCAAAGAAAATTGAAAATGTTTTTGAGTAAACTTCTAGACCCAATTGGAACTGCCTAAATTTTATTCGATCTAAAACTTTGAATTCTTTATTAGTGGTCAAGAATTAAATTAATGTAAAATATCATTTTGAAAAAAAAGATATAATCAATATATAATAACAATGATTATGTGTTATTATTTACTATCATAAAAAGTTAGCTTAAAAGTAAAAAAGTAATTTAATTTGATTATGGCTGATTGAGTTTCAATTATTAAATAAAATATGGTTTAAATATGTGTAGGTACTCTAGTAACTAATTTTTAATTTATGACGAGTTGATTAGAAATTAAAATTAATGTGTAAAGTTTTATATATATATATTAAGGATATGGTCTCCCGAAAAGAGAGAGTCACATTCTTTAAATTATTTGTGTTAATTTGAAAAATCAAAATCATAAGACTTAAAATTTTCAAAATACCAATGGACTAGGTGCATTTTTTTCATTTAGTTTTATTATTAATTTGTTCTTAATATTAATTTATTAATATTTATATATGATTTTACGGTTATTGAACAAATATTGTTTCCTGCGTATAACAAGAAATCTAGAAATGGAAGGTTCCTTCGATGCTCTGTGAGACAAGAGAAGCTTTAGAAAGTAGAAAGACAGAACTTTCTGTCGTCACTTCTAATTATGTATGTCACATAATACTCTAATAATTAGATCTAAAAGTTAAAACAAAAAAATTCGCATCATTATTTTAACAGTAGTTAAGAAAAAGTTTATTAAAGATTGAAAAAAGAGCCATTCGAAAAGAGATTAATTTTTAGCAAATAAAAGTAAAGATTAAATTCGTATAAATTGATAAGTTTAGGGACCATCATCAGAATTTTATCTTTTTAAAGATTTCCAGTCACAAATTAACTAACCCTCGATTGCTAGAAAACATAATTAAAAAAAAAAAGAATTATTATTATTATTAAAAAACTTTCAATTTCAAAACCATATTGACGGCTAATTCACAACAATCATAACTGCAACCACCATAGTCGTCTTCTTGAGAAACCCTCCCTTTAATCTGTTCCTTTTTTTCCCTCCTCAAATTCTAAAGGGATTAAGTTAAAGATGTGGACGGATCTACTTTTACAAGCCGCTATAATTCTCGTTACGATCTTTATGTTCCTTGCTATGCACGATATTCCCAAAAAGATCTTCACCAAAATCCGTTACCGGAATCGAGCCGACTTCCAGGCCAAGCGTCACTTCGTCCTCGGAGCCCAGCTCTTGGCTCAAGCCAGATCCTCCAAGTCTCGTTCATCCACCGCCTCTTTAGCCAAACAAGCCGAAGCCGAAGCCGACAAAGCCATTTCTCTCGACCGGAAAGACGCCGCCGCTTACATCCTCAAAGCCCTAGCCCTTGACCTCCAGGGCTTCAAAACCTCTGCTCTCGACTCCCTCGACGTCGCTCTCTCCCCTATTGCTGCCAAGTCGTTGACTGATAAAGAACGAGGCGACGCGCTGTTTAAACGAGCCGAGTTGGTGAAGAGCATGAATCGGCGCGGCGGCCGCGTCGACTCAGCTATTGACGATTTGACCAAGGCTCTAGAATTGAGCGGAGATAACGCCAAGGCTTTTTGTCTGTTGGGAGAGTGTTATGAAATGAAGAAGATGAAATCGGAAGCTAAATCGGCATTCGAGAAAGCTCTTAAGGTCGAGCCTACCTCCAACGTCGCTCGGACCGCCATTGATCGACTGGGCTCGTAGTCGGGTCCTTTATTTTCTTCCACCACCTTGTTCTCGACGCCTCCGTTTCAGATTTTCTTTTCCTGTATCATTTTGTTGTGTATTTCACTATTTCGATGTTTTTTAGAACATTCTCAATTCAATGAATTTGCCGCTATTTTTAATAAAAATAAATCCGAAATTTATTGAGATTTATATTTCAATTTTGTTACATGGAATATTTGATAATTGTTGCACTATAGTACGGAGCAATGTATTATTTATTTAATTTAATTTTATATAAAATACATTTAAAATCAAGTTTTTATAATACCTTTTTTTCGACATCTAAATTTCAATGTGAAGAAAAAAGTAATAAATTTATGACATAAATTACCATTTTGCTGGCGTTTTAAAAGTAGAATATAAAAATACATTACTTTTTAACTTGCACATATCTTAATTCTAAGCAGAGGCGAAAGTCTACATAGGAATTAAGGTCTTCGTTTTCTCCCATGTTAGTATTTTAAGAAAAAGGAGATTAGTTGACTTAGAAAACGTGTGGTGTGGAAATTGGCCAACTTTTCTACTTTGGTGAATCATAAAGAAGAGATAAATTTCTCCTTCTTTAATGCAATGAGAGCTTGACTTGGTGCGTACTTAACTTCCCTTGCGAATCCATTTTAAAAAGAAGCCTGTAAACATAAAAATGGCATCAAAATTGAGAAGGTGGAGCAAGGATATTTATATCTCTGCTCTGCTTGGAGTGCTTCTCTATGTTACTTTAACCACTTGTTTCCATGGATTACATAACTATTTGGAGGAACATACCCAAGTCAACCTCGCCGACAACTCGGGTCAGTAATACAATTTATTACCCTTTTCTCTCAATAAACTCTTTTGAGCAAACGAGGGATGAAAACCAAATTAATAACCGAGTTGGGTCTTAACATTGTCATTTTCTTTTAATAAACTACGGCAAAATTGAGACTTCTTGTTTATTTGCAGTTAAAAGACAAGGCTTGGTGGTAAGAAGCGTAAGAGATGGGTTTACAGCATTGGCAATCCGGTTTCTTCATTTCTTGGTGGCGAAATTGTTACAGTTCAGACATGTGCTGCTGCTGCACCACCCGGTTCCTTTCATGCCCATCACATTTTGGCTAGCCTTTATGCTATCAATCTTCCATCAGTCTTTGTGATAAGAATTTCAAGGCATGATTGCATTTTTGGAGAATAAAAATTAAAGAAAATTTTTTTCTTCTTTTTTACAAGTTCTTGATTAATCTTGAACCAATGATTAATTAAATTTATTATACTCTTTCGAGATTGTCACTAACCAACCACTTATTTTATATATCAAATTACATAATTAATTATAATTAATTAAAGGCACAAAAATATAATTTAGTCTCTAATATTTACTTATTTTATCGCTTTGATGTTTCTTTAATCATTTTTTATTTTTAATTTTCAAATTTTAATTAAATTATTTTCTTTTGAAAAAAAAAACTAATTGAACTCTTTAAATTTTGATAACATTAATGTGTCACTCGCACAATAAGTTACATATATTTCATTATTAACATGGATAATCTTTTAAAAAAGTTTTATGATTTTTTTTAATTTATTAAATTTTAAAATATTTTTTATTATTTTATTGAATTTTTATGAATTATACGTTAACCATGAATTTAAAAATTAAGAGTCAAAATAATCCAAAAAAAAAGAATAAAGGTCAAAATACAAAACAAATAAAAGCTAAAATTATTATTATGTGATAAAAAGTTTTTATAGTCTTTTGTTATATGACAAACCATAAGATGCCGTGAAAGTCAAGAAATATTAAATGAGCAATGAATATCTTTGTTTCTAATTTGGATGCGAATGTACGAATAAGATTAAAATTTTAATAACAAAAAAATCATGTTTTTTTTTTCTTGGACAAAATACCTTTGGATGGTTTTGGTTTGACACAATCAAAATTTGCGAAGTAGATAGGAAATGAAGAGATTGAGGTCCAAGGAAATTTCAGATGATAAACGTATCCTGCAAAACAAAACGGAGTGGTTTGACTACGTGCTTTGCAAGTTTAGAATCAATAATTTTGTTTACTATATAACCAAAAAAAGAAGAAGCATAATATTAAATTGTATACCATTAATTATTAATGTATCAAATTTTATATTAATTGGTAACACCTCGAGTACAACTAAAACATAATTATAATACCATATTGACCCCATTAGTGTTGACCAAACAAGCTTTCCTACTACCATATTTTTTTATTGAATGACATTTGTTAATAATAAATGGTTTCTGAAACAATGTATAAGAGGGCTGTGGGATCATGGTAAAGGCACAACTCTTTCCTGTTTCAGAATAAGCCAGAGAGTTAATACAGAAAAAAAAGGTTGAAGAGGGGAATTGAGGTTCTTAGTGTCTTATAATGGCGTCAAAGTTGAAAAGCATGAACCAAGATATAATTTGGGTAGCCTTACTTGGGCTGGTTCTTGGTGTCTTAGCTCGCTCATGTGTTGAGGGGCTGCAAAAGAGTACGGAGGAAGAGAATGTAAGACAACAATTTGGTGAGTTCTTTTTTTTTTAACGTTCATAGTTCCTAAACAATTCACTCAACATGATTTTGTCTAAAAAATAGAGTCAATTTGGTTGATTTTGTACTAACATTTTTCGTTTTGGTAATTGGGATTTGCAGATAAAGTATGCAGTAATGCGTTTAGAAGAATTGAGGATTGTTTTGTTACATTAACAGTGAAATTCCTCCATTTCTTCATTTCAAGGCGGTTACAGTTGAGATATTTACCGGCATTGTTTCCGGCACCTCAGACCATGTCTATGTTGTTTTGGGTAGCATTTACTCGATTGATCTCGTCCATGCCGGATAACCCTCTGCAGTAAATTTTGTTTCATCTCCATTTTTCTCTGATAAAGGGTAAAATTAGAGAGAGGACTAAGAAAGGGAGCAAAAAGTTAGAAGGCTGGATTGGCATTGTGATGATGTGCATGAATTTGGGTTATAAAGAAAATTACTGTAACACCATAGCCCCCACTCTCCCAAGTTTCTGAGAATGCAAAGCTAGGCAAAACTATTTCTCATGGTTAAATATCAATGAAAATCAACAATGAGATCAGCCATTACTTGGTGAATTTTTATATTTTAGTTTCTCTTTTTTTACTTTTAGAAACCCAGTTTTTAAGCATACAACAGTGCAAAAACCTTAAAAAAAAAAGAAAAAAAAAAGAAGAAGAAAGAGAGAGAGAGAGAGAAGGGATAAATAGACACTAACACTTAATGCAACAACATGAAGCTGATTTTCATTCTTTAAAATGTTCAAAACTCACAATACCAACACTCTGATCTGAACCCTGCTAAAAGTTTCCTACTTTACAATGAGTTATTTTAATAATGAAGACAAATTCTAATTTACTAATGGTGCAAAATTCTCAAGATGTCTGTAAAAAATAATAATAATAACTAGAAGAAAAATCTAGTAAGGGACCTGGTTCACCCCATTCCTTCCATTCTTTGTTTTCTCTAACAGCAAAATCAAATCCGGACGACAAAGATACCGCCTACTTTTTCTAGGACCTAGCCTTGGCCTGCGTATGCACAGATCCTGTCTACTGCTTGGTTTAAACCAGGAATGGTTTTTGAAGCCTATGCCAGACCCAGAGAGGGATCATTAACCATTGAAGACATCTCGTCCCCATCAGTCAATTTAACCAAATCAGTTAGATCATCATAAACAATGGAATGTTCCATATATGGAAGCTCGTGATTGCTATAAATAGAATTCAGAGAGGTTAAATGCTCAATTTTAGAATCAACAACAACCTGGTGAGCCAATGCAACATCTGCAGAAGGTGTATCTCGCTCGCTCAAGTCAGTCTCTATCTTTGTATCTTGGGGAATCCCCATAACTTCAGTACTTAAAGTTTCTGAACTCAATATGGTAAAAGAATCAGTTTGAACCCATTCTGATTTTAGCAGATCATCCGAACCAACAACTGAAATACCATTTCTTTTATCGTGAGAACAATCAGTATTTTTCCCAGAGAGTTTTCTTTTCAACATTTTCTTCTTGAACCGGGCTTTCTTTGCTTTGGGAACTTTCACAGTCTCGTCAGGATTAGTAGCCATCTCTGCTGCTCTCTTTCTGCAAGGAATAACCATTAGCCGAGAGTTGCCAAATGACTGATCAGGCAACTCAGATGCACTTGATTGAATAGCCAGTAAAGCAATTCTGGCAGCTTTGATCTCTGCTTCCTTTTTGGTTTTTGCTGCAGCTCCAACGTACCGAATGCCTCCAATCTCAACAGTACATGAATAGCTAGACAACCGCCCCAATGCTTCTTCCTTCTGACACTGATATACTGGCATTGCATAATTCATCTTCTGCGCATACTCCTGTAGTAGATTCTTGCACAAGCCTGTCTCGTGCTGAAGCAGACATCCATAGAAGAAGGTCAACCATGAAAAATACTTTTTCAAAAAATGAGAAGCCAAAGTCACAAACTAAATGAAAATAGTTATTTTACCACAAGAAGTTTTAGCAACTTCAAAACAAAGTTACAGAATTAATTATTACAAGCTACAACTCAATTTCTGAACCGTAACTAATAGTTGAAGATGCTTAGCACTAAGTGAATTTCATAAACTAAACCACGGTAAAAACTTACAACGGGTTGAGAGACGCTTTCATTGATTTCACCAGTCTTGAACAACTCCATGAGAGCAACTTCAGCAGCTGAATGCTCTGCTGCCTTGCGATTAAAAAATCCAGGCAAAGAATCATATCTAACATTATTTACTATCACCGTCGATCTAAATGACGGTTCATGGGAAGGACCTTCCTTGATAGTCTCGTATACAGGTGTAGGAAGACCCGCTTTTTGCGCATATTCCTGCAATTGACTCTTGAAAACATAGCAATTGGAAACACCTGGAAGCAATATTGGAGTATAAAGAAACAAAATGCAAGTTACAATCCCATGGAGTATGAAGAATTCTAAGGAACAATCCCTTAAAACAACCAATCAGAAAAACACAATCCCAGCTTTGAACCTATAATGCCATGCAAGGTCTCAGGCAATATGATCTTTGAAGATACTAAAATGGGTATGAAGAATTCTATGAATACCATAAAGGAACAATCCCTACTAAAACAATCAGCCATGAAAACACAATTCCAACACCGAACCCATATTCTAGAGCTTGAAAAAATAACCTAGAAAATCATCCAATATCAAGGAATAAAATCTTTGAAAATATTTGAACGAATACCAGGAATATAAGCTTCGTAATCCATCATAGCAATTAATCACTCGGATTACCAGAACAAAATCCCTTTTTCGCAATCAAAATTCACTCTTTACCATCTCATCAATTATAAACTGAAGCAAATCCAAGCTCCGTTAAACAATGATTTTGATTCAAAAGAATGCTCATTTCATTAAATTTGGAAGATAGATCAACATCAGTGTTATTTAGCAAGGAATTTCCAGCAAGTAAATAAAATAATATATATTACCTGAGAAGTTTACATTGGTGGGCATGGCTTGAAGTGATTCGTGAGCTTTTTTTGCTTAACTGAAATTTTTAAGGAAAAAAAAACACGATATGAATGTATTTAGGTGAGAAATTGAGACGAAAGGCGGTGAAACTTTCCTAGCAGTTTGCACTTTGCAGGACACTGGATGAAAGGGTTTATGGAAACTAGCGTCCATGAGAATGTTAATGAAGGTGAGAGATCAACGCCATCCAAGGTATGAGATTGGGGTTAATCGCACGGCTACTGAAAAGTTCTTCTTTTTCTTTAAAAAAGAGAAAAAAAAACAAATAAAATCATAAACTTTTTTTAAAGAAAAGCAAATTGATTTAGGTTTAGATTATACCTAATTTATAAATATTAAGAGTTAAAATTGTTATTAATTTTAAAAATTATCATCACTAATTTTTTGGTAAATAAATAAACTTGAATAATTGACTGGCTATTTTATAACTTTTTTTTGAGTAAAAAAAAGAAAAATTTATCAATAATTAGATGATTATTTTGTAACATTTTTTGGTTGAATGACAAAAAATACTAATAATTTATTGACTATTGTTTTAATTTATCCTTAGTTTATTTGTTTCAACGAGAAATGCAAATATAATAATGAGTTTAATCGATTAAATATTAACTCAATTGACATAAGTATTATTATTAATATAGAAACACGTAAGTTCAAATACAGTAATATGATATTCTCTTTCTATTTAAGAATTGAGGAAGGTTATAACTAAATCTATGCATTATATCAAAAATAATAATAATGAGTTGAATATATTCCTTAACAAAATAATGGGTTAATATATTATTTGTCTTTCAACTAGACCTGTCCATAGATCGGACAGCCCGGTCCGGCTCGACGGCCTGCCCAAAATATGGGAGGGTTCAGGTAAAAATATAGGCCCGAAATATGGGCTTGGGCAAAAAAACGAGGCCCGTACGGCCTGCCTGAAATATGGGAGGGTTCAGGTAAAAATATAGGCCCGAAATATGGGTTTGAGCAAAAAAAAGAGACCCGTTTAAAAAACGGGCCGGGCCTCGGGCACCACTTTTTTGGCCCGGGCTCGGCCCGGCCAGGCTCGAATATAATAAATATATATTTTATTTTTATTTTTTATTTTTTAATTTTTAATTTTTAATTTTAAAATACTTTTAAAATATTTTTATTTTTATTTTATTATTTTTAAAATAATTTTTTAATGTTTATTAAAAAATAGGCCGGGCCGGGCCAGGCTCAGGCTTATGATATTTTTTCCCGGGCCGGGCCTAGGCAAAATTTCATGCCCATATTTCGGGCCGGGCTCGGGCCTAGGAGGTGGGCCAAATTTTTTTTGGGCCCGGCCCGGCCCATGGACAGGTCTACTTTCAACTTGATAACTTGTCTAAAGTTTTTTGTTTTTTTAACTATCCCCGACTTGAAATTTGTTGATTAAAGCGTTGTTTATTAAATTACATCAAATTAAATATGGAATATAATTGAATTGCTTAAAAATTTTAAAATTAAATTAAATTAATCTAATAAATTTTATATTAAGTGATAAATAGCTTCTTATTTACGTATTATTTTTTATACAATTTATAGAAAAATTTAACATGTATTTATTAATATTAAACTTATTTAAAAAATTATATCACTAACAATATTAATTTTATGTTGATTTAATTTTTTATGGATTATTAATCAAAGCTAAGTTAGTATTCTTTTGAGCTATTAACTTTTGTATTGATGGTCAACATCAACAATTAGTGATACATGTTCTAAAAATTAAAAATTCAATAAAAGAATTGAGTAACTCAAATTACTCATAATTTTATTTAATTTAATATACATTATCCCTTTTTAATTTAAAATTGAAAACATCATTTTTATTTAGTTATAATATGCTATAATTTATATTATTAAAATTACTTTTTATATATTTATAAAGAGTAATTATTTGATACATAAGCAGTGAAAATTTTTAATTTTACAAGTGAGGTTAAGATTTTACTAGTTACTATGTCATATTTATTTATTTTGATATTCTTTATATCTATTTTATAGTCTATGTTCGAAATTTCGTAGTTACCCCTCTCAAAAATATTGTCTCCCCCACTAATGTACCAAATAGTTATTCATTTACAAATAAAATGATATACATATTATATATTTTTACATTATTTATTTTTAATATCATTATTATTCTTTTATAATTATTTTTAACCGATTAAATTCAATTAATTTAATATTTCTAAAAATATTATTTATTCAAACAAAATACTCATAAATATTTTTAATTTATGCATTTTGAAATAGCATTTTAAAATTCTCCAAATATTAAAATTTCTTATTTAAACCCAAATTATTTATTGGGATAAACTACACTCAAGGTCATCAAATTATTAGTAAGTTTACGTTTTAATCGCTCAACTTAAAAAAGTTACAAAATAGTCACTAAACTATTCAAAAGTTTTCATTTAAGCCACAGAATTATTCGAAAGTTTTTATTTAAGTTACTAGATTGTTAAGTTTTTTTTTAAGTCCACCAGAGAGCTCAAAGTGACGACTTGACGATTGGTAGGGTGGATCAGTATCCATCAACTAGTAAAAGAAAATAATTTAGATCCAAGTTGTTTTGATAGTCAATGTCAAAGACCAAAGAAAAAGTTTGTTTGGATTTCAATTCACATATTTGTGATGTTCAAAATTGTTTCATAAAAAAAACTAAATTGTAAAAGAGGAGGAATGAGAGCTTTAGATTGATATAGGTAATGTGAATAAAGAATGCTATACAATAATAATTTTAACAACTCAGTGACTTAAATAAAAAATTTTAAATAATTTAATGACCATTATATAACTTTTTAAAATTAAATGACCGAAACATAAATTTACCAATTAAATTGGTACCTAAACTATTAGTCATTCATCAATGTTGTATCTACCATTTTTTTTTCTCCCAATTTAGTAGCCGTGGTATTATTTCGTTAACCACTTTATTTCTTTTATATTTCCTTTCTAATCTTCACGTGGAAAAACGGTTCCTTTAAAAAAAAAATTCCCTTTTAATTTCTAATCCTCTTTCGCTTTCACACAAGATTCTTTCTCTTTCACAGAAACTCCATTGGCGCTGGTTCATCTTGAAGCAAGGTAAGTTGGGTTCAAAGATCTGGCTTCGTAAGTCGTCGATGCTCTACGCGCAAGGTATTTTCTGTCAGCGCTTGCCTCGCCGTCAAGGAAACAAGGATATAGTGAACAGGGCCTTTGCTTGCTGACCTGAAACGTTCTGGGTTGGTTTGGAACTCGAAGCCTTTGTAGCCATCCAGATCCGGGTCCTGGCTTATTGTTGCTCGTTATAGATTCTCCATTTTTTAAGAGAAGGGAGATTGGGAGAGGCAATAGCGTTTTGGGTAAAAGTGAAAATCCATAAATGGAGAGGAAAATTCATTAGAAAAATCAAAACTGGGTATTAAAAATGAAAAATAGCAATGCCGGAATTTGAGACTTGTTGCCGGAATCTAAAAAATTATGATTTTTTCGGCGAAAACATTAATTCTAATGAAGATAGTTATAGGTTTTCGATCTCTATTGCATTTTTCCCGTTTTATTATGAAAGAATTGAACAATTGGGGGGTTATATATATGACGATGGGTTGTCCAAGAAATTTTGTGCAAGAATGAAAACTATAAAATTGGTGCTTGAGAAGTTTAAATTTTAGAATGAAAACTAGAATTTTAGGAGGAGTTTCGTAAATGTTTAATAGAAAATGAACAATTAAAAAGAAAATATAAAGCAACTAAAGAAAAAATTGGAAAAAAATTAGAATACCACGTGTCAATCACTGATTTGCCTAATATTAACACGTCATTTTTCGTTAACGAATAATATCACAGATACCAAATTAGGAGTAAAAAACCATAAGTGCCATATTAATGAATGAAGTATAGCTCAGGTACCAATTTGCATATTAACCCTAAAAGGAAATTGGTTACAATAGGCCACTGGGAGTTAGGCCCCTCCACCTAGTTTGTTCGGCTGGCACGTTTCATGGCTTTTGCCAGCCAACCAACAACAACATCGTAATTGCGTCTACAATGAACAAAAGACGCATCCATGCATAAAGATAAATCTGTCCAAATACTGTGGACGATGGAGACAATCTCCCATGGTATGCTAGTTGTGGCTTCTAATGCATTGATAAACCCAATATTTTTAGTTTTATAATTATGTTGGAGTTGGACCATCCATTTCTCTTAGCAAGTGCATCTTCATTGAGCTTCGCAGCCAAGTGTTGGGCATAAAAATTTCCATGCTTTCACCATCAACGAGTTGTCCTTTATGGTTTTGCACCACAGCAACAATTCTTGCCTTTGCTATGGTTATTAAAATTCGTTGGAAAATTCAGTTTAAAAATATTTTTTTTAAATATAGTTAAAACTCACTCTTTTAATATTTATAATAATAAACTTTAAAGCAAATTATTATATATGATTTTTGCGAAGCGGTTTAATTCATTTCTTGATCTTTTACCAAACAATCTTCTTCGTTATCTTTAAACCTCTTAAATTACTTTGAGTTTTTATCAAACGATCTTCTTTATTATCTTCGAACCCTTCAGGTTGCTTTGAGTGTAAGCTCAAAATGAACTAAATGCACAAAATAAAAACTTTTACTAACTTTAGTGGAAAAGTTAATTTCTCTCTATACAAACGGAAAATTTTGGGTTTTTAAAAAAATAGAATTTATTATTGTAAATAAATTACTACTATCTCCTTACAGAGTAACAACTCTCAATAGCTTTTTTTGTAATTAGGTGATCCCATAATTTCTATTTATAGAAAAATAGTACAATTAAATAATAATATTTTAATAGAAATAATACAACCCTATTGTGCACTAGGGTTTGCCCCCCCTCTCTTATGTAATGAGCTATCAAACTCGTTTCGCTTATTGGGTATGATTATATGTGTTATCTAAACTTTTAACTGACCCACCCCGACGTGTGTGCACTGGAGCTTGTAATTATGCAATTAAATATATAATTTTAAGCTCAATATCTGCAAGTATATTGATCAAATTGTAATATAGTAAAACGTTACAACGAAACACTAAAAGTATTCCAAAGATTGTACCCAAGAAAAACTTGCCTAAACTAAATTGCAAATTCACACCCTACTAGATTTAAATACTACTTACATACTAATTATATTACGGCAAAGAAAACATTAATAAAAAGAGAATTTATAAAATAACATAAAAATAAATACTAAAATAAAATAACCAAATTTCAATCAAATTAAGCAAACTGAAGATTAACTCGCATCCGTGTTCATGATTAACTTCAGGTTCAGGTTTTTAACAAATTAGCTAACGATTAATATAGCTAATACCTTTCGGCCTATAACCAGATTAATTGATCGATTTAATCTACTTATCTTTCGACCTAATAGCTTAAACCAAACTAGATTAAGTTAGTACTAAGTAAACTATCCTTTCGGTCTCATCTACCTAAGTTACTTTTTAAGGTCGTCAATCCTATGGTTTAACCTCACATAACCTATTCAAACGAATTGTGGTAAACCCCGAACTCTTAGTCAATCACTTCCACTTTGTAATAGCCCGATTTTCGATGGTATCGAAAATAGTGGTTCAATGTCACTAAATCTGACGAGTAAGTTCGTAAATATTATTATTTAATATTTACGAGTCAAATGTGATTTTTTTTAAAAATTATTTCCGGGACTCTGTTCTGGTAAATCAGATTCGTAAATATTTTAATAAATATTTATGAATTTAGTTGTGAGTTTAATTTGGTTTTGGTTAGGTAAATTAGCTTAAAATAAGAGAAATTAGGAAAAATGACTAAATTGTAATAGAGTGAAAGTTTAATTATAGATTAAAGAAAAACTAAAGGGACTAAAGAGGAAATTACGCCTTTTTTCTAAAGTTGAGGCGGTTCATAAGAGAAATATCAAAGATATTTTTAATTAAAATATATTATATTATATTAACTTAATAAATAAGTTATTATATTATATTATATTATATTATTATATAAACAAATAAAAAAAAGGAAACATAATGGAAATTGAAACGAAAACAGAGAAGCAAAAACGAAAAAGAAAGAAAAAGAAAAAGAGAAAGAAGGAAGCCCCGACCAAGGGTTTCAAAGTTTCCAAGTTCAATTGGTTAGTCAATTTAGTCCTTTTTTCTTATAATTTTGATGTTTTTGGAATCCTAGAACAAAATACTACTTGATTTAAGTTGAAATTTTGAAAGTTAGTAAATTTTTAGATGTTTTTCATGTTGAATAAATTGAAGAATTAGTGATTAAATTGATAAAATTTCAAGTTAGAATAGAGAAATGGATTAAATTGTAAAATAAATTATAAGTTTTGAATTAATAGGGACTAAATTGAGAGAATTTTGAAATTAGGGATTTATGGTGAAATTAGAGAGTTATATTAGTTTAAAGTGGGAATGGAATGAAAATGTGGAATTAGTTTTGAGAATAAAAGTTAGTCTCGGTTTAGGGACTAAATTGGAATTTAGAAAAATATTGAGTAAAATTTAAAATATTTAATGTGAGATTGAATGGTGTTGTATTGATGATTTTTAATTGTTTTAATTCCGTAGCTAGCGTTGTACCGGAATTCTCGACTAAAAAGGGAAAAAAATATAGTTGACGAGGAATAGCTCGAAATTCCTAGTTTGTATTTCTATAATCCGAATCTAATTATTAATTATTGTATTTTGATTAAATGTTATAGTAAGTGATCGATGTGAGAATTATTGTGTTTTACGATTGAAATGGATTGTCTTGATATGTGATGAAATTATATTGATTGAATTGAATTAGTATATATATTATGAATATATATATATGTGTGTAAATGTGAAATTGTGCAAATATGATAATTGAATTATTTTTTATATGTATAAAATTCAGTTTTAATGCCCAATTATACGGAATTTAGAACTATTGGGATATTAGTGGCATGCCATTAAGGAACTTTAGTGCGCTCTCTGATTATTAGCATGCTGGTGCTCTCTGATTACTAGCACGTCAGTGTTCTCTGTTTAGCACTTTAGTGTTCTCTGTTCATTAGTGCATAATAATGCACCTCTATATTTGTTTCGTATATCCGGTGTGTTCTATAAAATCTACTTTGGGCTAAGAATATGAGATAATAAACTGAAAATAGAATGTGAAATATGTTGTAAATACATGGAATACACGAGTTATATATTCATAAATTGATTGTGGAATGGATAGTGCCATTGTTTAAATGATACGTGAATAAATTATGGAAAGGTATTATATATAGCAAGTGATGACAATTGAATATTGTGTGATTTTAAATGTTCAATTGTGCTTAACATCTTATTATACATATTTTATTGTTTTGTTTTTAAAAAAATTTGGATTATAGAAATACCACTGAGTTTTTACTTAGCGTACGGTTTTGTTTTCCGTGCACAAGTTAAGTACTTAAGTTTGATCGATGATTCAACATCCAACAACGATCCCGAACTCAAATATGGTGATGTTTATTTCTTTGTGTCGGCATGTACCTAGAGTGTCTAAATATTAGTTATTTTGTGGTTTGATTGTAAATGAAGTTATAAGATCTATTTTGGAGAGTTTATAATTTGGATTAAAATGATGCTTTGATGACTTGTTTTGATGATATAAAATGTTTGAGATTTCTGTCTGTTTGATCTGTAATCTCCGATAATGCTCCGTAACTTGGTTTCGATGAGGGATACGGGTTGGGGGTGTTACACACTTCCACTCGTTAATCTTCCTAGGGTTATTAGTTCATGGCCATACTAGATGTAATTTTCCCTAATCGAACGTTAAACATTCAAATTAAACATAAAAACAATAGAAAGGAGAAGAGAAATCTAGATTCGAAAATATTTGTTGAAGCTTTGAATCTGTGAACCCTTGAATGGATGTTGATCTTGATTCAGTTGAAGCATAAACGCAAATAAACAAAATGAAATTGTGAAAAGAACTGAACTTAAGAAGAAGAAGAAAAATTCAAATAATCAAAAGAAGCTCCCTTAACAGGTTCTAAGAGCTAATTTTTATAATATTGTTGTTAGATGACCAAATAAGGTCAATTACAAGCTGCTAAACACGTTAATTATCATTGTGCGGATGAAAAATGCCCTTGGCTGATAAATGCTCTTGACTGGTAAATGGACCTCGTCGGACCGGTGTCGCGACATCCCATGGCTATTGTCGCGACATTGAACATCAAATACTCCCTTTTTTGGTTTGAAGTTGGATGTCGTGACATTGAGTAGTTGTTGTCACAAAATTGAAGGCTGAATGCTTCCCTCTAGGTCCGAAGTTCGTTGTCGCGATATTGGATGGTTGTTGTCGTGACATTGAAGGCTGGATATTCCCCCTCTAGGTTTGAAATTTGTTATCACAACATCCTTTTTTAATGTTGCTACATTCAGGACAGTCCACTGACTCGTAGGCTTAAAATGTCATCTTACATACTTAATTAATATGTCAGTTTCCTCCTTAGGCCCAGATTGGCCTAACAAGTCATAAAACACACTAGAAAGCTCATTTTATTGAATTCAAAGGTAAAACTACTAAGTCCAAAAACCAAATAAAAAAAACATCAAATTACTCAAATACAAGCTCATTAAGTGTTGAAATAGCTTAATTTGCCACAACTTGTGGCAAATCATTAACCAACCTTATAATTTATTCAACCCAATAACTATTTTTCTATTTTCCAAAATATTAATTAATTACTACAACAACTAATTAATTTAATTCTTACTTCTAACTTAAATAAAAATTTTCTCACTTTAAATTTCAGTTATTTAATTACAATCAATTAAATAATAATTCAAAAAATAATAATTTAATTATTAAGTCATAATTTTGTACTTTGTGAGATAACGCATTCACTCTAAATAGTGATACGTGTGATATTTTTCTATTATTCGTCGTTTTTATTCTTTCTATATTATCGATTCTATGAGCAATCTATTTTGGATTTATATCTAGCTAGCAGATGGACCAATTGAACATATATAATTAAGGCTAAAATAATTTATAATTAAGTTTTGACTCTTCATCTATTAATTATGACATTATTTAATCATGGATTCATTATACTAAAGTACCACGATTGAGCTTTCCTTATTATATACCATTATGAAAGTAACTTAATAAGTGTTTGTCCAATAGCCTTGTCATAAGTATGTTACTCTCGTAGGATATCCTTAATCTTTTTGAGTCAAATTTGTTCTATGTTCACCCAATATAATCTTATTTTATCTCATGGTATTCATTACATCTTCCATCATGAAAAAATTAATTACTAACTAATAGTAATTAAATTATTTATCTTAGACAAATGACTCGTGGCTATGTTATTTTTCCATCTATCATGTAATGCCAATGAGAGGATATCACTTACCCTTTATTTGGCTATGAATTTTGATCTGCTATAATTTGATATGTCAAATTAGGCTCTCCAATACACTCGAGGAGTTTATTCTCAAGCAATTTAAGTGTCTTTTATATGTTTTTATCGATTTTTAATTTTAACCATTAATAAACATTTTTGTTTAGTTTTATACCCTTTTGTGACTCAAATTGGCTAAACGTGCCATGGGAAACCTAACAATGTGATTGAGTTGGTGTAGGGAGATTATAAGGGCTCAAACTCGATGAGAACATCATTCAGAGTGAGTATGCGACACCAATGCCTTGAAGTCTTGATCTCCTTGAAGGTGTTGAAGTGAAGAAATTGAGTCCTTTTCCAGTGGTATCGCGACACCAAGATCCCAAAACCCCAATTTAGCTATTGTTTTGGGTATCACGACACCCACCAAAGCTTGGGTTTCGTGATATCGCTACCTGACAGGGAGAAATTTTACTGTAAGAGTAGTTTTTGTCAAACACCAACACCAATCAAAATACAACGTCTAGAGGCATTTTGGTCCAAAATTTGGGGTTGTAATAAGATGTTAAAAGTCACTTTTGGCCGAGAGAAAAAAAGAGGCTGTTCACTTTACTTTCTTTTTATCTTTTTAACTTTCTAGTTAACTTTTTATTCCTTTCTAGGGTTAAGTTTTAAGTTTTTTTCTGGTTTTAATGTTAGTTAGTTTTCACTATAGCTTGGTTTTATTTTCACTTTAGTATTACAACTCTCTTTGTATTTTTAGTTTAATCTATGGTCATTAATATAACTCAACCTCATTTTCTTTTCTTAGATAAAAATCAGAACTTTAGTGTTATTTTTAACCACCATTGTTGTCACATTCATCTTCTTCAAGCAACTATCAAGAAAACTCTAAGATTTCTTTAACTCTCTTTTTGTGCTTATTTTAAACTATATTGGGTTGTTGCTTGTATAGAAATGATGATGAGTAGCTAAATTTATGGCGGTTGATTTATGGAAATGTTGTTTGGTTAGTTTTTGGTACAATGATTAAATTGTAAAAATTAGGCTAAATTGAATAAACTTTAAAACTTATAATTGATGCCTCTAAGGGAACGCATAAATAGGTGAGACCAAGAAGAGATCCTATTGAGCATCAATTCGTTTATCTTGGGTTAGTTTAGGCTTTTTAGATCCCTAATCCAAAGACTAATCATCAACATAACAATCAACCAACCATTTTCGTTTATTGAATTGTTAATTTCGTAGTTTTACAGTTTTACAATTTGGTCCTTGTTAGTGTTAGGTAGTTAGTTCGCTTAATTAACCCCGATCATGAATTATCGTAATATAGAACTTAATGAGTAGTTAGCTAGACTTCCTTTTTGCATGCTTGTCAATTAGGAATCACTTAGTCCCTGAATTTTATTGGGTTCGATCATTGGAATACTCGAGTGGTTCATTGTAACATTAAAAATATTACAACTCGACTTGTCACACTTATTGTAAATGAAGTTATGCCTTGCAACAGTCGTATACATAACGTACTATCTTTAATCTCTTTAGTTATTTGAACTCAAGCTTTTAATACATCAAAGAAAATGAGTCACGCACACATAGCCAGTCACTTATTAAGATTGAGGTAAGCCACACTATGAACATCATACGTGAATTAGTCTATAAATGAATCTAGGATTAATTTAAATTGGGTTTTGTTTGATGTATTGTCAATCTAGACAATCACACTTATGTCTCTATCTTATGGGAGTAAACCACTCTAATACCTAAGATAAGGTATCTCTCTATTTGGACTTGATAGACGACATAATAATTTTATAACTGATTTGTTAATTATGATTTATCAGAATATGAACATTTTAGATTACCTACTAATATAATTTGTCTTCTTGCATTACGATCAAGCTACGTAATGCAACTTAGATTAGTTAAACATTAGGTAATCAATGAGCCTATATTTGCTTACATTTTTCTTTAAGTGCAAAATCGTTTAGGACATATACAAATTATATTAATGTGAATGATGAAATTTTATTTAAATCAATCTGTTCAGAATCACAAGTATAAATGACGAATAAACTACATTTAGGACACTAGATCTTAACAAATGTTACATCACAGTTGAATTTCAAAGTGGAAGTGGTGGGTTCCAAGATTCAAGAGTGTTGGTTTTGTCTAGATTGTGTTATGGAGGAGAGTGTTGGATGTTATATTCACAAAATCCTTTTCTTGCTTTGAGTCATACCTAAAATGGAACAACCTTACAACCTTTGCAAGCTTTCGTTATAGGTTTTCCATGTTTCCAAACATAGAAAGATGATGAGAGCCAGGTCATCAAGTTGATTTTGATGAGCATGTGGATGATGCACGCTCAATAGTTAAAGCAAAAGCTAAAGCTTAGTGAGGATGAGACGTAACCACATCTAAAGTAACTTCACACATTTTTAGCAAAATGACATAGAAAAAGATGTGTTCAGTAGATTCCACTACATTCTCACATTTGTGTCATTTGTTGTGGAATGTCTTGTGTCATTTCATGAGGTTATCTTTATGCTCAATAACATTCTTCCAACTCCTCCATATAAACACTTGCATTCAAAGGACAATTGAGTTTCTAGATGGTTTTCCAAATGGTTGTTTGAATGGGCATGGTTGATTAGACTAGGAATTGGCTGAGAATTGGTCCAAGGAAAGGAATCAAATCAATTGATTCATAAATTGATATGAACCTGTTGAATCGAGCTAAAAATCTATTAAACTAACGGTTAAACTGTAACGCCCCATACCCAAGTTTATTAGCGGAATAGTTGGTTGGGAAAGGAAGTGTAACACCTCTTAACCCCAAACCGTCGCCGGAATAGGATTACGAGGCATTACCGGATATCTCGGACAATTTACAAATAATTCTTAAATAAATAACAAACATATTATAAAATGATTATAAATTCATAAAATTTATGCTAATTGGCTTCATTCATTTTTTTTAAATTTCGACAGTATTTCTACTTATTTTTACATAAAACCCCCTGCAAACTTAAACCAAAAACAAACCAATACCAATATTTCAATCAATGATTTTATACTTTAAAACATTACTAAATCATGCTTAATATATTGATTCACTATTTTATTTATCATTCAAAAAATTATAACCATTTACTCACAACCAAGATCATTTAGCATATATATATTTATATATATACAACTCGTGTTCAATCACCTAGTACATGCCACTTAAACAAAAGGAAAAAAATACATCACCAAAATTTTCTTGATGGAGTCGGGATCTTTCTGGATGCTAAACTGGACCTTGAACTCTAATGACCTGCGCACAGAAACAACTGTACGCTGAGTATTTCATACTCAGTGGTATTACCATAATTCAAATTATAATATTAATAAACATGTAACGCATAAAATCAAACTCACATTTCATATTTCCACAATAACAATTCATCAATTAATATCATATATCCATAATTTGGAACTTGGACACATCATGAACCTTAGATTCATTTCTCAATCTCATATCACAATTCGACTTCTCATTTCATTTCAATAGCTCGATTGAACAACTCATTCAGTTTATCATTTTATTATTTACCCTATTAACAAAACTCGGACTTTGGCGGATACACGGATCCAACCAAACACTCCAGTATGGCACCTAGTGCCTCATTGGATAGTTCGAAGCAATAGTTGACACCCAGTGTCTCATCGGCAAAGCAGAAGAAAGTTGGTACCCAGTACCTCATCGAATCTATCCGAAGAAATATAGTGACACCCTGTGTCTCATCGACTCGAGGTCAAAGTATCCCTGAACTCTTCCAATCCTATGGCATGCCAACTATATCCAACTCAGCCCGACTAGTTAATAGGGTCTCCAAATTCACATTTTAGTTCAGTTTCACTTTTTCACTTTCAATCACAATTCAATTCAAAATTCACTTTTCCATTTTTCAAGTCAATATTCAATTAAATTCCACACATATATTCATCATTCAATTGAATTTCTTTCAACCTAATAATAATACTTACCATATATTTCACTTACCATACATATAAATTTAAATATAGCATTTAATAATAAATAAATTGTATTATAGTAATACAAACCGTAAATCTCCCGTTTTAGTCCTCGATAGCTTTCTCCTTTCCTCTTGATGCTGATGCATCGGGTTCTTTGTTAGCAAATTAAACTCCAAGCTTTAAAAACCCTACTTTCCCTTTTTCTTTCTTTTTCTTCTTTCTTTCTTTCATTTCCCCTACTTCGAAATAGCTTCTGTTCTTTTTCTTATTTGTTTCTTTCTTTTACTTTATTTTATTTGCTTTATTATTTTTAATTACTAAATAATTAATATAATATTAATATAAAATATCTTGTGCTCAAATATTAAGTAAACCAATTGTTTAATTACATTTGTACATATTTATTTTATTACACTTGTATAAATTTTATACCATTTATTTGTCAATATTATTTAATTTATTTAATAAAAATCTATTTAACAACAATTGATAATATTACAAATGTACACATATATTTTATTTATAATTGTACAATATCATCCATACTGTTGACACCATTTTTTTTATGAAAACGGGGTCGACTTGGATTTAAAAAATGAAAACGAAAACGGGAGTCGCCACGAATCCTTTTTTTTTATAAGGTGTGATCGGATCACCTTGAAAAGGGGTTGTTTTTAATAAACGGTTTAATTTTATTAAAACAAGGATTTTGGTCCACAGAATTCAGAAAAACAGGTTCGGGAATCGGTTACGTACGAGGAAGGATTAGCACCCTCGTAACGCCCAAAAATTGGTACCTAGTTGATTAGTTAATGTCTTAATGTCGAAATTTGAAAACTCTAAAGAGATTTTAAATACGATTGTAATGGCACAAATTCAAGGTTATCGGAATAGTAGTTTCGTAACCACAAATCCGATTTAAAGAGAAATTTATTTTAATATTTTGCATGAATATTGAGATGATAGGAAAATCGTATGAAAATATAGATAGAAGAATTTTACCGATTTAGTGGTTAGTTAGAAAAAAAATTATTGAAGAAATTCAGTAAAAACAAGGTATCGAGACCTCGATCTCGTAAAATCGAGTCAAAAATATTTTTATAAATATTTATGAAGTGTTAGTAATATGGTATTAAAATTTCGTTAGAAAATTTTAATGTTTGGGTAGTCAATTAAGTGAAAAGGACTAAATTGAAAAAGGTGTAAAAGTTACTAGAAGGATTAAATAGCTCAATTGTTAAATGAGGAGGAACATAAATTGCAAATAAGCCCAAAAGAAGATATTTTGGGCGGCATACGCTGAGAAAAAATCAGGAGAATTGAAGAATTAAGGGTAAAATTGGAATATTGCAAAATTTACTTTAAAAGTTAGGACTAAAGTGGAATATCTAGAATTCTCTTTATTTTTCTGCATTCTCATCAGTCAAAAAACATCTTAAGGGTTTATTCAAGCTGGTTTTTCATAATTTTTGCACCAAGTGAGTTAATCCTTGCATTTTTCTTGTAATTTTTGTGTTTGTAAGACTTTTACAGCTAGGTCCTATTACTAAATTCATTAGTTTTTGATTTTATGAATGAATTTGAAAGTTTCTATGAATATGTGCTGGAAGTTTATGATGAAATAGGATGAATTTGAAGCTTTAATTTGTTTATGAGATGATTTTATTAGGTAATTTCAATAGAAATTGTTTTGTAGGACTTAATTGTGAAAAAAGTTTGGAATTAAAGTCTAGTGCTAAAATTATGATTTCCAAAGGTTATAAAGTAGTTTAAAGTGATAGAATAAAGTGTTGGTTGAGAAAAATCAGCTCAATTGAGAGGTTAATTGAGCAGGGATGGAATTATCATTTATTGAAAGCGTAGGGAAAGAATGATAATTAACATTATGCACTAAAACAGTTTTGGACAGCAGTAGTAGTCTAACTTTGAAAAATCACCAAAAATTGTAGAGATCGAATTAGAGGATGAATAAAATATTAAATTAAATCTTATTGAGTCTAGTTTCTTATAAAAGAAACGGTGTAAGCAATGAAATTGTAAATCATGAGATATAATAGATTTTGTGAGACAATGTCAGAATGAATTCGGGTTCCCCTGTTTTGACTCTGGAAAATCATTAAAAATTGTACAAAAATGATTATGAGTTATAATTTATATGGTTATAATCATTAATGAGTCTATTTTCAGAAGAAACAAATGGAAACATAATTCAAATTCTTTACAATGAGATAATTAATTTTTAGTGAAGAGAGATTGGAACTGTCGAATGGTGAAACAGGGGAAACTTTAAAGAATAAAATGTACTTATTGGCTAAACCAAAAATTCTGAAATTTTTATGGTAAGAAGATATATGAGTCTAGTTTCGGGGAAAATTAGCAAATCTTAATTTGGAGTTCCGTAGCTCAAGATATAAATAATTTAGTGACTGTAACTCAGTGAGATAGCTTTGAATGCACTATAAATAATAATGGAATTATAGAGAATGTTACATATGAACATGAAAAGTATTAGATTAATGATTAAATTTATTTATTTAGATCCGGAAAATTCAAATACGAAGCAAGATCGAGGAAAAGAAAAAGTTCAGGATTAGTAGATTTTTTGTTACAAACAAGTGTCGAGGTAAGTTCGTGTAACTTGAATTATATTCTTAAATGCTTGAAATATATTTTTCTTGATGTGAATATGATTTAGATGTTTATTGTATGATAATTGATGAAGTATTGATATTCTTGATGAAAAGAGAAAATAAATCCCAGTTGAATGAAAGGAAAATTCGATGGATCTCTGAAAATGAATTGACGGTAAAAAGGATCTAGCCCGGATGGGTGATCCTATCCTGATATAGCCCTCCCGAAGAATATGTGGAAAATGGATTTAGCCCGGACGGGTAATCCTAATTAGGGTCTGAATTTAGCCTGGACTGGTAATTCAGATCCAAACTCATTAGAGTAATTGTCGTTGCAGGGGATTTAGTCTGGACTGATAATCCCGCTGTAAGGATGAGGTTCGCGGGAGTGTGCTCTCTGAAATAGAAATGTGCACACATGAATATGAATTGACAGACCCGAATTTGTACACTAAAGTGTACATCTGAAAATTCATCGAAATTCCGGGAAATTCAACGGGATAAATATGGAAAAATAACAAGGGAATGGAAAATATGGAATTGATGAGCTCATCAATCATTTGTCTTTGTAATGAATTTATATGATGTTTACTTAACTAATGCAAAAGTTGAGTTTGTATGTGATAGGTATATGTTTATGTGAATTGGATGTGTGCTTGTGTTATTAAATGATAGGTGTATAATATGGTAAGTATAATTATTGTTGCATGAACTTACTAAGCACAATGTGCTTACCCCGTTCTCTTTTTTTCCTATTTTGTAGTGCTCGGGAGCTCGAAGGTTGGAGATTAGTCGGAGCTTTATCACACTATCAACCCATATCGTTTGGTATTTGAAAATGACTTATTTTGAAAGAATGATATGTATAGACTAAATACCAAAATTACATAGAAATGAATGTTTGTAACTTAGCTGTTGGTATGGCTAGAGTAAGTATAACTTTGAGATTTTGCGAAAAATTTCTTATGGCTTCGATTTAATATCAGTTTAGTCCCGATGTATGTTTTGGGCTTCGGAGGCCCATCCAAGGGACGTCATGACATGATTCGATAAATGAATAGTAATTAAACTCGTAATAACAGAAAAATTAATTCAGTAAAATCTGGTAATGCCTCGTATCCTATTTTGACGACGGAAACGGGTAGGGGTATTACAACGATCCTTTGTTTAAAGAAACTTATAAGGAACGAGATACTCGTTAAGATCTTATTTCGGAAAGAGAAAATGTCACACCCAATAAGTTAGGGTACAATATTTTACTTCTTCAGAAATGAGCTTGTCTAAAAACTTGCACAGTAAAATTTAAAAGGATATTCAATTGTTTAAGTCATATGAAAAAAATTGCAACCCAATACGTTAGGGCACAATTTCTCAAAATACTAAACATTGAATATTGCCTTTATTTATTTTATTATTATCTTGGAAATCCTCGTCTCAAGAAAACAACGTGTCATATCCAATGCTTTAGGACAGAACGTATTGAATTCCCGATAACGAGCTTTTATTTACGTTTTTTATAAAAAGAGTAGTCTTGATTATTTAGATTCAACGAAGAAAACCGGAACCCAATATGTTAGGGCTCGAATCTCTCGAAGATCCCAAATATCAAGTACTACCTATATTTTCAAAATTTTTTGAATCTAGGTAAAAAATTTGATGAAATGGAATAACAAGTATGATAATGTAAATAAAATGATACGAGCAACAATAAAAGTACATATAAAAAAACAATTGTACATGAAATAATGAGTAAATAAAAAGAGCTAAAGCATTTCATAAAAATAATGATGAACAAGTAAATAAATATCAAATAAAATGATCAATAACGATATGAATTACAAAAGATACAATGTCTATATATGTATATCTATGTATTTAAATAATAAATTATAAAATATATGAACGTATGTACATATATAAAAAATGCATATCTAGGTGTATATATATATATAAAGAGTATAAAAACATAAGTATGTACATATAAGAATATGTATGTGTATATAAATTATATGAAAATATAAAACATATAAGTATGTGTATATATTTATAAGAAATAAAAAATGTATATAGATATATAGATATAAATTATAAAAAATAAAAATATAACAATATGAGTATATGCATATGATAAAGTTTGAAAATTTAAAGGTATAAATGAGCAAATAACAGTAATAATAATTAATAATAACAGTATAATATTTAATTTATTACTTTTAATAAGAAAATAAACAAAATATAAAAGGACTAAATTAAAACTTAAGACGAACTTCGGGGTTTAAATATGTAAATAAGTAAAAGAATGGCCCGGGATTGAAATAAGGCGCGCTGGAAGGACGAGGGACCGATTGGACAATTTTCTCTTCTCCTTCGGAACGCATAGTTTCATTAAGGACGAAATCGAGAGAAACATGAAATTTTGTGGCAAAATTAAACGATAAAAAAGAGATAGGACCCGATTGCAAACAGCCTCAAAAGCAGAAAGACTAGAGGCATAAATAACCCCTTTTATCCGGAAACACGCGGATCCAAGGCTTATCGATCAGGTCGGACACGGGTCGTGCCACAACGGCACTGTTTTGGCCACTGATGCCAAGGCTCAAAACGGCGTCATATTATGCCTTGTATAAATATAAAAAAAACACGAAAAAATATTCATCCTTCATTTAAAAAAAACAGATGACAGAGAGTCAAGCTCTCTCAAAAATTTCTTTCTCCGGCCATTAGGGTCTCTCCGGCTTCCGATGCGCCGCCATCGTGGCCAAAGGCCGATGGCGAAAGAAACGGGCTCCCCGGCCCTTGTTTCCCAGCACACAGAGACCTAGCCTTCAACCCGAGGGACCGAGGGCTTTAGACCCTTTTCAGAGCCCGATTCCGACGACGGCGAAGGGTCCTCCGTCGACCGAGCCACAGGCGATTCCGGTATGTTTTCTTTTCCTCCTTTATTCTATTTATTTTGCATGTAAAGAGATAAAAAAAAAAAGAAAAATAAACCGAGAAGATAAGAAATGCGAATCGGAAATGCTAAAGGAATCACCTTTGAAACTATTTTCTCTTTTTTATTTCTTGAAAATGTTTGTGTTTCAGAAGAAAAAACATTACATTCTGCTTCGGCTTTTATAGCCGATTGTATTGCTACTTTCTACTGTTGTTGTTGTCCCTTATTTGCTTGTTTGTAGGTATTTGATGGCGGACTACAGAGGCAGAGAGTAGGGGCAGATGGGACATGATGAACGGCGGTGGCAGGTGGCGGCGCCAGAAGACCGAGGGTCTAAAAACCCTATGCGGCGCTTAGGGTTTCAGTTTCTGAAACTCTAGTCTAACTTGGAGTTGGGATTGGGCCTCGGTTTGGGTTAGGCTAGTTGAGCCTCGTTTTGGGCTCCGAGTTTGGGGTTTTGTTTTAATTTTGTTTACTTTTTTGTGTTTAAGTCCCAGGTAAAATTGGGCTTGTACACATACCATACACTTGTCATCATTTATTTTATTTATCGCACAAAAATCTTATAATTTAATTATTTATCTAATAAATATCTATCTAATAATTTAATATAATTATTACAAATTTATATACTTCTAGCAATACATTTGTATTAGATCACTTCTATACATTCGTCTTTGTTTAACTTATTTCATAATTTAATAATAATTAATATAATTTATTATTTAATATTAAACCTTAATGATTATTAATGAAATTAAAAAAATATATATCACATAAAAATCTTCAATCTTACCCACTTATGCCGTTTCATACTTATGAATTGGCTTAATTGCCATTTTAGTCCTTTATACTTTCTTTTAATTTGTAAGTAAACTTTTACCCTTTACTCTATTTAATCCTTTTTCCTAATTATTCTTAATTAAACTAAATTCACCTATCTAAAACCTAATTAAACACACAACTAGTCTCGTAAATATTTATAATAATTATTTTCGAATCCAATTTACTAAGACGAAGGCCCGATATCATACTTTTCTGATGCCCGTGAATTTTGGGTCATTACAGGAAGAACTTAAAATCCTAGAATTGACGACCCTTGGAAGTCATGAGGTAGGAATGAACCCAAAATCGGTATTGCCTGCCGTAAAAACCTTACCTTGACCCGGTCTGACTTGTGACATCGAGAAATAAATAGTTATTGCGGACTCATTAGGTTAGTTGGACGCAAAGAGGCGCAACTAGGCTGATGACTAGCTGGTTGAATAGAGTCCTACATCAATAGTTAATTAGGTAAAGCAATTGGATTTTGGCTAAAGGAACTCGCGTAGTCAAAACAAGGAATAGGAAAAGCTGATGTATTAACCTAGGATTAGATTTAGACTTAGTTCAATTTAATTAGTTATTATTATCATCTTGCTTTTAGATTAACACTATTAATTCGTAACTCGAGTAGATTAGTAATTATTTTTGGTAATTGGCTTAATAGTAGTTTTCCCCAAATTGTAATCCCTTGGGTACAACCTTTAGAGTACTCTTGGTGTAACACCCTCTACCCGTATCCGTTGTCGGAATAGGGCACGAGGCATTGCTGGAGTTTACTGAATATTTTCAATAATTCTGAATAATTTATTATTCATATTCTGAAAATAATCATAACGTCCCTCTATTGGGCTCTCGAAGCCCAAAACATTTATTAGGAACCTACTGGGATTAAATCGGAATCATAGGGAATTTTTCACAGAATCCTAAATATATATATAGATTTTAATTTTTTTTATTTCCGAATTAGGTGCAGGGTTTATACGGGCGTATCACATAACAAATCTTTTCATAAGAAATTGCATAACTGAAACCTTTCCACTCTTTCATAAGCTCAATTATATTTTCATCTAAGCACTTTACCATTCCAATGCACCTTATAATTAAACATATTACCATTCAACAATAATTTGACACTTGCCTAAACTTCAAGCAACAACATTGGTTAGCGTACTTTAATATTGACAAACTTATTTTCTCGCCATGTCTCACTTAAATTTATTACTCGTCTTAATACACATAATTTTCCTTGTATCAACGTATCAAAGATAGTCTCATATTTACATGTCATGATACATATCATTTTCTTGTTGTTTCTTCTCAAATATAAATTATTCAATTCATTATGACAATATTTCATGTACCATAATTTTTTTATAAGTTCAATGTATATTTATTCCAGTAGCAGTTCATAATCTTGAATATGCATAATTATCAGGCAAGTTTCACATACATGTATTTTCCATATCATATTTTAGTATATCAAATAATTATTATTTCTATGTATTTCAAGTTTAATTTCATGATTTCATGTACTTATCATTTTCTATTTTTATCCCGTTGAATTTCTCGAAATTTTGATGGATTTTCAAGGGTACACTTTAGTGTTCAAATTCGGTTCCGTCAATTCATATTCATGTGCGCACATTTTTCAATTCAGAGAGCACACTCCCGCGAACCTCATTTCTTACAACGGGCTTACCAGTCTAGGCTAAATCCCCTGCAAGAGTGCACCCTCCCGCGAACCTCATTTCTTACAGCAGGATTACCAGTCCAGGCTAAATCCCCTGTAATATAAACTCGTAGAGTATTATCGGGATTACCAGTCTAGGCTAAATCCCCTGCAACGACAATTACTCTAATGAGCTTGGATCTGAATTACCAGTCCAGGCTAAATTCAGACTCTAATTCGGATTACCCGTCCGAGCTAAATCTATTTTTCACATATTCTTCGGGAGGTCTATATCAAGCTCACCCATCTGGGCTAGATCTTTTTCACACATATTCTTCGAGAGGGCTATATCAAGATAAGATCACCCGTCCGGGCTAGATCCTTTTTACTGTCAATTCCATTTCAGAGATCCATCGAATTTTCCTTCCATTCAACTGAGATTTTTTTTCTTTTTATCAAATATATCAATGTTTCATCAATAACATATATTTCAAGCATCTAAGAATATAATTCAAGTTACACGGACTTATCGGGCTAAATTATAGAAATATTAAAATTCAGGGACATTTTGGTAATTTTCTATTTTCTCGAATTTCCACCCAAATCTTGATCTAAATTAATATTTCATTCAATTTATTAATTTAAATGATAAAACAATTCAATTCATGAAATATGGTCATTTTTGACATTTTTACAAAATTACCCTTAAAATTTTACTTTTATTCAATTTAGTCCCTGAAACTAAAACATGTAAATTAGATATTTTAAAATAAACTCATATTAGCTGAATATTTACATATATTATTTTTTCTCCTCCTCCACTCCATTCCACATCCTTGATGTATATATTACCACTATTTACTTGTTTACTCATAATAAGCTGTTCACTTGAGTTATAGTTACTAAATTAATTATATCTTAAGATACAGAACTCCGAATTGAGATCCGTAAATTTTCTCTGAAACTAGACTCACATATATTATTACCATAAAATTTTCATAATTTTTTGTGTAGCCAATAAATACATTTTATTCTTTAAAGTCATCCATGTTCTGCTGTCTGACAGTTTTGACACTTCTTCACTAAAAATTAATTATCTCCTTGTACAGAATTCGAATGATGTTCTCGTTTGTTCCTTTTTAAAATATACTTATTAAGGATTCTAATCATATAAATTATAACTTATAATAATTTTTTTTACAATTTTTAATGATTTTATAAAGTCAGAATAGGGGAACCCGAATTCATTCTAACCTTGTCTCACAAAATTTATTATATCTCATAATTTACAATTCCATTGATTACACCGTTTCGTCTACGAGAAACTAGACTCAATAAGATTTAATTTCATGTTTTTTCATCTTCTAATTCAATTTTCATGATTTATGGTGATTTTTCAAAGTTAACCTACTGTTTCTGTCCAAAACTGTTTTAGTGCAAAATGTTGATTACTAAATTTATAACACCCTTATTCCCTTTCTCTACAGTATTTCCCATCACTTTCTCTTATTTTTCTTCACTAACATATAAAGAACATAGAACCTTATATAATAAAACCCTACATTAACATCAATTTCATACTTTTTCAATAATATCAAACTAAAAAATATATTGAAATCTTGATGTTCTTACCTTGCTCTATTGATTTCAATCTTTAACTTGATTTTCTCTCTCATCCAGCCTCTATTTCTTGAATCTAACTTGATATTCTAGCTCCCCATAGTCTCCTTATCAATTTTCTCTCTTGGTGGCTATGGAAATTTCTTTGAATTCTAAGTGAAAATGGTGAATTTTTGGAAAGCAAAACTTTCTTTCTTTCCCTCTTATTCTCACGTTGATGCATGGAAAAATGGTGGGATGATGGCTTCTATCTTTCTTTCCACACATATATATACACTAAATAAAATAATAAAATATCATTAAGAAAAAAATCAAATCAAAATATAATAAACTAATATTCATTTATTTATTTAATCTAAAATATCTCCAACATCATCATTATTTTCTAGATTTCTCTCTCTTCTAATTGACCATTTTGCCCTTTAGATCTTCTAAAATTCCATCATTGAGTCATCACTTAATTTGGTAAAATTACAATTTGGTCCCTCATAATTCTTCATCTATTCAATTTGGTCCCAATTCATCCATTTTCCTTAGGTTCTAGATTATTCCACCCTTAAAATATTTACACTATTGATCCTTCAACTTTTTCATATTTACATTTTAACCCCTCAAATTTTGAGTATTTACTATTAGGTAACAAAACTTTTCTCACTTTTACAATTTAATCCTTTCTTGAATTAATATGTTATAATATACTTCCCAATGTTGTCATAACTCAAAATTCTCCTTTTTGTCACTTTATTTCCTTACTATATAAAAATAATATCTTACTGTAAAAATTTTCGGGGTATTACACTTGGTACTTCGTTGTACTAACAAACTATATTACAATTTAACCGTATACTTGTGAAAATTGCCTAATTTCCTATCTTTTGTAGTAATATTCTCACTTATGATGTTAGTATGTCGGGAGGCGGTCAATACCTTATCCGGGGTTTATACAAGCTTACGAAAGCTTGTTTATCCTTATCTCTTGAGAGTTTTAAGCTAATGGAAAGTTGTTTTGTGAAGGGCTTTATTTGAGCATTTTCCAGATAATTTATGGAGATAATTACCGACATTTTAACATGTGATAATGATACTTTTTTCTAAGGTGCTAATCACGTTGAAAGAGAACTTATAAACAGGTTGTTAATCAACTTGATTCTTTAGTAATTTAGGACGGTAGATTGGATTACAATTGTGGTGATTCAAGCAATTGTTGAATAAAATTATTGTCTAAGCGAGGTTTCATAGACTTAGGATTGGAGAATTCGAACTTCGTTAATGAACATCATGTGTTGATTCTATCTTTATTTATCTTCTTGACTTACAGTTTTGATTTTAGATTTGTTATGCAACATCTCTAAATTCCGTCTTAATTTTTGTTCCAATAGAAGATAGAACGGAACTGTTTTCTTAAATGGCTATAAATCAAAATTTGTTGTTTCACAAATAGTTAGAATAAACAAAAAGTAAATAGAGACCTTTATATCATTTATCTAGTGATTGAAGCTAGTAACGAGTTGGATCTCAATCTCACAATCCCCTCTCTTCTCTTTTTGGGATCCAACAATGTAGAAATCCCCCCAACACCATCCTAAAGTTTAAGAGGATTTTTTTTTTGAATAGGTAAGATTCAAACAGTTAAATACACGTATTGGAATAGGACGTATATTAAATTGTACTTTAATTAACCCAAAACAGAAACATTAAAACTAAACGGATGATTAACATAATGAAAAAACACTAAAAACGAAAAGGAAAAGAAAAGAAAAGAAAAAGACAGCCTATTATTTTTGTCCTTTTGGTTTGGGCTATGTCAACGATTCCGCAGAAATAATTAATTGCAAGAACACGGAAACGAAAAAATAAACTTCCTCACAAGTTTTCCTTTTTTTATCCTTTACCATAAAAAGTGCATCTCCAAAAGGTAAAACAAAAAAATAAAAATAAAAACCCGGACGGACCCCCTTCATTTGCTCTGCCCCTAAATTTTCTGGTCAAGCTCAATCCTTTCTCTTGGGTCCCTCCCCCAAAACAAACACTCTTTTCAACTCCACCACCATCTTTAACCCTGACCAACCTCATCCCCAAATCTTCCCATTTTTTGTTCCCTATAAAATTTTGATCACTTAAATTGTTTTTTTTTCCAAATTTTTGGGGGTTAAAGATGAGTTCGAGTTCCGATTTGGTGGGTTTTGTTGAATCGGTATTGGGAGTGTCGTTAGAGGGTTCGGTAACGGATTCTATGATAGTGGTCGCGACGACGTCGTTAGCGGTGATTCTGGGGCTTTTGGTGTTTCTCTGGAAGAAATCGGGTTCCGAACGGAGCCGTGATGTCAAACCGTTGGTGGCACCTAAGCCTGTTTCACTCAAGGACGAGGAAGACGACGACGCCGTTATCGCTGCCGGCAAAACTAAAGTTACCATTTTCTACGGCACACAGACGGGAACGGCCGAGGGATTTGCTAAGGTGGATAAGATAAACTGATTTTTGAAGTTCTGGTTTTTTATTACTGAGCGTGGTGATTTGACTGATTTGTTTACTATGTAGGGCTTTGACCTGTTGACTGGTTGAGTGAAATGAAAACGATTTTGTTGATTGAAAATCGGAAGATAACTGATGTCTGTATCGTTGATTAGCTTATTATTCTAATCGCTGATTCGTTGTGGAAAATTAGGCTGCTGGTATAACTAATTACATGTTCAAATCTGGATTAAGAATTATCCAAGAGATTAGGGGAATGGTTTCTTTTATAGTTATTTTTTATGAAGAAATTTAGGGTTAAAGGCAATATTAGATGTTTGCTGCACCTTTCATTCAATTTCCATAGAATTCTGGAACTTAATTGTATGTTTAGTTATAGTCGATTTCTAATTTTCTGGCGATTTAGGCAGCATGGAATTGCTAAGTTTTTGTGTCTGTTGATTTTGTGGTCAACCCAAGCTCAAAGAGATTGAGACATGACAATTGATAGAAACGTGGCATCAATAATTTTTGGGCAGTGTCCTTTTTTATCCTGTTACTCTCTGTTACATTGGGCTAAACATTGATGCGTGCTTGGGATGTTGCCCCGCATGATTGAAAGAGATTTCTATTTGTATTTAAATGTTAGATTTTCATGCGAGAATTTCGTATTGCAGGCTTTAGCCGAAGAGATCAAGGCAAGATATGAGAAAGCTGCTGTCAAAGTTGTTGACCTGGTAATGTATAGGGAACTATTTTGTTACTTTGTTTTCTTACTTGAGAATATGTTCTAGTATTTACAAATAGGTCCGCTAAATTGTGTATGTTTTATGTTAGGATGATTATGCCATGGATGATGAACAATACGAAGAGAAGCTCAAAAAGGAGACTTTAGCTTTTTTCATGGTGGCCACGTAAGATAAATTCTTGCTTCTAATGGCGCTATTATTGGTTGTGTATTTGTTCTGGAGTTACATAAAGAATAGGGTTAATATGGTTGAGCATGACATTGCAGTTATGGAGACGGGGAGCCAACCGATAACGCTGCTAGGTTTTACAAATGGTTTACTGAGGTTGGTTGCTACGTCAAAAGAAGATTCAAATATAGACTTTGAATTATGCTAGCATTTGCCCTTCTTTAAATTGACACTCATAATTTCTCTTTATTCTACTTTAGGGAAATGAAAGGCAGCCGTGGCTTCAACAACTCACATATGGTGTATTTGGTCTGGGTAACCGTCAATATGAACATTTTAATAAGGTAAATTTGGCAGACAGACGCTATACCCATCCACTGAATAAGGCACTTTATGATTATGCAATTTTGCAAAGCTGCTTACTTGTTTTCCCTCTTTTACAACTGTTAATCTGGTTTGCTGATCTTTTCTGGAAATAGATAGCAAAGGTGCTTGATGAGCAACTTTACGAACAAGGTACTTTTCCGTATTGTTTTAAATTCCACCCTTCTGATCTAATTTATGGCATTTTCTTACTAATGACTGCGGTGTCAAAATTTCAAATTCAGGTATGAATTGGAAGTTCAGGATGAAAGTTAATGCTCAAGGGCTTGGGCACTATACATATAAAGCATATTCCTTGCATGCTTTCATGAATGTCTTTTAAAGTTGCCTAAAAAATAAGAGTTAGAAAAATATATTTATAACCGATTCATATTCTTTCATTAAAAAGCTTGTCCCATGCTTTTCTTTGAATCTAGCTTTGGTGTTGAGAAATTGGAGGGAATGATTAATAACTGTACTGCTTTTCTTGTGTGAACAGGTGCTAAACGTCTTATTGAAGTTGGTCTTGGAGATGATGATCAATGCATTGAAGATGATTTTACCGCATGGTATGTAATCTACTTGAAGCGGTTCCCTATAGCCATATTAACGATGTGATGATGGAGATTTTTTGGGACTGTGCTTCAATCTTGTGCTTTGTTAGCTTTATTGTAATTCTTTTCTAATTTTACATTTTTATTCCTCCCTTAGGAGAGAACTGCTCTGGCCAGAGTTAGATCAACTGCTTAGAGATGAAGATGATGAAAATGCTACCTCTACCCCGTATACAGCAGCTATTCCTGAATATAGAGTAGTGGTTCATGATCCTGCTGTGATGTACGTAGAGGAGAATTACTCAAATAAGGCAAATGGGAATGCTACATATGACCTCCACCATCCATGCAGGTAATAGGCTCATTATGATGGTTTTCAAACCCCTTCCTTCCTGCTTCTATTTCCCTTTCTGAGGTAACTTTTACATGATTTGCACACAGAGTTAATGTTGCCGTTCAGAGAGAGCTCCACAAGCCTGAATCTGATCGCTCCTGTATTCATTTGGAGTTTGACATATCAGGGACTGGTATCACGTAAGTTTATACTTTGTAATGTTTATTAATTTATAATTGATTTTCTGAGTCAATCTCTGTGACAGTAGTGTTAATATTTTGCTGTGTTTAAGTTCTTTTGGCCCCATGGATTTTGTTTTGTGAAAATAGATAAAATTGGCTTATGATTTATGACCTTGTGCAATGATAAGTTCAAATGTCCCAGATATGAAACCGGAGATCACGTTGGTGTCTACGCGGATAATTGCGTTGAGACTGTTGAGGAAGCTGCAAGATTGTTGGGTCAACCTCTGGATTTGCTATTTTCTATACACACTGACAATGAGGACGGCACATCTGCTGGAAGCTCATTGCCGCCACCTTTTGCCAGTCCATGTACACTGCGAATGGCATTGGCACGATATGCAGATCTTTTAAACCCTCCACGGAAGGTAAAACCACCCCTCCCCGCTGTTTTCTTTTTCCTGAAAAGGAGGAGAAAGTTTCCATCTGATTTCTGCCATATCTTCTGTTCGCTTCCGTTGCTTAAGTGAATTTTTTTCTTTGTCTCAAAATTGTTTTTGTGGTCAGGCTGCTTTGATTGCCTTGGCTGCTCATGCCACTGAACCCAGTGAAGCAGAAAAGCTTAAGTTCTTATCGTCACCACAGGGGAAGGTTGATAAGTGCTGCTGTTGTTTTTCTCCCTTTTTGTCTGCTTATGTTTGATATTCTTGTTTTTTATATTCCTCATTGTTTATTTTCTCTTGTTCCTTTTAAATATGTCTTCCTTTTTCCAGGATGAGTACTCACAATGGGTTGTTGCAAGTCAGAGAAGTCTTCTTGAGGTTATGGCTGAGTTCCCATCAGCAAAACCTCCTCTTGGTGTATTTTTTGCTGCAGTAGCTCCTCGTTTACAGCCTCGTTATTATTCTATCTCATCCTCCCCTAGGTTATTGATTTTATCCTAGCTATATTACCCGTTTGCAGCATTACCTTATACATGAGATTTATAAGAAGGATGGTTACTTTCGAGCAGGTTTGTACCTGCCAGGGTTCATGTAACCTGCGCTTTAGTTTATGGTCCAACTCCAACTGGAAGAATTCACCGGGGTGTGTGCTCAACATGGATGAAGGTAGTGATTGCAATCTTTTCAGTTACTCCATATTTTTCTGCTTCAGTCTTGTTGGCATTTATCCAAAGCCTGCTGATATCTGTGATGTGCTAGACATTTCTTAGGCTTTAGTGACATCTAACTCCCTACTCTAATGAAAAAAATTCAGAATGCAGTTCCTTTAGAGAAAAGCAAAGATTGTAGCTGGGCTCCTATTTTTATTCGGCAATCCAATTTTAAGCTACCAGCAGATCCTTCAGTTCCAATCATCATGGTTGGACCCGGGACTGGATTGGCACCTTTCAGAGGTTTTCTACAGGTCTGTTACTTTATGTTTATACACGTTTCTTTTATTTTGCAAAAAGGAAGAAAGTAACTTAAAGTAATAGCTGTTTACAGGAAAGATTGGTCCTCAAAGAAGATGGTGCAGAACTTGGCTCTTCTCTACTCTTTTTTGGATGTAGGAATCGACGAATGGTTAGGATCTGGTTCTGATGCTAATGATCTTATAATCTTGTAGCAGCAATATTGCATGTCTTACTGTAATTAGCTGCCAATGTTGATATTTGTATTTAGGATTTCATCTATCTACCTTTTTGGCAACTTTTTGTAGGATTTCATTTATGAGGATGAGCTCAATAACTTTGTGGAACAAGGTGCCCTTTCTGATCTTGTTGTTGCATTTTCACGAGAAGGTCCACAGAAGGAATATGTTCAACACAAAATGATGGATAAAGTAAGTGGTAGCAGTAGGAAGAACATGGACTGTAGTCAATGATATAAAAGTGCCTCCTTATAACATCCATTTCTTTTGGCTTACAGGCTGCAGATATATGGAACCTAATTTCTAAGGGTGGATATCTTTATGTTTGCGGTGATGCCAAGGGTATGGCAAGAGATGTTCATCGCACTTTGCACACTATTATTCAGGAGCAGGTATTGATCCTCGTCTCTTTTGATTTCCTTCTCTCTCAACTTTAATTGTAATCAACATTTTAACTCAAATCACACGACATCCTGAGAGCACTTCTTGATTTGTAGTAACATAAATTTCCAAAAAACTTGTGTACAAATTTCAGGAAAATGTGGATTCATCAAAGGCGGAGTCTATGGTGAAGAAACTCCAGATGGACGGACGATACCTTAGAGACGTGTGGTGATGGGTATAATTTCTTGTAGCGTTCATTCACCAGTTCATCTCAGAGAAAAAACGGTTGGGTTTGATAGTGATAGCAGAAAGCTAAACTGGTTTTTCATATTGGGAGAAGATCTACTAGATGTTAGATCTTTTTTTTTTTTCTATATAAATTTTCTAAATCTTGAAATAATACTCTAAATAGAAGGATCAATTGTTTTTAGACTTTGCCCCGCCATTGGAAGTTGTAATAGGGAACAGTGTGATATAGCTAGTTTACAAGCATGTGAAAAACATATTTAAAAAACTTCTTGTAGGTTATAATATTTTGGATTGTCAGCATCATTCTACTCTTTGTACTGACAGATAAATAAATTTGTACAATAAAACTGGATTTACGTCGCTTTTCGAGTAGAAGAGAAAAACTAAGAAGTGTGATTATCTACAGTCGGTCAACGGAAACAGACCATTTTTGTACCATGAAAACTATGTCGTTTTTGTTTAAACCCTAATATGTTTGTTTCTGAAACAACCACGAATAATCAGTTATTAGAAATTTTCATTTTAGTTACTCAAAATAATAAATTTACAATTTAGGTTACATAATTTGGATTTAACTTTCAAAATTACAAATATTTTCAATTTGATCCTATTCTAAAAAAAAGTCAAGAAATATATAAAAATAAATAAATATTTCCAAAAAATATAATAAATTTAAATTTAAATTTAAATTTTATATTAATGTTAAACAAAATAACAATCCCTCCCTCCCACCTGTCCCTCTCCTTCTCTACTGCTGCAAAAGCTAATTTTAGCTTCTTGAGAAAATTTAGAGAGAAAAAAGCAATGCTAGAAACTTGGACAATTCATCTATTTTATTTTATTGTCATGTTCTGGACGGGGGAGGGATGGTGGTGGGGGTGAGGGAGTGGGGACGGTGATGTGGGGGGATTTTTATTTTATTTAATAATATTATTAATATTAATATAAAATTTAATTTTATTACTATATATTTTTTTAGAATTAATATAATTTTATTTGCATATATTTTTTTGAATTTTTTAGAATTAGGATTAAATTAAGAACATATGTAATTTTGAGAGTTAATTTTTTAAAATTATGACTAAATCGATATAATATATAAAAATTTGATGACTAAATTTGTCATTATAAATTTTTTTAACTGTCACATCAGCTTACTGTTTGTGATTTTAACGGCAGTAATCAAAATGATCAAACTATGTGACGTGGGTACTTAAATTGTAAATTTTTTTATTTTAAATACCTAAAATGAAAATTTATGATAGTTTAGTGACTATATGTACAATTTACCCTATCCGAAAAGAAGAAATCAATGCGGCTGGTATTTGCTGGCTGTCCAATAGCAACTGTGATGAGTAAACGAGTAGTTGAAAAATATTAATTAAAGTGATACACATAGAAAATTATAATTAATTTATATTTAAAATGATAAAATAGATAAATCAATATCCCTATAAAAAATGAAGATATTGACCTTGAAAACAAAATGTTGACGTAGAGTTGGATGTGAAAGCATATCGTGCCAAAAATAGAGAAGGAATGGAGGAAAATCGAGCTGAATGATGAAACCACAGATTATGACGGTAGATAACTTTGAGTAGTTTCTTTATTTTACTTTTATTTTAATATGTCAGGAATTTTTACCGTATTTCAAATATATCAAGAATTCTATCTATCAGTAATTTTTACTGTTTTTAAAATTGTGATATGTAATGCTCCAGAGGAAGTTTGTAAATGAAGGGCAGAACAAGTTTGAGAACAAAATATCCAATGTGTTTCTCTCAAGCATGTGAATCTCTAATGAGCTTTGAGTATGCTCTGTGTTTACTATATTCTCATTCTCATGGATCCTGCACAATAAAACTTAGACCATGAACTTCAGGATTTATAAACCTCTGATTTAATTGTTGTAGCTATAAGGCAGTGTCTACCTAGTAGCCTGGCATAACATACTTGCTACAGTAGTTTCAATCCTTATCCCTCGATTTAGTATGGAGCTTTGAACTAAACTTATGATACTCTAATAAATATATTTCCAAATTTTACATAAAAATCAATTGATGTTTTGATTATAATGATAAAGTTAATTGTTTATTAAGTATGAAGCTTTAAGGGTGCGTTTGTTTGGTGTAAAATGTTTTCCGGAAAACATTTTACTTAATTTCCGGTGTTTGTTTGGGGGAAAATGAATTACTTTAGGAAAACATTTTCCGAAACACGGTAAAATCAAAGCCATTCCTCCGGAAAATGTCTTACCAATTTCTAAGCCGTAAGACATTTTCCATTCTCTTCTAAGCAGCAGTGGTTCTCCCTTCCTCAAAGCTTCCGCCTCTCCTCCTCATCTCTGCCTCACCATTTCTGTCTCTCAGCTTCGTCTTCCTTCTCCATCTTTCTGCTCCATAGATCTGTCGGTGAGTCACCCAAAAGCTTCAAGTTTTTTTTTGGCTCAATTTCGCTTTCTCTTTAGTCTGATATGATGATCAACAAAATCAATTTTCTTTTCCTTTTTTTCATAATTTATGACTTTTTAAGCTAGATTTTTAGTAATTGCTAGTGGATCAATGAAATGGGGTTATTGTTTATTGTTAAACCATGGAGGAATTTTATGAGTTTACAACTTAAAATTGGTGGTTTTTGCTGGATTTTCCAGAAATCGGAAAAAGGATGAAAACTCATCCTCTTCTTCCCTACACCACTCGACCCCCACTTCTTCACTAAGGGAAGCTTTCCCTTTTAATTTTCTTGCTATTTTCTCTATAAAAATCTCAACATTTCCTTTCAAGTTTTTTTAACAAAATAAACTCATTGTTATATTTCTACCTTCAAAGATTCAGTTTTTAGCTAAGGTTTTTTTTTTCAGCAATAAACTATTTTTTTGCTAATGTTGTTGGAATGGTATATAGGTTGTTCTTAATATTTCCTTAAATATACTATGATATTCTGAATGCCGTGGGTCTTATTTACTGGAATAAATTGTTAATGCTTTTATTCCTTGGCATTATAATTGATTCCATGGTTTAGTTTTAGCATTGAGTTAATGGATTAAAAAGAAGTATTGAGGTGATTATCCTTACTGTTAAGTTTTTGTTTAAAAATGTCAAATAGAGAGACTTTATGCTTGAGATTTGATCTTTTATTTCTTGAATATTAAAAATTGTTAGCAGCTCATATATAAAGACTTTATGCTTGAGAAACAAACCAATCAAAAATACCAATAAGACTTTTAGTTCAATCCAAATTTCCTTAGAAAATTCAATGTTAAAATAAGTTTGACTACTAGAAGATCTCTGCCATTATGCTGATTATTAAATACCTTTTTATATGACTATTTTAATGGAATAAGCTATTGTAATTGGTTGCAACGATGTAGGAATTTTGATGGTTAAACGATGTAGGAATTTTGTGGGTTTACAGCTTAAAAAATTGGTGGTTTCAATTAGATGGGGTTATTCTTCAAAATGGACATAAAATTTTTTACTTTTTCAGAAATAAGTACTAGGTTAGTTTGGTTAAACTAAGACCTGATTTGGTTAGTTTGGCTTGCAACTTTGGTAAGAAAAACAAGTGCTTTAATTATATATATTATGCATATGTCTTTCAGTTTTTTATTATAGTAATAATATGAGCCATGTATATGTACGTATATACTGTTGGAGGAGTCAAGACCGCAGGAAGAAGTATAGCATTTATCAATGGGTGAAAACACAAAGGGGGACCATCCTTTTAGAAAGAAAGAAAAAACTGACGAAATATTAATGCATATTGGATATTCATGAATTTGATTAACTACTGTAGATATAATGGTGCATAATGGTATTTGTTTTTGTAAATTACTGATTTGCTTCAGTTTGTTTCAGTGTCAAATTTCTATTAATGTATATCTTTGTTGAACTTTGGTAAAGGTTTTGACATGTTTTAAGTATATATTACATGTTGCAAATATTTGCCTGATGATTTGGTCTGAAATCTTATATTTTGGACTCGTTTTCATATGCCAATTGTTTGTGAAATGAGTTGGTAACATGTTGAACATGTTTAAGAGCATGTAGGAGACCATTAGCATATCTTGAAATTCTATTTTCTGCACTTCTACTCTTTTGTCTCGAGACTATAAGAACATTTTATTGCATTTTTTGGCAGAGGTCTAGAGACAATATTGAGACAAGGTCATAGAGGAGGATAGAAAATATGTACCCTGGTCGCGATGCAGGTACGTTTCATCTTGCTATGCGTTCACCTCTGTTAGAATTGTGTGACCCAAATTCTAAGAGATTGCTTGCAAGTCAAGTTAAACAAAAATATATTTTCTTTCTAGAAGATTTAGTATTTATTAGTATAGTTTATTTGACTTACTAATTTAGCCTATAAATAGGCTCCTTTACAATCTTAGAATTAAGAGACACCCATTAGATTAGAACTCATAACACATTCAGAGAATTTTGTGTTTACGTTTGAGGGTTCTTTGTTTTTCGGGTTTTCGGGGTTTAGTTTTTATCTCCATCTTTTGTACTCTTCATTCTTTTGCCATTATAGTAAAATTATCTTTGCCCGTGGTTTTTTATCCTCTTTTGAGGGGTTTTTCCACGTTAAATTTGTGTTTTCATCTTCTCAATTTCTTCTACTATTTTTACTTGTTCGTTGCTTAATCGGGACGATCCTAACAAGTGGTATCAGAGCTAGTTTAACTTTCATAGATCAGCCCGGTCAGAGATGGCAGCAACAAGGTTTGAAATTGAGAAGTTCGATGGTGAGACAAATTTCAATCTGTGGCAAGTTCGGATGATGGCAATTCTAGTTCAAAATGGCTTGAAAAAGGTTGTTACAGGGAAAAAGCCTGAGAATCTAAATTAAACAGAATGGGAAGAGCTTGATGAAAAGGCCTTGTCTGCAATCCAGTTGTGCCTCGCGAATACAGTATTGCAGGAGGTATTGATGGAGAAGACCTCATTCGCCTTGTGGAAAAGGTTAGAAACTCTTTATGCGACTAAGTCTCTGGCTAACCGTTTAGTGTTGAAACAACGTCTATTTACGTTTCGCATGAACGAAGGTGAGCTTCTTAAAGATCACATTAGTCAATTCATTACTCTTTTAAATGATTTAAAGAACGTTGAGGTTCATATTGACGATGAAGATCAAGCTATGCTATTATTGTGCTCTTTACCCTCTTCATACAAGTCTTTCAGGGAGACCCTGATTTATGGCAGAGACAAACTCTCGTTCAAAGATGTGAAGGGTCATTTGTTGAGTAGAGACAAACTCGACAATGAGTTTGATTTGAATAGCAAAGCAGATAGACAAGCTTCCGTTTTGGTAGCATAAAAGAAACGAGACAAAAGGTGTCGCTATTGCAAAAAGTTAGGTCACGTCAAAGCAGATTGTTATAAACTGCGAAATAAAAGAGCTGCTGAGAGTAACGAGGAAGATGTAGCTGGTGCTAATTTGGTCGATGAAGGCGGTGATGATTTCTTGTTAGCGTCAACGAGCGATAACTCCAAGCTTACGTCTGAGTGGATCCTAGATTCAGGATGTTCTTTCCACATGTGTCCCAATAGAGAATGGTTCTCCACATACAGTTCAGTTGAAGGTGGAGTTGTGCACATGGGAAACGATTCATCTAGTAAAATAATCTGTATTGGTACTGTTAAAATTAGGATACACGATGGGACGATTAGGACACTCTCAGATGTCAGGTATGTACCTGATTTACGAAAGAATCTCATCTCCTTGAGTATTTTAGACTTGAAAGGATGCAGAATCAACATCGAGTCGAGCGACATTAAAGTATCTCGTGGAGCTCTCGTTTTGTTAAAAGGTAAAATAACCGGCAGTCTTTATATTCTGGAAGGTTCTACAGTGACCGGTGAAATCGGACGTCCCTCGTCCGTTACGGAGTCAAAGTCAACTCATTTGAAGCGGAGGCAACTTGATCATAGGAGGGAAAAAGGTATGACCGTTTCGTTGAAGAGAGGTTCTCTTTTGGATGCAGGTTTTGAAAAGTTAGGGCACTGTATTCGTGAAAATCAGACCCGGGTTAGTTTTGATTTGGCAGTGCACAAGTCGAAGGCTAGAAGTCTTCCAGCTTCTAAGCATAGATTCGACTCAGTTAATTCCCTGCATAGTTCAAGATAGACCCGTGGCGGGTTTTGGCAAAGATGGCATTGAAAGAATTCGTGTTAAGGTGGAGATTGTTAGAATTGTGTGACCCAAATTCTAAGAGATTGCTTGCAAGTCAAGTTAAACAAAAATATATTTTCTTTCTAGAAGATTTAGTATTTATTAGTATAATATATTTAGCATTTATTAGTATAGTTTATTTGACTTACTAATTTAGCCTATAAATAGGCTCCTTTACAATCTTAGAATTAAGAGACACCCATTAGATTAGAACTCATAACACATTCAGAGAATTTTGTGTTTACGTTTGAGGGTTCTTTGTTTTTCGGGTTTTCGGGGTTTAGTTTTTATCTCCATCTTTTGTACTCTTCATTCTTTTGCCATTATAGTAAAATTATCTTTGCCCGTGGTTTTTTATCCTCTTTTGAGGGGTTTTTCCACGTTAAATTTGTGTTTTCATCTTCTCAATTTCTTCTACTATTTTTACTTGTTCGTTGCTTAATCGGGACGATCCTAACAAGTGGTATCAGAGCTAGTTTAACTTTCATAGATCAGCCCGGTCAGAGATGGCAGCAACAAGGTTTGAAATTGAGAAGTTCGATGGTGAGACAAATTTCAATCTGTGGCAAGTTCGGATGATGGCAATTCTAGTTCAAAATGGCTTGAAAAAGGTTGTTACAGGGAAAAAGCCTGAGAATCTAAATTAAACAGAATGGGAAGAGCTTGATGAAAAGGCCTTGTCTGCAATCCAGTTGTGCCTCGCGAATACAGTATTGCAGGAGGTATTGATGGAGAAGACCTCATTCGCCTTGTGGAAAAGGTTAGAAACTCTTTATGCGACTAAGTCTCTGGCTAACCGTTTAGTGTTGAAACAACGTCTATTTACGTTTCGCATGAACGAAGGTGAGCTTCTTAAAGATCACATTAGTCAATTCATTACTCTTTTAAATGATTTAAAGAACGTTGAGGTTCATATTGACGATGAAGATCAAGCTATGCTATTATTGTGCTCTTTACCCTCTTCATACAAGTCTTTCAGGGAGACCCTGATTTATGGCAGAGACAAACTCTCGTTCAAAGATGTGAAGGGTCATTTGTTGAGTAGAGACAAACTCGACAATGAGTTTGATTTGAATAGCAAAGCAGATAGACAAGCTTCCGTTTTGGTAGCATAAAAGAAACGAGACAAAAGGTGTCGCTATTGCAAAAAGTTAGGTCACGTCAAAGCAGATTGTTATAAACTGCGAAATAAAAGAGCTGCTGAGAGTAACGAGGAAGATGTAGCTGGTGCTAATTTGGTCGATGAAGGCGGTGATGATTTCTTGTTAGCGTCAACGAGCGATAACTCCAAGCTTACGTCTGAGTGGATCCTAGATTCAGGATGTTCTTTCCACATGTGTCCCAATAGAGAATGGTTCTCCACATACAGTTCAGTTGAAGGTGGAGTTGTGCACATGGGAAACGATTCATCTAGTAAAATAATCTGTATTGGTACTGTTAAAATTAGGATACACGATGGGACGATTAGGACACTCTCAGATGTCAGGTATGTACCTGATTTACGAAAGAATCTCATCTCCTTGAGTATTTTAGACTTGAAAGGATGCAGAATCAACATCGAGTCGAGCGACATTAAAGTATCTCGTGGAGCTCTCGTTTTGTTAAAAGGTAAAATAACCGGCAGTCTTTATATTCTGGAAGGTTCTACAGTGACCGGTGAAATCGGACGTCCCTCGTCCGTTACGGAGTCAAAGTCAACTCATTTGAAGCGGAGGCAACTTGATCATAGGAGGGAAAAAGGTATGACCGTTTCGTTGAAGAGAGGTTCTCTTTTGGATGCAGGTTTTGAAAAGTTAGGGCACTGTATTCGTGAAAATCAGACCCGGGTTAGTTTTGATTTGGCAGTGCACAAGTCGAAGGCTAGAAGTCTTCCAGCTTCTAAGCATAGATTCGACTCAGTTAATTCCCTGCATAGTTCAAGATAGACCCGTGGCGGGTTTTGGCAAAGATGGCATTGAAAGAATTCGTGTTAAGGTGGAGATTGTTAGAATTGTGTGACCCAAATTCTAAGAGATTGCTTGCAAGTCAAGTTAAACAAAAATATATTTTCTTTCTAGAAGATTTAGTATTTATTAGTATAATATATTTAGCATTTATTAGTATAGTTTATTTGACTTACTAATTTAGCCTATAAATAGGCTCCTTTACAATCTTAGAATTAAGAGACACCCATTAGATTAGAACTCATAACACATTCAGAGAATTTTGTGTTTACGTTTGAGGGTTCTTTGTTTTTCGGGTTTTCGGGGTTTAGTTTTTATCTCCATCTTTTGTACTCTTCATTCTTTTGCCATTATAGTAAAATTATCTTTGCCCGTGGTTTTTTATCCTCTTTTGAGGGGTTTTTCCACGTTAAATTTGTGTTTTCATCTTCTCAATTTCTTCTACTATTTTTACTTGTTCGTTGCTTAATCGGGACGATCCTAACAAGTGGTATCAGAGCTAGTTTAACTTTCATAGATCAGCCCGGTCAGAGATGGCAGCAACAAGGTTTGAAATTGAGAAGTTCGATGGTGAGACAAATTTCAATCTGTGGCAAGTTCGGATGATGGCAATTCTAGTTCAAAATGGCTTGAAAAAGGTTGTTACAGGGAAAAAGCCTGAGAATCTAAATTAAACAGAATGGGAAGAGCTTGATGAAAAGGCCTTGTCTGCAATCCAGTTGTGCCTCGCGAATACAGTATTGCAGGAGGTATTGATGGAGAAGACCTCATTCGCCTTGTGGAAAAGGTTAGAAACTCTTTATGCGACTAAGTCTCTGGCTAACCGTTTAGTGTTGAAACAACGTCTATTTACGTTTCGCATGAACGAAGGTGAGCTTCTTAAAGATCACATTAGTCAATTCATTACTCTTTTAAATGATTTAAAGAACGTTGAGGTTCATATTGACGATGAAGATCAAGCTATGCTATTATTGTGCTCTTTACCCTCTTCATACAAGTCTTTCAGGGAGACCCTGATTTATGGCAGAGACAAACTCTCGTTCAAAGATGTGAAGGGTCATTTGTTGAGTAGAGACAAACTCGACAATGAGTTTGATTTGAATAGCAAAGCAGATAGACAAGCTTCCGTTTTGGTAGCATAAAAGAAACGAGACAAAAGGTGTCGCTATTGCAAAAAGTTAGGTCACGTCAAAGCAGATTGTTATAAACTGCGAAATAAAAGAGCTGCTGAGAGTAACGAGGAAGATGTAGCTGGTGCTAATTTGGTCGATGAAGGCGGTGATGATTTCTTGTTAGCGTCAACGAGCGATAACTCCAAGCTTACGTCTGAGTGGATCCTAGATTCAGGATGTTCTTTCCACATGTGTCCCAATAGAGAATGGTTCTCCACATACAGTTCAGTTGAAGGTGGAGTTGTGCACATGGGAAACGATTCATCTAGTAAAATAATCTGTATTGGTACTGTTAAAATTAGGATACACGATGGGACGATTAGGACACTCTCAGATGTCAGGTATGTACCTGATTTACGAAAGAATCTCATCTCCTTGAGTATTTTAGACTTGAAAGGATGCAGAATCAACATCGAGTCGAGCGACATTAAAGTATCTCGTGGAGCTCTCGTTTTGTTAAAAGGTAAAATAACCGGCAGTCTTTATATTCTGGAAGGTTCTACAGTGACCGGTGAAATCGGACGTCCCTCGTCCGTTACGGAGTCAAAGTCAACTCATTTGAAGCGGAGGCAACTTGATCATAGGAGGGAAAAAGGTATGACCGTTTCGTTGAAGAGAGGTTCTCTTTTGGATGCAGGTTTTGAAAAGTTAGGGCACTGTATTCGTGAAAATCAGACCCGGGTTAGTTTTGATTTGGCAGTGCACAAGTCGAAGGCTAGAAGTCTTCCAGCTTCTAAGCATAGATTCGACTCAGTTAATTCCCTGCATAGTTCAAGATAGACCCGTGGCGGGTTTTGGCAAAGATGGCATTGAAAGAATTCGTGTTAAGGTGGAGATTGTTAGAATTGTGTGACCCAAATTCTAAGAGATTGCTTGCAAGTCAAGTTAAACAAAAATATATTTTCTTTCTAGAAGATTTAGTATTTATTAGTATAATATATTTAGCATTTATTAGTATAGTTTATTTGACTTACTAATTTAGCCTATAAATAGGCTCCTTTACAATCTTAGAATTAAGAGACACCCATTAGATTAGAACTCATAACACATTCAGAGAATTTTGTGTTTACGTTTGAGGGTTCTTTGTTTTTCGGGTTTTCGGGGTTTAGTTTTTATCTCCATCTTTTGTACTCTTCATTCTTTTGCCATTATAGTAAAATTATCTTTGCCCGTGGTTTTTTATCCTCTTTTGAGGGGTTTTTCCACGTTAAATTTGTGTTTTCATCTTCTCAATTTCTTCTACTATTTTACTTGTTCGTTGCTTAATCGGGACGATCCTAACAAGTGGTATCAGAGCTAGTTTAACTTTCATAGATCAGCCCGGTCAGAGATGGCAGCAACAAGGTTTGAAATTGAGAAGTTCGATGGTGAGACAAATTTCAATCTGTGGCAAGTTCGGATGATGGCAATTCTAGTTCAAAATGGCTTGAAAAAGGTTGTTACAGGGAAAAAGCCTGAGAATCTAAATTAAACAGAATGGGAAGAGCTTGATGAAAAGGCCTTGTCTGCAATCCAGTTGTGCCTCGCGAATACAGTATTGCAGGAGGTATTGATGGAGAAGACCTCATTCGCCTTGTGGAAAAGGTTAGAAACTCTTTATGCGACTAAGTCTCTGGCTAACCGTTTAGTGTTGAAACAACGTCTATTTACGTTTCGCATGAACGAAGGTGAGCTTCTTAAAGATCACATTAGTCAATTCATTACTCTTTTAAATGATTTAAAGAACGTTGAGGTTCATATTGACGATGAAGATCAAGCTATGCTATTATTGTGCTCTTTACCCTCTTCATACAAGTCTTTCAGGGAGACCCTGATTTATGGCAGAGACAAACTCTCGTTCAAAGATGTGAAGGGTCATTTGTTGAGTAGAGACAAACTCGACAATGAGTTTGATTTGAATAGCAAAGCAGATAGACAAGCTTCCGTTTTGGTAGCATAAAAGAAACGAGACAAAAGGTGTCGCTATTGCAAAAAGTTAGGTCACGTCAAAGCAGATTGTTATAAACTGCGAAATAAAAGAGCTGCTGAGAGTAACGAGGAAGATGTAGCTGGTGCTAATTTGGTCGATGAAGGCGGTGATGATTTCTTGTTAGCGTCAACGAGCGATAACTCCAAGCTTACGTCTGAGTGGATCCTAGATTCAGGATGTTCTTTCCACATGTGTCCCAATAGAGAATGGTTCTCCACATACAGTTCAGTTGAAGGTGGAGTTGTGCACATGGGAAACGATTCATCTAGTAAAATAATCTGTATTGGTACTGTTAAAATTAGGATACACGATGGGACGATTAGGACACTCTCAGATGTCAGGTATGTACCTGATTTACGAAAGAATCTCATCTCCTTGAGTATTTTAGACTTGAAAGGATGCAGAATCAACATCGAGTCGAGCGACATTAAAGTATCTCGTGGAGCTCTCGTTTTGTTAAAAGGTAAAATAACCGGCAGTCTTTATATTCTGGAAGGTTCTACAGTGACCGGTGAAATCGGACGTCCCTCGTCCGTTACGGAGTCAAAGTCAACTCATTTGAAGCGGAGGCAACTTGATCATAGGAGGGAAAAAGGTATGACCGTTTCGTTGAAGAGAGGTTCTCTTTTGGATGCAGGTTTTGAAAAGTTAGGGCACTGTATTCGTGAAAATCAGACCCGGGTTAGTTTTGATTTGGCAGTGCACAAGTCGAAGGCTAGAAGTCTTCCAGCTTCTAAGCATAGATTCGACTCAGTTAATTCCCTGCATAGTTCAAGATAGACCCGTGGCGGGTTTTGGCAAAGATGGCATTGAAAGAATTCGTGTTAAGGTGGAGATTGTTAGAATTGTGTGACCCAAATTCTAAGAGATTGCTTGCAAGTCAAGTTAAACAAAAATATATTTTCTTTCTAGAAGATTTAGTATTTATTAGTATAATATATTTAGCATTTATTAGTATAGTTTATTTGACTTACTAATTTAGCCTATAAATAGGCTCCTTTACAATCTTAGAATTAAGAGACACCCATTAGATTAGAACTCATAACACATTCAGAGAATTTTGTGTTTACGTTTGAGGGTTCTTTGTTTTTCGGGTTTTCGGGGTTTAGTTTTTATCTCCATCTTTTGTACTCTTCATTCTTTTGCCATTATAGTAAAATTATCTTTGCCCGTGGTTTTTTATCCTCTTTTGAGGGGTTTTTCCACGTTAAATTTGTGTTTTCATCTTCTCAATTTCTTCTACTATTTTTACTTGTTCGTTGCTTAATCGGGACGATCCTAACAAGTGGTATCAGAGCTAGTTTAACTTTCATAGATCAGCCCGGTCAGAGATGGCAGCAACAAGGTTTGAAATTGAGAAGTTCGATGGTGAGACAAATTTCAATCTGTGGCAAGTTCGGATGATGGCAATTCTAGTTCAAAATGGCTTGAAAAAGGTTGTTACAGGGAAAAAGCCTGAGAATCTAAATTAAACAGAATGGGAAGAGCTTGATGAAAAGGCCTTGTCTGCAATCCAGTTGTGCCTCGCGAATACAGTATTGCAGGAGGTATTGATGGAGAAGACCTCATTCGCCTTGTGGAAAAGGTTAGAAACTCTTTATGCGACTAAGTCTCTGGCTAACCGTTTAGTGTTGAAACAACGTCTATTTACGTTTCGCATGAACGAAGGTGAGCTTCTTAAAGATCACATTAGTCAATTCATTACTCTTTTAAATGATTTAAAGAACGTTGAGGTTCATATTGACGATGAAGATCAAGCTATGCTATTATTGTGCTCTTTACCCTCTTCATACAAGTCTTTCAGGGAGACCCTGATTTATGGCAGAGACAAACTCTCGTTCAAAGATGTGAAGGGTCATTTGTTGAGTAGAGACAAACTCGACAATGAGTTTGATTTGAATAGCAAAGCAGATAGACAAGCTTCCGTTTTGGTAGCATAAAAGAAACGAGACAAAAGGTGTCGCTATTGCAAAAAGTTAGGTCACGTCAAAGCAGATTGTTATAAACTGCGAAATAAAAGAGCTGCTGAGAGTAACGAGGAAGATGTAGCTGGTGCTAATTTGGTCGATGAAGGCGGTGATGATTTCTTGTTAGCGTCAACGAGCGATAACTCCAAGCTTACGTCTGAGTGGATCCTAGATTCAGGATGTTCTTTCCACATGTGTCCCAATAGAGAATGGTTCTCCACATACAGTTCAGTTGAAGGTGGAGTTGTGCACATGGGAAACGATTCATCTAGTAAAATAATCTGTATTGGTACTGTTAAAATTAGGATACACGATGGGACGATTAGGACACTCTCAGATGTCAGGTATGTACCTGATTTACGAAAGAATCTCATCTCCTTGAGTATTTTAGACTTGAAAGGATGCAGAATCAACATCGAGTCGAGCGACATTAAAGTATCTCGTGGAGCTCTCGTTTTGTTAAAAGGTAAAATAACCGGCAGTCTTTATATTCTGGAAGGTTCTACAGTGACCGGTGAAATCGGACGTCCCTCGTCCGTTACGGAGTCAAAGTCAACTCATTTGAAGCGGAGGCAACTTGATCATAGGAGGGAAAAAGGTATGACCGTTTCGTTGAAGAGAGGTTCTCTTTTGGATGCAGGTTTTGAAAAGTTAGGGCACTGTATTCGTGAAAATCAGACCCGGGTTAGTTTTGATTTGGCAGTGCACAAGTCGAAGGCTAGAAGTCTTCCAGCTTCTAAGCATAGATTCGACTCAGTTAATTCCCTGCATAGTTCAAGATAGACCCGTGGCGGGTTTTGGCAAAGATGGCATTGAAAGAATTCGTGTTAAGGTGGAGATTGTTAGAATTGTGTGACCCAAATTCTAAGAGATTGCTTGCAAGTCAAGTTAAACAAAAATATATTTTCTTTCTAGAAGATTTAGTATTTATTAGTATAATATATTTAGCATTTATTAGTATAGTTTATTTGACTTACTAATTTAGCCTATAAATAGGCTCCTTTACAATCTTAGAATTAAGAGACACCCATTAGATTAGAACTCATAACACATTCAGAGAATTTTGTGTTTACGTTTGAGGGTTCTTTGTTTTTCGGGTTTTCGGGGTTTAGTTTTTATCTCCATCTTTTGTACTCTTCATTCTTTTGCCATTATAGTAAAATTATCTTTGCCCGTGGTTTTTTATCCTCTTTTGAGGGGTTTTTCCACGTTAAATTTGTGTGTTCATCTTCTCAATTTCTTCTACTATTTTTACTTGTTCGTTGCTTAATCGGGACGATCCTAACAACCTCCTTTAGTTGTTGTTGTAAATAATCAGCTTTACTCTGCTAATCAAGAAACTAATGAAGTTAAGAAATATGATAAGGTTAATAACTCATGGAGTGTTGTGAAGAGACTACCTGTGAGGGCGGACTCTTCCTACGGTTGGGGGCTGGCATTTAAAGCATGCGGAAACAATTTACTAGTAATAGGAGCTGGAGGTCATGGAGGGCATGATGATGGAGTAAATGTTCTGCATTCTTAGAATCCAGAGGAGGGAAACAGGGATGGACAAGAGTGGAATGTGCTTGTTGTCAAGGCACAGGCAGGTGCTTTTGTGTATAATTGTGCGGTAATGGGCTATTAATGAGAGTTGCCGCATCTTTGGTGCAAACATCGACATCTGGAAGACCAAGATCAACGATCTTCTATCTGTTATAATTTTTATTGTCTCAGTATCATTAATTTTATTGTTCTTTTTCCCATTTTATGATTCAGAAGAATAATTGACCTCGAATCAATTTCTTAAAGTTATCAACCGAATGTGTTGATCCCTCTATTGCAAGCATTAACCTCAAACCAAGTAATGACTAGTTCCATTTATCTTGTACTTTGGCATTGAATTCTTTTCTCGTAATTGCTTTTATGCTGGGCGTAATTTCATCAGGAGATCACTATAATTGATTCACTACTAATTAGTAAATTTTGGAAGTAGTTTGCAATGCTTTTATATTTTAATAATTGAGTATTATTATATATTTAATTTGATTTATTATTTATAAATAAATTATTTCAATATAAAAATAATTTAAAATATAAAAATTTATTAATATATATTAATATATGTAAAAACAGCTTTTCCGGAAAATATTTTCAGGAAATCTACCAAACAGCAGAAAATATTTTACACAGATTCAATCAAATATCAGAAAATATTTTCCAGTAAATCATTTTACAGAAAAGTAAAATATTTTCCAGAAATCATTTTACGGAAAACATTTTACTGGTAATCAAACGGACCCTAAGTTTAAATTTTAATTGATTTATTATATAAAAAGACAAAAAAACATAAAAATATAACTTGATCTACATATGATAGAGTATTTTGGTAATTTCATAAAAATATAACTTGATCTACATATGGTAGTATACTCATTATATAAGTGAAAATTTATGTAAAAATTTATAATAAAAGTTAAATATGATTTAAGTTGAATTGATAAAATTATTATACTGATAGTTTATATTCAAGTTTCATGTCAAAATAGTATTTATTCATTTTATAGAAGTACGAGCTTTTGATAATTTTACAATTAAATTAAAATTTAAGTGAAATATTTTATATTTAGCATAATATTAATATAGATACAAGCTGATATTAATACACTAAATCAAAATTGTTAAATGAATGTAGTGGTAAAATTAATATAACATTAAATTTAATTAAATAGTTGATTCAGATCTGAAGATTTCCATTAAAAAAGAAACTTTTCGTGCACACAAAGTTATTTCGCAATCAAGATTTTAACTCCTCAGCAATTTCATCTGTCTTTTTTAACTGTGAACAACGTCAAATTAATCAACACATTTCAAGGATTCCAACTTTACACGTTGGATCCTTTCTTGTACACGGACCATAAGAATTGAACCCCAAAATAATAAAAAATTCCAACAAGAAACAAAATAAATGCATTTTCATGGAAATGATATGCATCGCAAATTCACAAAGCCGGTTAATGACAGTGTAGTGGTGAATACTTTTTTAACGGCGGCAGTTCTCTTTCTCTTCCGAGGTTCTTGTTGGTCTAACAGGACTGGTAGGAACAAGGGCAGGTGGTTCCTTGGTGGTGTTGGTGGATTCATCCTCAGCATTTCTTTCTCTCAGTAATTTGCTGCCATTTGATCGCATTGCTCTTGGTAACTTCAATAGAATGGTATCTGATTCACTTGGACACGAATTGTCTGGTTCTTTGGGAGGTTCAATTTTTTCTGGATTATCAGCTGCTGCAACATTCTCTGGCTCTGAAGCTGGTGGAGCAACAGGAACCAGCTGAATCATTGATTTCCCCCATTTTTTCCTCCGATTAGGCTTCGGTACATCGGGTTTAGGCTGTCGAGAAAATAAGCAACTCACTAAAATGAGATAATTATACATAAACAACTATGTTACTTAAGACTCAGGTGTGTTGAGACACTGGTATGTATGTTCAAGGGTGTTGGACCTGAATACAAGAAATGAAAAATCGATGTAACATAGCTAAACGATGATGCGTATGTTTTTATCATAGAAGACTAGAAATGATACCATTGTGTTTCCAATATCAGAAAGTGCTTTCCGCTTTGTAGTGAAGTCATCATTTGTTTCAGCTGTTTTCTCACTCCCGAATGCATTCTGGAGCAGCATAGCGCCTTGAGCAACGAGGTTGTTCGCTTCGTTAGTTCCAGCATCATTTGCACTGTTTGCTTCTGCTTCTCTATTGGAACATTTGATTGATGTACAACCGCATGACTGTCGACAAGAACTTCCATTTGCTCTACATTGGCATTTCGATGTTTTGCATGAAGACTTGTGGCTGCAAGTGCAGCATATCCCATCATTTTTCTCAATAACCTCATCAGTACATCCCTTATTGTTTTCTGAGCCATTGGTATCTGGTTGATGAACTCCCAAACTCGAAGTCCTAGATTTAGAAGCTCGTCTCCTTATTTGCTTTTTGTCCGACTGCACCCAGTCGTCATCATCGTCATCATCAAGTGCATCTATATCTGAATGTTCAGATTCAGATATATCCATGTCCTCTGTGAAGATCATAGAGCTTCGATATTCCTGTAACAATAGTTCTACAATAAGTATCAAGCAAATGGCAATAGAAAGTTATAGAGGAAAGGAGTGGCACCCACCGGCTTTCGCAACTCATACTTATGTCTACCGCCATTGAAGTCAGGGATGCCAGAATAATCCATGCTTCCTTTCATGGAATGCTTAGCGGTTACATTCTGCTGCAAGATCACACAAAATAAGAATCAAGATCATAGAAAAGGGAATCCATAAATTCATAGAAAGGGAATCGAGAAGATAAACATGTATCAAATGATACATTCCCCTTGAAGTTATAGCTTGAACACCGATAATAAATTACTAACCATCACTTTCAGTTGATGAACAAGATCGGCTTTTTGTACCTCCAGTTGTCTAGCCAAACTACTAAGTTTCACCACCTTTTCCTTTAGATCTCTTATTTCAGCGTCTTTTTCTCTGCAATTAACTTCCTTATCTCGCAATGAGCACCTTGAAAGAAAGAACATCAAAACCCATGTTAACAATCGTGATAACAAAAGCAAAAGGTTGCAGCAAAATAATTAGTTGAAGAATTGGAAATGGAAAGATTAGCATGCAAGTGTTCTACTTGGAAAGATGCATTACCTTGAGGTTGATGCTAAATTGAATAGATAATTCATAATATTTTTTGCATCAGCAAGAGAGCGGACATGATTCCAACGCCCTCTTCCACTAAAAACACGTTCACGCTCTTCAGCTTCGGATAGTTGTGAGGCCATAGAGACCAAAGTGCTAGACGTAGCAGCAAGCATGTTTTCTAGAGCGAAAATCCTTGAGTTTCTTGCACCAGGAGACATTGTCTCGGGATGATCTCTGCATTTGGTAGCATAAAGTCAGTATTTGACCATGGGTTTACTTGTATGGAGAAAAACAAGAAAACTATTCAAATTATGAAGAGCATATACTAAAGCAAAAGTTCTAACCTTAAATCACCACGCCTAAGTATCTCAGCTTCTTCCTTCAGTCTTGCAACCTCCTTGGCCATCTTCCCCCTCCTATAGTACATACAAAACATTATTTTAATAGATTTAACAACATTCTAATAAGAGTGCCAAAAGAAAGATTCCACTTCCTAGTTGGAATCTTATGTTACAGAAATTAATATATACCAAACCCGAATGCCTTTATCTAAACAAACTTTCCCGGTCATCAAGAGAACTCACTCTTCCATTTGTCTTTCATACTCGGAACGTACTTCATGTACACGCACTGTCACCTCAAGTTCATGCTCAATTGTCTGCATTATTGCCTACAAAAGAAGAAAAGCTTATTATATAAAAAAGAGAGCCATTTCTAGTTATAAATACAATCGAATCTGTTACCAGTTATATACCTGAATTCCAGGACCATTGCCATTTCCAGCACCTGCATGTGAAACATTTATTGTCATTGAGTTGTACTCACAAAAATAAACTGCAAAGAAATAAAAAAGATCCTAACTGGAAGCTTCACGTGAGGAAGTCTTTCGAGATTCTAGAAGCTCTTTTAGCCTTTTTGTAGCCATAGCAGCTTCTTCACTCTTTCTTTGCAAAACCTAACACCATATATGCAAAGTGTGAGATAAGTTCACTAGAATTAGAATGATCAAAAGACTTTCCATGTGGAAAATATATCTTACCATCTTTTGCCTCTGGTTCAAAGCTAAGAGCTTGTGCATCTCATACTCATTTCTCCTTCCCTCTTTCTTAAGCTAGTTATTAAGAAAAAGAGAAAACTTATAGTTAAAAAATAATTTTAAAAAACTGTTGCTATAATTATCTAAATTATAGAACTCCCTAAATTTAAAAAAAAAGAGAGTAATAACACTAAATTTCTACTTAGTGATAACCGTAAGCCTTGGGAAAAAGTAGCAACCACATTCCCTTTAGCTTTTGAAAGCAGCTCCTATTATATATATATATTATATTATGGTGCAAGAGGAGCACTACGGTTCAAACGTAAGATCTATTCAAATTAGAAACATCTATCACATAACATAACCATAAATTAAATATGCATTATATCATATCTGCAAGTACCTGAAGAACCTCTTTCTCTCGTGATTGCTTCCATAACCTGAACTGCTCAGATTCTTGCTTGATCTTATGTTGTAATTGAACCTAAAAATGTACATTTGCATTGGTATTGGTTGCAAGAATCTTATCCCTATTTTGCAGAAACAATTTGAGTTTTTAAGATTAAAATTGGAGAGCATGGGGATTGGGATTTACCTTCTGAGATTTGATTCTGTGAATCTCATCCTGAAGTCTCCTTGCTGCTTCATCACTTTTTTGTTTCTGTCTTAAAAGTTGAGCTTGTGCATCTTGCTTCCTCTTCAACTCGGCAACCTGCAAAGCAGAACATTAATCTAGAAACTGACAGCTGCTGCTAACAGGGAGAAATAAATCCAAAACTCACCTGTGCCTCAAGGGCAGTCAACTTCTGAAGGTATTCTTCCTTTAACTTTTGAGCACCATCATCAGAAGTAGAAGAAATATCGGCAAGATTGTGTCTGAGGTCCTCAATTTCTCTCTGTCGATTGACAAATAGAAACAAAAGGAATTGATATTATAGGATGACCCTAATCAAAAAGTAACACAATAACTTTCAATAGGGGACTAACCTGCAAAGCCCTTTTCTCTTGTTCCAACTCATTAACTTTCTTCTCATAATGTTGTTTAAGAACTGAGGTGTCAAAATTTGCAAAACGCTTCATTTCAGCCTTGAAGAAATAGAAAGATGTTAGGGAAATACTGATGGTTTTGAGGAAGCCAAAAAAAGAAAAGAAAAGAAATGTACCGACTGATATTCTTGAATATTTACGATTACTAGTACCAAATCTTTGGTTAATAATCCAAGCCACGCGTACCTCTTTCTGTTCAAGTCTTTTGTCCAACTCCTTAAGTTCTTTGTCCAATTTTTCTTGGAGGGATGTATGTTCAAGTTCCGCTTGATTATCCTCAATCTCATCTGCACAGGAAGAAAGAATTATTCTTATCTGCATTAGAGCCGTGGTATGCTCATCGTCAGAAGTTGGAAATAGATTGGAAGAGCAGCAGGGAAGAACTTATATGATATAAAATGCTTAAATGATATGTCTCGTAGAAGAGATTACATTCTCCAACTAAATATGTGCCCAATAACCACTAGAATATCAATATGACAAGATGCACATTGATGCTTCAGAATCATCAAGGTTAATCCTTACTGAGGCTTCTTATAGTAATCAGTTATGTGAATGGATAAAACCATTAAATTCAAGGGATAAGACAAACCATTTAGACGTGAGAAAAGAAAATGACAAGGAAGAAAGAAAAACTTTCGAGGGGGACTATACTATTTATTTGCTTTTCAAATATGTAATAACACTTGGAACATCTTGTAACGAACAGGTAGAAAATTTTTAACAAACAAATGAAGTGAGCATCAACAGAATTAATGAATAGTTAGCAGCAAGGTCGCTACTTCGCTAATATACCTGAAGATAAATAACCATTTTCAGAAGAAAATAATGAATTTTTTGAGGTTCCATCATCATCGAAATCGACACAGTCAGAAAACCGGCTACGCTTTGAGCTATTTACGCTTTTCAAGCGTATCAATTCTCCTTCTAACTCTTGAATTTTCAACACATAAGTTTTCATTAAATTAAGATCCTGCAATAATGCAAATACACATGTCAACCAAGATTAGGTTCCTCAACCGCTAGATTTAATAGCTAGGCAAAGACGTTACCTGATTCTGATTAGAGTCAACTTCCTCCCATGATTTACCATTACGAACAGATTCAATTTGCATTATTAGTTTGTCTTTCTCAACCTGAAATATTAAATATGCATGATATTTAATAGTGCATTTGACCAGTATACATTTGAAAACAAAAAAGAAAACAGAAAGACACCTGAGCATCAAGTGCACGCTGGGCTAATTGTTCACTAGTGAGCCTACGTTCTTGAAGCTCTCGTTGTAGCTCTGAATTGCTAGCTTCAAGTAAAGATACCTTGTGCTTGAGAATCTAGAAACCAAGAAACTTACTTTAAGCAACTAGGTTAAGAAAGTCAATAGAAGTATTTTCAATTTCTATATGATATAACCTGAAGTTCATCAAATGGTGCTTGGCCATCACCACGATAAAACAAAAGCTCAGCTTGCAATTGCTCAATTTGGCTCCGCATTCTTTGCAACTGAGCTGCCATTGGATCACGGTTTATCTGATCAAGTATAGTGATGAGATAGTCAAAATGAGACTTATAAAACCAATAAAAGAGGTTTTCTTCTGGAAAGCACGTAAACACTAGTACTTACAACTGCCTTATTCTGAATGTTTCGAGCACGATTGGCATACTTCAAAGTATTTAGGGTTTCTTCAGCATTGGTATCAGCCGGGCTAACACAAGCTGCAATCACATGTAGAAAGAAACAATACTTAACGAAGTAAAGAAATTCAAAGCAAAAACCTGGTACTAGCATATAACAATAATGCCAACTATTTAACGCTCTAAAATATCTAACTGCATACCAATCATCACCGTTTTGCTATTTCCACCAAGTGAATCCTGTGAATTTAAATTTCCATCAGCAAATGTAAAATTTCTTTCTGGAGTAGGTAGTTTCAGTTAAGGACATCTATAATACACACACAGACACAGACACACACATGCACACACACACACACGGAGTGAGAGAGAGAGAGAGAGAATTTAGTTAAAAAAAGGAGAATTATAGCCATACATCTCAAGACTAATCACATTCCAGATCCAAGGAAACACAAAAGTCACGACATCCAAGTGGTAGTCTTATAGAAGAAAACTGAATGTGTTCGTCTTTTGCTTGATATACAAATACCAATTTTCTAGTCATCAATGTTGTCAGTTGTTAATGTATAAAATGTACTCTAAGTAGAATGAGCTTACTCCCCAATTGCTTGTTGCTTAACAAAAGTCTAAGCGTTACAGATTTATTGAACATTTCAATGCATTAAACCTAAAGATTAATTGAATTGACTGATAACAAATTGATTTATGTTGTCCAATTTTTCTGAAAAGACAGTCTACTTCAAAAAAGTGAAACGATCCAATTAAAACAACTAGTTTGAATGATTATACACACGCAACCAGATATATCACCATTTGAAACAAATTGCTGAAATTAGAATAACAAATGGAACATGCCTGCAACAAGCGTGTCAGCTTGCTATCACGATACGGGACATGTCCCCCTTCTTTCCTCTTCTTCTCATCACCCAAGGCACTAATGACATTCCCTAGAGCTAGTAAACCTTTATTGATATGAATGCCTGAAAAAACAAAATGTCAAAGTTTTAGATAACAAGCACAAAGTTCATTCCAATACTTACTGATAGATCCTATCGCTGTTTTAATACATGAAGCTTTGGAAAATGGAAAATCAGAGATACCTTCTTTAAAGCGCATGCCATCAGCGCCTGTTCTTTTTGCACGTTCTGAGCCAGCAAGGTCCACTAAATGAAGCTTTGCACATAAGATGTCATCACTAATATCATCATTTACCCCATTTGGGCAACTAGCAATCTTTTTTTGCTCCAGGGTTATTGTAAAGATGGCATGTGAGCGACTAGAAACAATATAATGAACAATGAACTTGACATGAGAACAAATTTACAAAATATAATGGAATTAAATTGATATATGATTATGTAAAACATGTATACAAAATAATCATTCTATCCTTATCTAAGAATTAAGTAAAGCAAGATAAAAAGCCAATTGCAGAACTTCATACCTTTCATTATTTCATAAAGAAAAACGATATATGATTATGTAAAACATGTAAACAAAATAATCATTCCATCCTTATCAAAAAACAATTTTAGAACATGTTCATATAATTTGTTATTTAAAAAAGAGAAAAAATGCTAATTTGCAAAGAAGCAAATTATTTTAAATCAAACAGAAAACTATTCCTGGTAAGAAAAAAGAAAGGTAAAGGCTGCTGAAAGATATAGCTTTATGACGTTCACCTTGACTGACTATTCATGTTGGTACTTCCTGTTGCACGAGATAAAGAACCTCGTGACAAGTATGATGCCATCTCTTCTTTTGTCCGAACTTCTGCCTCAGTCACTCCAGCAAGTGTTATTCCTCCGTTCACTGTTTCTCTAATTTGTATCGGAAGTCTTCCAGGAGCTGTAGGCTTGGAAAAAGGCGCCCCTTCAGCTTTAGACAAAGTAGCTGAATTTGAGTCAAGTAAATCGAACACTTCTTCTTTAAATATCTGTCAAATTCAAAGATCACATATAAGCAAATTAACAGATCACTAAGAAAAAACAAGTAGAAGAATTATTTTATCCAATTACCTCAATAAATGATACTCTAATCAAAATTTCCGTGGAGTGCTTGGTTGCCTCGACTCTTTTAAACATAGTTTCCATTACTTTGGGTATAATCCCACCATTACTTCCTTCTCCAGTGTAGTTGGTTCCCATAGTATAAGTTTTACCAGAACCCGTCTAAAAACCCCCCGAAATACAACACTATTGTCAGTCAATTATAAAATGTAATGGAGAAAAGAAAACTAACAGTAATAATAAAGCACCGACTGTAACAAGATGAAACTAACCTGACCATATGCAAGTGCAGTAGCATTATAACCATGAAAAAGTGCATCAACCAATGGAGCAACGCAATCATCAAAAATTGCTGAAGAAGGCGATCCCGCTCCACCATAAACATAATCATAGGTAAAAGCATGTGATCCAATGTGAACCTATAAGTGTATGGATAAAAAAGAAATAAAAACAAATCTTCATCATGATAAGACTCCAAACATCCATATTCATTTCAAATTCACGAGATAAATGTTACAGATTAATAATACCTGAGGTTCGCCGGGAACGACAGTGATGCAATCCGTACATCCATTGAGAAGCTCTGTGGTAATCAACGGCCGAATATTAACGGCGACTCTCACGGATTCCGAGTTATCCATCTCTTAATGTAATGCGATCCAAATCTGAAAACAATGCCACGAAAACCTTTAAGAATAAACTATCAAATCATCTTTTGAATCACTCAAAATCAACACATCAGATCTGATAGGAGATTATACGAAGAATATAAGAGATTATATGAAGCTGAGGAGATTATACGAAGAATATAAGAGATACGAACAGAAAAGATTAATTTGATAGGACAATGGAATTACCTGAAGGAGATTTGAGATATTTCCCTTCTTTTTTTTTTTTTGGTTTGATTACTGAGACGTTGAAATTTGAATTTGGAAGGGACAAAAAAGGGGGCAGGGGATTTGAACGATCGAGGCCAATGGGGAAACTTTTTAAGCATTTGAAAAAATAAACTGGATTTGAGAAAAGGCGCTCAGGTCCGAATTCAAATTTGTTCGATGAGAGAGAGAGGGGTTGAGTCACGTGATTATTTTTTATTAAATAAATAATAACGTCTTTAAGTCTGAACGTAGGGCCCATCAATGCAAACTGGGCTTGGCTTTAAAATTAGGGGTCGTTCGTTGAGGAGCTTTATATATTTGAGCAATTTCTTACACTAATAAATATAGTGCCAACGAACTTTTATCCTTTTTGTTTTACACTCTTTCTGCTTTTTTATTCTTGTTTGGTGAAATTTGATTACATGTTTTGGTTTCTTTTCCTGTAAATAGAAGGCTATATTTGAAGAAAACTGAAAAAGAACAAATATTTTAAATTCTATCATTTGTAATATGGTTTTCATTTATTAGTGAAGCCAAACACACTAATGTGATACACTCTAATGGGTGAAAGGAATAAAGAAATATTTAAGCAATGTTTTTTTTTAAATAGTAATCATTAATAAAAGTCATAAAAATGTAAATAATTTTATTAATTAAATTTTTAAAATAAAAGAAACCTTGTACAATCAAGTTAAAAAATTTAGGAGAGTTATTTTAAAATAAATTAAATTATTTATATAACATGACTTATGTTTTAAAATCTAATCATTTACATATTAACTCAATTAGAGATTTAAATAATAGTATAAATATTAGCTCATTACCTTTCAAAAATAAATAGCAAATTACCCTATACTCCAGTGGATATTTAAGAATTATATAAGAAAAATTTGCATAAAAATACTAATATGATTTTTTTTAGTTAAGTTGATGTCACATATTAACCAGACGCCAACTTAATTAAAAATTAATATATATTTGAAAAAAAACAAAAGATAAAATGTGTAAATGTTATTTAACGTTTTTTAATAACGTTAAATATATTACAAGTATTTAAATAATAAAACACTTCACCTATAACTTTCCATTGTTTCTCAATTCTAGTTCCCATAGAAATTTTAATCTTCTTTCCTTTTAAATAAAATTTCCGGTTTCCATTCCTCACCCACATTATCTTATTAGTATTTTATTTAAAAGAAAAAAAAAACTATTTATCTGTCTTTCACGAAAGTTTTTTATTACTATTTTATTTTCACTCATAGATTGAATTTGTCTTAATCTACAGAATAAACTCTTAAAACTTCACCACTTTTCTCACGTGAACAATATACTAAAACTATTAATCTCATCTCATTTGCCCTGATATTTTCATTGATTGGTATCAAGTATTGAAATAAAATGAGACAAATTTAATTAATAAACAAACCCTTAAAAGTGAAAAAACAATATAGTTTGGAAGGCCAATTTTGCACTTAAGCTTCTAATATAATATATTGAAACCCAAGTGGCGGCTGAATTTTTGGTCTGGAGATTATTGCACACTCAAACACAACGGTTAATAGCTTTTCCCCAAGTCAGCCTTCCTTTTTCTTGCTAACACTATCATAGCGAATCAAATGTGATCGAACGTTAAGGGTAAAGTAGATAAGATGAAAATTTGAAGTTAAGACCGACCAAAGAAAGAAAAAACAGTGAATAAATAACTGCTAACTGAAAATTATTAAATAAATAAAAGAATTTAGGTTGGTTTTCCTTATGCATCAACAGAATCCTCGAATAATTCAGAATATTATCACTTCCTCGACCTATACTCTCAGCAAGTGTGCAAAACAGAGTATAAAAAATACATGATCATTTGATTTTAATGCCGTAAAAACTCATCCGGGTTAAAAAAAGCACGATGAAAAATATCAAAAAATATTGGCAAACAGAAAAGACACTTAAAATAGCTTCATACCATAAAGTTTACGAAGTTTAAGCTCTACACATGCAATCTGGGGCTGGATATGTATATATAGATTGCTTCTCCTTTCTTAACCTCATTTGGCCTTGCCTATTTTTATGTCCATTGATAACCGCATGCTGAAACTCTGACCACTCTATGGTTTTGTTCAGGAATAGTGGGCCCAGCAGTAACATGTTCGGTCGAATGGTTTTCAAGTTCAAGTAAGCTCGATGTCCAAGCTGAAAACAGATATATATGAGCTCTCATTTATGAAATTTGTCCTATGTAGGGCACTCAAATACAATAAAAAAGCTGAAATTTGTAAGGGAACCTTAAAAGGAGATTCTTACCAGAGCATTGTGCATGTTTCCAGGAGAAGCAGAGATGAAGATGTCACTTTTAAGGCTCACATAATAATCAACAGCAGCCATCAAAGAAGCCTTACCTTCAACCTCAGCGAGCTCAATCGCTGAAGCAAGGCTCTTCTTATCTTCCATGAGGGGAAACATAGCACGCAATGTTGAGATCCTTGCCTCTCCTCCATAAACCTGAAAAAAAAGGGGGGGGGAGGAGGGGGGGAATGCTCCTTTTAAACCATAGTCCCACTGAAAACAAAAGCTTTCAAATGTAACCTAGAGAACATGACAGATCAAACAGACTAAGAAAGAAGGAAGAAAGCGGACTTTGTGTGAAGCAAGATAGAGGTGAGTATTATTGTTGAAGCCCAAAGCAGTTAGCAGCAATCCAATTTCCTCCGGAGTCAATGGGCACCGCCCTTGATTTCTCAGCTCATGATCAGTGAATTGAGAGTTTAAAACCCTTCCCTGCCATAAAACTTGGCGATATTTAGCTAGGGCCAGTTTCTCAGCTTTGCCTCCACCAAAATCACAAGCTGAATGAGCAGCCATGTCCTGCACAAAGTCTAATTAGAAAGGTAATTACAATTGCTACAGCATATATATATCCTGATAAAAAGCAATAATAACCCATAGATTCAACACTCATCAAACCATATGGTGTAATAAATCACCTACCCAGAAACTACCATAAAAGGGCACTCAATATATACAAGTAAATATGCTTTTGATATTATTTATATCCTACCAACTGCAATGTCATGTAGTGCACCAATGAACAATCCCGAGAAATTATTTAATGAGAGTGCATTCTTTTCAGTTATAAAAGGACTAAGCAACATCTACTTTTAGCCTAAGAGGCTCTAGGAACACTACAAATTAGATTATAAATCGGTTTACTAATTATTTAAAAGAGTTGGGTTTCATACTTTGTCAAAGCGAAGATGTAATACAACAAACTTTCCAGCTCTCCCTTTCTCTGTATCATCTGTTCTCTCTCGTAGAACTGCAGTGCCTGACGCTTGAAGCTTCCCAGAAGGATCACGGAGTCGATTAACAAGGGTCTCTCCAATTAATATTATCCGAGGAACAAAAGCTAAAGCTTCGAAGTTTACTTTACAACGTAAATGTTGGATTTCCACAGGCAACTTATCAAACGCTAGACGATGGGAGAATGGCGATATAGCAGCAATCCCATAACTGCATCCATAAAGATTTGTCAACTATCATAAACAATATTGTTTTTCTGAAGTAGCTGAATTGCACACACAAGTGCAGAGATTTCCAGGACTATTAGTCACCAAGTGGATATCTCACATAAGGACTGAAAATATTACTAATTTACCAAAGAAAATGGTATTTGTTGCTCAAAGCTTTACCTTTGCATAACAGGCAACACATTTTCCAGATACCAGTCAGCTGAAGCATGAACAGGTGCTGTTTTGATTCTAGTAGCTCTTATACCTGTAGCATAATATTCCCGTGAGCTCCAAGAATATTCTGTAGGCAACTCTTTAACTATAGAAACTTCATCTCGAAGGACATTGATAAAGTGATCCACATCAAATATATCTGTGAATGAACTGCAAAATTAAACCACCAAATTTCCTCAGATTAAAAGATAAGATAATAATAATTTAAAAAAAAAAAACCTATAAGAGGCTGAATATCTTGCTCATGAAATACCTTGAATCTTGCCAAACAGGATTGACTTCAAGGTGCGGTATCACCAGTGTCGCATTCAATATTTTAGCGACAGCAACTGCATCACATATCTTGGTAACAATAAATAAATAAGTAAAAAAAATTAGAGCATTAAAATTAAACAGCAAAAGACGTGCATTAGCATTAGCTATTCATGAACTCACCCCCATTCTTTGCTGGTTCAATCCTCCATCAAGAAATACCTGAATATACCCCTGAGATCTCTCTGGCAGTGCTTCAAGAAGTGGATACAAGCTTATTATTAGTTTTTTTTTTTATGATCAAATCCAAGAATCTCATAATATAAACTTCAATCACTTACATGGGGTATCGGCAGAGTCGATGCAAGGTTTCCATCCTTGATTTGGCAAGGGAGACCAGAGATCGAACACTTGTTTAATCGGCTGAGAGTACAGAACATTAAGAAACATAGTATTGAAATTCGAAGACTTTTAACCAATAAATAAACAAATTCATTGAACTAAAAACAAACTAGAAAGGATATTAACCGTTTTCCAATGTAAAGCGACCTCAAGTAAAGACAAGTGCCTTGGTTTCGGAGCATTCCATTCCTGGAAAGAAACAGTTCTTTCAATTAATTATTTAATTCTTAAACAAATCATAGTAAAAGAAAAAAAAGAAAACAGTAATCGCAAAATGAAGAATTACGGAGAACAAAGAGGGAGAGGCGCGTCCCAGAGGGGCGAAGAGATTTGGGAAAAAAATTGGCAAGAGAACAAGGAAAAGCGCGGCAAATGCACTTCTTTGAGATTGATGAACCTGGTGATTGTAGTTATATGGCTGCCTCATTCTTTCCCTTTTTTTTAGTGCGCGCGCGAAATGCTAAAACCCTAACCCTAATTCCATGAAAATCAGAATCTTTGGGAGGGGGTTTCTAGTGAAATCAGAAATGGCGATGATTCAGAGGAAAACGACAGTGTGCTGAGACTGAGAACGGTCTGTTGATCGAAAATTTTATTTTATTTTTTGCACATAATAAGAGCCATGTTCTAATGCGAGCGCCTTGTTACCGAGGGCTCATAATGCATTTGCGATCGTCAAAGTAGTACAATCCAACGCCTCGAATTATTTGTTTTGTTTTTTCCCGCAAATAATTGGGGAAAAAAGAGAAGTAGAATCCATGGGACATTTCACATCTTATTCACTGAATTATATAAACTTCCAGACTTTGAAGTATTTTAAATGGTAACACTGTAAAATTAAAATTACTTGATTTTTTAAAGAAAATTTGAGACAAATTTTAAATTCAATTAACAAAACACAATTCGCTTATAGCTTATAGACTAAATCTTTTGCAAAATCTGCAGCAGCTCAATAGAGAAATATCATTTCCAATCTAAATTTTCTGAATTTAATACTGTATAATTTGGTAGGCAGGGAATTTCGTTAGTTCTTGTATGATTTAGCTATGAAAGCAAGAAATGTATCCAAAACTACTCAATTGCTGTCCCACCTTCATAGCTCAAATTACAAACAATTACTATTTCACTTAGATTTGGGTTCCTAGCATCATAAGGTGTAAGAAAAATTCATCCTGTCCTACTTCTACTTGCATAAACAAAATCCCTCTTTGACAGGCTGCCTAGGAGTCCACTTCCTCCTCAAGGGATGGCGAAAGCCGCATCCTCTTTGCTGCTGGTTGCTCGGATAACTCTGCCAGAGAATCATTGACAATGATGGCCTCCTTGTTTTCAGCCACTTCAGAATCTTGATTCAATTGTTGCATCCTCTTTGCTGCCAGTTGCTCAGATAATTCTGCAAGAGAATCATTGACGATAGCCTCCTTGTTTTCAGCCACTTCAGAATCTTGATTCAATTGTTGCATCCTCTTTGCTGCCGGTTGCTCAGATAACTCTGCAAGAGAATCATTGACAATAGCCTCCTTGTTTTCAGCCACTTCAGAATCTTGATTCAATGCTTCAGCCACCATACTAGGATTTTGATCTGATAATAACATTGAGTTATCTTTAGACGGTAGGTCGTCAATAATTGTTTGCACTTCATCACAACTAGCCTCGTTTTCAATCAGGTTGGAATCCCGATCCAACTGGTTCAGCACCGTACCAAGAGTTTGATCTGATGACACAGTTTTATTATCTTGGGACTCCATGTTCTCAACCATTTCGGGATCCACATCTAACTCGTTCACTGCTGCACCAGGATTTTGATGCAACACAACAGACGAGTGAGCTTTCGAAGGAAGATCTGCATCTCCAGTTTTATCATGAATCTTGTCAGTGTCCTCAGAAGCTCCAGGGACATCGGTGATAGAAGTCTCCAGCACCTCAATGGAGGCGGGCATGAAACCTTTCTTCAGACACTCAACATTTTCTACTGACTCAGATTGTTCCTGATCTGTATCCCGTTTTTCAATCAGAACTACACTATCCTCAATCGGGTTATTTTCAATAATCCCAATATCATCGCCATCATCAGAGGTACAAGATGTTTCATGCGATGTGTCAACTTTGTTCCCTCCTCTCAAGGAAATTCCAGGATTCCATGAACTGCCCATGACAAAACCACTCGATGAATATGGAACTTCACACGCTTGAGACGTGATTCCAGTGAACTGCGGAAAACTGGTTTCTCCAGAAGCCAAATATACAAACTGTTGACCAGTTTGCACGTCTTCTTGCTGAAAATAAAACAGCTCTTTCTTATTCGAATTTAGAAATAGAAGATTCACTGGCATAATAGTAAATTACCAAGCCAACTTAGAACACTGAATATGATACAAAGGGAGAAGCCACTCCTCTATTCCCTAATTTCTCACTGTAATAGAAGCATTTCCCCTTTTTATCTTGTGCATAAGAATGTCTAAATATATAGGGCAAGAAGGTAGCAAGGAAGAAATTAAGTAGATATAAATATAATGCAGCAAATGCATTTTAGACCTAATTGGGCCAAACAAGTGATTATAAAAAACATGATGAAATTCAATACCTCTCTAGGTGATACAGCTCCATTCATATTGTAATATGAAGGCTGCTGGTCAAAAGATTGAAATTGTCCAAGCAAAGATCCTGCGGTAACACCAGGCTCAAAGAACTCCCTAAGAACCAAGCCAGAATCATTAACAGTCTCCACATTTCTCATAGAAGACGATGCTAACAGAGTCATTTCAATCCCTTGGCTTGCTTGGGGATTTAAATTCCCATGACAAGCTACTTCTGGGCTGACACTCTTTGAAACAAACTCCACACCTCCATTTCCAATCTCTTCTGGAAATCTAGAGGAATGAGGTTCTTCACTGCAATCAGATGAACTCATTTCCCGAGAACGGATCTCTAGGAGTTCAAAGATTAACTTCTGGATGAGAGTGCGCTTTAGAGATGCCTCAGTAGGTAGGAACCAATCCAAATTAAGCTGGGAAAGAAAACAAAGACAAAACAAAATTACAAAACTGCTGATTACACAAAGCATATAACAATACAAGATTGATAACAGATAGTCACGATGTTATTACCAGCTTATCTTAAAGAAACATCTTAACTTATTTCCTGGTCCTAACTCCTAAGAACAAACTCAGAAACATTTTCATATTAAACCATTTACACTTCAATAGAAAACCCTAGATCACTTAAATAGCAAACTGGAAAGATATGGAGCAGAAAATAAGAAGGTACAAATTTAACAAAATTACAAAATAAATATAAAAAAGGATGGAGCTTGGATAACAATTACAAACTTAAGCATCAATTGAGCTATGCATCAAAATAACTGCGCAGACCACTTACAAAGTTGGAGAACTTGGTTATTTTGAATGGATTGAAGTTAGGAGGAGCTTCAGCTAAAAAGAGCTCCAGATAGTGGAGTAAGAACAGACCACAATCAAATGAATTCTCCTGCTGTGGCAGCTAATAATAAATGAACAAAACGTCAGATAAAAGGATTACATAATATGCCATCAGCCTACTGAAATGAAGTTTTGTTCTTCATAAGCTGGCATATTTAGTGTAAAAATAATTGTATAGCAAATAAATACATAGCATTCATCATGACATAGAGTGACTTGAGGCAGCACTACTGAAGTATTTTCACTCCGTGCGCTAGACAAAAAGTGCAAATAAAAGATAGTGGCAACCCCAAGAGCTTCCCTAAAACAAGATTATCAGATAAATTTCAATGCAAAGAATCAAATGGGACAAGATATCATGGTATTTAAAGCAGTTCTGACTGGTTCTTAAACCCCCCAGGTGGGTGCAAGAAGTTAAGGAAATTCTTATTCCAAGACTGTACCTTAAAATAGCTGCTATTAAAACTGAGATTAACAATACCTCAAGTGAGACAAACCGCAGATTCAAGAATTTTGAAGAAAGATCTTCAGATGTCTCCTTGTGCCTCTCTTTCCATTCTTCCCAAAGGTAACTATCATTTTAAGGGACAAAAGCCATGCCAAGAACTTGCAAGATTTAGTATTCAAAAATGCATACCAGCTAAAGAAGGACATAAAACAAAGTTAAAAGACTCACAAAAGTGAACAAGCATGAAATCAAAGATGTAAACAAAAATATTCATCATGAAGGATTAGAATAAATCAAAAAATTCTTCAATTAATTTGTATATGACCAAAATGGAGAAAAGAAAAAATAAAGATACGACGAGACCAGTAAATACAAATAAGGTTTGAACCACTTTCGTTTAAAGGCTACCATTTGCTGCAATTTAAAGCATGTTAGTCACTTCTGATGTATTCTCCTCCTAGTTCTTTTTTGCTACTTTATAAAGTCAAATTTCAACATGATACTTTTACTCTCTTTTTTTTTTTTTTTGGTATTAGCAATAAGAAATTACAAATTTATGCAACTTCAATAGAGGATTTCGAAGCTATAGTGTTTCACCATAAGGAAGGGAAGAAAAGAACTTGGTCAGTATATCTAAAGCCAACTCCACAAACTCAGACTACGAGTGGTATTTCTAATGGCAACGAAGCTGAACAGGATTTTGATTACACAACTTACATCTTGTGTAAAATACTGCTGAATGTTAAGCAAAACAGAAAAAAAGAAACTCAAGTACCTAAAGCTCAATAGTAGGCAGTGTGCATTCCTCCATTTTCCTGGTCAGTGGAAGGACCAGAAAAAACACAATATGCAGTGCTTTCCATATAGATTACATATGCATGAGCAAAAGTACACCCCATACAAAAGATAACTGAAAATGGGTTCAAATAAAGTTCTGCATCTGAAGGTTATGTTTTCTAGAATCTTGCTGAAGAAACTTTCTCAAGCTCTAATTCATGTTTAACACAATAAAGGAAAGTTCAATCATTTCACCAATGAATGGTTAATGATGGCTCATCTTATCACAGATGAGCATATATTACAGCAAACTCAATGGAAAGAACAACAATCACACACTAACCCGGATATCTAAAATCAGGTAGAGTACAAACTATTCAGTGAATGAAAAATTAGTCGCCTTATTAATACTACTACTCTTACTATTGCACATTTGACTAGAGGCACACTAATCCTTCAATCACAAAAACACAATCCAACTTTAAAAGTTAATGTTCCATGGCAAACTCACAAGGACCATTCAGCAGAATGCTAAAGTTCCAACATAAGCCTAGAAATATTATATGAAACTAGATTTGCAGAATACTGAAGTTCCAACAACTAGCACGTGTTGCTCAAAATAAACATCATAACCAAGCTAAGATATAACATGATAGTTTCAGAGATCAAAAGCAAAAGATCTTACATTTAATCTAGAAATATTATTAAGTAATAACAGTGAAAAATTAAGTCAAATATATGAATGGCAGAAACTTTAGGATACCTTTGGACAAGATTTTCCACTCACTGAATAGCTCTAGAAATATTATATGAAACTAAATTTGCAGAACTGAAGTTCCAACAACTAGAAAATGCTGCTCAAAATAAACATCCTAACCAAGCTAAGATATGAGATGAGATGAGATGATAGCTTCAGAATCAAAAGCGAAAGTTCTTATATGTAATCTAGAAAAGCTTTCAGTACTTCCCACTTAGAGACCCAACCGTGAATCAGGAAAATCAGTGAAAAAGTAAGGGAATTTTGCAGGGGCACGCATTTATTAAGTTGAATAAATCAATTGTAAAAGCTTGAGGATACCTTTGGACAAGATTTTTAAGACCTGCATGATTTCCTTTGATAGAGTCCATATGCAATATGCATGGTACTTTGGATGACTTGTCCAAGTCTTCATCTGAAACATGACAAAAATGCATGAACGAAAGGTAGAACTCCCGAATGAAATTCAACAGTGACATGAATGTACCTTTAAAACCAGCTACTTCACCAGGATGGCATATGACTATCAAACTCCAATGAAGACTGTTAGCAATATGCATATATACTTTATCTTAGCTCACAAATTCTCATATGTTATATCTTCAAAGAAATAAATAATTGTGTTTGACAAAAATATTACCTGAAATTTACAGGAATAAAGATGTAATCTTTTCCAAACATATCCAATTTCCTTGTCCATTTACGAACGCGAAGGAAAGCAGCCCTGCCATCCGAAATACTGGATGGATCTTTGTCAAGGTCAGCAAGTTTCCGAAAGAAAAAACTGTTAAAAAAGTGAAATCTCAGCCTTTCCTCAGGTTGAATTTGATTCTTCAGATACCTATCAAACAAACCTCGTTAAAGCTTCTCTACAAAGAACTACATATGTAAGCCATAAACCCTAGATTTTATGTTCCAATTTTGACTCTGCAGCATTCCTTGAAAATAAAGATATGCAATGAGAAAAAACTACATGCATCTTACTTGATGTAGAAGTCAATGATAGTATCATTGACAAATGTCTCTGGTAGTAACAGATCAACATCTCTCTTGCTAATGGAAACTGCATCAATATCACCTTTTGGATATATAACCTCCTCAAAAGGCTCGTCAAAACTGCAAAATATGTGTTTTGAGTAAAACTAGAGAACATAAGCAAGAGTACATGATGTCCAACAAGAACATGAATTAAGAAAAGATTGAGGAAACATTAAAGACGACAACACTTTTATCCCCTTTTCTTTGGTTATGTGATAGTTCCGTAACTTACTTGGGAAAATAGGACCTTTGTACAAGTGAATCATCTCCATCCATTTCTACAAGTGGACTGTGACCATATGCAATATAAAGTAGAAAAAAAAGAATATTTTAGCCTGCTCTAGATTTAACAACATAATATCATTACAGGCAAGTAAGAGCCTTTTAAAAAATAAATAAATAGCAACATAAAATTTCAAAAATTAAATGAACAGACTGACAATTAGGATTGAAGATAGTTTTAAAAAGAAACATTGATTTAGAAGCTTACTCTGGCATAATATTCCATAAGGCCTGGTATTGAAAATTTAATGACATGATTGCTGCATGTTTCTCGGACCATCTGGGGTCAATAACTGTAAATTTCAACTCCTCATCGGCTGGAAGAAATATACATGAGCAGATAAAGTCAGATAAAAAGGAAAAAAGAAACTGTTAGCTGACGGCTAACTTCCATATCGTGGTCAAAGTAACTTTAAACAAAGAGAAATGATTGAACTAGGTTCAAATCAAATCCTATAAACCTTCACCCCCTACAAAGGTAGGAAACAAATTTACAACAAATAAGCCATTTAAGCATATTCATTATGTCCAATAAGAAATGATTACTTGCGTTCAAATTTTCTAGGTGAAAACAACAAAATTTTGAATAACAAATCAACATTCTTTTTCCAGTACAATGCATCATATACATAACAGATTATGAAATATTAGTTCTAGCTGCACCAAGTTCATATCACATTATGGAGTTCTCCAAGTTCTTCCATTCCTCTCCTTTGATGGAAACAAAAAATATACATCATTTGCTCAGATCGGCACAGGCAATATAAGCCATATAAGGCCACTGACCTGAAGTGTCACATGCATTCTCAGCCTCTATCACAACCTTGGATAGGACTTTCATCTTTAATGTCATATATCCAACCTAATATGCAGTCCATACAGAAAACTTTTTACTGTTAATACCAAGAAAGCATACAAAAGTGCTAACTTCAAATATTCCAATTTAGGACTCACCCTTTGAAACCACCGACAATTGATACTAATAATATCATCAATTGTGCTTTCGAAACTAAAGGTTCTTTGGTGTTCACTCACAGTTGAGCCCTCAATTTTGACACCACTAGGAGAAAAAATGACTGAGACACCTGTATGATAATCATTTTGATATAGAACATAATCCGGACAGATAACAACTGTCCTCTCTAAGTTATCCTGCAATTTCACAAGAAGGATAACCAAAACAAATGTGAAAAGCTTACAGAACAAATAGCAGGCAGTAATTAATTTGTATCTTATTGGAAAATAATTTTCCTGGAAACTGTTTACAATTTAATTGACAAAGTCCCCCAGATATCTAGTTAAAGGTATCTTTTTTCCACATATAGATGGATGTGGAAGCTCATCGAGCCTTTAGGTTGCACAAAGAAAGTATTTCTCTCCTATTTCATAAACTCACCACCCACCACAAGTTTCGAACTCAACCTCCAAGTTGAATTCACAAATCCAAACCATAGAAACCTACAGCTCATTGCGAGCATGGTAAATATTCCATTACAATTAGAGGAAAAGCATTCTTAGACCAAGCAACAGCAAATGCAAGTAGGGGCAAATAACAATTGGAGTTTCAATGCAAAAAAAGCGACGTTGTTTCAGGATGCAGGAAATATTGCTTTATAAGTAAACGGAGACTGTGTGTCAACCAAAGAGAACCCTAAAATTACTTGCAGACAGGAAATATTCAGAGAATCAATAACCAGAGAGATTATATAAATTGGTTAATGAACAATTGGTATATGATGAACTCCTTAAAGATGAAATAACACTCTACAGCATCTCCAAGCTAGTTACCATTAATTAATAATTAATATATTTATATGAAAAGGAAATTACCATAGGGATATCGCCAAAGCAATGGTCTGACATGTCGCCATTCAAAGAAACTGAAATTATGCAGATAATTATGTTTAGAACATACAAACCATTGATAAAAATGAACACAAATTTTCAAAGCTGAAAGAATACCATCATCCTCTGCTACATCTGAAGAAGGACTAGTTGGAGATCTTTCAGCCATGCTTTCATTAGCATCTGAAGCCATATCAACTGGCTTATTCTGCAATGTTAAAACAATCTAAGCCCAAGCCAAAATATAAAATATTGTATTCAAAATGTAGTTTAGGAAAAACTTGAAAAGTACAATTAATGGAGAATTAGAAAGGGCACAGTTTAATTGTCTTTTTCCAGGTGAAGGTACTTCAGGACATGAATCTCTTGGATCCATATCAGTAAAGGTACATCTAGGCTCATGGCTATCTTTTGCTAAGTCTGCCTGTTGTTCAGAATGCGTAGACTTTGACTCTGGGGAAACATTCAGTTTGGGATTTCCTTCCTTTAAGATGCAATCCTTTTCATCACTACCCAGCGAGGCAACAGGGGTAGTAACATCACAACTACAATCACCGTCAACTGCATCAACATCTAAACAGGGAATGTTGTCCATTTCCTTTCTTAGAACAGCAGCACCATGGCCAACTTGAAACAAATGTAAAAGAACTGCTATCAGAACAGCAGAGTTATATATAAATATGGAGCATCCACAGTCCACACATCTTACGATTATCCTATAATTCAAATTTGCGGATAAATGTTGCACATAACATTACCTTAAAGAGAATATGAGTTACACTATCTAACCCCCATTACCACCCGAATGCATGAAGTAGAAGAAAAAACAACAATATCCATTGTGAATTGCATGTTGATTATTAAGCTACTAGTGTAAGGAAACAGTAAACCCAAACACAAGCAACCCGAACAAAATTACATGTTATCATGCCAGTGGGAAATAAAAGGAGCATCGACTTGTTGGATACAACTAAAACTTATCAAGCATGTTTGATCAAATCATCCATAAAACTAGTAGTTCACAATATTTCCACAAGTTGATAACATGGAAACATTCGAGCTACCTCAAATGTGAACTAAGAGCTTCAACATTCACTGATTATGAAAATCAATAAAAGAAAGAAAGTGAAGCAAACTGTTTCCCATAACCTCGTTGATAAACCACCGGGAAACAACCGAGACCTTAATATAGAACCAAATCATACAATTAATGGCTAAGATTTAATAATTTCCATCATATCGCCTTAAACTTACCGAAAAGGAAAGGATTCTGATCATTTAAAATCAGACAGAAAAAAATGATAATAAACTAGCGGCTTTTTCAGCAATAATAATAAATATAAAGTTAAACTTCCCTTCTTTTCTTTTAGAAGCGTACCGTATTCGAGAATTTTGTATCTCAGAGTTGCAGGGTTTTCCAAATTAGGGTTTTCACTTCGCTCAAGTACTTATCAGCTGCCAATTCCAAAATCCAGTCGTCCTCCTTCAAGTCGAACACCTCGAGACCGTTCTTCACCGGCGCGTGAGACGATTCAAGGTAAGACTGGAGGAGGAGTTGGCAAATCGGTGAGTTGGAAATGAGAACTCGATGAGTTGAACGTCGAGGAGAATTACCCGCGATCTTCCTAGAAACAATGCCCTAATTTCTTTGAGTAAATGAGCCAATTAGAGGGAAACAAGGTAGCTCGAGGGAGGAAAAATATGGGAAAACGTGATGGCTTTGGGATTAATCAATAACGCGCAAGTTTGGAGATTGCTTAACACGATTCGGTCAGTTGAGAGAACAAGTTAACGAACGCTTTTCTTTGCGCGTCGGGTTTGCACTATAGGAACTTGATCTGACAAATAAAAGGGATTTATATGAAACTGATCGCTCCTAATTTTTTTTAACTTTTTATGGATTAACTACCATTAGTAACATTATTTATCTTAGCAAAAAAAATTCAAGGCGAAGTTTGAAATTTGAAGCTCAATTATCAAACCTTGTTCATGTTTAATAACAATATTTTAAATAAATAACACGAAGTTAGTCACTAATTTTGATTTTTTTTTTTACATACTTCGAATACTTAATCTTTATCCTCACAATGTTCCACGTTTCTTCAAGTATTGTTTGATCATTTGTTATTAAAATTTATATTAATATCATATAAAAATTCATATCAGCATACATTCAAAATTAAATATTTTTTTATTGCACTTAAAATGTACTGTAGATATTAGCAAATTTCATTCTTTAATTTAACATTTCTTCAAATTACATCTTAACTAAAAGGTGTTGAGAATTTTTTAATATGAACATGAGTTTTAACAAATATAATTATATTTTCTGTCAAATTTAAAAGTGGTCGATGTGTCTCTTTCTAAAATGATGTGAGTCCTTCAATAAGATAAAGCTAGTGATATTTTTTATCAATTAATTTAATGTAATTTTATTTACTTTTCATCAAAAATATATATACCATTAACTACATTTTATTTTAGAAACAACCGTTCTTAAATTGGAAATAATTATATTTCTATACATAATTTATAATATATAATATATAAAGTTTATTTATTTAAAATACTAATAAGAAACTACATATGGTAATTTAAAATGCCGATAAATCAACTATAATGGGTATTTGTTTAAAATCCTAACAATTTAATCAATAAAATCATTATTATGCCAACAAAGCCCGTATCTTAATAATTGTGATCCAATGAAGTATGCCAATAAAGTTAAACCAGGCTACGGATCATATATATATACACACACGTCTAATTGACAATTTGCACCTTAAACTATCTCTTTACTTAAATTGACACTTAAACTTATTTTTTTGTCAAAAGTAATACTTAATCTATTCCTTCGTTACTTAAATCATCTCAAATTTCAATATTGTTTAACAAAAATCATTGACTAATTATATCGCACCATATCACCAATAATTCTAATTTTATAATCGTATATTGATATTTATAATTATTGACCAATTCCAAAAGTGAAATTTTATTCTTAAAGGTGGCTAATAGAACATTGGAAAATTAGAGAAAATAATATGTTGAATTTCAACATCTAAAACCTTAATGCTTATAACAAAATCGCAGCAACTAGCTTGACAGGAACATACTGGAAACCTCATAGTTAAAGAACATCAAATCAACTTTTGGGTTTAACTGGTCTCTTAATCAAGTGTTAATGATGACCAATAATTAGAAGAAATAAAGCTCTACAAAAATTTAAAGGTCTAAACACTCCCAATAGGGCAAAATAATAGAATAGAAAAAGGGAGTTGGCCTAGCAAGTGTTGTTCATGTTTAATACTTGCGCTTTATCAACATCAGTGGGTAATTGAGTTAATTATTGATTCTAAAAAGGTTGTGATTAGTGGACGTAAAACTCGAATGGTGCATGTTTAGTTTATTTGATTTTAAATGTGTAATGATATAGACATATATTGTTACTGTGCATAACCCTTTATGAATAGTGTTTGCAATTGTATTATTGATATTAAATTGACATAGACATATGTTAAATTAGTTGAATGATTGAATATAGTGACTTTAATAGAAATTAATAAATTGTTATAATGCCGCAATATTGTTCCCAGTAGTTACATATTAGGAGGAAATAATTATTCTGTTTTTTCATTTCTTTACTATTAATTTGTGTCACTGTTTTTAAATTGTTTTACATTTTTTTTTCATTCAACCATATTTTAATTTACTTTCTAAGTTGTCATTTGTTAATTTTGCAATTTATGTTTTAAACTCAATCATTATGGAAACGATAACTCTAGTATGTACTACTATGTTATTTGTTAGCGATTGTGTGCACTTGCACACATAAGAAAATTCGCGAAAATTGTATTTATGCTTATTAAAAAAAACCTTTTGTAAATATTCGTGTAAAAGTGGTTTCACCTATTTTTTATTGGTTTTTTTCATGTCTGACTTATTATTTATGTTCGGAGTTTGTAATTGTCTCTCTCAACAATATTATCTCCGCACTCAACACTCAATGGTACATTGAGTTTCATATTTTTTCCTCTTAAAAATAGAGATAAATGCATTTCAGGGTGCGTAAATCATATCCTCATGTACTCTCAACAATTCCAATATTAATTGAGCATTGACATTTTTTAATAGATAATAAAAAGTTTAAAATTAACTTATATAAATATTTATACATTTTTCAATTTAAAATTTATAAAAATTAGGTCAAACTATGCTATAAGTTCATGTACATTTCAAAAATATAGAATTTAGGGTCCGTTTGATTGACGGAAATGATTTTTCAAAAATCATTTCTAACTTTTTCGGTGTTTATTTGGCGGAAAAGATTTTCCATTTGGAAAATCAACTCCAAACACGGGTAAAATGCCTTGCAATTTAGGGAAAATGTCTTCCCTTTCAATTTCGTTCCCCTTTCAATTTCGTAAGACATTTTACAGGCTTTCCTCTCTATCGATTTTTCCCGTCCCTCATTCTTCATTCCTTCATTTCTGTTAGAAAACTTCATTCTCATCTTTTTCCAGTAATCCCCCACTCTCCTCATTCATTCCTTCATTCCTCTCTGTTGATTATCGCTGTGGTTTTCTGTGGGCTCGAACTCGTATTGGAACATGGAAGCTTTGTAAGAAATTGGGTGATCCAGCATCAGCCTCAGTCGAAAATGAATCGGATATGGATAAGGATTTGAAAGAATGAAGGCGAATTTCGATGAGCTGTGTGATGAAGATAATATTCTGGTGTTTTTCAAGAGGTGTTGAATGAGTGGAAACATGAGTTGGATGAGATGGGTGAGGCTGAAAAGAGAACGGCAAAAGGGAAGTCCATGGTAGCCACGTTTAAGCAGTGTGCTCGTTACTTGAATCCATTGTTCAAGTTCTGTAGGAAGAAGGTAAACATATTTTCGTTGATTTGAATTATTGCATCTTCCTTCTTTTTCTCTATATGTTAGCAAGTTAAATGGAGTATAGGTTTTCTACCTAAAGGAATTGAAATTTTACTTGAAATACTAATGAAATCAGTAAGAATTAAGTTGTTAGACTAGCTGTTTGTTAGATCAAAACTAGAGGTATAGGACTTGTATTTGCTAGTTGAGAAGACTGCAATGTTGAGAGATGTTCTGTGACTTCTGTTCCCTTGCTCTGGGGGCCTAGAGATGGGCGAAGCTATAGAAATTAATGAGTTGAATTATTACTCTACTGCTATTCACATATATTCATGGTATCTTCGAGTTGGAATTCTAGTGATCAAAGTGTTATTGGTGTCTGAATGTCTGTTGCTTTCTCATCGCTTGTTTTGAGATTTATTCCCTTTGAACGCTCAAACAGTTGCTTGGTTAGGGGATAGAAATCATGATGATCCGTAATTTTTAATATTTTCTTAGCAAGTGTTCCCTACTAAGTGGCCACATCTACTGGTGTGATGTCAAATGATCAAAGGCTTCCTGTTTCCCCAAGCTAATGGGAGCATAGGTTCTCTTACAGGTATGTGTAGGCTAATGGAGGCTAAATTAGGAAGAATATTAATATGGTCAATAATTTCAAATAGCATTAAAGTGTAATGGTCAATGAAGTCTTCATGAAGAATTATTCAGGTGATTGTGTTATATAGCCAATCATTGGTAAACCTGGAGTTCAGATGGATAGGAGATTCATCTTTATAACAAGGTTTTGTCAGCCTCGTTGCATGGCTAAGTTGTTTACTACCTGCTTTCTGGTTATATTTATGGTCAACCATGTTCTGCAGCATTTATCTTGGTGGTCTGCTCCCTAAGTCCCTGTTTTTGGTAAATAGAGTCACTGAACCTATAGTTTCTCTAACACAATTAAACAGGTTTAAGCTCCAAAAGTGCATACTGCTTCAGTATGATTCCATTCACGAGCATGACTCTCATCCTTTGCTGGATGTTATGAAGTTAAGTCACTTTCAATTATGAATTGATCCCCATGCTTTGAACTTGCATTATTGCCCCATACTAATTGTGTGAAATTGGTTTCTACAAAACATTACAGTTCCTTACGGTTTTAGCAGTGTTTAATGGTTGGGAAGTTGCTTTTTTTTTCCCAGCACCTTTTGATTCCTTTTTTTTTCAATCTATGAGAAGATTAAACAAAGAGCGAACCAGTTATTTGTTGAAATTTTCTATAGGTATCCACTATGTTTGTTTGCGGCATTGTGCACAGAATTTAGATTTCACAAGACCCAGTATTTAATTGTCATGTTTTTGAATGGCAGGTGCTTCCTGACGATATCCGTCAAGCATTGTTGGTGGTGGTCGAATGCTGCATGAAGAGGGACTACCTGGCTGCCATGGACCATTATAATATGGAAAATAATGAGGATGTCAATGGATGACACTTCTTTGTTTACTTTCAGGATGCAGATGATTGGCATGTAAGGTGTTGAAAATATGGAAAATAATGAGGGTGTCAATGGATGCACTTTGTTTACCTTCAGTTTTGTACTTGCGTTGCGTTTTTATTATTTGTAATATGCTTGTAATATCTAGAGTACACTAGAGGTGTTCTTGGGAATGATAGTAATACATAATCTGAAATATATAATTTTTAGTACTCATTGTGATTTCGAAGTAATTTATAATTATTTAATACTTGTTTTTTAACACAATTACAAATAATTTATTTGATATTAATTTTTTTTAATTTAACGATTAATATTGTAGCTTAATAATTGAGTATTATTATAAATAAATCATTGCAATATATGTAAAAACAATTTAAAATATAAAAAATTATTAATATATGTAAAAACAAATTTCTGGAAAATATTTTCAGGAAATCTATCAAACAGCAGAAAATATTTTACACAATTCAATCAAATACCAGAAAATATTTTTCAATAAATCATTTTACAGAAAAGTAAAATATTTTCCAGAAATCATTTTACGAAAAACATTTTACTGGCAATCAAACGGACCCTTAGTTTCTATACTTTCGTGTCTAAAAATTGTAGTCATTCTATTATTAAAATTTCAAAATTTAGATCAAATTATTAATTTTGTTAAATTTTCGTTAAATTTAATTTTACTACAATATTTAATTTTAAACTACATGGATACTAAGTAAGTATTATTTTTATTTAAAAATGTCATACCAATAAATTTAACGATTTTTTTAACAATGTTAAGAGATAGATCTAAATTTTGAAATCTAAAAAGTAAAAAAAATCTTAAAATAAAAATATAAAAACTAAATTCCATAATTTTAAAAAAGTATGAACTCATGACATTTTTTAATCTAAATTTTATTAATTACCACGTTTTAAATAAAAAATTGTAAATTAAAAATTCATATTTTTGAATAAGGGATTCACATAAAAGGGATGTTTAAAAAAAAAAAGATCTAACTTTATTTTATTGACCAAAGAGGTAACATTTTTAACTTTCTAATTTATATCCAGCGAGTAAAAAAGGAAAAAGAAATCCAAATAACCCTGAAACATTTATTTTTCTTTTCTAAAATGGAAAAATGATTTTATTTTGGGTGATATGGTAAAATGATTTTCTAAAAAATAATAATGTTTTCATTTTATCGTATTTGTAAGAGCTAAAATCTTTGTCTTAAATTAACAAAAGAATCCGTTTCACTTCGCCAAAATCACAAAAACGGAAAGTTAAATCTTAAAAGACAGAACAAGCAGAATTGTATTATCGTCAGAAAATCCATGATTCATGACCAAAACACCAAAAACACCCTTCTTTTCAATCTCATAATATAAAATAATTGTTTATAATATAAAGAAAAATCTAGGATTAATTTCGTCCATCTAGCCTTCAATTTTCCTACATAAACAAAAATTTAAATTTCGTATTTTACCCTACAAAATCGAAGATCCAATCGTTTTCTCGCCCTCCAAACAGACCCCCTTACCCTCCCCCTTTTGGAAAATGGAGGAAAACGGTAACAGAGCCGAAGCCGTTCGTCTTCTAGGAATTGCCGAGAAGCTTCTCCAGAATCGTGATTTCAACGGTTCAAGAGACTTCGCAATCTTAGCCCAAGAGACCGAACCGCTGTTGGACGGGTCGGATCAGATCCTAGCCGTCGCCGACGTTATCCTCGCAGGCGAGAAGAGAATAAACAACCACCAAGATTGGTACTCCATCTTGCAAATCGACGGCCGATCAGAAGACAACGATCTCATAAAGAAACAGTATCGTCGCCTAGCTCTCCTCCTTCACCCAGACAAAAACAAGTCCCCGTTCGCCGATCACGCGTTCCAGCTTGTGGCCGATGCGTGGGCTGTTTTATCTAACAGCTCGAAGAAATCTCTTTACGACAAAGAATTGAGCTTGTTTACGAGGATTGATTTAAGCAGCGGCGGCGGGGACCGTTCGAATCAAGCTGGGAAATTACCCGTAACGAGAAAAGGACAAAGCCGGACGCCGAATCCAAAGACCCCAAATGAGAACCAAAGGTCGAGAATGGCGACATTTTGGACAGCTTGTCCGTACTGTTATAGATTGTTTGAGTACCCTAGGGCTTACGAAAGTTGTTGTTTAAGGTGCCAGAATTGTGAGAAAGCTTTTCATGCGGTCGATATTCCGACATTGCCGCCGTTGGTTCCGGGAAAAGAAGCTTATTATTGTTGCTGGGCGTTTTTTCCGTTAGGGTTTGTGTCTAGAAGTCCGGAAAGTGAAGGAAAAGCCTCAACCGGCTTTCCCAATTGGATGCAACCTACGTTTCCAGCAGTGCCGCCGCATGAGAGTGAAAGAAATGGAGGCATTGAGCAAGCTACTCCGCCTGCCCCGATGCCGGCACCAGTGTCAGCGGCAGCACCAGCACCAACGCCGCCTTCATTTATTCCTTCGACCACCGCAACGAAGGTGGTAGAAAATATGAATAACGTGGCAGTGGTTTCAGGTCGGAATGTGTCGAATTCGGGCTCAAGGAAAAGAGGGAGGCCGAGGAAGAATCCTCTGTGAGGTTTGATCGGTAATGAAATTCGGTACTTTTTTGTAGCTTTTTGGTTTAGAATGAACCTGACCGTAATGCAGGAACTTTGGAGGTGGTAACAGAGGGTACCAGAGGATTTCGATGAACCGAGAAAGAAGAATAAGGCCGAGGCTGAAACACTGCAACGGTTGGGGGTTAAATTTGTAGGTATTGTTGTAGTTGTTAATTATTTTGTTTGTAGATTGTTTTCTATGTACTGACTAGCACATAGGCTATCATTGTAACATTATGATATATTCAGCAATGTGAAGTCAGCAAGTTCTTTCACCATTGATTTTGAGCGGTTTTACTTCTCGTCATCTGATCAAATCGGTGCATTTTTCCTTGGACTAAAGTTTTAGTGATGCTGATACAAATTTCTTCTTGCAATTGAGAAATATGACAAGTTTTGTTATTGTTGGATTGGTGCATCTTCGTTTTAGCCAATCCAATTGCATTTTTCTTTATGTTTTGGCCTTTGTTAGTTATCTGAGCACTTCGTAGTGCCTTGGCCTAGCAATGCGAGATTGATCCCAAGCCAGTCTTTTTGTTCGTTCAATCAGGTATGTTTGCCTCACTTGGTGATCATGCATTTTTGAACTTGAGCTAAACCTCTGAATTTTATAGAAGCATATGGCTTCTTGGCCGAATGGATGCCGATGGTTGAGCTAGAAATATTTCTCTAATAAGACAAAATTAGGTGAGAAATTAAGCAAGGAGTTAGGAAAAGATACATGAGACTTAACTACATTTGCAATAGCTTTTTAATCTTCTATTACATTGTTATTACCCTGAAAAATGTGATTCAAAATAAGTAGAGCATATGATGATCAATAATTATCGACTGGCTGAGGATTTTAGAGACAGTCACAAGTCCTTCAGTTGGCTGTGCACTAGAGTTGGTCTTGGGACACAAATGTTCATACATTGAAATGCCTTGCATGCAAAACTGGAAGGCTCAATGGGCCGAAGTGCTGAGTTTGTAAGTTGGTGTGAACCATGACACAAAAGGGAAGTGAGACTAGTCAATTCGTCTTTCCGGAAACAGTTATCTTTCTCAGGATGACACGGAGAGGAGGACGAAAGATTCTAGAAGAGGGGTACAAGTTATCGCTGCTTTCTCCAACACAACAGCAGGCATATATGTGTGATATATAAATGTAGGTTTCCTACAGCTCAGTTAACTTCGAATTTTGATATGTGGTTCCATCATTGGCTCATACTCTCTTAAGCAAATTGGATACTTTCTCTTAAGCGAATTTTGATATTGTTTTTATAAAAAAATAATTGCATTTGAAAGTTATGGTTTAAAATCTATACTAATTTTCAAACTTCAAAATGTTTTATTTATCTCTTTTAAGGTATGAATGTGATGTCAATTAGATACTTATGTCTGCTATAGTATGGGTGTTAAATGTCGATTCAATATATTTAAGACAATTTAGATTTCATTTTTTTTATTTAAAAACAGCGCTTAACGCATCAAGGTATATGGCATTCATAATTTGATTTTGATTGTTGTTATTTAAATCTGTTTTATGTCATATTTAAATTGACATTTAATACCTAAATTAGTATAAAAAGATTTAATTAAAACAATATTAATATATTGAGAACTTAATTGAACTTTTAAAATTTAAGATAGATTCATAATTTGGGCAATAATTTTAAAAACGTCATAAATTATTAAACTTGGAGAGTTTTGTAATTTTTACTCCTTGAATTTAGAGTCAACTAAACGGTACCATTTTTTTCCTGTTGAATCATATGTAGCGTGGCAAGGAATTTGTCAGTTGACATTAATTTTAAATTCGATTTTTATTTTTAAATTAGAGTGATTGGTTGAATTAAAAATTGATTGGGTATTAATTTAAAATAAAGAATCAAATTATTTGACTTATAAATTGGATTGAACAATCGAATCCACTCAACTAATGATTAAATTAATTTTTTTAATTTTAATTTTTAATAATTTATTCAATCGAATAAAAAAACAGCTTAATTTAAAAATGATGACTGACCTGTCTAGTTTCAAAAACATCCTCTTTACCTATAGGCTTTTGAGAATAGAGATACCCTTGACACTATTTTTGTTCCACTCAGCCTAACCCAAGTAAAAATATGACCTATTCGGCTTTTGATTACTTGTAAAAAGTATATTTTGGTACAGAGTTTATTAAATGAAAATAATAGCAAGTAGCTATATAATAGATATATATATTAAGATTATTGTATAAATTTTTGTTATTTGCTTATGAAATTAATTTTAAACACACGATGCTTCAAATTTCAATTATGCAACAGTAATAATATGAATTTAAAACAATAAAAAGTTATTAATCGTTGTATTTAATTATACTACTATTATTTAGTAATACAGAGTTGAATGAAGAACAAAAAGGAAAATACAAAATTAAGTGAATGATACTTGTGGGAAATAATAATAACTCTGTAAATTACAATTTGGAAATAACTTAGTTTCTTAATGAAAGGTCTCTTACTCTGAAAAGTAAAGTCTCATCATCATTATCATCACGCATAAACTAAAAACAAGATAAACCAAACATCATTAAATACAAAATCAAGCTCTGTCCGAAACTATTTTTGCAACCAATTTTTTTTTTTAAAAAGAGTTGTCTGAAAGTGAAAATTTTAAAAGAAAAAAATAATTAGAGGTTTAATGGGGTATTTAAAAAAGGCGATTATGGAATTACTGTAGGGTCATCAAGTCACTGTATTGGGTTTTTATTTTTCGAGAACTTTCTTTGGTTTCTCCATTAAAAATTGTTCATCTTCTCCTTTTTTGTTTTCTTTTTTCTTTTTTTACGCTTTTCATTTGCATCGAATCCATTTGTCTTTCATCATGCACCTATTTTCCATCTTAGCTAAGACGGTAAGTTCTTATACATTTGGTCTTTCTTTTTCCTCATTTGGATTTTGGTTAAGTGGGAAGTGTAGGAAAAAAGTAGCTGAAAGTTTTGGGTTTTGCTTGGTTGATTTTCTTTTTGTTTCACATTTTCCTACTGACCAAACAAAGGGTAAAGATAGAATGTTATTTTCCAGTATCTATGAGGATTTGCATATACAATTTACTTAATTATTAGGGTTTATGACATTCATCGGTAACCCCTTTTTTATTTTTTGAAGTGACGCTTTCTTTAAGGATCAGCATTTCAGTGAACTCTGTTGGACTTGAATTTGAGATGTGTAAACTATTTGAGTATTTGGAAAGACAGCAACATGCACTGAAGTTTCTACTCTTTATTTATTGTTTTTAATAAAATCCCATTAGATGATCTGTTAAAATATACTATACTATTGGATTTGGGATATCTATTTTAAGGCTGATGTTTCTTTTTGATCCTGGTGTGTTCATGTATATGTCTTCAAACATACTGGCTTTTGAAACTAGATTGTGTCTGAGTCACAAAAAAGACTACCTACAGAAGATAAAAGTGGTGCTGGTATCAGAATTCATGATAACAATGGAGGAGAGGAATCCGCGGCCGTGCGATTTGAAGGGGAAGTGTCACTGGGAGATTTAATATGGCTCAAACTCCTTGGGAAAACATGGTGGCCTGCAGTGGTATGCCTATTGCTGTGGTTGTTTGATCTTGCAACTAGTTCTTTTTTCCGGCCTTCTAAAGATTAATTAGCATTTGGAGCAGAATTATGTAGTTCTGTGGATTTTATTTGTCGATATTGTTTCAGGTTGTTGATGAGAGAAGTGTTAGTAAGAGCAGTAAACCTGGAAAAAAATCAAAGGGGGAGGTGCTTGTGCGTCTATACGGGAGCCATGAGTAGTTAGTTCTCTATTTCCTTACTTGGAGATTGTAATTCTTTGAGGAAAGAAAGATTGAAAAAGCTGTTTGATATTTGTTCAATTTTGACAATTAAAAAAAATGTAAGGATTTAAACCTGTCAATTTGTCCCCTCTGCAGCTCATATGCAGATCCTATGAAATATCGTTCCGAGTTTAAAACGGTAAGTACCCATCTTGTACTTCCGTCTTTTGTTGATTCAAGCGTTTATGTTAATTAAATTGAATAGTTATTGTAATCAACTTATTTAATGATTATCTTCACATGATGTTTCTACATTGACAGATTCTAGAGCAGAATAACGGTAGTTATTACGACATTCTTGAAAAAGGTTTGGAGCAGGTAATAGATTTCTTCTTGTCTCTTTGATGTTGTTTTTTCTCAACAATCTGAAGCCTGTCATACTTAGCAAATTGTTCCTCATGTTCGTAATATATGGTTCTCACATCATTTTGGATATGGCTGCAGTTTCGCTCTCGCCTGAAATCTAGTAAACCAAAGGGGCAAGGATCTAAGGCTACAGGTTTGGCTTCTTTAGATTGCTTATCTCTTTTCCTAATCAGATTATTGTGTACTGTGCTGCGGTTCTATGATATGTTAGTATAGCTTTATTGCAATAAATACCTTGACTGTCAATATATGATGTATAATATTCGAAGTGATACTGTGGCTTGGTTATCCTGAGAGAATGCTATAGAAGCAAAGAACCAAGCATTAGAGACATTGCTTTTACTTTTTTCACCAAAACAGAAATCAGCTTCACTTTCCAGTTTTGATATAATCAGCTTTCACAAATTACCTCGGTATGATAGTGTCGCAAATGAAACCTGCTGTGGACTTCAATAAGTACCGTTGCTGCAGTTCCATGGAACTTGGCTATTGGTTTTTCACATGGTCATTAACAACTGTTTAGGAACTTCGGACTTCAGAGAACCGATATCTTTCTCTTTGGTTTCCCAAATATTTAAATAAAGAAAAGTTGATAACTTCCTAATATGCCTTCTTGTTTACGATAAAATCTTCACAAAGTCATCACTCTCTAGACTTTAGACTCATGAGTAAATCAGCATGTTATGACGATATGCTCACTGAGTTGTGTTTCTCAGATGTTTCATAATATTCAAAGGATTGCCATATTCGAAACGGATTTCGATGTTCACATCTCATGTTTATTGAATTAACATTTTGGATTAAACTTGCTGGAAGTTTACATTCTTTAGCTCCAAGTATACATTTGATATTATGAAGATTTATATTGTGGATTAGCAAACACAAGAGCTGAAGAGAAAGAGACCGCAAAAAAGAAAAATCCCCAGCGAAAAGGATCGAATGTCGAGGAGAAAGCTAGTAAGAAACTCAAGCGAAAGAGCCCTAGTACCGATAAACAGGGTAAGAAAAAAGCCGATGAGCAAGAGGGGCCCCTAAAGAAACAAAAGAAAAATAACCAAACTGTGGAGCCAAATAGTCGAAGTGCCAAGGCAAAGCCTAAAAGTTCAACTTCCAAGGAACAGAAAAAGAGCAAAGCTTCGAAGCAAGGCAAGGAACAGAAAAAGCCGAAGCGAAATAAGCCGAACTCCATTGACACAAAGAGCAGAACATCCAAAGAGAAAAAGCTGTTAGAGGAGACTGATGACCAAAGTTCTGTGAGTATTCAGTTGGTTTTCCCCAAAAAATTTCCCTACAAGTTTTTACTTTGTTCTTAATACTAAATTGTATCTCTCAGGAAGGATCTTCACCCGGAGAATCTCCCAAGTCCGGTGCTCGACGAACTAGAGTGATGCAAGGTTTGGGTTTGATCGCACCTCCCGGTTCACCATTCCATAAGAATGGACTCATATAAGCCAAGTTTGTCATAAGTTTTGCCAAAACTTGCTCCATGGCATGATATTATTCCAGTCAATTTGTGATGTGACTTAAATGAAATTAGCTACAAAATTAAGTTCATCCATGAACAAAGACAGATTTGCAATAGTAGCAGCTAATCCACACTTTCCTAAAATCTTTTGTAGCAATTGTTGCGAAGTAGCTGAAAGTTATTCAACTGTGCTCTCAAATCTCATTGAAAGTTTTTTACTCTGGGATAAAATAGGGTTGGGCATTGGCATTGCTTGTATTGATAATTACAGAAAAGGGTTGGGGGGCAGCTTTAAAGGAACATCCGTAAGAGAGAACAGTGGTTGAAGATGTTCCCTTTGCCTTAAAAAGGACCTTCCAAAATGGTGTCTGAAAGAAACCAAATGTCCCATCTCTTTACCGTCATATCGTTTCCATTGCTTTCCTTAACTTTGTAACATCATCAGCTTTTGGTCTGGTTTTTCACAATAAGAGAGGGGAGAGAGTAAGTTTTGTGTTCCAAGTACGAATTGCAAAGTGTCGTTTTCGGAAGTTGGTCCCTCACACACACAGCCTTGCGTTTTAGGCAGTGGAATATGGGAAGGACGTCATCAGAGCTGTGTCTCCCTGCCTGCTGTCACTCAGATCTTCTCTTGTTTTTACCTTCTAGGTTAAGTTACTTTCATTAATAACTTGAATTCTAAATTTCTTAAACCTATCGAATGTTACAATTTATTTTTATTTCGAATTTATCTTCTGGTGTTAAATTATTTGTCCGCTTCAATAAGTCTGATTTGTCATGAGCTAACTTTGGAGTTAATGATTTTTGTCCACACAATTTAAATTTTGAGCATTGATACCCTCACGGTTGATTTGGTTTTTTGTTTTTTCGTAGTGTCTATTACTGCTGTTTTCTTACTTATAATTTATAATTTTATTTCAACATAATTTTAAAAATTAATTTAACATTTTTTATAAAACTCTAAAACACTTTAATCCTAGATTTTAAGGTAGTGTTTGAAAAATCACTTAGTAATTGGATTTGAGTGTAATTGCTTGTAATTACACAAGGATGACATGTTTGGATAACCATTGTAATTGATAAATCTCACCGAATTAGTGTTCCAAATTTTAGGAGGGATTGTGAGAATCGGAGTAATTACGTAGTAAGTTACACCCATATTCAAATTTAAATAATTACTTTTATACAATTATAAAATAAGCATGAATATGTATGAGTATTTGGGATGATTATGACAAAAAATATCTTGTATTATAAATCCTGAAAAATTATATTGTAAAAATAATTTGTGTATTTTATAAAGTTATAACAAAAAAATTATATTATTTAAATCATAATTTTTTAGTTAGCCAAAAAGTTTTATTATAAAAAACAATTATATGTTATAAAAATGTTATTTATAAAAAGTTATGGCCAAAGTATGAGTTTTTATTTGTGTTCATGCAATATATTATAAAAATAATATACCTATTTATAAAAAAATGTTATAGTTTTTTTATTATAACTTATGAAAAATAACTTTATAAAGTTATCTCAAAAAATTATATTATAAATTTTATATTACTTTTTACTTAATTTACGTATTATGAAAAAGGATAATTTTTTTCTCTAAATTAAGTTTATATAATGTTTTATGATTAAAGCACTATTTGGAATGTGAACTCAAATACTATAAGGCTGATGTTAATCATGCATAGAAAAGATATTTTTTTGCACCATATCGTGGGATATAATGCCATTTGAGAGAATAGTGCCAGACACAAGTACCATAGACAAGTCACAAACTTTTTAATTTGAGATATTTAAGGCCTCAAAATGTGATTAAGAAGACATTTATTGTTTTTAAAAGATATTTCTCATATCAACAATATAGCCCTAGTATAACATAAAAAAACAATGTTGGATATAGTAGTATGTTGCATATTTCATAACTTCAATAATAGGTGGAATTGATATGATCCATACTTCGAATAGTACATGAAAGAGATGATGATGAACTCGGTTAAGGACCAAGAGATGATAATAAGGAGCATATGTTAAATATTAAAAAGGGTATAACCCAATATATATGAATTGGAGTAATTACATAAAATTGCTTGTGTTGTTTATTTTTCTTGCTATTTTTTAGTAATTGTATTATCAACTACTTTTTTACATTAACATAATATATATAACAACCCAATTTTATTTGTTGTTGCTTGTTTAAAAATTATGTAAGTGTGTAACTACAATTTGTACTACCAATATGACATAAAGAATTACAATGTAATTACACTCTATTAACCAAACACATCTAAAAAATTAGAATTATATGTAATTACAAAAGAATATACTTACAACGCTAGTAATTACACTTTCATTAAATTATTTTGTGTTTTTCAAATATACCTTTAATCTTAAACTGATATTTTAAATCCTAACCCTGCATTTAAAAGAAAACTAGCTAAACGAGGCTCTAGGATGTCAACTTCCAATAACAATGAGGACGACGGGGCTTCTCCGACGGATGGTCGTAATATCAAAAAATTTCGACCTAAATAAAAAAAGAGAATAGCACCGAAATTCATAGTAGATCTAGATTCGGTACTGACACAAATTGTATCTTAGAAGGATTTGTTCCTGGGGAATTATGTCGAACCTATGGAAGGAACTGGGGGAGACGGTAAAGAAAATTTTGATTTTGAAGAAGGAGATTTCACTAGGACCCTAGTGAACAGAATACCCGCGATCGATTTTTCCGACCGGGTATAAGAATACTTGTTAAAGGGCATGGAAACCATTGTTGTGGTTAAACTTTTAAGGTGGAGCATTGGATACATTACTCTTTAGAATAGGGTTTCAAGTCTATGGTGACCTTCTAAGTCGTTTCAATTTATGGATGTAGAGAATGGCTATTTTTTTTTGTCCAATTTCAAAGTAAAGAGAATTATGAGAAAGTGCTTACTCAAGGTCCTTGGATTGTCTTTAGTCAATACCTCATGGTTTAACCGTGGTCACGAGATTTTAATCCACTCCAACATTTCCCAATGGTCGTTGTGACTTGGATTCGGCTACCAGGTCTACCTGGTTATCTGTACAACAAAAAAATTCTGGAGGAGATAGGGGGAATGATAGACAGGGTAGTGAAGCTTAATTTTAAAACTGATAAGAGGTTGAGGGGACAGTTTTCCTGATTGGCAATATTCTTTAATCTAGATAAGCCTCTAATTTCACAAATATTGGTTAACGGCAAACCTCAAAGAGTTAAGTACGAGTCCTTACCGCCATCTATTTTTCATGCAGGCGTTATAGCCATGTTAAGTATTTGTGCTATTTTTTGACCGATTATAAAGGGAACGCTAGATAAACTGAGGGATTAATGAAGGTTGAACTTACGGTTGAAGGTTCGGTGAATGAGGCAACGAAGTTTAGCACTTAGATGATCGTGGAGAGACGATCACACTGGAACCTTAGAGATTCGCGTAAATCGACGGCCAAAATTTTGGGTGGTGATAAAAATGGCTCCATATTTAGGGTGTTAGTTTTGGCAGATAACCAATTTGGGGAAAAAAAGATACCATGGCTAATTTTTCGGTGTTCAATTTTAAGAAGGGGGATTTTATTAAGTTAATTAAACATGCTGAAATTGGGAAAGGGGATAAGGTTGTTGGGCTAGTCATTGAAGAAAGCGGTTTCGTTAAGGCAGGCCATAGATGCGTTTTTGGACTTGAGAGCAGTCCAAAAATGTGGATGTTGACTATTTAAGAGTTGAATCGAACGGGTAGCTAAAGTTAATAGAGCCTTAGCTATTGTTAGAGTTGTTAAGGTTGGGAAAAATGATGCTTTTATTAGGCTAGTTTTAGAAGCTTATGGCTAAGTCGATGGCAACCTCAAATTGGTCAATGGCTGGTCAAACACAATTGGTAAGTCTCCTTCAATTCACGAATTTTATTTGGTTAATGAAAATGTTGGCTTTTTACAAAATATAGTTGATTGCATGGAAAATATCAAGAAAGGGTCCAATTTCACTAGAGGCTTTCAATTAAATGCTAGTTCGCATTTTAATTCTACCTTTGAGGGTCCGGTTGAAACGAGGGTAATTTTAAATTTGAACTTGTTAGATCCTGGGAAACACTCGAAATTTTTTTTAAAGAAAATCTTGGACCAAATATCGTTAGTCCTTTAAAGGCCGAAGACTCAGTTAATTCTACTTTCGGTTTATCATCTTTAAAAGTGCGTGGTTCAATAGGTAAAGGTACTTCGGTTCGAAAAGGTAGGGTCCTAAATAAAATTATAAGGAACAGTGGAAAGCGGTTTAAGACTGCTAAAAATACCATAGTTTCGTTTTCAGATTTGATAATTTTTATGGTAAAACTCATTAATACTCTGATTGAAACTGGTATAATAAGCCAATGACGGTCCTAGTAAGCAAGAAATAGGGTGTTGAGACTGACTCAAGTCAGTAGAGGTTGGTTAATTCATTTGGGGTTCGTCGAAAGGGAAAAGGAATATGGCGCTTGTTAGTTGAGAGACTATTTGTCAACCACGATCCTGTGGTGGTCTTGGTTTTAGGCTTTTGAAAGATCATAATATGTTATTTTTGATGAAGCTTGGATTTAATATTGTGTCCAACTCTAACACTTTGTGGGTTCGGGTCCTAAAGTCGAAGTATGGGGTTCCAAATAGATTGTCAGTGTCCTTGAACTGGGGGCGATGCTTTTTTCTTTGGAGAAGTCTTTCTAAAGTCTGGCAACTGGTAAAGGAAAATCTTTTATGGTCAATTGGGAATGGTGATTTAATCAATTGCTAGCAAGATCCTTGGATTCTGAATTATGGTCCTTTGATTAATCATATCCGGGCACACCCAAATATGGAAATAGAGTGCATATTTTGTGAAATGGTTACGGAGGAAGACTCTTGAAACCTTGATCTATTTTGTTTATGGGTGTCGAAAGATGTGATTAGGCATATAATGAGTATTCTTTTGCCCCATCCAGAAGTAGGTTATGATAGAATCATTTGGGCTGGGTCTTCAAACGAATCATTTTTTTTGTAAAAAGTACTTATTAGAAAATTTGAGAGGGGTCATGGAATTCGAAAGATGCAATTTGGCAATTATCGTTGAAGTTTAAAGGTTCTCAGAGGGTTAAATATTTCATTTGTCTCACTCTCAAATAACGTTTACTTACTAATTCAAAGCGTTTAAAGAAAAGGGTTGGGTCGGATGGTTCTTGTGGTTTATATGGATGGGCCTCTAAATATACCTTACATGCCATTCGCGATTGTCTTGCAGTTAAAGACATATGGTCTCGAATAATACTAGTAGATAAGTTTAATACTTTTTTATATGAGGGGTTTCATGAGTCGCTAGCTGCCAATTTACAAAATAAACTTAGAATGCAATTGAAAGGGGTGGATTGACAATGCTTCTTTAGTATGTGATCGACTCTGGACGTACTAACGTTTAGAGTACGAAAACTACAGCTAAAAGATATGGAATCGAGGTGGTGTCCTCAAGTATACGAATAAGGTTGTAATATAGTTATAACGGAGTAGGTGAGTACTCTGAGGGTCGTACCCAATGGAGATGAATAATAATAAATTAATTTTAACCTAAACGCAAATAAATCTAATTAATACTTTAAACAAATTATATTACGATAAAACATAAAAGAATAAATTTTGGATTTTGATAAATAAAGAAGACTTCAGAAAACTAATTTATAAACTTAATCAATTCTAAACATGGGTGTAACGACCCGATAGTTAGGGGTGTCAGATAGTGCATTCCCGGGACTTTATTCCCGTAAATCGAACTCGTAAATATTTTAATAAATATATGCAAAACTAGTTATGTAGTTAATTAGGTTCCGTTTAAGCGAATTTGCTTGAATTAAGAACTATTAGAGTATAAGGACTAAATTGCATATAGGATAAAGGTTGAATTATAGATTAAAAATTAATTAAAGGGGCTAAAGAAGCAATTATGTCTTGTTCCATTAAGTGGATGGCATTAATGATGATTATATATATTAACTTATTATATATTATATGTTATATTATATAATAAGAAATATATATGTATATATATTATAATTATAATAAAATAAAGTATAATAAAAGAAAGAGAACATGCAAAAGTAAGAAAGAAAAAGAAAGAAAGGGAGAAAGGAAGAACCACGCACGGCCATAAAGGTTTTTAGGTTTTAAACTTTAATTGGTTAGTCAATTTAGTCCATTTTCTTGTAATTTTTATATTTTTGGAATTTTGATGTTAAGTACTACCCGACTCATGTTGAAATTTTAGCAATTATTAAGATTTTAAATGTTGTTAATGTTGAATAGTTTTAGTATTAGGAATTAAATTGATAGATTTTTAAGCTAGAAATGGAAAATGATTAAATTGTAGAACAAATTGTAAATTTTGTGTATTAGGAATTAAATTGTAAAAAAATAAAATTTAGGGGTTTATTTCAAAGTGAAATTAGTGTAAAAATATAGAATTAAATGTGAAGAATAAAAATTAGTATTGGTTTAAGGATTAAATTGGAATATAAGCAATTATTGAGTGAAAATTGAAATATTCAATGTGAAATTGATTTGTGTTGTATTGATCTATTTTAATTGTTTTAATTCTGTAGCTAACGTTATACTGAAATCCTCGACTAAAAAGGAGAAGGATAAAATTGACATTGAATAGCTTGGAATCCATGGTTTGTGTTTCTATAATCCGAACTAAATTGTAAATTATTGCATTTTGATTTCTTGCATATGGTAAGCATTGGAGGTGAGAACTATTGTATTTTACAATTGAAATGGATTGACTTGGTATGTGATGAATTTATTGAAATGATATTGATTAAATTGAATAGGTATATATGTGATAATGTGCTTATATGAAATTTGATATTGGATATATATATTGAAAGCGAAATGGAACCCTATTAACTGTATCGGGTTGAGTCAGATATAGATGGTATGCCATAGGATAGGAAGAGTTCGGGGATTTCTTCGACTTCGAGTCGATGAGGCATTGGGTGCCAATTTGCTTCGGTTTAATCAATAAGACACTAGGTGTCAATTTATATAATGCTGGGCACAATTGTTACTTCGGATTATTCTGATGAGGTACTAGGTGCGAACTGGTGTGTTGATTGGATCCGTGTATCTGTCCGAGTTTGAATTGTGTTAATAGAGGTAAATAAATAATAAAATTTTATAATTGATATTGAAATGACATGAAATGTGAAATATGTTGTGAACAAATGGAGTATATGAGTTATGTACTCATGAATTAAATATGAAATGGATAATGCCATTATTTAAATGAAATGTGGATTGATATGTGAAAAGCTAATTATATAGCCAGTGATGTGTATTGAGATATTTGTTAAACAAAACAAATATGGTAGCATGTGAAAATTGAATATGGTATGAAATGATACGGTAATAGGCATGAAATTGAAATAATGGTATATGACAAATATAAGCTTAGACAATAGTATGTTCATATAATTCAAATTATGCATTTTTGTATCATTATATCTTTAATTGTTCGGATTATAGAAATATCACTAAGTTTTACTCAGTGTACGGTTTTGGTTTTTCAATGCGCAGGTTAGGTACTTCTATTTTGATCGCCGATTCAGCATTCAGCATCCCGGTCTCAAATGTGGTGATGTTTATCTTTTTGTGTTGACATGTACCTAGGATGTCTAATTGATAGTTATTTTGTAGATGAATTGTAAATAAAGTTATAAGTGCAATGTTGATTTGAGTATATAAATGTATGTTTGTGTTTGAAGTCATAATTTGGCATGTTGTTTGAACCAATGCTTGATTATGTGTATGTGAATATAAGTTGACGTTTTAGGTATATATGAGCTAGGCCAAATTGATGGGTTTTGGCATGTTTAAAATTTTGATTTGAATGATGCATTGATGATATATTTTGATGATATAAATGCAGTACAATTGAGGGTACATTGATTAGGCACCTAGGATGATTGTTTTAACATGTTTTGCGTGTGTTTGATCGTGTTTTGAATAGATTAAACGAATGGTTTTTGAGTTGCTTAATGTCCAAGCAAGTAGGAAATGGTAAACTTGTGGTTTAAAGCACATTTTAGGTCCACACGGCTAGACATACAAGCGTGTGACTTGACCGTGTGAGACACACGACTAGCACACGGACGTGCGAGGCCATTTTGAGGGTTACACGGCTTGGCACACGGGCGTGTGGCTTGGCCGTGAGACCCAAGTCAATGAGTTACACGGGCACGGACATGGGCTGGGACACGGGCGTGTGTCCCTACTTCAAATGCATTTTAGGCCCCCAATGGCTTGAATTAGGGACTCTATGCATGTTTAAGGATGAATTATATTGTGATTATTGTAATGTTTCGAAACCAATAAATTAGATTACGTTTATTTGGTAATGCTCTGAAACCCTATTCCAGCAACGGATACGGGTTAGGGGTGTTACAATAGGTGATTAGCTCACTTCGTTGGTCATAACTAATTTCTATTTCGGGTTTATACTCAATCAACTAGTCATTACCCTAGTAACATCTCTCGATCTTCCACTAAACTAATAAGTAGGCAATAACTACTTATCTCTCAACCTTCCAGTCCAAACTAATTTGGGGATAAGGTGTTCATGGATAGGTCATACCAATTTTGGGTTAATTCCCACTTAAATGTCTTCCTAGGATCGTCAAGCCTAGGGTTTAAATTATTCCTCTACCAAATACCTGATCTACTAAGAAAACCCTATATAATAATCAATTAATCACACCTCTACTCACTGATCCCCCATAAGAGGATTAGTTCTTTATGGATCTCATGAACACAATAAAATTGATGATAAATATAAACATAAATAACAAATTAATAGAAAGGTTTAAGAGATTCCTGAATTGTATTGATTGAAGCACAGAATCCAGAATAGTTTGATCATGTTTACTACTCACGTTCTCTGAATAACATAAATAGAAAAGAACTGAAATAATCCTAAAGCCTAAAAGAAGGGAAAAACTTAAAACTAAATTTACAAAGAAAGACTTAGAATATAAAAGTTGCCCCCAAACAAGTGTTTTAATAGCTTATTTATAGAGTTAGGGTTGTCGTCGTCCTCAACCCTAGGTCAACTGACATTCTTGTGTTTAATTTCCATTGCGCAGATGAAAACACTACAGTCATAAGTGTTCCCCGTATAAGGCTGGCGTCATGACACCCTAGTACTTGTGTCGCGACATAGAAGGCAATATGCATGCTTCAGGGGTGTGTCGCAACATCTCTTGGCTGTGTCGCGACACCAAATGCAGTATGGTAATTCTTGCATTCTGATCCCTATGTTGAGACATTGAACTTCTCGTGTTGCAACACAACGACCAGCCTTGAGTTCCTACGCCTTTGAGCGGTCTCCTACACACTTAGTACATTAACTCACCTTCAGGCCTCATTCAGCCCTTAAGGTCAATAAAAGACTCAAAATACACTTTTTATTGAATTTATACTGAACTAAGAAAACGTAACTAAAGCATAATGAAAATGCTTGTATTCAAACTCCTTAAGTATGAAAACTAGTTTAATGTGTTGCATCGTATTACGATAGATCAGTATGGTTGCCTGGCGTATTTGGAAAAATCGTAACATATTTGTCTTTCAGGGAATAACGTGGAGTGTCGAGGAGTTGGTTAAAGTTTCATACAGTTGGGTTAAATAATATACCTTATACCATAAGGCAAATGTCCCTAAAGGGCAAGTGTCAAACTCAGCCCCACCTTTATCTGAGAATTGGATTCAATTGAGCACTGATAATGGCATAGTAGAAGAGGATTTCGGGGTTGCCATGATTGGGGGGTTTTATGAGACAGATACGGGAGTTGGATCCTTGGCTATAATCGGTTTATTGGAATCTATTCTATCTTAGATGCGAAATTACGGGACATTTGGAATGGTCTGATGATTGCATTAGATATAGGATTCGACAATTTGATAATTTTTTCAGACAGTCAAGAGGCGGCACAAGCTTTATAGAGTAAGTCTTCAAATGGTTCGAATTTCGCTTTAGTCAGAAGAATCCGACTATTATTGGCTAGGATGGTGCATTGGTCAATTCATCATGTTTTTAGAGAACTCAACAAAGATGCTGATAGGCTAGTGAAAATGATGGTTGGTTATAATGGTGGCCTTCAAATTTTTGAAACGCCTCCAAGGGGACTTGAATAAATATCTAAATAGTTCTTTGTAATATTTTTTCTTAAAAAAAAGCCACATTTGTTTGTGAATTCTTTCTCCGAAATCACACACAATTGCTTTCGCATTACCCTTAAATTATTATTTCAGTAATAAAATTATTCTTTACTTAAATATAATTATAAAAATGTATAAGCATGAATATTAATATCATTAATTATTGTTAGCTTTAACTTATAAAGCTTTTTATACAACTAACATTTAAAATAAAATTTTTCTTAAGTAATTTCATGAAAATATTATTAAAAATCTCATTGTAGATTTTAAGATTTTAAAATAGTAAAAAAAGACTTTAATAAAGTCAATTCAAAATAATTTCAATATGTTCCAACTTGTAAGCATTTTTCAAGGGTTAAATATGGTTACCTTACCTAAAGTGCCAATAGAGGTCGGTAGAGAACCATTTCCGGAAGTGTAAAGTGTAAAGTATATATTCTTCAGGTATCAATGCTGAACACAAAAAATATATACATATATATATACTTCTTTATGGTATCAATATTCTTTTGTTTCTAACGATTATTTTTGTAAAAAAAATATTATACTTTTCGATATTTCACCATGCAGCGTAGTAATTAAACACGATTTCTACATTCCAACAGTTATATTTAATCTTTAATGACGATGAACAGCTAAAAATTTATTCATTGGCACTCCAAAAAGCATGAAATTAATATTCAATCATCACAAAAAAAAAATTTTCTTACCTTCTCTCTCTTGTACATATTTTTGTGAAAGATTTATGTAAGCTTTATTCATTCTTACTGAAAGCTTGCGGTTTGTAAACACCTACCAGTTTTTTGTTTATACAAATTTACCATTTTGTAAGTTTGGTTCAATTAATCTTTACCGTTGAAAAAAAATAAAGATAATGGTTTTTATGTTATAGTGAACTGAAAACTTGTTAGCAATTGAGGTGAAGGTAATGGAGATCGATAGTCAAATCATTATAAATTATTGGTGTTAATTTTTTTAATTCGAAATAAATAAAATTTTTAATTATCTATTCACATTCTTTCGTTTTTCTTTTTCGAAAAAGGGAATAAACTTTTATTTAACAATTACTTTAAGGTTGAATACATAATTATCCCTTAGCATCATCTAAAAGTAGATTTCAACAAGAAGATGGATTAGAGCAAACACAGAACAAGTGATCTAAGCAATCAAGAGATCTTTTTTCAATTGAATAAGTTGAGAATTTTGAATCGGTTGTTACCTACTGTCGGTAGGAATCATGTGGTATAACGAGTGCCAAGGAAAGCATGAACCATGAGACATAAGTTGGGTCTGGAAACATACCGATTGAAACCAGACGAAATACAGTGTTCAAGATGTTAGAAAACGAAACAAATATCATTTTACAAACGTTGTCGGGACTGGTCATTGACACAGTCATTAGATGGTGATCTCACTTCTCTATAGTCTTCAAGATCTAGTGGGGGTCCACCCAACACTCTCACATGCAATTTTTTATACCTCCCCCCTCCCCCCTCCCCCCTTCTCTCCTGTCTTCATTTTAAATTTCTTTGGTCAAATAATAAACTAAACCCCTCAAAAAAAAAATGGTCCCATTTTTTGAGGTATAATATATTTACAAAGCTAAATTATTGTATGCAAAGTTTTAAAAAAAATGCAAACACAAACCATGACTGACACCGTGACATCAGGCATACATGGACTCAAGGCATTGAAAAAAAAAACAGAAGCAGGCTTTGAATCATCATAACAATGACTATATTATCGTGTTGAAGTGACCAATATATATACATATGCAGGCGATAGCAGCCCAGGGACGACGTCGATAAATATGTAAAAAGAGAAAAGAAAAGAGAAACAAAGGGGAATGCGTGTGAAAATGAAGCAATGAAACAAATAGTGATGTATATAGAAATATAGTCCCACCGAATCACCATTTTCATGATTAGGTCCTGCCCTGCTCCGACAAAAGCTGTCGGCGCCAACTACCGCCCGCCGTGACTTTTTTTTTTTACCATTCAAATCGTTTCATTCAAAAGCTTAATTAAAATTTACTATTTAATTTGAGTTTTGACCATTATTCTGTTTTTTACTTGCATGTTCTTTTATTATTATTTTCACTCTAACCAAGTCCCACCTCGGATAACGATTATTCACTTTTACTTAAGTCATTATCAACAATATCGATAAAAAAGATAAAAAAGAAAGACCAAGTGCCTGTCTACTTCTTTTACTTTCACTTGTTCTAGTTTGTAAACTAGAGTTGTCTTCTCCCCTCATTCTATTTTCTTTTTCCTTCTTCTTTTACGCTATATTATCGCAAGGGAAAAGATGTTTCCTGTGAAAAGTTTCAGTGGGGTTGAGAATAACAACAGCCCGGTCATGTTAATGGAGGGTGAAGATTCCTTTAAGGATTTATCAGAGAGAAAATCAATGGAAGCCTGTAAGAGTCACAAGGAAGCTGAAAGGAGGCGCAGGCAACGTATCAATGCCCATTTCTCCACTCTCCGTTCTGTCCTCCCCAACACCACTAAGGTTCTTTTAACAAAACAAAAAACAAACAATGCTACTGTTAGTGTTACGATTGATGTTGTTTTAATGTCTTTGTTTTTTTGGAACAGACGGATAAGGCGTCGTTACTGGCGGAGGTTGTTCATCACGTGAGGGAGCTAAAGAGGCAAGTGGAAGACGTAGGGCGGCGCGACCGCGACGGTTGTTGTAGTAACAGCCGACCGGAGCTTGACACGTCGTGGCCGTTTCCTGGGGAATGTGACGAGGCGACGTTGAGCTTTTGTGACGAAGGAGGGAAGTTGTTAAAAGCGACGATTTGCTGCGAGGATAGGCCGGGTTTGAACCACGATTTGAGCCGGGTGATCAGGTTGGTCCAGGCTAAGGTGGTTCGAGCTGAGATGACGACGGTTGGTGGGCGGACCAAGAGCGTCGTGGTGATGCAATGGAGCGGCGATGAGGAGCAAGTTGGACCGTTGAAACGGGCTTTGAAGGATGTGGTGGAGAACCGGGTTTCTAGGTTGGCCCAAGGGACGGGAAGTAAACGGGCTCGGGTTTTTGGGTCGAATAGTGAAACTGGACATGGGTTTTTGGTAGGTTGAGGAAGTGTTTGATTTTGTTGATGTGATAATGCCATAATGGTAAATTAGAAAATAACTTGAATATTATAAGGTTAAATTAAATGTGTATATATATTATATTATACTCTCAATTGGTTAATTTTGAGGAATTTGGGATGCTTTATTATTATAGTATATATAAGAGAGGTTTCTTCAAGTTTTCCTTATTTATCTTTTCCCTACTATTTATATTTATAACAAATAAGGCATGCTTGTCTACTTATTTGGTGCTTTCTTTTTCTTTTTGTTTGTCAACTCTTTTAACTCCATATGTTATTTTTTAAATTAATGTCAATTTAAATTTTTACCACTTCTCCAGTGATTCAATTGATTATTTTCGTGTGTTATTAAGTTTTAATTTAAGCACGATGATTAAGTGTTAGCAAACATAACTAATTTGAGCAACAATGGGTTCTGATGGCAATACTGAAGGGTGTTATATGTTAGGCAATATATAAATTATTTTTTTAAATAAAAAAGACATTTATTAAAGAGAAAAATAAGATAAGAAATCAATTATAAAACAAGAAAAGCACCTAAATTCAAATCATGATGCTTATCCAGTACATCCAAACCTAGTTCCACTCATCAATATCCACATTAGCCAATTTCTTAGCTCTGGCAATATCCACAATATAGGACAAGAAATACATTCCGTGTAGTTTACTTTCCATAAAGTTATCTTTGCGAAAACATATAATCTTATTGGCATCTCTACGAAATGATAATGGATGGAGGTCAGAGGCAATAATAACACAATCTTTAAGAATTAATTTTGAATCCAAGACATCCAAATGACCAAGATAAAACGCTTGCCAAAAATGTTGATTATCGGTTTCCAAAGTAACACCATCCAAATGCAACGATTGAAACCAAGAAAGAACCTTATGCACAGCTAAAATTTCAGCCATAAAAGAATCAAAATTACTCTTCATGAAGGTCGCAATACATCTCACAGAACCACTTGTTTCATTGCGCACAATAGCAGCCCATCCCATATCGCCACTCTAGCGCTGTCAATATTACATTTAAGCATCTCAATATTCGGCTTTCTCCAACAAACGTCGCATCCCTCAACCGCCGGACGCAGGACTGACTGAGAGGAATGAACCATGCACGCCCCAATCAACATTGTAAAAATTCGTCCACATAATGCACAAGTTAGTCGGCTGTCATAGAAATTTGTTTCCAAACCATCACATTTATGCTAAACCAAATGCCCCATAACAACCCCAGCACACGCCTCCTCTTTTTCATCTTGCTGCTCAACCAGCATGCAAGCAACAAACTCCTTAACCGAACCATTGATGGGCACAAAACCAGTGATATCATATACCCTAAAATAAGAGAATGTGTTAATAAAATTTATAAAAATTAAACCCTCACAGCATATACCCTAAAATAGTAATAAATCATATCCAAGTGAAATCATGTACTAACATAGTACGTCGTGTGGGAAAATGACCAAACCACAGTTCTTAAATGATTATGTTAGTGGACGCATCACTATTCGCAATTACACATTTAAACATGATGTTAAAATAAATTAAATTAAAATTGAAAAGAGACATATTTTATAATATTTATTATAATTATAACAGTTAAAATAAATCTTTATAATAACAACAACTAAATTCAGGAGTCATATAATCAAATATATAAAAAAAGATTGAATCAAAGAGGTTAAAAAAATTCAAAGCATGAATGCTTCATTAGCTTTGATGAACACGTTTTATTGTAGTTTGAAATTTATTGCTTGAGAGGATAAAGGCAAAGCCACTTGTTTTGTAGCTTTGCATGACTAGCGAAGGGGACCAATATTTTTTTAGGTATTTGTTTTTGCTTGTTCAGACCCCACAAGGATTGGATAACTATTGGTGTTCCGTTTGCTTGGATAAGCATGCCTTGGTTGTCTTCGTCACCCTCTCAATTATGCCAACAATCCTGGAGAACAAAACAATTTAAAAATAAAATAAAATAAAAACACAAAAACCCCCAATCTGAAAACTTTACGTGATGATATGGAGAACACGATCATGGAAACAGAGTTATAAAAGGAAATTCATTATTACGAAGCAAATGCAAAGGTGGGAAGAGAAATGGCCTGGTTGATCCGTAAGTATAATAATCGTAAATTCAAGGAGTACAGCATATTCTGATATGGAAGTTATGTAAATTGTTTGGTGACATGTGAACTTGAATTCAGGCTTTAAAGCTCGATCGCTTGCATCGGCGACAAGGCCACTACGCGATACCCTCGATTCTTATCGCTGCTCACAGTCTCATTTCTCTGGGTTTACTACCGATGACTCTGTTCGCAGTTTCCCGAGGAAATGGCTTTGTTCAAAAGCGGTGCGTTTTGTTGATAATATTCTTTTCTCTTGTTTCGTTTCTTTTTCTCCCACAATGATTCCCTCCTTTTGATATGTACATATATACTTGGATAGATGAGATTGAATGATGTGGACGACATACAATCAAGGTCATCGTCTTCACCGGAGATCACTAGGTAAAATATGGCTTTCAATTTCTGTTGTTTAGATTATTATAAGATATTAGGTTCAAATTCAGTTTTTGAGCCTGTTGATTCTCCAAGCTTTTAATGGAAAGATGATTGCAGTCAATGAAATTCCATAGCCAGAGACCATTTCAGTACATATTCCCAGTTTCTTCATGTCATTAATAACCCCACGTTACTTAAGTTCTATTATACTTTTGGATTAGCTACTTGAAAGTTGAAACCATAGCATTCTCCATATCTACAGGAGGCCCTGTTGGGTATGGGTCCCACTATGTGGGAAACCCATATTTTCTGCCATAATGTTGTCTTTCTTTGATTTTGTCAAAAGCTAATTTTTTTTATGTGTGGGACGTGGGCAGCCTTTCTATTATTATTGAGTGTCAAATTCTCAATTTAAAAAGAGAGAAAAACAGAGAGTGGGATTGAAGCTCGTTGGAGAAAAAGAGAGAATAGAAAAAAATCAGTTTTTCAAGCTTGGTGCAGCAGTGATCAACTCCTCGATCGAAGGTCCATCCGTGGTTCGATTGAGGTGATTTTTGGACAGCAGCTAGGTGATAAGGTGTTCTTGACTTTGTACGGTCGGATTTTTCATCCGAGACTTGTAGCGTCGGAAATACCCATTTTTTCAGCAGCTACGTTTTTGGTGATGTTCTCTCATTTTTCTCTCTTTTGCTAAAGATTACATATTGTTAACCTTGTCGGAGTTGAATGCTTGTTGTAGGCTTGATATTGTGATCTTGTAGTCGAACATTTGATGATAGTAGAGCTCTTTATCGGACTCTAAAGTCCCGTGGTTTTTACCCTTGATTTAAAGGGGTTTTCCACGTAAAAATACCGGTATCTCTATTTATTTTTGTTGTGATTGCATTAGTTGATTTGTGGTTGATTAAGGTTGCTAGAGAACATATCTTGTGCTATTGTGCTTGCCATAATTTTTGACAGGAGTTATAATGAGAGAAAGAACACCGGTTGTGCTTTCGCTTTGTTTCGGTTGTTCGGTTTCTTCCCAACAGGCCCTCGGTTTTTGCTTCAAGCAATTCCCTAGGTGTAGGACTACAAGAAGTTACAGGCTCCAAATTGAACCTGTTTGATGAGTTGAAACAGAGGTTTCTGAGTTTTAAACATCACAAATATTTGTAAGTTCTACTTAGCAGTAGGGTCAAAAAATGAAGGTTCCCTTGATCTGATTTTTTCTTTTAATTCCTTGTAAATTTTCATTTTCAAACAGGGAAGAATTGGAGCATTTTGAAACCCTTAAAGAAGCTCAAACACCCAAGGTTATAAACCAAACCAAACCAAAGCCATTTATCAATTTCCCTCATCATGCTTCTTCTATGTGACCAATTAGACTAACAAGTTTTCAAAGACAGTTTATGGTGATTGCTTGTGCAGATTCCAGGGTGTGTCCTTCTACAATCCTTGGGTTTCGACCAGGGGAAGCCTTCATGATTCGAAATGTAGCTAATCTTGTTCCTCCACTCCAGGTATTATTATTATTATTTAGCCATGCTGTCTTCAACTTCATTGAATTTGACAAAGCAAGGAAAACACATACTACAGATTTCATTAGAATTTATCCTTTTCGCAGAAGGGACCTTCAGAAACTAACGCTGCCCTTGAATTTGCAGTAAAAACTCTTCAAGTAAGTGATTATTTATTGGCAAGAATACACAAGCAGCTGTTTATAAACGTATAACTTGTCAGTTTTCGTAAAATAGAGTATAAAAGGTAGATCAAAACTCAGAAAACATGGTTTTATTTTTTTATTACTAGGTTGAAAACATATTAATTATTGGTCACAGTTGCTGCGGAGGAATTCAGACCCTTATGAGCATGCAAGATAATAGTGACTCCAGGTGATGATATATGTTTTTCCTGTTTTAGCCTTAAACGAAGCCGCAGAATTTTTGGAGCCTTACCTTATTTGTTCATTTCGAGCAGTTTTATCAAAACTTGGGTTACTAATGGGAAAAATGCAAAGTTAACAACAGAATCTGCCGCAAACCACCTTAGCTTCGATCAACAATGCCGTCTCTGTGAGAAAGTCAGCACTCTTTTTTTAACATTTGGCATCACAAACTCCATAGTTATATGTATGTATTGGAGATGATAATTACATTGAATTGGTGTTGCAGGAATCCATAAATATGTCGCTAATGAACTTGCTAACTGTTAGAATTGTGTGACCCAAATTCTAAGAGATTGCTTGCAAGTCAAGTTAAACAAAAATATATTTTCTTTCTAGAAGATTTAGTATTTATTAGTATAATATATTTAGCATTTATTAGTATAGTTTATTTGACTTACTAATTTAGCCTATAAATAGGCTCCTTTACAATCTTAGAAAAAGTGACACCCATTAGATTAGAACTCATAACACATTCAGAGAATTTTGTGTTTACGTTTGAGGGTTCTTTGTTTTTCGGGTTTTCGGGGTTTAGTTTTTATCTCCATCTTTTGTACTCTTCATTCTTTTGCCATTATAGTAAAATTATCTTTGCCCGTGGTTTTTTATCCTCTTTTGAGGGGTTTTTCCACGTTAAATTTGTGTGTTCATCTTCTCAATTTCTTATACTATTTTTACTTGTTCGTTGCTTAATCGGGACGATCCTAACAAGTGGTATCAGAGCTAGTTTAACTTTCATAGATCAGCCCGGTCAGAGATGGCAGAAACAAGGTTTGAAATTGAGAAGTTCGATGGTGAGACAAATTTCAATCTGTGGCAAGTTCGGATGATGGCAATTCTAGTTCAAAAAGGCTTGAAAAAGGTTGTTACAGGGAAAAAGCCTGAGAATCTAAATCAAACAGAATGGAAAGAGCTTGATGAAAAGGCATTGTCTGCAATCCAGTTGTGCCTCGCGAATACAGTATTGCAGGAGGTATTGATGGAGAAGACCTCATTCGCCTTGTGGAAAAGGTTAGAAACTCTTTATGCGACTAAGTCTCTGGCTAACCGTTTAGTGTTGAAACAACGTCTATTTACGTTTCGCATGAACGAAGGTAAGCTTCTTAAAGATCACATCAGTCAATTCATTACTCTTTTAAATGATTTAAAGAACGTTGAGGTTCATATTGACGATGAAGATCAAGCTATGCTATTATTGTGCTCTTTACCCTCTTCATACAAGTCTTTCAGGGAGACCCTGATTTATGGCAGAGACAAACTCTCGTTCGAAGATGTGAAGGGTCATTTGTTGAGTAGAGACAAACTCGACAATGAGTTTGATTTGAATAGCAAAGCAATAGACAAGCTTCCGTTTTGGTAGCATCAAAGAAACGAGACAAAAGGTGTCGCTATTGCAAAAACTTAGGTCACGTCAAAGCAGATTGTTATAAACTGCGAAATAAAAGAGCTGCTGAGAGTAACGAGGAAGATGTAGCTGGTGCTAATTTGGTCGATGAAGGCGGTGATGATTTCTTGTTAGTGTCAACGAGCGATAACTCCAAGATTACGTCTGAGTGGATCCTAGATTCAGGATGTTCTTTCCACATGTGTCCCAATAGAGAATGATTCTCCACATACAGATCAGTTGAAGGTGGAGTTGTGCACATGGGAAACGATTCATCTAGTAAAATAATCGGTATTGGTACTGTTAAAATTAGGATACACGATGGGACGATTAGGACACTCTCAGATGTCAGGTATGTACCTGATTTACGAAAGAATCTCATCTCCTTGAGTATTTTAGACTTGAAAAGATGCAGAATCAACATCGAGTCGAGCGACATTAAAGTATCTCGTAGAGCTCTCGTTTTGTTAAAAGGTAAAAGAACCGGCAGTCTTTATATTCTGGAAGTTTTTACAGTGACCGGTGAAATCGGACGTCCCTCGTCCATTACGGAGTCAAAGTCAACTCATTTGAAGCGGAGGCAACTTGGTCATAGGAGGGAAAAAGGTATGACCGTTTCGTTGAAGAGAGGTTCTCTTTTGGATGCAGGTTTTGAAAAGTTAGGGCACTGTATTCGTGAAAATCAGACCCGGGTTAGTTTTGATTTGGCAGTGCACAAGTCGAAGGCTAGAAGTCTTCCAGCTTCTAAGCATAGATTCGACTCAGTTAATTCCCTGCATAGTTCAAGATAGGCCCGTGGCGGGTTTTGGCAAAGATGGCATTGAAAGAATTTGTGTTAAGGTGGAGATTGTTAGAATTGTGTGACCCAAATTCTAAGAGATTGCTTGCAAGTCAAGTTAAACAAAAAAATATTTTCTTTCTAGAAGATTTAGTATTTATTAGTATAATATATTTAGCATTTATTAGTATAGTTTATTTGACTTACTAATTTAGCCTATAAATAGGCTCCTTTACAATCTTAGAAAAAGTGACACCCATTAGATTAGAACTCATAACACATTCAGAGAATTTTGTGTTTACGTTTGAGGGTTCTTTGTTTTTCGGGTTTTCGGGGTTTAGTTTTTATCTCCATCTTTTGTACTCTTCATTCTTTTGCCATTATAGTAAAATTATCTTTGCCCGTGGTTTTTTATCCTCTTTTGAGGGGTTTTTCCACGTTAAATTTGTGTGTTCATCTTCTCAATTTCTTCTACTATTTTTACTTGTTCGTTGCTTAATCGGGACGATCCTAACACTAACATATCCCTAGATAAAAGAGAAGGTGAAGAAAGAGCTGCTGTTTGTTCATGGAGGATACTATGATTTTCTCAACTGTACATTTGAGAAGTGGACGCTTGATTCCAAGGGAGGCAGTGATGAAGAAAAGGGAAGGTTCTTCGTCAAAGATCAACAACTTTGGTGCTGACTGATGTGTTCTTGGCCATTTTATATATATATATTTGAAACCTGTACATTGCAAGAAAATGACAATAATACAAACATAATTTGAAAAAGTTGAACTCACGGTGTTTGATAGGTAAAAAGCAAAGGCTGCAAAGCTCAATTTTCAAATCAAACCACGCCCAAACATTATATTGAGCCAGCTACGATATAGTAGACCCAATTTACGAGAATAAAAACTAAAGCATATCCAACATGTAATTGGAAGGGATTGTAAAGCTAAGGATGCAATCTCGCTAGGATTGTCGATTACGGAAGGTAATGGCGCGGGATTATCATTTTATCGTCTGTATGTTTTGTCTCGCCTGAACGTTAAAATTTAAATAATATTTTTATGTAATTATCTCAAACTTTCATCTCATTTGATATCCATTAGTTATTTATAATAATTTAAAGGGTAAACTATATTAAAGTTATTAATTTATTAGTAATTTTACGTCATAATCACTAAATTATTTAAAAGTTTTCATTTAAATAAGTGAACTATTTGTAGGTTTTTCACTAGACTGTTAATTTTTTTTTTAAAAAAAATATTTGACTAGCGAGTTTCAAGTGACAATTCGATGATTAGTACGATGGATCAGTATTCATCAACGAATAGAAAAATACACCTTTAGATCTTAGTTGATTTGACAATCCAGGTTAGAGATCGGAGAAAAAAACTATTTAGATTTTGTTTCGTAGGTTTGTGATATTCAAAGCTGTTTCACGAAAAAAATTGAATTGTAGAAGAAAAGAAGAATGAGAGTTTTCAATTAGTGCAGGTTGTGTGAATAGAGAATTCTTACAATAGAGATTTTAACAACCCAATGACTTAAATGAAAATTTTTAAATAATTTAATTATTATTTTATAAAATTTTTAAGTTGCGTGACAAAAATGTAAAATTATTAAAAATTTAGTAACTTAAGTATAATTTACCATAATTTCAATGTGCACTGGTAATGCAATAATCTATAAACATCTAACTTAAATATTTTAAGATTTATCTTTTAAAAATTAAAAATTAAAAATTAAAAATATAAGAGTAAACTTATAATTTCAAAATATTGAGACAGGAATGTTCACTTTTTAAAAAAACTGCTTCACCATTTCCTTTCTCCACGAAAAATAATACTTTCCATTAAGAATGGATTATTTCAGAATTCAGCTTTTGCATTCTTATTGTTTCAAATTAATTATGTTTATAATTCAGCAAGTTTAACCATCATTTATGACTTCCACAATTCATCAATCAGCACTACACATTTGAATATTAATTATTAGTGTATTAAAAATTAGGGTAAATCACATTAATAGTTTCTAACAATTTTTTAAATTACATTTTAGTCATTTAACTTTTAAAAGTTATATAATAATTACTAATATTATTGAATTGTTAAATTTTGATCACTTATCCATTAATTTTTTTAAATTTATTGTTAAGAAAAATTTTAAAATGACATTTTAATTATAGTTTAGAGGCCAAATTTATTATTAACACTTTGAATTAACATTTCATATCATCAAAAATTGAATAATCGAAATGTAAATTTAAACAAAATTTAGAGACAGTGTGAAATTTATCCTAGAAATTAATAAATGAAGTAGTAATGGTCGATTGGATCCACCTTGGCATATAAAGTCAGTTAAATATCACTCCGAGGTCAAGAAAGGAATAATTTAAATTCTAAGGTATGGACATAAAATTTTGAGATCTTTAAGGGGTCAAAACATAATTGTAAAATCGAAGTAAAAAACAGCCGAGTGGAAAGAAGCAGAAGAAACAAAGCCTAAAAGATCGAAGCTGCAGTGCATAAAAACAAAGCAAAATCAAAATCGCAGGCAAATTCATAGAGGGAAGGAAATCGGAGGAGACGATTTGAACGGCGAAAATCATGATCTCTCAGTTTTTCGTGCTCTCTCAGCGAGGCGATAACATAGTTTTTCGCGATTGTCAGTTCCCCTTCTTATTATTTACTCTTTGGATCTAAATTTCATTCCTCTTTTTTTTTTCAGTAGAATCTTGCGATATATTTATTGGAATGAGATCCTTACTTTTAAGCTTTTTTTCTCTCAATAGTTAGTGCGATGATTGACTTTGTAGATCTGAATCTTCTTGTTTCATATTCGATTTTTGCTCTGTTCAGTTGGATGGAAAATATTTAGTGTAAGATAATTCTTTTCCTTTGCTGCATTCTGAATTATAGTTTATGCTAGTTTAGCTTTCAAAATTTCCTTTTATTTTCAACCATGATTCTCGAGTCCATTTAGATCAGCTTTCAGTTCATCTTTACTGATGAACGAATGATAGGCTTTGAATTGGTTTTGCATGTAGTAATTTAGCAAAATCAGTAGGAATAGTTGGCCTGGAAAGCTACATATCAATTTCTGGACGCTGAAATTCACGATGCCTATGGAAATGTCTTGACCCTTATTTAAATTTACAATTGGCACTTAAGCATGTACCTAATGGAAGATAATTGTAAATTATTATTTATAATATTGATTTATAATTGTGGTTTGATTTTATTGAACACAAAGATCTTTACAGCCCAAAACATGACACTGATTGAATGATTGTTATTGCAGATCGGGGTGAAGTAGCGAAAGGAAGTGCAGAGATTTTCTTCCGGAAAGTTAAGTTCTGGAAAGAGGATGGACAAGAGGAGGCACCCCCTGTCTTTGTAGGTATTATATTACTAAAGAATGTAATATCAGGCCGGATGCTTTTATGCCGGCTGGACAAATTATATGCATTAAATAGAATAATCAACATATTTGCTCTAGCTATCCCTCTTGGTATGCTTAGTTTTTAGATTGATTTAATCACTCCTATTATTTATCATGTATCTATGGCTGGTATAATCCAATGCACATTTACTTTATTGTTATAGTTTACAAGCTGGAGTAGTGCTTTAATAATTTTGTATAATTCTTTTCCATCAATAGAATGTGGATGGTGTGAACTACTTCCATGTGAAGGTTGTTGGGCTGTTGTTTGTTGCAACCACAAGGGTTAATGTATCGCCATCTCTTGTCCTGGAACTTCTGCAAAGGATTGCTCGTGTCATTAAAGATTATTTAGGGGTTCTAAGTGAAGATTCATTGCGGAAAAACTTTGTTCTTGTATATGAACTGCTTGATGAAGTCATTGTAAGTTCTTTTCATACTAAACTTTTCAGTTGGTATATATATATTTGGTCAAAGGCTTGCTACTCTTAATTAGCTACCAAGGGATTACTGCATCATGCCTTTGCTCAAGAAGTCGATACGAGTTTATAATAGATTGCGTTTTAGAATTGACTTGTACATCATAAAATTTAATATTCCTCTCCTATGAAATATGCATAAGGCTTTTCAAATTAGGTGAAGTATTTACCATTAACCATGTATTGTTCTTATGAAAAGATTCTAATAGGTTCTGCTTTTTTTTTCCACCAGGACTTTGGTTATGTGCAAACAACATCTACTGAAGTTTTGAAGTCCTACGTTTTTAATGAGCCAATTGTGGTTGATGCTGCACGTTTGCAACCTCTTGGCCCTGCTGCCATCTTTATGGTATGATGAAGTTCCTGATTATCAACCTTGATATAAATGGTACTCTCTTATTTTATCAAAATGCATTTGTGCGGATATTTATTTTTCAATTTTGGATGTATGCAGCAAGGAACCAAAAGAATGCCTGGCACAGCAGTTACGAAGTCTGTTGTAGCAAATGAGCCTGGAGGCCGGAAGAGAGAGGAAATTTTTGTGGATATAATTGAGAAAATCAGTGTCACATTTAGCTCTAGTGTGAGTGACTACATTGTTATTTTAATTTGGAAATATCTAAAGTGTTCTAATTTCTAGTTATTAGACATTTGGATTTCATTATTTTTCTTTTTCTTTTTTGGATTAGTAGAACTATTATCCTTTTTCTCCCTTAAAAGCTTTTGACCTGTATGTTCATCCCCTCTCTTTTTGAACTAAATAAAGTGAAAGAACTACCATTTTGTTCTTTCTCTCCCCGTTATCCTCAAAGTTTATTTGAACTCTATCCCTCATCAGTTGTTTAATTTCAGTTTATGATTTTTATCAAAAAAATAAAAATATACAGTCCACAAACATGCTCCCATAACATCGTGCATGATTAAATAAACTGCTAACCAATTCAATGATATTTTAAACAGGGGTATATACTGACTTCTGAGATTGATGGCACTATTCAAATGAAAAGTTACTTGTCAGGAAATCCAGAAATTCGACTAGCTCTTAATGAAGATCTGAGCATAGGAAGAGGAGGGGGAACAATCTATGGTACTGCCTTCACCCGTTCGTATTGCTTTTATATTTAACATATATATGTATATATTGAAAATTGTCTTTCCATAGAGGTGCTGTCTTCAAGGTTTTCATTGCAAACAGCTGAACAAATGTGTGGAAAGTATAACTTAATCAATAAGCACTATTTCCGTTTATTCAATCGCTTTTTGGTTAATGAAATTTTTTCTATTGTTTCTAGAGGATTATTTGTATATGATATTCAGCCATGATTGTCACTTGCAACTAGTATTTTGATATGAACGTTCTTAGCAATATTGGTTTAACCTATGTTTTTGTATCTATTATTCACCCACTATTTCAAACCAATGATTTGTCATTCTATTGGGTCTGCTTGTTGTGACAGATTATAGGAGTTCATCTGGTTCAGGCGCTGTGATACTCGATGATTGTAATTTTCATGAATCAGTGCGTCTTGATAGTTTTGACATGGACAGGACTCTATCTCTGGTGAGTGAAGATTTGATTGTAGCAGGTAGAAAATTTTGCAGACTGAAGAGATGTATTTGCATTTTTTAGTCTAATGTTTCGTTCTGCTATTATCTTTCAGGTACCACCAGATGGTGAATTTCCTGTCATGAACTACCGAATGACGCAGGAATTTAAGCCTCCTTTCCGTATTAATTGTTTAATTGAAGAAGCAGGACAGCTTAAAGTGAGCTTGTCTTTCTTGACTTGCATACATTATGATGGATTCATCATATGCTTTTCCCCATAATCCATAAGCATGCATATTTCCTGAAATAATAATAATAATTTGATAAGGGCCTATTTCATGTACAAGTAATTCATCAAGTTCTAATATAAATTTTCAATTCTAGAGCGTTTATTTCTGATTCCAATCTTTATGCTCCTCTATTAATTTTTTTAGGCTGAAGTTATTATTAAAGTACGCGCGGAGTTCCCTTCAAACATTACTGCAAACACAATTGCTGTACAAATGCCACTTCCTAAATATACTACTAGGTATTTTCCTTTTCTCTGGTCAATGTCAAGTTTGGTGGGACAAATAGATATATTTCCGTGGATTACATCTTTTGGACTTGTTCTTTCAGAGCTAGTTTTGAGTTGGAACCTGGAGCTGTTGGACAAAGAACTGATTTCAAAGAAGCTAACAAGAAACTTGAATGGGGATTGAAGAAGGTAAGGCTTTTTACAGATGTTTTGAGAAGGTTTTACCATCAAATAATTCAATTATATGGTAGCATTTTCCCTTTCAATCTAATCATCATTTTGTATTGCTTGACAGATCGTGGGTGGATCTGAACATACACTTCGTGCAAAGCTGACATTTTCACAGGAATCACATGGTATGCATTATCCATAATTTATTTCTTTTAAAGAATCATTTTTCTAAATTTTTTCTCTCTCAACTTAATCAATTCATTTGAGAAAATGTGTTAAGTTCCTTTCTCATTGATGAAATATTTATGGTTTAATTCAGCAAACCTCACAAAGGAAGCTGGTCCAGTTAGCATGACTTTCACAATACCAATGTATAATGTTTCAAGGCTTCAGGTAAAGATACTCTTACTGGTAGTTTCCTAGAGGATTGAAATGTCTATATTTTGGCTGATAAAAGCAAAAGGTCTAATGGATCTATGATAAAGCCTGGAATAGAAGATGACTTAAGAGGAAGAAGCAGTGCCTAAATTAGAAGTTGCTTAAATTTTTTTTTCTTTGTATATAATGCAATTGAAATATTATCAATGTTCAATGAGCAATTATTCGGGTTCAATCAATTGTCTGACTTCTTGACGGATAATGCCTATTTGGACTTGACTTGGGACCTTGTTTAGGATAATACCTAAGCCTTAGACCAGTGCACTCTCCGTTTGCATGTATGCATGTTTGTTGATTTAGTCACTTAGATCAGGGTTCACAACTCGTTTCACCAATTAGGTCTATATTTTTGCCACATCATGAATGCTTCCTATCACGATTTTGATTTAACAACACGAAGTTTGTCATTTAGTAGTAAAAGCCAACTCTCAAAGCATTTTTTATGGCACATAGGACAAAGATTCAAGTCTCCGCAATGTTTCTAAACCCTAATCCACTGTTTCAAAAGATTAGAAATATTAATATTGTTCTACTGCTGCAGGTGAAATACTTGCAGATAGCAAAGAAATCCAGCTCCTATAATCCATATCGATGGGTGAGATATGTCACTCAGGCCAATTCGTATGTTGCTCGAATATGATACAGTCAAACCTCTCTTTTTCTTTAATATGTTCTGTATTTGTTGACTCCCAGATGACACTTTTTTCCTTTTTTTTTTCCCTTTTCATTAACTGCTTTAAACATTTTTATCATGTAGCCATTACCTGATTTCTATGTTAGTGGTCTTTGTATTGACAATCTAGTACAATTTTTGGATGTTGCGTTTGTGCCAAATTCAATGTTTGCGGATGTTATTTGTTGATTCGCAAGCATAGAGCCGCTCTACTTACATTTAACTACCCTACATTAGTAAACCCTGCTATACTTGACCGGCACTGGCACTGGCCCCGGCCGTCACGGGCATGATCATTCTTGTGTTAGAAAAGATAAAACAAACATTCCATGCTTTCCATCTGTTACCTTGCATGCAGACTATTCATGGTTTCCAGGCCATGAAAGATCAACCCTTTGTATTTCCTTCCGTCAACTTTGCTTATATTAGTAGGTTCGCCCGGTCCAAGGTTTAAAAGAAAGGGCTTCTCTTTTCAAAGCCTGAGTACTATTATATGTATTCAGAATTTTTAATAGTTTTTGAAAAAAAAAGTATATTTATATTCATATTTATGTTTGAATATATCTACTTTCGGCTTTTCTTCATTTTGATAATCAAATGCTTTTAAAGACACCCAATGATCCTCATGCATGTTGGTTCCTTTTTCCATTAAAAACAATTTTTTCAAGTTCGGTTTCCAACAACTAACTCTTTGCATCCAATACAAGTTGTATTCAATAGAATGTTTGTACTTTTTGGTTCAATACCCCTTTGACAGAATTATGTTATTGAGGTCAAAGCTTTGAAAATAAAGTTATAATAAATAAATTTAATTACATTAAACACTTTCTGAAAGGTGAGATAATAAATAATATAATACTAAACTGAGGGACTCCATTTTCTTTTTGGTCAAAGGACTCCATTTTGAAGGGAACTGCTTGAACTCTGATTATTCCACTATCTTATTATGTCACAGATTTAACCATAAATTTTGTAGCTTATTACGGAAAGCCTTTGTTTTGTCCATCTTTTTCTTTTTATTATTTCTTTACCTTTGCTTTAGTAACGAAATGAATAAGATGCCAAAAAAATGGAACATTGTGATTGGGTTCTACTTTAACTTTTGGCCTAGTTGGATTAATCCAATTTCCTTTTTCAGCAAATCTCATTTAGACAGCTAATTGTATATTAATCATGAAGTGTTCTTATTCTTTAAACACCTTGACATTGATTTTACTTGTGCTCCTAAAATGGCAAGCGAAAATTCCCATTTTTATTCTTCTCTCACCAATTTTGTAAACTTTCCATAAATTCAAATCATACACACTTCATTAAGAAGAGATTCTATTGGATTTAGTGATAAGAAAAGTTAAAAACAACGATCCTCTTAATTTCAATCAGATTCGACTTTTTAGGGGAACAAATGTTATTAAGGGCTTTGATTTTTTTTAAATTAAAATTTTTGAAACTTAACTATTACAAGTATTTTAATTTAACTCAATTAACTAATTTATACATAATTTTCATGCGGCGGAATTCCAACTTAGATGTCCAAAATCTTAGAAGTTCAACTTTTGCCTATGTAATCAAGACCTCATTGGTTTAATTTTACATTTTCTATATGTTTTAACTAGATTTTTGTAAATTTTACAAGACTGTCATTTGATTTAGTTTTAAGGAATTTTTCCTTCACGAGATCAAGGTTGGGTGTCTAAGTTTTACACAAAATCGAGCCTATGCGAGTTTCAAGTGTTGCCAACATGAAAGGTTTTTTTTTTTTTAGATTATATTTCTACATGAAAGTTGAGATAAGTAAAACATGGTTCGTGTAGAAAATAAGATCTCTCTCCCTTCTTTCCAGAAACTTCATTTTCTCTCTCTACTAGAGCTTGATTCTCGGGTTGCTTGTGAGCAGCTGTTCGACCTTTAGGTCCGCACTGCTCACATTTTGTTCTTTATTTTATTTATTTATTTCTCTTATGCTTTTCGATATAAACTCAAGATTTCGCCTTTCATATTTTTTTCGCCAGCCTTAGGTCGTTGATAAGAGGTTGGTTTGTCTTGGAACTCCATGGTCATGGGTTCATCCTTGGTTTAGGTTGTCCATTCCCCAAGTCTCTATTAAGGCCTTTGCTTTTTGACAGACTTTGTTGTTTCTCTGTTTCCTTGGGGTTTTTCGGATCTAAACCTCGATAGATTATGGTGTTTACACCAAATCTTGCTTCTAGTGGTTGTTGTTGCGGATGTTTTGGTTTTGGGTCTTCCTCTGTCGGTGTTTCTAGCTAGTTTTATGGCAACTTTGGCATTATGTTTTAGGGCTTCACGATGGCATGACCTCCGCTAGAGGTGTGCATGCCTTTAAGCCAGTTGCGACTGCCTTTAGCTATATTCCCAAAGTGCTCTCATCAGAATTAGCTGCTAAGATTTCTTGGGAACCGGGTTCTGTTGAGCTTAGCCCTATGGACTTTGTAGTTGTATTTTTTTAGGCCTTAGGCCCTTTTTTTTTTCTTCTTTTTCTGTAATTGGCTCTTTTTTAATGAATGAGTTACTTCTCATTTGAACCAATATATGTTCGTTGTGTCCCATTACTAATAGTAGATCATCCATCAAAACTTTTCGGTGCTTATTTTTATTCTTAAGAAAGATGCATTAAGAAAAACTAGATTATATTTCATTTGTAATGTGGGTGAAAAAGAAATTTTAAATAAAAATATGCTTATAAAAAAACCCAAATGAGAGGTTTTGGAGTTCTTGGTGTCATGGATTTATTTTGGATTTAATTTTTTTAATATTTTTTATTTTTTAAATAAAAAGATTTTTTTGTTTTCTTATTTGATTGATTCATGATACTAACTCATTAAAGGCTTAAATATAGTGTAAATAATAGTTTAGATAAATTACTTATAAACCAAAATAACAGAAATTGGATATATATTTATATATATATAGTTGGCTTCATATATACCAGGAGTTAAAGTAGAAGTGAAGCTTCACCTTTTGGCTTTTGCTTTGTCTTTAAAATCTGTTGTGTGATGCCAACATATTCCGTATTAGTGTAAATGCCTTTACTTTCCTATGCAGCTGCAAACATGTCTTATTCCATTTTTGTTACTCAAATTAGCAATTTCTTCCTTTTAAAAACATCCCTTCATTCCTTTGTCGTCCTAAAGTTATCCCATGCTTTGGTCTAAAGCTTTGCTATAAATTTTTATGTCTTGTCCCAAACCACTTTCAATCACCGTTCTATTGCTTTTGTATAAATTCCCTTCTCAATTCACATAAATCTAATGACCCCTATGCTTTTTTAAGTCTCTTCATGACCTAGCACAAACATTTGCTATTTCACATGATCTTAGATTCTTTTCCTACTAAATTTTAGAACTTGGGTAGCTTAACATGGGGTTTTTTAAAAAAAAAATTACGTTACAAATATTATATATTTATCTTTTACAAAATATAAAGTAGGTAAAAAAAAGTTTTATAAGTGAACAAGACGTCACAAAATTTTAAAATTAGATTTACTTTAACTTCATTTTTAATGATGTGATAACATCAAATTCACTGACCAGATATAAAATTATATACGATCAATGCATTAATTATTAACCCAAAAAAACATTATATAATTTTTAAGATAAATCAAATCAAATTTCACTTACGAGTTTAACAATTTTTTATTATCTATGTGGTAAAACTAAAATAATTATAGGAAGCAAAACGGTTTATGTGATAAATTATTTAGTACAATTTCAATAAAAAGAAATCATATTCAAAATTCGAAGATCACAATATTAAAAAAAGTTAGATGTAAATTTGAAAACAATTAATTTCCATACCTTAATTCGGACAAGAATATTGATAATTTTGATGAGTTAAAAAACAAATCTCATCACACAATTATTATAGTTACTCTTATAGTAGCAGAATAGTCAAAAATACATAAAGTGCAACAAATATCAAGTTGTAATCTCAACCTATATTTTAGTTGGCTTGAGTTTTAAGATAAAGTTTGAAAGTAAAAAGCTTTGTTAATAAATAATGATCATGGATCTTACTCATAAATAGGTATAAAAGGTCAATAATTTGTTAGGAAATACCTAATTTAATGAAGAAAAAGAAAGTAGGTTCAAGGATGCTTCCTCTCTAATCATAGTAACGAAATCCCAGTTCCAATAAAATACAGAAAACTAAAGAATTTTGTTATTTCATGCTCTCACAATGCCACTTCTCAACACTACTAATAGATACATAGATATTTTAACAAAAGTCGTCCATCTTAAATTTTGAATATATCTAGTTGTTTGACATAAAAACATTTTATATCAATTTCTTAAATTTTTATATTAAAAAATTCAATAGTTGTGCGGTTTAAATAATAATCATAAAAGAGGTTAATAAAGCATTTAAGCAAATATTTTTTTAATAAAATAATATGTGTTGAGGGGTCCATTCTTTTGAGAGAAGTCTTCGAAATGTTGTCCGTCAGACATCTAATTAGATTATATTAACAGCAGAAGGTATTATTCCTATGTCAGGATTTTGTCCTCTAACTTCACCAAGAGTTGTGTATGGTTCATAGAAGGGGTGGCTCTCTTGATGGTGATACAAAAATACAATCTACAAAACTCACTGGAGAAGTGTTAGTATAGGGCGCAACATTAATTATACATGTCACATGAGCGTGTAGGGACTCGAACCTTCAACCTAAGGAACTTAGGCAACATACTTGCTAGTATGTATGTGGCTTACGCGCCTTATATAGGTGGCTCGAGTCCTCCCGCCATGGTTGTTTAAATCGGATTGCACCAGGAGTTCAATTAGGATACCTGCTTGAAGAGAGGTTTCAGATCGATTAGCTTGGGAATTGGTATCGACTGGTTGAACCAGATTTTGTATTATTTTAAATATTTTCAATGATTTATTTAATCAAATTAGACGAACCAGTCAAATCGACGAACTGGTGGCCTGACTGGTTCAACCACTGATCTGGTTTTGAAAACCTTACCTCGACGTGCAGGTGAATACATAATTATTGTTACTTATATTTTGACACCTCTCCTTTGAGTCTTGCAAGTTGTATCTCCACCAATCGAGACTCTCTCCTTCCATAAATTGTACACAACTCTCGACAGAAGGAAACAAAACTCAAGTCACGAGAACAATACCTAACATTGTCGAGGGTTTGACCAACTGTTCGATAAATAATACTTTAAAAACTTCTCTTGAAAGAGTTAATTGCTCAACAATATTATTAAAAATAAATAATATATGAAGGACACGTGTTAGAAAACAACCAAAAATTAAATAAAGAAAGATGATTGGAGGATGTAGGTAAAGACTCTTAGCCTAACTTGTCAAAAATATGCCATGCAATATAAGCAATGGGTGCTGCATTTTCCTTATCCTCAAAGGGCTAAGTTTCAACTAAGATTCTTTTCACAATCACCTTCAACTAGTTATGCAATCCTTATCTTTCAACAATGAACCCCATCTACTCTCTTCTTTCTTTTATTTTATTTTCCTTATAAATATAAATGACCCACCATTCTTCTATCCACCTACAATCAGCTGTTCCTTGTAAGATTCATTGAATCTATGCCCATGCTATGCTTTTTTCTTTTTAATAATTAAGGGGTTTTTTCTTCCTTCCTACCCATTCTTTTATTTTATAGAATATAATTTTAATTAATCTAGTAATATATCATCATTTAACTTCAGATTAAAAATTTAAAAGATATAATCACAAATCAAGCAATTAATATTCACATCTTTTGCCAATTTGATCTTTATTTTTTAGTTAAATTTAACTATTTACCTTTCAAAAAGAGTAAAAGTATTATTTTTCAAAGGAAAGATTAACCACAAATATTTAAAATTTTAAACATGATAATTCACATGGTAATCATCGTGTACTTCATATTATATTTTTTTTTTTGAATTTTCATGATTTTTTTATTTTACTATTTTTAAAATATTTGTTGCAGTGACAAATAAGACAAATAGTGTCATATCAGCACGAAATACAAGTAGGCTACCACACGAGTTGTCATACTAATATCGATAAAAACTAATGCTTTAGTCAGTATTTCCATTTAAAAAAACGATTTAATTCTTTTTGAAAAGTTAATTATTAAATTTAATTCAAAAAAAGAAAAAAATAATTAAATTGATAAAAGAAATAACATTGAAGACTAAAATTTAAAATTATACCAACGAAAACACCACTTAAAAGTTGAAACTTCAGATTAGGCATCCAGTTGACTTTTGTGGAGGAAAGTAATATAATGAAATATAAATAAATAATAAAATGAAGTAGTCAAAACTTTTTGCGGAATGAAGATATTGTTATGTTCATTTTATAATTAATTTAAGTTAAAAATTTTAGGGTTGAACAATATTATTTTCAGGATTTAGATTTGATTTGAATCATTATATTTAATACTAATTAGTTTTTTAATATAATCATAAATATTTTTTTATTTATTTTATGGTGTGAACTTAGTCCAGTTAAAACCAAAGTCATACTCAGTAGTCAGTACTAGTGTCACGGGTCGTAGTTCAAAGCCCGTGACCATCGCACCAAATGCATCCGGTGGAGGTCTATTGTGTAGATGGAGATCATTTGGCTCGCAAGAACTGGCCCGATTCTGTAAGATGTTGGAGAAGCCTGTCAGATTGAAGCCTAGTTGGCTCGGTAATGAAGATATGACAACTTAAACAATTTTGGTAACTAATCTAGAAGATTGATAGAATCATATCTTGTAAAGATTAGATTTGATTTGATATGACATATCTTGTAAATCCCTAAAATCAAGGGATATAGTTAATCTCGTCCGTCGATGTAAATGTATCTTAATCGTCAATTTTGGGGGAGCTCAACTATAAATAGAAAGCCTCCCCCTCATTTGTACTCACTCCATTCATTATTTCATTATTCCTTGTGAATAAGAGAATATTGAGAGCATTTACTCAAACACTTTGTGTGCGCTCTTTTTGTTGTTCTTTTGGCATAAATCGCTTCCGATATACAAATTGGTGCCTTGGATGAGTTTTAAAGGAATCCTCACTTGAGTAAAGACTGACTTAGGCAAGTTTGGACGAACGGATCACCTAAGGCCACATGGATCGTGAGACAAAAGATCTAGCCCCGTGACAAGTGGTATTAGAGTTATTGGTTTGAAGGCACCATTGGGATGTCGAAAGAAGAGTTCAAACAAAGGTGGGCCGAAAAGTCTTTGAGGGAGATGCTGTCAGAAGTAGAGGAACGTGTGGGTAAACTCGAGGGATCAATAGAGGACATAAATGAGTCACTCGATGGGGTCGAGGATCGCATAAACAATTGGAAGGAGCAGTCAAGAGACTATGTAAAGACGTCTCTTGATTCCACCATGGATAAGGTAAATGAGTTGTTTAATTCACACATGGATAAACTGAAAAATGGCTTTGAAGGAGGAAACAATGGCCACAATGATGGCTTTCAGCATAAGAATAGAAGAGCTCGAGGGAGAGTTGGCCTTGTGCCGAGCAGCCGTGGGGAAAAGAGTGTCAAGTGCAACACTTGGTTATGAGGATGTCCCAAAGCCAAAAGAGTTTGTGGGGACAAAGTCTGCATGCGGTGTGGACAATTTCTTGTGGAGGATGGAAAACTACTTCCGTGGCAAAGACATCATGGATGATGTGGGTAAGGTAAACACTCCTTCAATGTTTCTTACTAATATTGTGATTTTATAGTGGCGACGTAGGACCATAGATAAAAGGCAAAGTGAGATTAGGACGTGGCAAGAGTTCCAATCTGAGTTGAAGGGACAGTTTTACCCAGAATTTACCAAGGAAGAAGCTCAGGCAAAGTTGCAAGGGATAACGCAATGGGGCACAGTGGGGGAGTATGTTCAAGAGTTTAAGGAACTCATGCCCCAAGCTTCAATGTGACCGAGAAAGAGATTTTCAGAATGGATTGAAGCCGTGGGTCAAACAGAAGATGGAACAAAGAGGTGTCCAAAAGCTATCGGAAGCCATGACAGTAGGGGAATCCGTAGTTAAGCTTGGTCTAGGGAAAGACAAGATTGGTTCTTCCAACCCCAAGGAAAGGAGCGTACGTTAAAATGATCACAAGGAAGATATTGATGGTAATAGCATCGGCGACAATTGTGGCAATGGGAAACCATGAGTTGGGAAGAAGAAACCTAACAGGAAAAGCGATAAATTGAAATGCTTTCTCTGCAACAATCCACCCATGTTGAAGAAATGTCCGAAAAAATCCGCGCTTCAGGAGAAGTCGGTAGGTAAGGCCTTTGTACTTGGTTTGAGCGCAAGTGGTGTCGAAGCCAAGAAGGCCGAAATTGAGAAGAAGCCAGTGAAGTGCTTCTTTTGTCATGGTCCGCATAGGTTGCGAAAGTGTCCGAAGAAGTCTGTCATCGAAGGGGATGATGAAACAGACAAGGAGCCTAAGAAGCTTGGTTCGAGCAAGGGAAAAGTCGAAGCCAAGAGAGTAAAGATGAGCAAAAAGAATTGAGTAAAATGCTTCTTGTGTCGTGGTCCGCATAAGTTGCGGAACTATCCAAAGCAAGTCGTAGTTAAAGAAAAGGCAACGTCTGAGCTGGTGAGTCGTCGGAGGGGCTTCCACCCAATGAGGAGTTAACTTTATCATCGAACTTAGGGGAAAAAGTTACGATAAAAACAGTGAAGCTGGGACCAATAAAGCTCAATTCGAGTGAAGCGTCGGAGTTGGCCTAGTCATCAACAAGGCTTCCACCTATGGGAGAGGTGGGTGGTGCATCGGACTTCAAGGGAAAAGTAATGATGCAAGTTGGATAGTTAACTAGAGTAAATGCAATGAGTAGGACGGTTCGTGTTTAGAAGAGACGTAAGCCGAGGCAAAAGTCCCAAAGGAAGGAAAAAGTTAAGGCGTCGAGATGAGACCGAGGCAAATCAAGTCAGTGCCATTCGAATTTCGCAATGAAGGCGTTGCGAGAATGAGTGAGGGAGAATGTCACGGGTCGCAGTTCAAAACCCATGACCATCGCCTCAAATGCATCCGGTGAAGGTCTATTGTGTAGATGGGGATCATTTGGCCCATAAGAACTGGCCCGATTCAGTAAGATGTTAGAGAAGCCTGTCAGATTCAAGCCTGGTTGGCCCGGTAATGAAGATATGACAACTTAGGCTATTTTGGTAACTAATCTTAGAAGATTGATAGAATCGTATCTTATAAGGATTAGATTAGATTTGATATGACATATCTTGTAAATCCCTAAAATTAAGGGATATAGTTAATCTCGTCCGTCGATGTAAATGTATCTTAATTTTCGATTTTGGGAGAGCTCAACTATAAATAGAGAGCTCCCCTCATTTGTACTCACTCCATTCATTGTTTCATTATTCTTAAGAAGAGAATATTGAGAGCATTTACTCAAACACCTTGTGTGCGCTCTTTCTGTTGTTCTTTTATTGCTTCTTTTGGCATAAATCGCTACCGCTATACAAATTGGTACCTAAGGCCACACGGATCGCGAGATGAAAGATCTAGCCTCGTGACACTAGTTGATAGTAAAAGTAAAATTAAGTGTAAGAATTAGCCCCCCGTTGGTCAAGCCTTATACATTACACAAATATATACTCAACCTACCCTCCATTTGATTGATTACTACAACGGTAAATAAAATAAAATGTTTTCTTCACTATTTTTTCTTACACGCTACATCTATTTACAACATTTTACTTCTTTTTTTTTTGTATTATACCATGTAAAGGAAAAACACTACTTAGAAAGGTAGACTTCAAAAAATTATAGATGAAATTAATTGTAAAATATACATTTACAGATATTTCCATCATTTTTATTTTTATTTAATTATAGATTTCATTTTTCTACCACAAGAAAGTTGATTTATTATAATTTAATTATGAAAATTAAGAAATTAATTTAGTTGTTGTTAGAAACATGAATTTCAACAAATAATTCTTGCTAATTTTTTGCATATAAATTATTAAATTGTTGATTTTTAATTTAATAATCTAAGAGTAAATTTTAACACTATTACTTAATTGGATTAATTTAGGGTTATGGTAATAAATTCAGTTCACTAATTATGAAACGTTTAATTCTTCGAATGGATCAACAGAATCGTTTGATTAGTTCTGCTAATGATTCCAACCATTATCTGATTTTTGGGCACAACAATAATTTGTCTTCTCAAATGATAGCGGCAGAACTTGCAGTCATTGTGGAAATTCCATTTTCCTTCGATTAATATCTTACTTAAAAGGGATAGAAGTTGTAAAATCTCATAATTTACAATCAATTCATTCAATGGCTTACAAAGATCAAATTATGACAAATTAAAATGGGTTGATTAACCTTTATTTTTCATAGAGTTAAATATTAAAATCCATAATCAAACCTTATTTTTAACAATTTTCTTTAGTTTCATAATTAAAGTATGGGTTTACATTTAATACATTGACAATGTACATTTTTTATTCTATAAATAGCATTAAAATTTATTATGTGTCTCTTTTTATTATATCTTTATTTTTAAAATATTTAATTATACCTCCATGAGATTTAAAAAGTACAATTAGAAAATATTTTCCCTTAAAGTATATGGCATTGTTAAAAAGTACAATCACAAATTCAAAAATATTAGAAAATACAATTAGATTTAAAAATATTAAATAATCAAAGTTTACGTGGCTATTGGGATAACAATGTGCTCCGTGGCGGAGCCAGGGGCAGAGGGCTCGACCCCCTAAAATAAAAAAATTTTCGTTTAGGCCTTTTATAATTTATAAAATTTTAAATTAATAATGATAAAAAAATAAGTTAATCTTTAAAAAAATTAATTTAATATTTAAAAAATATAAATATATAGACTATTAAAATAATAAAATTTTAATTTTAATTTAGTAAAATATATAATTTAAGTCTTATAAAAAAAATATCTGACTGGTGTGGTGTTTAAATGGTAATGCCAAAACAAAAATAATTAGAAAGAGAAAGTCGTACTTGAAAAGCCCCGGCCACTTGAATGTTTTAAGCACGTGAGTGAGAATGGAGAAAGAGAAAACCACCTTGTTTATTTATTGTCAAAGTAAGTTAGCTGAGATTTTCAACATATTTATTATTGAATGAAAAAGAAAAATAGAGATGCCCCCAGAGAGTGAGACCATGCGAGGGGGCTTAGCTACAGAGTGATGAATTCAAATAAAAACACAAAACTTGTAAAAGAAAATCAAAGAAAAAAACAATATATACAAAGAAATTAAGGATTTATGGAAGGCATCCATCCATTCCCTAATAACCAAAAATGGAAAAGACAGACATCAAGAGTCAGCGTCAACCCACTCGGTCGGGAGGACCAAAGGCTCTTCTCTTCAAATTTTATTTTAATTTATGTTTATGTAACTTTTTTTTATATATTTACGTAGAGTCTCGTGCCCCGCACGCACAGTAGGGTTATTTTACTAAAATAATCTAAAAAAATTATATTTATAAAAATAACTTAAGTTTAAAAATATTCACTAAAATAACCCGAAATGAACAGTAAAATAAAGTTATGGTCTCTCAATAACCGGCACCACTTAGTATTTTGGACCCATGATTGCCTGCTAATTGTGTTAGACTTAAAAAAATAAATTTTTTTTGTTCTGGTCTGTCAATGGTCGACACCCACTTTATACGAAAAAAAATTTTCGGGTGTTAATCTGTCAATGGCCGGGGCCAAAATACGAAAAAAGTAAAAAAAAATTTGGGTGGCCTGGCAATGGCCAACACCCCTTTTCTACAATAATTTTTTTTTTTACTTTTGGTGTGTCAATAGTCGGCACCAGTATACGAAAAAAGTAAAAAAAATTTGATGGCCTCGCAATGGCCGGCACCCCCTTTATACAAAATATTTTTTTTCCTTTTGGTCTTTCAATGGCCAGAACCAGTATACGAAAAAAGTAAAAAAAAATTTGGGTGGCCTGGCAATGGTCGACACCCCTTTCTACAAAAAAAAATTTACTTTTTTCGTATACTGGTGCTGACCATTGACAGACAAAAAGTAATTTTTTTTTGTATAAAGGGGGTGCCAACCATTGTCAGGCCATCCCCCCAATTTTTTTTTACTTTTTTCGTATACTAGTGCCGGCTATTAACACAACAAAAGTAAAAAAAATTATTGTAGAAAGGGGGTGCCGGCCATTGCCAGGCCACCCAAATTTTTTTTTTACTTTTTTCGTATTCTGGTGCGGGACATTGACAGACCAACACTCAAAAAAAAAATTTCGTATAATGGGGGTGTCGGCCATTGACAAGCCAGCACCCAAAATTTTTTTTCCCGTTTTCTGTATACCAGTAATATACAATTTTAAAAAAATACACTGGTTTCGGCTATTGACAAGCCAGAACCAAAAAATTAATTTTTTTTAAGTTTGACACAATTATCAGGCAATCATGGGTCCAAAATACCAGGTGGTGCCGGCCACTGACAGGCCACAACCTCATTTTACTGTTCATTTCGGGTTAGTTTGGTGAATGTTTTTAAACCTGTGTTATTTTTGTAAATATAATTTTTTTGGATTATTTTGGTAAAATAGCCGCACAGTAGAAAGACAACGACCAAGGCATACCGACACTTAAGTTTAGAAACCCCCGGTGCTCGCCTTCCCAAACTCATCCACCCCTTAAATCGATCGACAACAATCATGGCAAAGAAGAAGATGGCAAAAATGTTGTTAGTAACCCACAAAAACTAAGCAAAGGCAGTGTAACAGTGGAAAGGAAAAAATGGGACGGATGGGATAAAGCTCGAAGAATAGTGTGGATGTTATGTAACTTGAATATAAAAAAAATTTGTATTAAAGCTTGAGATAATTTGAGTAAATAATCCATGCTATTTTGTTTTTATTTATATCATACTTATAATCGTGTTATCTTATAAAATATATTTAAAGTATTATATTTATTTAAAATTCGACACTCAAAAATAATTTTAATTAAAATTTAGCAGTTTTTATATTCATTTCATATTTATATTATTTTAATATCATGTTGTATTAAATAATGTTTACGTAATTTTGTATATCTTATTATTATTATCATCATATTTATAGTGAGAATGAGATTTTGAGAACGTTAAAATCTCCCATCAAACTATCATACCAATGATAAAAGGGAAAAAAATCGACAAAGATCAGTCTTATAATTTTACCAAAATAGTATTTTCAAGTTCATCTTATCGAAGCACCACGTCACGTAAGCTAAGCCCACACAATCCTTAAAAGGGAGGATTTCCTAATAGCGCTTGTCAATTTATCACCTTCACAACCAAACTAACACTCCATCTAGTCCCCTCAAGTCAGCTCCAACAATATTCTTAGTTAACATACGCCACTTAACCCTTTACACCTACTAGATAGATTGTTTGATGACTGAACCCATGCCAAGCCAGTCTCTTTTTACAAATACTTTTCTCAGCATCAACACAAAGGACACATTAAGAGAACAAGACATAGTATCAACTGTAGTGCCTTCACTTTGCTTAAATATCACCCCAACTCAGACAAACCACCATCATTATTGGCTTTCCACACCACTTATAGTGTGAACCATCACCATCTTACTGGGTCTCCATACCACCTACGCTATAAACCACCATCTATCCTAGTGGCTCTCTTCACTATCTACAATATGAACCACCATCATTGTCAAACCCAACATCTTGAATAAATTAATTGTTATAACAAGTAACGTTGTTTGTGGGAAGAAAACAAAAAGTTGTGTCATTACATTTAAGAAGCTACCACCAAGTGCAAAAAGATTAAGATGCATCTTATTATCAACACTAGGGTGGATTCAGACATTGGGATCAAAATGATATGGTAGAGGCTTATCATCTCTCTTATTAGAATTTAACAATAGAGCAACAAGTACACTTATCTATTTTCTTTCCCCGTACTATTAGGGTGAAAAAAATTACAAGTGTAACATCCCATACCTGATCTGATCATCGGGTCCAAGTTACAAGGTGTCACATTCGTTGTCGGAGCAACTACGATAAGATTACATTCTATTTATATTATTAAACATTTAATTACAAGTAATATAAGCATATGATACAATATATAATCATTCACAGGTCCCACACGAGCTTACGAAAGCTCTATTGATAATCTGATGACGAGTGAGGACCAAATTGTAACATTTTCAAAATCTTATGTTGATGTCACAACTATGGGGGTTCCTCATCGCGACACAACATACTGACTTGGCCTCGTTGCAACGTGATATACTAACTTGGTCTCATCGTGATGACAAATGTTCAACGTCGCGACATGACATATTGTTTCTATATGTTACCAATTTGACACCAATCTGCAATTACCAAATCATTCAAATTACACTTCCATAACGCATTTTCAGCCAGTTACACAGTTCTTATGACTCAACCATAAACTATAGCACATTATCCAACAACGTACCAATGTCATACAACCTGCAGGTTAATTACCTAGTATAACCCAAAACCTACGTATTGGATAAAGATGCGAGGAAGTTTGACTCACGAACAAAATGTACATGTTTGTAGGATATATCAAAAGAACAAAGGGTGATTTGTTTTATAACCCGAAAGACCAAACTATAATAGTGTCAACTCATGCTACTTTCCTTAAAGAAAGTTACATGAATGACTTCAAACCTCGAAAAAAATAGGTACTCGAGGAACTTTCGAGAAATATACAAAACCTTACGGAAACGGTTCCAAAACCAACTCCTAATAGTGAACCTGTAAACGATCGGCAACATAGGGTGATTCATCACAGTGGGAGGGTCTCTTGTAGGCCTAAGTTCTACCAATCTGGCGGAAGTGTTTTAACACTGAGTCTGCTGAACAAGAAGATGATGACTCACTCATGTATACATAGTGTTGATTCCAAGCTCTTGAAAATAACTATAAAATTTTAGATGGATTCTATGGATTCCAACTCAGTATGGGAACTTCTAGACTTACCAAAAGGATAAAACCCATAGGCTGTAAGAGGATCTACAAGAGGAAAAGAAATGCGGATGGAAAAGTAAAAACTTATAAAGCTAAACTTGTAACAAAAGGTTATACTCAGAAAGAATGCATTGATTACGAAGAAATCTTCTTTCCGGTTGTCATGCTTAAGTCAATCTGCATATCATTATCCATTGCGGTGACTCTTGATTACGAGATCTGGTAAATAGATGTCAAGACAACGTTTTCAAATAATTATCTTGAAAAGAACATCTATATTATGCAACCCACTGGATATATAGCTAAATGAAATGTGTATAAAGTTTGCAAATTGCTTAAATCAATATATGGACTTAAGCAAGCGTCTCGCTCATGGAATCAAATATTTGATCAAACAATCAAGAATTTTGGATTTGAGCAAAACGTACATGAATGAAAGACTTATGAGAAACTAATTCTGTTTTACGTAATTGAGTCCTAAGAGATCGAAAAAACAAAGTGATAGCACTGTCTCAGGCTTTATACATAGATAAGACATTGGAGCATTATGCAATGATTGATTCGAAGAAAAAAATTCAACCCTCCATATCGGGATTTCATCACTCTTTAGAGAACTGTCCTAAAACAATGAAAGAAAGAGAGAATATGAGAAAGGTTTTTTATGCTTCTACAGTAATAAGTCTAATGTATGTCATGTTATGCACACTCCCAGATATCTGTTTGCAGTGGGATTGGTAAGTTGATATCAAACGAATCTAGGACTAAAGCACTGGCAAGCAGTTAAGCATATACTCAAGTATTTATGGAGAACGGGAGATTATGTGATTGTATATTCCAGAGAAAATCTTACTCCTACCGAATATGTAAGACCCCTAACCCATATCCGTTACCAAAACAGGGTTACAAAACATTACCAGAAATTTTCAGATCAATTATAGACACTTCATATCACTTCATATTCATATTAGAAATCAATCATAAATTAATCATATTGTCCCTTATATGAGCCCTCAAGGCTCAAAATACACCTCTGACTCAAGCCGAAACTAAATCGGTAGCTCACAGAATTTTTCGAAAATCTCAAAGTTTCTGCAAAATACAGGGGACACACATCCGTGTGGTCAGGTCATGTGGCTCACCGGCCAAGTCACATGCTCATGTGCTAGGCCGTGTTGACATAATAATTTTTCTTAATCAGGTGTAGGGGACACACGGCCAAAACATACGCCCATGTGCTAGGTCGTTTGTCACACATGGCTAAGACACACGCTTGTGTGGACAAAATAAGGTCATTCCCTAGCCTTATTTCTCAATTAAATTTACCTTCCACCTACATAAACACTTAAACACATTCACTAACCATTTCAAGACATTTAAACCAAGCCAAACCAAGTCTTATGCATCACATATCATCACATGTGTTCATGTATTCAAACTTACTTAATTGACCAAATTCACATATATGCATATTTTATCAAATATGCTATCTCAATTCATTCATCCATATGATTACCATCATTTAACCATCTCCAACTCACACATCAAACATGTTAAGGCTATATATATATACATCTCAAAATATACCAAACACAAGCCATACTAATGGCTAGTTACAACCAAAAAATTTATATGTCAACATTGGCTAAGTTAACCTATACATGCCATTATAACCAAAAAGATTTGTTTCATATTTGTACCAGAATGGCCCGGTGGATAGTGTGAGTGATATCCGCCAAGCTTCCAACCTAACGAGCCTTCGAATATTATAAGACAGAGGAAATAAAATAGAATAAGTATTTAATGCTTAGTAAGTTCGTATAACAGAAAATTAATTTACCATTCATTTATATTTAAAATAAGCATGCCAAATTCATCTAGAGAAATTTGGCAATTTAGCCTAATCACATATAACCTCATCAAACATGTTAGTCATGTACTTCATGTAAACATCAAGAAACAAGTATGAGCTAATCATGTAACAATTTCCATGTATTTTCAGGTAGTCATAGATAATACTTCATCCAGAACTTATCTTAACTTATATTGAAACTTTGCCTAATAAACCATATGAAATATCGATGGACATACGGGTAATACACACGAAGTTTACGAATCTGTAATCCGTCAATTCATATTCAATAGTGCTCATTAAAGTACATAATCGAAAAGCTCTCTCTCGAGCCATATAATATGAAGCTCATGTGAGCCTTACATGAAGCTTATCCGGGTTGTATAATGGGAAGCTCATAATAGCCATGTTCAAGAAGTTCATGTGAGCCAATAACGGGTAGCTCTGAATAGCCATTTATTAGGAATTTCCAGATAGCCATATATCAGAAAGTTCAAGCAAGTCATATCGGGAAACTCCAGAGAGCCATTAATTAGGAAGCTCACAAAGAGCCATATAACAGGACGCTTATAAGAGTTGTGGTGTGTCTACAACACATGCAGAATCACAATCAATCAAGATGCTATGAAGAGCTAATAACGGGAAGCTTGGAAAAACCATATAACGGGAAGCTCGAGAGGGCCATATAACGGGATGCTCATGAGAGCTAATAACGGGATGCTCTTTCGAGCTATGGTGTGTCCGCAACATATGAAGGATCACAACCAATTTGAGAACCCTATATCCATCTAATTTCATTATTCAAACTAGACTTAATACTTGTCGGATATATTTGAATGTCTGCTTAATTTTTAGTATTGTCAATTACACAATTTAATTCACATACACAACATTTAACTAAAAAATATAAATATACAATTTAGTTACACGAACCTACCTTAACAAGTGTTCGTGAATTGTAATATACTAATCCGATACTTTTTTCTTTTCCACGATCCAATTCCGTATTTGGTCTATCCGGATCTATACGAGTAAATTTAACTCTATTTAATACAATTCATACTCAATTCAATCCAATTCACATCATAGGCAAAATTACTATTCTGCCCATATACTTTAATTAATGACAATTTTATCCCTAGGCTGGGAAAATAAAATTCAAGCAATTTAATCCTTATTCCAAGCCTAACTAATTTTCATATATCACAATAGCAGCCCATGTATTCACAAAAATTAGAATTTTTCTATGAAATTTACATCTTTTCAATTTAGTCCCTAATCACAATTTCATCAAAATTTCCTCAATAAAAGTTGTTTATCTATTAAGAAATTTTCATTTTCTACCATTAAGCATCATAATTCATGCATCTTCATCCTTGGAAAAATCGCAGTACTTTGATAACTTTACAAATTAATCTCTGAGATAGCTAAAGTAAGCTTTATGATCTCAGAAATATAAAAATTACTAAAAACGGGACAAGAAAACTTACCTAATTAAACCAAATAAGCTTGCTTGAGTTCTCTTCTCTTAGCTAAGGTTTCCATAAAAAAAATTGGGAAAGATGATGAAAAAGATTATATTTTCATTATTTAATTACTTATAATCTTTTATTATCTTTTCTCTCCAATTTAATCATTTTCTTTATTTAATTTTCCATGGATGAATCATCATTCTTATCTACAAACTTCTCTTAATGGCCTATTTGCCATATAAGGACCTCAAACTTTGAATTTCATAGCTATTTGATACTTATACTACTAGAACTCAACTTTTGCATTTTATGCAATTTGGTCCTTTTATCAATTAAACATATAATCTATAAAATTTTCTTAATGAAATTTTTATATGATATTCCTATCATGGTTCAAGCCATAAAATAATATTAAAATAATTTTCTTTCCAAACTCGAATTTGTGGTCTCGAAACCACTGTTCCGATTTTACTGAAAATGGGCTGCTACAGAATATACTGATTTTGACTTCCAAACGTGTCAAAATTTAAGGAAATCGATATTGGATTATGGTTTTGTCCTAAACAACAAGTTCATAGTGAGAATAAGTCTCAAGCAGGCTTACATTGCTAATCTCACTATAGAGTACCATATATGAGGTATAGAAAAGCTATGACTGTAACAACCCGGTTTTGACTCTAATCGGACATAGTGGTTTCGGGACCACAAGTCCGAGTCAAAAAAATATTTTAATATTATTTTGTGTGTTTATTATGTGTGAATTTAATTGTGTGAAATTTTCGTGTTTTAATTTTGTCATTTGAGTGTCCGATTAAATAAAAGGATGAAATCGCTTAAAATAAAAATTTAGGGGTTAAATCTAAAAGTACCTAATTGTTGTTGTCTTTTTAAAATGGGGGATTAATGATGCAATTAGACTAAAACATAGATAGTGGGTGGCAAAGGACTAATATAACCTTATTATATATGTTTTGTTTATTAATTATTAAAGGTTAAATAAGTAAATTAATAAATAATGTATAGTATAATAAAACAAAACATAAAACAAGCCATTATCATCACTTTTGTTGGCCGAATGTTGCAAAGAAAGAAAACATCCATGGCATTTAGGGTTTCGACACTTTACTAGCTTGATTAAGGTATGAAATTGTTTTGGTTTTTGATAATTTTTACGTTTTTGAGATCGTTGCTTTGAATACTTCAAAACCTATGTATTAATTTTGTGAATTGTTGATGATTTTGAAATGTGCCATTGATGAATGTTTGAGTTTTGTCATGTTAGTTGATGAAATATGAAATATATGTGTTAGATTAACATGTTTTGTCTTTAAATTTTAGTGAATTTGTGTAATTAGAGTTAAATTGTGAAAATAAATTTTTGAAGGACTAAAATATGAAATAAATGCAATGTGTGGACTTGTATGAGAACCATGAATATTCGGCTCTTGTGTGGTATGGGCAAATTTTGTGTATTTTGTGTTTTGTGCAAAAAGGACTAAATTGCAAAAAGTGCAAAATGTTAGGGGCAAAATAGTAATTTTCTCATTTATGTATTTTTGAACTTAATTGAATGTTTTGATGAATAAAAAAAGTTAAATTTGATTATGTTTAGATCAAGAAACGAAGAAAACGAATTTGGATCGAGGAAAAACGAAAGTAATCGAATAGTCGATCGTGTCCGCTGATATCCGAGGTAAGTCTATTAGCAATTAAAATTTATTATGTTAATATTTATTCATGTATACTAATTGTATTTGGAGTTGAGCTATAATTAAAAGTATATTGATTGAGTAAATTTTTAAGTATGGATGATATTTATATATATAGAATATTCGAATATAAAAGTATAATCTTGTATAGATTTATGGGTTGAAATAAAGGTAAGAAATGTATAAGAGTATAGTTGATATTCGAATAAGCATGTATATATATATATGTATATATATATAATGCTAGAATATATATATATATAAAAGTTATTGAAATTAGTTAAAGTATGAATATTGCATAGGTATAAATTCTTGATTTTAATTAAAGAATTGTATAATATATATATGTGTATAAACTCATGGATTTATTTGAAGTTATGTAACCCATAATTGTAAGAGAAGTTTTAAATAGATATGTACATGTGAATTATAATTTATATATATATGCTATATTTGAATAAGCATGCTTACATATATGTATATGTTCTTATAATGAATTTTAAGCATGAGTGTTATATATATACATATGCATAAATTAAGTTCGAATATGTATATATATAAATGTACATCTATTATATATTTGATGAGCTAAAAATTTAAAAGTATATGTATTGAAATTAGGTATGGAATTATATATTGATATACATGGTTGATTGTATATATATATAGGTTTAAGATTTGCATTGAATTAAAAGTATAAATTTTAAATGCTTGCATGATTCAAACATGGACTACCAATTTTCTTGAGATAGAGTTGAGATTGTGAATTATATATAAATGTTATGAATGTATGTTGTTATTAAGAAATATACGAGAAATCATCCTCGTATCTGTGAAATTGAGATCTTCAGGCTAAGCGCCTAGCAGGCTACGTGCCGGTGATTTGAATCGGGTTATAAACCTAGCAGGCTACGTGCCGGTGATTTGAATCGGGTTATAAACCTAGCAGGCTACATGCCGGTGATTTGAATCGGGTTATAAACCTAGCAGGCTACGTGCCGATGATCTGAATCAGGTTATAAACCTAGCAGGCTACGTGCCGGTGATCTGAATCAAGCTATAAGTCTAGCAGTCTATGTGCCGTTGAATCTGTTTTAATTAAGTGGTTGTATACATTGAATATATATATGTATATGATTTGGTTATTTATATTGGATTAATATATGAACATCTGTTGCTATGTTTTTGAAGAGCATTTAAAAGCTCGAATCTTTGTGTCTGGTAAGTATATATATATCTATGCGTTCGGCATATGTGAACTAAAGTATATATACATATATGTCTGCATTCGGCACGTGTGGCCGATAAGTATATTTGGAATATATATACAATTAATGATGATGTATATAACTTAATTTTTTTATGTATATAATGATAATACAAGTGATCGTTAATATGTATTTTGGATATGCTATAAACTTACTGAGTTTTAGAAGCTTACTTTGATTGTTTTTGTTTATTTGTTTATAGATTTTGGAGACGCGTTACGAGTTCGGGGATCGTCAGCTTAGTCTATCACACTATCAACCGTTCTTGGTATTTTGTATATTTTGAACTCGAACCTATGGCATGTATAGTCTAGTTAATATGTTTAAATTATTTTTTGATATGTAAATATGAGCCATGCGAAAATGGCTTGTCTCTTTTCGTTTTTGAATTTGGTATTAAAGAATATGTTTTAATAGTCTATTTCTTATGCTTAATTTCAGTTTAGTTAAAAATGGCTTGATCATTATGTTTAAACTTAGTTTTTTTATATATTCTAGGTTGAATGTTCAATGTGATTGATTTAAATGATTCGACTATGGCATAGGTCTATTTGTATAAATGATAATTAGTATGATTGATAGCTTAATTATATTTCTTGATTGGTTGTGTTTGCTCGGTAATGCCTTGTAATCCTAATACGGCAATGTATACGGGTTAGGGGTGTTACAATGACACTATAACAGTACAAACCTAGCTAAACCTAAAAAGAAACCGTATAAGGATAAAACACAATAAGGGAGACGGTAGTGCTTGATGAAATAATAAATGTAGTCAAAGATCACATTTGAGGACAAACCCTGAGGATTTGTTTTGCCAAGACTCTTATAGCTTGAGAGCTCTTTGGGAAAATATGGAGGGGCATAGGAATGCGAAACATGACTCATCTATTTCACTGGGGCAAGTGGGAGATTATTGGATCTTGTGCCCTAAGTGTAGTGTAATACCCAAATTTTGCTCGGCCCGAACCTAAGTATTAAAGTCCAAATATAAAAAAATATATAAAATAAATATAATAAAAGCCCAATAATACAACAGTCCCATATTACAAAACCCAATAGTACATTAAGCCCAATCCTAAAACTAATGCCCTAACCCAGTTTACATGGCCCGATTCAAATTGAAACCTAGCCCAAACTGGAGAAATACACCAGAAGCCTCTAAGGATTTCGGGAATCGCTAGCGCTGCAGCAGTTGGATCTAGGCCTCACGCATACATCACCACCGCGTGCATGCGCCTCCTCCACATGTGTGCTCCAGATGGTTGGGTACTTGCAACAGAAACAACAAACAAGCAGGCGAAGCAAAAACATGGAAAAAACGCAAATAACAGAAAGGAATAGTGGGGATTTGATTTCGATTTTATTTTTATTTTTATTTTCATTTTTGTGGCTATAAAAAGCCAATTGTAACAATGTATTCAGGATCTTTTTTCCACGCATATTGGAGACTAAAAAAATCAAATAGCAGTATTTCCAAAGGGTAATTTTCAGTTTTTTTCCTCTCTGTTTTTCTCCATCTGGATTCTGAGTTTTTTTTTCCTACTAATCGCATATGTATTAAAAAGAGAAAAGAAAAAGAAAGGATAAGAAAACTACCTGGCACCAGGATACTAGTCTGCTCCGTTGCTATCGGTGTTCCGGCGAGTTCCAAAGGTGTAGAAAATCGTTGAGCGGTGCTAGGGATAGGTTTTTTTTTAGGTTTTAGGTTTGCTTCTTTTTGAAATCAAACGTCTGCTGATTTTAGGCTTAATTTAGCCTTTATTTAATGAAAGAAATGACGTCGTTCAGAGCCTGAGCAGTGGCCATGATACGACGCTGTTTAGAGGCTCAAACCCGTGCACTGACCGGATCCAATCTCAGATCCGCGCGATTTTACTTCTAAGGGAAATTTGCACAATAAATCCCTCTGAATTTATTTTCATTTCAATTCAGTTCCCTTTCAAAATTTTTAAAAATTGTTATCGCATTTTTATTTTGATTTTAATTTGATCCACAGTTGTGTGGCGTCGTTTTCATTGTTAGAATTGAATGCTTCGGTCATGCGTTTAATAACTGTTTTAGTCCCTTGGTTTTGAATCGATTGTAAATTTAGCCTGCTTTTATTTATTTTTACTGTTTATAACCCTTTTAATTTCATTTTGATTTCAATTTCATCTTTGATCCACAATTTTGTTATTTTCATTTATTTTATTTTATTTCTTTCAATTATATTTCAATTCTAATTTGGATTTTAGTACTTTAATTTTAAATTTAATTAGTTTTTATGTTGACATATATTTTTGAAAAAGTTAGTATTATTTTAACATTTAAGCTTGACATCGTTTTTTAAAAATTATTATTAGTATTGTCTTAATATATAGTATACTTTTATTTTAAATTATCATAAATATTATTTAAACTTATCATATATCCTAATTTAAAATTTATCATGTGCTAATTTTAAACTTATCATATTATTATTTAGATTTATTATATATCATTTTTATATATATTTTATATAAGCTTAATATAGTTGGTATGATTTTTTTTAAATAATCTTATTTTATAATGTATTTATTTTTAAAATTTGCTTTTATATTTTTACATTTCAAAGAATTATATGATAGTATCCTCATACATTATTATTATATATATGTAATCTATATCTTTATTCCATGAATATATATATATTATTAGTATAACTATGAATTTTTTTTAGTGCCCTTTTAATATTCAAGTTACCCATATGTATATATACTCTCTTTTACATTTTTGTATATTTTAACTTCTGCATATTATTATATATACCATTATTTATATCGAGTTTTCACTTTATATATCACTTATTAGATTAATATATGTATATTATTTTGTATAATGCTTATTTTGATTTTCCTCATATGCAACAATTATTTTAAAATTTGTTTAAATATTATTGTCTCACATAGTATTTATTTTAAACTCAATTTTGGTTATTTCAATTTCTTGTATATTGTTGTAAATTTTTGTATATAAACTTTATTACAATTTCCATTTCTTTCATGTCATTTTTTAGTTATTTCAAAATTTATCCATTTGGTTTGCATTTGCATTAATCAGCTTGTTTTTAATTAGCTTGTGAATGTTGATATTAATATCAACGTAATGTACAATTGAGACTATCGTTGCTATGTTTGTCAGAATTTATCTATTATTTATTCATTATGTGTTTGGATTATAAGCTATCTTTTACATCATACATTGACATTCAATCATATTACATTTGTCTTAAAAAAATGGTGTTTCATTAAAGCACCAAAATCATTTTATTTTATAATTTTCAAAAAGGCCTGGTGTTCATAGCTCTCGAGAGAATTGTGCCCTAACTTACTAGGCTTCAATTCTTCTCGATGAATTTAGATAGCTAAGTGTTTATTTTATTAAAACCATACAATTTTAAAATAAAGCTTTTGAGACTTCAAAATGTTGGATCCTAACTTACTGGATATGGCATTTTGTTATCTCGATTTCAAAATAAAGGCAATATTTGGTGTTTAGGAATTTCGAGAAATTGAACCCTAACTTACTGGATTATGATTTCTCGATTGACCCAAATAACCAAATATCCTTCTCAAAATACATGAATTTCTAAAAATTTAAAAAAGACGAATCTAACTTCGAAGATTGAACTGTTGCACTCTAACTCACTGAGTGTGGCGGTTTATTTCTTTGAAATAGGTACGTCTTATCATCCAATTCAATTATTTAGGTTTTTATTTCATGGGATCGTATTTAAAAATCTTTTCAAGTTTCGACACTAAGACATTAAACAATCAATTAAGTACCAATTTTGGGCGTTACGAGGGTGCTAACCCTTCCTCGTACGTAATCGACTCCCGAACTTATTTTCTTAAAATTTCACAGATCAAAATCATTTTCAAAGTGAGCCGATCACACCTCCAATAAAGATCGGTGGCGACTCCATTTTAAAAAAAGTCGATCCTCATGTTTTTAAATTAAATTTAAAAAATGGTTTCGACATGTAGTATTTTCGTCAATGTACACTTGTAATTTTTTTCAAACAGATTGATTAATAAAATTATTCATGAATTAAATTAATATACTTTGTATAATTTTCCTTAAATGGCTTTTTACACGCAAAACAAAATAGAAACAAATGTTGCTCATTAGTTGTTTATTGTTTAAACTAATACTAAGTGGTATTACGTGATCGAATCGTAGTACGGAAAGGTAACTTGTATTAGTAGACGAACCTAAACATGTCCTTAGTCTAATCAGAAATGAGCAAACCGATTGAAAGATTAATATATTGTCTATCAGGTCCAAACTGGGGAGATGCTTTGTCATGGGCATCGGAATGGATGACTCTCAGAAAATAAAGATATAGATTTGACTGACTGGACTGACAATACATCAGACTGAACCCAAGAAAAATATATCCTAAATTCATTTACGGATTTATTCACTTATGACATTCATAGTGTGTCATACCTAAATCCTGAGTGGATGACGGATTATGTATGGGTGACTCATACACTTTGATGCAAGTAAAAGCCTGAGTTCGAATAAGTAAGGAATCAAAAGGTGGTGCATTGGGTGTACGACTTCTGTAGTATGTAAAGTCATTCACAATAGTAGAATTCATAGCCCGAGACAAGGGCAAATGATATCCTCTCATTGGCATTACATGGTTGATGAAAAGTAAACGTGGCAACGGGTCATTCGTCTTTGTAATGAATGTTTTGATTACTATTTGATAGTAATTGGCTCTTCATGAAGGAAGATGCAATGATTATCATGAAATAAAATATAATCATATTGGGAGAATGGATATTATCTCAAAGAGATTAAGGATATCATATATGGTTAACATACTTATGATAAGGTCATTAGACGAACACTGATCAATTATCTTTCGTAATGGTATGTTGTCGAGGAGAGCTCAGTCACGATACTATAGTGGAATGACTTCGTGACTAAATGAGTTTATAATTAATAGACGAAAAGCTGGAACTTAATTATAAATCATTTGATTCTCAATTGCATATGTCTAATCGGTCCCTTTGCTAACTCGTTGAAACCAGAAATGAATTACAAGATGAATCAAATGAATAAAAATTGATAGAAATGGTAAAGTTAGAGAAATAAGTTATATTCGAAAATGAATGTGGTTTTCTCACTAAGTATGAAAATGAGCTAAGAATTAATTTATGGTTTTTCGAATTATTACTTAATTAATTAAATAATTGAAGTTCGAAAAAATGTTTAAATTAATTGGTCATTGTGAGTCTAATTGAATGTAGAAAAAATAGATATATTTTCTCATAAATTCTTTTACGATAAAATTGTCATTATTTGAACGAAATTAGAATTGAGTTGAGAACATTATTTAATTGATAAATTAATTTATTTAAATTGATTGAGCAAATAATATTTAATTTGAAAAATAGAAAAAAACATATATTGGGTTGGAATAAATTATAAAATGTTGGGTTGAAGTCTAGGAAGCGCATATAATTGGACCTAGTACAGAAGATGCTCAACTCCACCTATGTGGAATACATGGGACGACAAACCCTAGTATTCCCATTCAGCATTGGCAGCCCTCTCCCTAAATAATGAGTTGGAGATTTTTTCTATCAAAATAATATTATTTGTATTCTACCACTTCAACTAAGATTCAACCAACCCTTCCTATAAATAGATGGCACTAGTAGGCTTCAAATCATGCCAACTGAAAGAGAAAAATACAAGTTTCTCTGAAGTTTTCAATATTGTTATTTTGGCAAAAAATAGTAGAAATCTATTTAAGAATAAACTCTATTTTCTAGGAATTACAATTCTATCAGTTTCTATTTAGAGAGATTTACTTTCCCACTAACAGTAAAGAAAATATTTCAGGTTCTATGTTTAATTCGATTTGTTTGAGCCTAAGCTCAATGCAGTTCATGGTACAAGAATAGTGGAGAAGATCGTTTGGTTGAAAGTTGAGAATGACAAAGATTTTCCCATTTGAAAACACAAGTACGAATTTAGTCTAGGTTTTATTTCTATAAATATCACAAATCGGGTTGATTTCAAAATTTTAATTTTTCATTGTGCAAGAAAATCATTTTAAAACTAGATTTTTTTCCAACAACATTATACTCAAATACATATTGCATTCATATGACCATTTCCATATACCAAATTCTAACTCCAATGTTCATAAAATCATGTTATTACATTAATACCAACTCAACATAAGTACATGCCATACTTAAACAAAATGAAATTTTAAAAAACTTTGTTAAGTCGGGGATCACTTCCTGGATACTGGATCTGATGTACACACTCTCAAGAATCAACTGTACTTGCACATGAAGAAAATAAACCATACGTTTCAAGTCCATATAGTACAAGTATATATATATTTCAATGCAAACGTTATACTCTAATTCAATTATAGCCAAATCACATCATATTCATGTCAAAACTCCTATGACCACATAACTTGCACATATATATTTTGGACTTCAATTCATTACTTAAGTATCCAAATATACAATTCAAGTTATGTAGACATAAACTAGCCATTTCAATTCTCATTCATATCATTTACTTATTCATACACAATTATCAACTTGTATATACATATACTCGATTTCATTTCATCATTTCTTTTGTTTTCAAGCCTATTAGCTCATTCAGATTCAATTGGCCTATAGGGCTCATTTTTAACTCGTTCCACATGTCGTCAAAACTCATGTTTCAATTACATTTTAGTTCACAGACCACTTAATTCAATTCATGATTTACAACCCTATTAACTAGACACGGACTTAGAACAAATATGCGGATCTTTCACCCTAGGTTACCCAACAACAATGACACTGAATATGTACATATTACCACCCGGGGTTGCCCAACAACAATGGTTTTCACAATCTGATGATCCTATCATCCAGGGTTGCCCGACAACGATGACACAATATGTACAATCTTCTACTCCATGTTGCGCGAAAAAAAATGGTTTTCAATCAATATCCTGACCTAATGACATGTTAATTATATTCGACTCGGTCCGAACAACTAATAGGGTAACCAATTTTCTGTTTTATTATATATAGTTCAATTCACATTATTACATTATCCATTTATCTTCAATTCATCATATAATATAACATGCTTCAACTTAATTTAATACCAATCATCTTATATCAATTAAATCATACTATTTTCTATTCTATTCAATTTAGTCCCTGTCTCGATATTTAATCTCAACCATAACAATTCAGTTCAATAACCATTGACAACTCACCTCAACACCATATAATGCAAAATGTCATGAATATACAGTAAATAAATTAATCCTAAATAATAGAAATACAAACTAAAAGCCTGTGTCACTCATCGTCGGCTAGACCTGTCCATGGGCCGGGTTGGGCCCGAAAAAATTTTCGGCCCGCCTCCTAGGCCCGGGCCCGGCTGGGAAAAATATCATAAGCCCGAGCCCTGCTCGGCCCGACCCATTTTTTAATAAACATTAAAAAATTATTTTAAAAATAAAAAAAATAAAAAATATTTTAAAAGTATTTTAAAATTAAAAAATAAAAATAAAAATATATTTATTATATTCGGGCCGGGCCGGGCTCGGGCCAAAAAAGTGGTGCCCCAGGCCCTACCCGTTTTTTAAATGGGCCTCGTTTTTTTACCCAAGCCCATATTTCAGGCCTATATTTTTACCCGAACCCTCCCATATTTCGGGTGGGCCGGGCCGCCCGGCCCATGGACAGGTCTATCGTCGGCTCACGCCTTTCCTTTCCCTCTCGACGGCTCGACGTCGTCTTTAGTTACGCTAATAATTCAATAATAACACAGTATCAAATTCCATCCAAATCAAAATCAAATACAAAGCCAAACATATTTTATAATTTACTTAATTTAGTCCATAAACTTGATACAAGCATAACTTTCGATCTAGAGCTTTAGATTGAAATATGATTTCAATTACTCATTAGATACCTCCCACTTTCTATTCCTACCAAAATTTCATGGTAGATTTGCATTTTTATTCAATTTGGCCTCTAATGTACAAAATCAACAATTAAGCTTTATAATTCAGTCATTTTCTTAAACTAAGCTTAATTTCTATTAATTTTCCACCTAATTCTTCAAGAAATAAAAAATGGCAACTTTCTAAAAATTTAAAAGTTTCACAAATTGGTACATGGGCTAGCTAAATCAAGCTCCCATGACCTCAAATCTATAAAAAAAATACAAGAAAATGACTTGAATTTCATACCTAAATCAATGATCGAATGCTTATGGGACTTTGAAGCTTTCTTAGGCTTTCTATTAATGGTGGACAATAGGGGAACTGAGAAAGATGTAAATTTTCTACTAACTTTCTCTTTTACAGTATAATAACCATTAATTAATATTTATTAATTTAATTAAATTTTTTTAATTAACATAATTAACATTTAATCTCAATCAGTGGAAGATGTCATCATCATGCACTATCTTTATTGGAAAAATGGTTTATTTACCATTTTGAACATTTTGTTAATTGCTATTTATGCCACCAAGCCTTTCGTTAATTAAAACTCTATAATGATTGGATTTTTACAATTTAATTTCTAGGCCTTAATTAATCACAAATTCGAATAAATTGTCTAACAAATTTTTAATTCATCTATATATTAACTCTGTAAAATCCTTATTTAATATTTACAGACTCAGTTTACGAAAATATGGTTCTAAAATCACAATTTTTGATACCACTGAAAATCAGGTCGTTACAGTAAGGGTCCAAAGTAGAATATGATTCTAGGCTTAGAGTCCAATAGTATCCAAAGTTGCAAGCCCAAAATAAGTTCCTTTGGGCTTAAATTCAGTCGTATGCCCGAGAAAGAGCCCAAAACGGTACGGAGTAGATGAAATAGAAAAAGAAAAAAAAGTCTTATTAGAGCTAAAACAATCTTTAAAATGTCATATAGCCCCAGATTAAGGGGTAGCCAAACCATCACCCTATTTAGAGGAAAGCATGTTGTAATAATTAGTTAAGAAAACAATTTTAATAGTTACAGCGGAAGTTTATAAATTTTCAAAATCGAGTCACTTTGTGATATTTATAGTAATAAACCTTAACTGGAAAGTACTTGTGCTTTGTGCGAGACGGATTCCAGTCAATCTTGGTTTTCAACCGAACGACCTTTTCCGCTATTCTCATCCCTCGAATTGCGCTGAGTGTGGCCTTAAGCAACATGAACCAAATCACAGAAAAGAAACGACTTTATTACTTTCAATAGGGAGAGATACAAGAATCTTGGTTGAACAAGTCATTGTAAAATAATATTATTTAAATAGAAAATATTCTCCTAGTCTAACTAAGAGAGGACTGGGTGGCACACCCTAGTTAATATTACTAGTGTTGCCGCCCCTCACAATTTTATAAGGGGCAGTTAGGCTTCTCATGTATTAGGTCCATTATACGGGCTTCTTGGACTTTGATACAACACATTTTATAATTTAATCAAACCCAATACTTGTTTTCTATTTTTTAAAATAAATATTATTTAATTAATTAATTAATTAATTAATTTCTCAATTAAATAATTTTCTCAACCTAATTCTAATTTCATTAAAGTCATAACAACTTTGCCATAAAAAAATTTATAAGGAAATATATTTAATTTCCTTATTCAGTGGATTTAGAATGACTAATTAATTTAATTATATTTTCGAACTTAATTATTTAATTATAATTAATTAAATAATAATTCAAAAAATCTTAAATTAATTCTCAAGTCATTTTTGTACTTAGTGAAAAAATGTGTTCGTTTGTGAATGCGACCAATTTCTCTAACTTCATCATTTCCATTCATTTGTGTTCATTTCTATCCATTAGGTTATACATGCAATTCATTTATGGTTTTAACGAGCTAATGGAGGGACCAATTAGACATATATAATCAGGGATCAAATATTTTGTAATTAAGTTTCAACTTTTTGCTGATTAATTATAAACTTATTAGTCACAAAGTCATTCCATTATAGTATTGTCTCTGAGTTCTCCCTAATTATATACCATTACAAGAACTACTTAATAAGTGCTAGTCCAATGACCTTTTCACAAGTGTGTTACCATCATAGGATATCCTTAATCTCTTTGGGATAAATCTATTCTACCAATATGATCATATTTTATCTCATGATAACCATTATATCTTCATTAATGAAAAGTCAATTACTATCAAATAGTAATCAAGTCATTTATCACAAAGACAAATGACTCGTGACTACGTTTACTTTTTATCTATCAGGTAAAATCGATGAGAGGATATCATTTACCATTTAGTTAGGCTATGAATTCCACTATTGTGGAACCAAGCTACACATTACATAAGTCATATACTAATGCACTAGCTTTCGATTCCTTATTTATATAAATTTAGGCTTTTACTTACATCAAAGTATACGAGTTATGCATGCATAGTCTATCACCCATTCAAGATTAAAGCATGCCACACTATAAACGTCAAAAGTGAATAAATCTATAAACGGGTCTAGGATCTATTCTACTTGGGTCCTATCTGATGTATTATCAGTCCAGTTTGTCACATTTTTGTCTCTATCTTCTACGAGTCAGAAGTGAATAAAATTTTCGAGTCAAGTTAATGAATCATATTATTTATACTCAATGTTGCATTTACATAGACCAATTATTTAACTAGTAGACAATATAATTTACTTAATAATTCCATGTAAAGAATTATTCTAGGCGTGCAAAGTAACTATACATAACGCTGCAAGACGATCATTGTGGCCATAATTCGAGTCAACTACATAAGCTATTACCCTGCACACATAATTATAACTACATAGTGCATAATTATACATCAAGAACTATCCTATATATAAGATAACAAAATGATATACCAAAAGTATGATATAGGGATTCTGGAAGGAATGGAAGTGTACAGGCAAAGTAAGGCTGATGGGTTAATGGTTTTAATTTTTAACTTTTGAAAAGGTAAATATTTATTAAAACGACATAGTTTTGACCTATTTTTATCCGAATTTTCGGATAACTTGAATCGTGTAATTCATATTCGAGTTAAACAAAAAAAATTAATTTTTTTATTCGAATTGATCCGAATAACTCAATTAACTAAAATTATTTAATTTAAAATTTAAAATTTTTATTACATTTTTAAATCAAAATTTTCTCAAAATGAACTCAATATCTCATACAATTTTATTATTATAAAAATTTTATTATTAAGGGTATATAGATTTTTTCCTATCTAATCTTAGTGTCTGAGTTGTCATGGTTGTCTACTTTAACTTTCCCAATCTAAATCAAATTGTTAGACAGAAAAACAAAGGCGGTGCAAAATGAAAATCCAATGCAAGGCTTCTCTCTCCCGGCCAAAAGGATTTCCGTATTTGTCAAATTTCTTCGTCAATAATCTCTCTCATGGTGGATGTGTGGACCCTACTTTACCTCCAACCAGCGGCGCCATTAGTCTTTACTTGGTTTGAAAGCTCACCCACCTCCCTTTTCTCTCTCTTTCTATCTCAATGACCCCCCGATTTATATTATTTATTATTCTCCCCTATGAACTACTTTAACCTTCCAAGACCCTTATCGTCTCTCTCTCAAATCTCAGCCCCCATCTTTCTTGCTCCTTCCCATATCCCCTTGTTCTTTTTCTTCAATTTTAAAAAACAAACAACTTCAATCTTTATTTTATTACTAAATTCTACTTATTGAAAAGAATCATTTGTTTTTTTTATTGTCATTTATACACAAATATATAAAAATCCATTTACAAACATGAAAGGTGAATATTTAGAATCCAAAAATCAGAACCCCAATAACATGTTCTCAAAGCTCCACCACCACCAGCACCACCCTCATCAACATCAACATCAACCCCAACACCAAACTCACCCTTTCTCTCATCACTTCCAACTCTCTCGTGATTCTCAGACTCCCGACTCTGATGACACTACCCACACCCCTCCCAAAGATCTTACCACCAACCACAGCCCTTCTCTCCCCAGTGGTGGTAGCAAAGGCGGTGCTTCTCGTGGTGGTGCCAACAGTGGCGACGGTGCTAGCATCGAAATCGTTCGTAGACCCAGAGGTCGTCCTCCGGGCTCGAAGAATAAGCCGAAGCCGCCCGTCATCATCACTCACGAGCCCGACCCTGCGATGAGTCCTTACATTCTCGAAATCCCCGGAGGGAACGACATCGTCGAAGCTATCTGCCGGTTCTCTCGTCGCAAGAACATTGGAATCTGCGTGCTCACGGGATCTGGGACCGTTTCTAACGTGACGCTCCGTCAACCTTCTTCAGCAACTCCGGGAGCTACCATAACTTTCCATGGCAGATTCGACATCTTGTCCCTCTCCGCCACGTTCCTATCCCAAACGACGTCGTGTCATGTGCCCAACACGTTCTCCATCTCTTTGGCCGGTCCTCAAGGCCAGATCGTTGGTGGGTTCGTAGCTGGCTCGTTGGTAGCAGCGGGCAACGTGTTTATAGTGGCTGCTACGTTCAACAACCCTTCGTACCATCGGTTGCCCGTTGAAGAAGAAGGGAGGAACGCGGGGTCGTCTGGTGGTGCCGGTGGACAGTCCCCACCTTTATCCGGTGGCGGGGGGATAGTAGTCACGGCGGTGGGGCAGATTCTTGTGGGGTTTCGATGTACAACAGTCACATGGGTGGTTCAGATGTCATTTGGGCTCCAACAGCTAGACCACCACCACCGCCTTACTAATGACTTACAAGTTTTTTTTAGCTTTTTCGGCTCTCTTTTAAAAAAAATTTTCATCTCTGAAAGCACTGTGAATTAATGGAGGTTTAGATTTTTTCCCCTTTTATGAGTTATGTAGTTTCCTGTACTTTCGTTCCATCAAATGATCCTTAATTATCTTCGTTTAAATTTTAATTATTGCATTGCTAATTGATCAATTATTCTTTCTTTTTTCACTTGGAAAAAAAATCCAGCTTCTAAGAAACTGAGGAAGTAAAGACACGATCTTTGCTTTTCGATTCAACTAAAGCAATTGTAGAAAATCTTGATATAATATCTATCATACGTCAAAAACGGAGAAACCCAACTTTTTAATCTCGTTAAAACTTGAAAGGTTTTTGTTTTTAGTGTGTGTTGGTTTGAATGAGTTATTACATGTTAGATATGTGTTGTTTTTAATGGATAAAAAAGGGAGAAGCTTAGCTTTGAAGTTTCAAATTTTATCATGCAAATGTCTGAAAGGAGCAGCAGAAGCAGCGCTGGGAAAAAGATAATGCTGATCATATATCTGATTCATCAGCTTCTTCATATAGATAAAAGCGTATGGCAGAAGAAAACATGGCTAGGGTTATGCCTGCCAGTTAAAAATATATGGGAGTCTGCTTTTATCCAATACCATCTCGAAAGCCCTTTAAGTCTTCTTTTTTATTTCCTTTAGTTCTATTTATATCAGATGATATATTATAGATGTACTTTGATTTGTCTTTTTCTAATTTGTATATCTTTTATTTTTTTGATGGGAAAAAAGAAGACAATGATGAAAGCAAAGATTAGGGGTTGGGGTTGGAGGGTAAATAAATAAATAAGTTTGATTGTGGAGCTGCTGCTGCTGGCTACTGGGCAACTGCTTTATTCACCCAAATGAGTTAAATGACAAGTGTGCGTGGCTCTGAAGGGTCATATTCCATGGAGATAAGACATTCATTGCCTGATCCTGTCATCTTATATATATATATTCTCTCTCTTCAAGCCTAAAATCTAAATTATATTTATATTTTTTTTGAAATTCATATCATTTACGTTGAATAAGACTCAAAATAAGCTATCAACATTCTCAAATTTTTACGTTTATCATTAAACCATTTATTTATGCCATTTTCAGCCTAAACTACATTATATTTAGATTATAAAACCGACAAGTATATACATAATTATATTGTGTTTAATATTTCCACAACCTACTTTACTCATTGTTTTGTTATTATAATTATTTTTTTCATGTACATTTTAAATTCTAATTTAAGGCTTGTGGTTGTCTTACTAGTGTCATTTTTAAGGTTTAAACTCGTATTTTATTTTTAAAATTGTAATATATTTTATTATTACACTCAACATTTTTTTATTATAACTTGTCTATTTTTAATTGAATTTTCCTTGAAAAGGATTTTGGCATTAATAATAAGATTTATATTTAAACATTGATAGTGAAATTTTATATATTTTTAATTAATTAAATAATGATATAAAGACGATTTGTTGTTTACCTCTTAATAGAGCACCCGTGATAAGGGAATTAGTCACTGCTATCGATGGTAATTACCCTGATTACGATCAAATAATGATATATATAACGATTTAAAAATAAATACTCATCATTTTCTTTACTGCCAAAAGGGTGAATATTCGGTTAAATCGAGTTGAATTAAGTGAAAATTCTGACTTAATCAAGTTGATGAGTCCATGAGTCTTATTTTAACATCCTAACTTAATTTGAATTTTTTTTTTCAAATTAAATCGAACGAATTAAAATTCGAGTAAATTTAAAAAAAAAACAGGTTAAATTGAAGTATTGTTGGCAATATGACTAAATTCCTAGCTCGAGCACATAAATTTGAAAACATATATATATATATCTGTGTGAAAAGTCTTTCAAGGCAAAATAAGATAAAACAAGATAATTTAATATGATAAACTTGATTTGATAATGTACTTGTTTAAGGCCTTAATTATCAACTTCAATTTTTTAAAATTCTTAAAATCATTTTTTTATGTAAATATTAAGATTTGTTAAGAATTTTGTATCTTTATATATATATATATATATATTTTTCATAAAATTTGGATTTTTAATTATTTTTAAAAATTTTTAGGGATAAGTTTGCTCATTTTCAAAATTGATGGAGACTCAAGAGATATTTATATCAATTTATTATCTAAGTTATTAAAATTATAAAATTCAACTTAACTTAAATTCAAAAAGTCAAATTACTTCCTCGAATTAATTAAAAAATTAGAATAACTTAAATAATCCATCTAATTAATTTAAAATTTGAAAAAGTATTTTTCAAATCAGAATAAATTGTTAGTACACGCATTCAATTTATCTTATAAACCCCCAAAATATATAAGAAGAAATGTTAGACATTATCAAAACAATATTTTAAAAATAATAAATTTGGTATCTTAAACAACTTTATCATATGACTTAAATTTTTAAATCATATTTTATTATTTGTATTCGAGGTTAATAGGTATCTTTTCTAATACTTCAAATTTTTATTGTGAGTATAATGTATTTTACCACTACACCTAACATTTATTATTTATTTTAAAAAAATTTAATTCATAACATTTTATTATAATTTTTTCTTTTTTAACTTAAGCTTTTTTTTTAATTTGAATCTTTTTTAATTTAAATATTATACTCAACCCGAATTAGATTAACTCAAATCATAAAACAAATAAAGTTGAAGGTTATGACTCTCTTCCCACAACTTAAATAACAAAAATATTAAAAGGAGGACAGATAAATCCAAATTTGGAAGTTAAAAAGGGTAGCTTTCGGTCCCCTCAGCCAAATGAAGATTTATTTTATTTTTGGTAGAACACCAATCTTCTAGAGCGGTCTAATTCTCGTCTCATTGAGTTTGGTGTGAGACAAGTTATGTAATTTACCATTCAATATGACTGAAATTGAAAAATATTGATCCATACTTGATGGTAAATATGATCCAAATTTAGTGTTTATAAAATAGTGAAAATTTGAGAGAGGGGTGATTAATATCAACTACAAAATCTACATAGATTTTGTAGCTCGTTAGAGGGGGTAGTGGGGGTGGTACACAGCAGATATATGGCGTACTTTTTATCAAACACCCAATAGTTGCCGAAATTATTAATTAGGGGAGATGGATACAAATTAAATAATTACCTACCTTATATCTCTCTCTTGTTTGGAGGTACACCATCTTAATTTCCAGTTTTTACATTACATAATTATATCATGTGGGTTTTTAATTCTGATTATTTTTTACTTTTCTTCCTTTGTATTGTGCAATAATTTTGGAACTTACATATATTTTTATTTTTATTTATAAAATGTTCTTTCTTCCAAATTAAAATTATGAAAAATTGTGTTATATACATTTCTATATGTTTCTATATTATTTTTCAATGACAATGATAAATTTAATTCTTAATATTTTTATTTTTTTAAGTTGAAGTTAACAATTAACCTTTTTAAAACTAAAATATTGACTAAGATATTATTTTTTTAATAGTTCACGTGTATTTTATGATAACATATTATCAATATTAAAAAAATCATGAAAATAAAAAAAATGAATTACACATGACTTGTTATGTTTAAAAATTTAACGTTTTTGTTAGTATTTTCGTTAAAAAAATAGCAATTCAGCTCTCTTAAAAAGCTCGGTAATTGAATTTGATTATTTTTAAAATGTTGAGAAGTAAATTTAATTAAAAGAATCAAATTAACAAAAAAAATATAAAACTAAATTTATCGTTAAAATGGTATGACGTTATATAAACTTTCAAAACTTGCTTGGTGTGTTAATTTATTATTGAAAAACTTTGATTCTTTCTTCTTTTTTTCTTGAAGAAAAAAGTTAATGAAAAATGGGAATAGAGACTATCACTATAGTAGTTGGGGGATTCCGCTCATAATTCTTCTTCTTCTTCTTCTTTTGACTTAAAAAACAAACAGAAATGGAAATGGAATGTGATCCAAGGAATGGGATTGTTTCAGTCAACTTGCCTTATCTTGCTGTTGCTGACATAGCCCACTATAGTCTTCAATTAATGATTTTATTTTTAAATCAGTAAAAATTGTAACACACTTTTTTAAATTTGTATTTGATGCATACATTGCAATGAAAATCATAAGTTAAAAAGTGAACATAAATATTATATGTGACATTTTTGGTATGAATCTTATGTTTTTTAATACAAGTAAAAGCTATATTTATAGCGGATGTCTTACTTTACTTTAAAAAAGATATTGTTAAGCAAATTATATATATTGGCCTCCAACAAGTTCGCCTCCTATTTCGTGCACTACCTTTTTAATCAAATTAAAGGAAATGAAATGGAATGTCTTGGGAATTTCATATTTTCATTACCAAGTGGGGAGACCAGTGGCCAATGCCATGAGGGTAAAGTCTTGTTTTATTTTATTTGTTTCCAAGTTGGCAGGCAAATGAGAAAAAATAAGAGCCAACCAATCTGTGAATGAAAACCCAAAATCTCTTCATACCATGGCGCCACTTTCTTTGACCATTTCTCCCCACTCCTTGCTCTTACTTTCATTTTCCTTATAAATTTATTTATTTTTTACTCAATGCATTTAACTTTCATCATTTTACGTGGTTGTTCAGATTTGACTTAATTTGCCTTCTGTTGGGGGTCTTTATTGTGTAATAAGATTTGCAAAATCCAGATTTGTCTTGCTGTTTTGTTCCATTACTTTACATATGATTGGTTTTTTTTTAAAGTTTAACAACAAATTAATACGCCGTTTATTCTGTTTAGAATACATTGCTTCATTTTGGATGCCAATACAATCAAAATTCAAGGGACAAATTGATATCACGAGGAAAACATTTGGGGACACCAAATTCACTTTAAAATGACTATTAAAAATCTTTTTCTTTTTTCCCTTTATACCTTAAATCTTACAGCCCAAACATAACAATTACATAAAATAATTAAAGACTAGCATGAACCCGAAAAGGAGGCTCAAATCAGCTGCTTTGCCTAAGGTTCTAAGCTTGTTTGACGGCAAGAACAAGACAGGCATCTACAATTGCCTTTCAGCCGAAAAGAAGACATTTGAACAGGCAAAAAATGGATGACAAAGATATAATCTTTTACACAAGATTTCCATCCTTTGCCCCGACATTCTCCGAAACATAAGGGGATTCAAAGAGACTAGTGGGTGCACATTAACTTTTTTTCTTTCTGGGGAAAAAAAAGGCCATGTGAAAACGATGTAAGAAAGCAATGCAAAGTGGAATGCATGGGGTACTATTATGTGACCATGAAAACAAGGCATGGATATGGAAGAGGGGCGATGAAGATTTTGTGAAATTTGGTGATTTTTCTTAGGGTCCCATGTTACCTTCGACTTGTTAGGAGATTTTCACTGAAGAAGGACATATACTTGATCGAATGCATGCATGCGATTGGCAGTGGACTTCTCGATGGTAGACTTTTGGTAGCTTTCATTTCGGCCAGAATAAGCTAAACACAAAACCCACCACTTGCTCCGCCTTGTTTCTGGTGTTTCTTAATCATTGAGACGTTCAACACTGGCATGCAGCAAGCCAAGCTAGCACACAGGAAAAAGAAACACCACTTCGTACCAGATCGATGACAACGAACCTAGAGCATTTGGGACGCTACTGGACTTAAAAACAAACTTGGAAAGTCAAGCCTGCGTTCTTTGTTTGTCTATTCAGAACGTAATTTCAACGACATTACATTAAGTCTTGATTTCAATGTTTTCTTTTTTGTATTTGTGAAATTAAGATGATATGGATAATTTTTTGAATTTCTTCCAAAGTTTTATTAATATAAATATAGTATAATTATAAAAATATAAGTACAACCAATTATAATATAGATATCAATCAATACGGTTAAAAAAATAAAAGAAAAGTTGAATTAATTTTAAAAAAATCCGAATAAAACTCACAAAATATATACACATGATAAAAAAAACTCGTACATCACAACAACAAAAAATGATTATGGCTAATATAAGTTTGGTTTCAAATTCCTACTGTCGAAACCTTTTTTTTTGTGAAAATGTGATCGACTTGGATTTTAAAAATAAATACGAACATGAGAGTCGCCACCGTTCTTTTATTGAGGTGTAATCGGATCACCTTAAAAATGATTTTAGTCTACAAGTTTCAGAAAAAAACGAGTTCAGGAGTCAATTACGTACGAGTAAGGATTAACACCCTCGTAAGGCCCAATATTGGTACCGAATTGATTATTTAATGTCTTAAAGTCGAATGTCAAAAATTCGAAAAGATTAAAAAGCGATTCCCCTTTAAAAAGTCTTTATTGAAATTTATTATTTTGAAAACTAAAAAAAATTCAGTCTTCTAGCTTCAATGAAGAAATCGAAACCCAGTAAGTTGGGGCACGACTCCTTGAAGTTTCAAAGACGACAGACGAGTTTGCCTTAACTTACGGGGTTTCAATTTCTTCATTGAAGCAAGAAGACTGAAATTTTTTTAGTTTTCAAAATAATAAATTTCAATAAATATTTTTTAAAGGGGAATCGCTTTTTAATCTTTTCGAATTTTTGACATTCGACTTTAAGACATTAAATAATCAATTCAGTACCAATTTTGGACGTTACGAGGGTGCTAATCCTTTCTCGTACGTAATTGACTCCCAAGCTCGTTTTTTCTGAAACTTGTAGACCAAAATCATTTTTAAGGTGATCCAATTACACCTCAATAAAAGATCGGTGGCGACTCCCCTGTTCGTATTCATTTTTAAAATCCAAGTCGATCCCATTTTCACAAAAAAAATGGTTTCGACAGCTTGGCGACTCCGTTGGGGACGTTAGAGAGTCGATACATAAATTGATTAATTTGTCTTTTTGTCGAAGAATCAAAATCTGTTTTAAATCATGATTTCCCCTTTGCATTCATTGGTTTTCATCATGATATGCTTGCTTAATTGATCTAAGTCTGTTAGTTTATTTGCATTTTGCATTCTATGGACGATTTTACCCCCCTAAGTGGGAGTGAGAAACTATTCCTTCGTGAGGTTTTCACCTTCGTATAGGATAGTGGATCGCTTTTAGGATACATCCGTACTTATTCCTTTGTGAGATCTTCATCTCCATATAGTCATAAGGAAATGTATTCCCCTGAACCGAACTTGGTCCATATGAGCCTATAATGGGTGAGGATCGAGGAATCTGTTTGTTTGGGTACCTTTGTGCTAGAAGCCAAACCACATATAGTGAACCTTAGGAGCCCAACCTAGGTAGAGCTACTCTAAACTCCTAGTGGTTACCCGAATAGTTACTCTATTTTTTTGTTGTTTGCTTTTGTTTTGTATTAATCCATTTCATTTTGGTTTTGATTATGATTGCATTGCATTTGCATCTTGGAAAAGAGGTGTTGATTCAAGTTTGATTATTAAATTAGAGAATTTGTCATGGAATACGAATTTCTTGATAAAGTGGAAGATAATACGGTTGCCCGAATATATTTCAAGAAACACAAGAAGGGTGGTGGAGGAGTACATGACTTTACTTTGTGGCCCGAGGATTCAAGCTGATCATCCAAGAGCCTTCGATATTCCAACTTCGTTAGGGAAGCTGATGAGCATTACGAGGATAGGCAGACCATGGATCGTGATCAGGATCAAGCAAAAGGAGCTAGTAGTGACATCTATTGGAAATTTGCGAGATTTATCCTAAACATACGGATGAAAGAAAAGATCGATGTTGTCTCTTGGGGTTTGAAGGCGAGGCCGTACATGTATCCGTTTTATGTAAAGAAGTTTGTTTTCTAGTAAAGTTTTCTAAATGCAGTTGAATTAGAATCAACATCTCTTTAGGCATTCATTTCATGCATTTGCGCATTACATGACATCATATGCATTAAAATCCACTAAAAAATCCTAATTGATTAAAATCATTCCTCAGTTAACCTGGAAACCAACCAACCAACCAACCAAACACCGTTACGGTACTTGGGCAAAATAAAAAAGCATGGATCAAAGATTGAAAAAAACTTTAACAGTCCCAAAAAGAGATGCAAGACCAACTTCAGCTGTAAATACAAGAGCAGTTAGCTAAGATTTAGTAAGATATGATGGACAAAATGATGGAATCCCAAAGAAACATGATGACTCAGTTAACTCAACTTTTTGTTAGGGGAAATGATAAGGGAAAGGGCCCTATGGCTAATGCTGAAGGTGGAGACAATGATGGACCTCTCTATCCTCCAGGCTTTACTCCTCCACATGTGCATACCCAAGCTGAGGTGTACCCGCGCAAATCCTCTGTCACGATCAGGCCTCAGGCCGGTGCCTCAATGCCAACGAACTTTCAAGCCGGATCAGGCTCTAACCCCGGAGATAACCTTATTAATCCTGCTATCCCTGATTTCGATGAAGTGACTGAAAAAGAAAAAATAAATGAGGAATTGACAAGACAATTGGAGGAAAGGTGTAAATGGTTTGAAAAAAAATTCAGGGCAATGGAAAGCACTGAGAATTATTGTGAAATTGATGCTAAGAACTTGAGTTTGGTCCCAGATTTAGTGCTTCCATACAAGTTCAAAATGCTAGAGTTTGAGAAGTATAATGGGACCAGTTGCCCTGAAGCTCATATTACCATGTTTTGTAGGCGTATGACTGGATATGTTAACAACGACCATCTGCTTATACATTGCTTTCAAGATAGCCTCATAGGGTCAACATTTAAGTGGTACAATCAATTGAGCCGTACCCAGATTAGTTCTTGAAGAGATTTACCACAAGCATTTATGAAGTAGTACATCATGTAACAGATATGGTTCCTGATAGAATCACTTTACAAAATATAGAAAAGAAGCCGAATGAAAGTTTTAGGCAATATGCTCAGAGATGGAGGGAAGTTGCTGTCCAAGTTCAGCCGTCACTCCTAGAGAAAGAAACTATAATGCTTTTCATCAATACACTAAAATCCCCGTTCATTATACATATGCTAGGAAGTGCCACAAAAAGTTTCTCAGACATAGTTATGAATGGTGAAATGATTGAAAATGCAATAATGAATGGAAAGATAGATGCGGGAGAAAATACCAAAAGGTCAACTCCCAGGGAAAATAGAAATGAAATGAATAATGTAAGCAGATGATATTCCAAGTCGGTCACGTAGGCCAGTCGAGAGCTGTGACCACTAGCTATCAAGGTTCGAGAACAAATACTGAGAGACTCCAGTTTACACACATCCCAATGACATATGGGGAGTTGTATCAAAAGATGTTTAAAGCACATGTGGTGTCTCCGTTATACTCAGAACCCGTGCAACCTCCATTCCTAAAATGGTATGATGCAAACGCCCAATGCGAATACCATGCAGAAATTGTAAGACATTCTATAGAAAATTGCACTACTTTCAAGAAATTGGCCGAGAGGCTCATTAATATGGGCATTGTCAAATTCGATGGTTCATCTAGTGTATAAAATTCGCTACCCAATCATATAGATAATGGGGTGAATGCGATATATGAAGAAGAGGGAAACGTTTACATCAATGCCATATATGAAGACACAAATAAAAATGGACCTTATTAGATATTTGACCTTATAAACTTGGGAGTGTTCTAAGCAATTGGATTGCAGAAGAAACCCTTTGTAGTATTTAGAGCTTACTCAGAGTAATATTCAGAACACACTTGTTGCTTTTAGCCTAGAGGCAATAAGAACTCCTTTTAGGCTGAACGTTATTATTTTAATGAAATACATCTTTACGATCATTTTTTAGCCAATATTTTTTCATTCTTTACGAATAATTATTTTTGATTCTTTCATTCTTTTAGATTTTCTTCCAAATCATTCATTCATTTATTCATAATCATATTGTACAAATAATTATTCATAAATTCATACATTCTTAATATATTATTTTGTACCTACAATAGGTCCCTGAATATCAACGACATGAGTGACGCTGTTATAGACTTAAAATCTCCTTTTGAGCGAGACATGTGTTTAGAGGGATCTCATGACTTTGAAAATGACATAGATTGTAGCCTATCTTCGGACTTGTTGAGGATGGTAGAGCAGGAAGAAAAATTTTAACTCATGAGGAGACAATGGATATTGTGACCTTAGAGGAACAGGCATAATCGGAGAAACGAAGCAAGACCTTGTTGAGTTACTTCAAGAGTTTAAAGATGTCTTCGTATGGTCATACCAGGATATATCCGGGTGAAGCACTGACATTGTAATCTGAACAATAGCACGATGTTAGAAATTTGCAATATGTTCAAGATTAATATTATGAACGATGCAGTGAAAGTTCTTTGTCGGGGCAATGCGCTTTTCATTGACTTATCATAGCTTTGCCCATTTGAAGTCGAGTTTTCATCTCTTCGAGTTTTTGTTGGATTTTATCCTGATTGAAGAGGAAGATCCAAAGGTTTTCGTCATAGTTAAATTTTGCTCCAAAAGGCTCTATGAGAGAAACCTGATACCAAAGCAGATCTTTCGCATACAAATGAAAATGGAAGATCTTGTGTGGAAGACTTTATCCGAAAAGTATTGATTCTGGCCGAGATGGATGCCAAAGATTTCCCAATCTAGTGAATTCAGATTCAGTCAAGAAGTATTTTACTTGAAAAGGAAGAGGCTAAGGTGAAAACACATAAAGGGCACCGTGAGACAAAAAAGAAAAAAATAAAATAAAAGAAGAAAGGAAAAGAGGAGAGGCCAAGGCGAAAACCTACAAAGGGAGCTTTGAGATCAATGGGGTTTTGAGTTGAAAGCCCAAAGAGGGCAGCTCAAATTTTAATCGAAAGTGGAGCATGTGGTAGTCTCGCTATACCTGAAACAACAGGAAAGGATAGGCGACATCTTAGGGCATCGACAAAGTACTGTAGATCTCCTAAGCACTGTCAAACTCAGAATGATCTTCAGAAAGTTTGTACAGAGAAGTCCAAGCTGCGATATCTGGGACACCTAATCTTCATACTATTTATATTAAATTTATTGTCCGGGAATACTTCATTCTTTTTCAAGATACTTGTTTCTAATCAATTTCTCTTTTATTCTTATGATTCTTGATAATTTATTCATTTTAAGATATGTTTTCAAATCAATTCTATTTTATCCATCGTTATGATCTTTTTGCAAGCATGTTGTATTAGAATAATGATTAATGGACTAATAAAACTTTCACAAGGGAAATTTTGCATATTACTCTAGATATTTCTAAATAATACAAGAACCTGAAATAGGACTATTGTTTAGAACGTACCAAGTTTAAAGGTTGGAAATCTGATAATGAAGAGTCTAAATTAAGATTATCTCTTTGGATTTTGTTGTCAAAAACATTGATTGAACAAAACGAAAAGATGTCGTATTGATGACAAAGCTTCAATGAACAAACAAGCAATGATCATCGAGTGATAAGAAGAGGTTTTCTTGGAGAAGAAACTTCTTCGTTTATGCATGAGCATTTGGCATGGCACCTTAGGAATGGTGTAAAAGACTAAAGACTAAAGTCATAATTTTCTACCCTGAGGTTTACAGTGGGAGAATGATGGTACAAATTTTGTGTCCCAGTGAATTTTGAGGTTTATAGTGAGAGCAATTTGGATAGGTGTTTCTTTGGAGACGCCAGCTGAGTAAGAAGACGTTATAGCACATCAGTGATAAAGCCTTAATAAACTTTGAATAATGATAACCTAAGTGATAAAGAGGGATTATTCTAAAAAAATGACATTTTGCATTCATTCAAATGTCATTCATATAAGTCTAGTTAGGAGCATTTGATTCATTCTGATCATGACATCCTAATCACTTGACATAGTTAGGTTCATAAAATAAATTTTACAGGTCGTGTTCCCTAGAGAACAGATCAGTGAAACCGAAAATCCTATCTCCCTGAAGTTGTAGTGGAGCGAATTAAAACCACAGATCTTATCTCTTTGAAGTTGTAGTAGAGCAGATCGTGTCCAGTCTTATCTCCCTGAAATTGTAGTGGGGCAGACTATATAAACCAATCTTATCTCCATGAAGTTGCAGTGGAACAGATTAAAGCCAATAATCCTATCTCCCTGAAGTTGCAGTGGAGCGGATTAAAACTAAGGATCTGATCTCTCTGAAGTTGCAGTTGAGCAGATCGCATCCAGTCTCATCTCCATGAAGTTGTAGTGGAGCAGACAGAAGAAACCAATCATATCTCCTTAAATTTGCAGTGGAGCGGATTAAAACCACAGATCTTATCTCTCTGAAGTTGTAGTAGAGCGGATCGTGTCCAGTCTTGTCTCCCTGAAGTTGCAGTGGGGCAGACTAAATAAACCAATCTTATCTCTCTGAAGTTGCAGTGGAGCAGATTGAAGAAACCAATCCTATCGCCCTGAAGTTGCAGTGGAGTGGATCAAAATGATGGATCTCATCTCTTTGAAGTTGCAGTAGAACAGATCGCATCAGACTTATCTTTAAAGTTGCACCAGAACAAGTTGAAGTTACAAGTCTTATCTCTCTGAAGTTGTAGTGGAGCAGACTAAAGATAACAAATTTTGTTCTTTTGAGAAGCTACAATGTACAAATCTTATCTCCCTGACGTTGCAGTGAAGTGGATCTAAGCATCAATTCTTATACCTCTGAAGATGTAGTGAGTTAGAATGAGGCTATATGAAGAAGAAGAGCAGTAAGGTCCAATACGACCGGGCAAAATTGGTTATTTCTAAAGTCTTTGCTATGTTCTCGTTACACGATAACAAGCAAAGATGGGCAGCTATAATACCCAATTTTAAGCCCGGGCCCAACATCAAATTAAAATAAATTAAAATTATAAGTGTCTAGCCCTAATTACAAATCCAAATAGCCCAAATTACACAAAAAAACCCTAGCCCAATAGGCCCACAACATGTTTTCAACAACAAAGGAGGTAGAAACCCTAGGGTGCGCCGCACGTCAGTAAGGCTCCCTCGCACGCCTCCGCGCATGTCGCAGCACGTAGCCTTCGCACTACGCACGTTCTCCCTGCAACAAACAAGAAACCAAAGCAGCAAAAAGAAGAAACGGACTTACAACAAAGAATATAACAAATTTACAGCGAAAAATTGTGAGGGGAGATAAAAACATAAAAAAAACAAAAAATAGAAAAGGAGGGATTTTGATTTTTCTTTTTGGCTATATAAAAGCCAAACACGAATTTGTAAAGGGGGATACGAAAATTGATTAAAAAATCAATAAAAAATTATTGCAGTGAGTTTTTAAGGTGATTTCCTTTTCTCTTTCGATTTCTCTGTTTCTTTTTATTATTGTTCTTTATTCATTGTGTGTAAAAAAAATCAATTAGCAAATAGAAATTGCTTGAAGTGTTGAATCTCTGCATGCTCCGTCGCGATCGGAGCCCTTGCAAGGTTCGGGAAGCCTCAAAACGGCCTGAATTTCCAAAGCGGCAGAGACAAAAAAACCTAGGGTTTTATTTTTTTATATTTTTTTGGGTTTTATTTTCTGTAAAAGTGGCGAAAATTCTGATCAGGGTTTAATTTGGGGGATTTTATAAGGTAATAAAAACGACATTGTTTAGGGCCTGCTTTAGTGGCTCCAAAACGGCATCGTATAATGCCACACCAATCAGTGACCCGCGCGACCCGACCTGAGGGAGGATCCGCGCGTTTTGTCCCAGGGGTAAATTTGCGCAAGTGGTCCTCTCTCTTTAGTGGCGTGTTCAAATAAGTTCTTTTCTTTTTTTAAATTTCGCCCTTTAATTCGTTTTTCATTTTATTTTAGTCCATGTTCCAACATAGCGTTTTGGAGGGTTGGGAATATTTCCAAATTAACCCTCCATGTCATTCACGCATTGCACATTGACCCTTATTTTGTTTTATTTACAGTATTCCCCGATTAATTTCGTTTTAGTTGCAATCTAATCTTTTTTTTTAAATTAGTTTAATATTTTCGTTAATATTAGGATCATTGTTGTTGTTATTATAATTATTATTATTACTACTTTCATCATTATTAATATTATTACTATTATTGCTATTATTGATAATATTATTTGCTTATATATTTTCCTATTATATATACATTACTTTATTTTATATGTATTATTGTTTTAAGTTACTTTTAAATCTTATATGTATTTACCTTTTTATGCTATACTATTATTAATATTATTTGAGTTTATTTTATTCTACAACATATTTTCTCTAAATTCATTCATTACATATTTTTAGATTTGTATAAATATATTTTTTTTACGTAATACTATTTATGTATACATATTTCATATTAAATTATTGTCATTATACATACATAATCTATTGTTAATTTCGTATTATTATATAGATATTTTATTTCTTTCAAATATTTTAACATCTTTAATTTATTTCAACTTATTTCAAAATTGTTAATTTATTTTAATATTTTAATTTATATATATTATATTTATTTCTTAAATTATGCTTAAATTTGTATATTTCGTTAGTGTTTATGTAAAATTGCTTGATTTTAATTAGTTTCCACTTATTAGCCAATGTGGGTATTTACATGAGATTATTGTTGCTATGTGTATTACTTGCTTGTATTTATCTACCATTCATTTGATTAATCATTAATGTATAATTTATTTACAAATTATCCTTTCGCGTTGCATATTGTCATTAATCATTAATCTTCCTCGTTGAATTTAAGTAACCGAGTATTCCTTTTTCAATTAAAGCAAAGATTCCACATTAAAGCTTATCTCGACAATTCAAAATGTTGTGTCCTAACTTATTGGATATAGCATTCTGTTATCTCGGGACGAGATTTTTAAATAAAGGCAAACTCGTGTGTCGTCTTTGAAACTTCAAGGAGTCGTGCCCCAACTTACGGGGTTTTGATTTCTTCATTGAAGCAAGAAGACTAAATGTTTTTTAGTTTTCAAAATAATAAATTTTAATAAAGATTTTTTAAAGGGGAATCATTTTTTAATCTTTTCGAATTTCGACATTCGACTTTAAGACATTAAATAATCAATTCGGTACCAATTTTGGGCATTACGAAGGTACTAATCCTTCCTTGTACGTAATTGACTCCCGAACTCGTTTTTTCTGAAACTTGTAGACCAAAATCATTTTTAAGGGATTTTTACAAAAATATTATAAAAAAATAAAAAATAACAAAAATGTTATAACTTTTTTTATTTACCAAAAAATATATATTTTATTTACCAAAATATATAAAAAAACAAAAAAAATCTGCATCGATGTGACAGCACCTTGGTCACGCCAAAGCTATTGGCGGCACCAATAGTGCCATACTGATTGGCGGCACTACTCGTATTATAAATACGAGTTCTGTCCAGCTGAAGGGAGAAAAATCAAAAGGAAAAAAAGAAGAAGAAGAGGTGCTACGGAAAAGAAGAGAAAAAAAGAGAAAAGAAGAGAAAAAGAAGGTATTTTTTAAAAATAATTGATTATATTGTTGTTATTATTTTGTATATTTTGTAATATTTTTTGTTTTAGTTTAGTTATTAAGATTAATAAAACTCAAAATAATAGTATTAGTTAGTATTATTATTATTGTTGCTGTTGTTGTTGTTGTTGTTAGTATTAAGATGTTATTAATGTATTAAGATGTAACTTAGTAATATTATTGTTAGCAAAAAACTAGTATTATTATTATGGTTACTTATTATTTTTATTTACCAAAATAAACTAGTTAGTAAAAAACTAGTATTATTATTATAGTTAGTTAGTTAGTTATTATTTTTAGTAAAATTAATAATTTTAGTGTGTATTATTTTGAGTATAAAATTGTTAATTTTGAGTATAAAATTAATAAGTTTCCAGTTTCGACAAATCCGGTCAAATTCGTCGAAATGGAACTTGTAGACGACGAAGACGTGGAGACAATGGTCGATCTCTATTGTGGGAATGGGAGTGAGAAGAATGCACCGATTCACTTATTTGCTGAGTTAGTCGGTATGGAGCAAAATGAAGATGTTAATGCATCTGATGAAGAAAACGGGGCTGAAGAACCGTGGATGGTGGCTCCAATATCATACGTTGATAGTGAATCAACTATGGGTGGGATCGGTATCGACCTCAATATTACACCCGATGTTGACATGGTTGGTGGTGAAGAAGAAGGTGGTGGCGAAGAAGAAGGTGATGGTGATCATAGGGATGAAGAGGTCGATAGTGACGGTGATCCCAATGTGGACGATGTACCTGATGATATTGACGATGAAGATGTCAACAACGATGAAGGCATTAACGCTTCTTCAGTGGGGGAGCAGATGCGGCGTATTTTGATACACAATAATCCTGGGCCACAAATGTCGCTCATTGACCTCGACGCAGCGTATGTAGCTGAGTTTTCGAAGTACCCTGAAATAGTTCATTCTCATGGGTTGGCCGTAACATCTAATGATAATGAGTTATTCATAGGCCAGAGATTCAGCTTGTAAAGAAGAGTGTGTATATGCCATTAAACGATACAGCATGAAGATATCGGTGGATTTTAAAGTCTCCGTGTCTATTCCGACAATATATGTTAGGGAGTGTTGGAAGGCAGCGGAAGGCTGCAATTGGCGAGTACAAGCTGCATTCATTAGAAGTTCTCAGATGTGGGAGATACGAAAATTTATTGGTCCTTATACATGCACATCAACACGTATGACAGAAGATCATGGAAAACTTGATTCGAAAACTATTTGTACGTGTATCATGCCAATGGTGAAAGACATGCCGACCATTAAAGTTTCAGTACTTATTGCGAAAATACAAGCACGATTCCAATATCGAGTCTCATATCGGAAGGCATGAATAGCAAAACAGATGGCGATGGAGCAACTGTATGGGGATTACGATTCGTCGTATAACGAGCTTCAAGGTTGGATAGCTGCTATGCGGGAGTTCGTACCGGGGACTGTGATTGAGTTGCAGACAAGTCCATATTGCGGCCCGGATGACCAGTTACAGTCGGTAAAAAGAATTTTCCATCGGATATTCTTGACGTTCGATCCATGCGTGCGGGCATTTCCCCACGGCAAGCCACTTGTGCAGGTGGATGGGACCTGGCTGTATGGAAAATATAGACAAATCCTACTTCTTGCAGTTGCTCAAGACGGTAACAGAAACGTGCTCCCGATAGCATTTGCTATCGTAGATAAAGAAAACATGGAGTCTTGGGAATTCTTCCTCACAAATCTGTGGAGGTATGTTATTAGGAACGATAACATTTGCATCATCTCTGATAGAGGGAAGGGTTTAATTGCAGCTATTAGGCGTTCTGGTGTGCCATGGAGATCCGTTTACTGCATTCGTCACATTGCGTCTAACTTCCATAAAGATTATAAGAATGCAGACTGGAAGAGACAAATGCAGACTGGAAGAGACAAGTCGTGGCAATGGGTAAATGATAACCTTATTTTTTCAATATAAGTTGTAATGTTATATGTTATCGACTTACTAGAACTTATTTTTCGTTAATACGTATGCAGCATACGAGTTAGAGGCACATATTTTCCGGCAAAGAATGATCCGACTTGAGAGTGACATAGAGGGGCAGACAAACACATCTTTCCGACAATGGTTGCGCACAATGGAGCCGTGGCAGTGGGCTTAAAGTTTTGATGAGGGCTTTCGTTATGGCCACATGACCATAAACTTAGTCGAGGGGATCAACGCTGTCTTGTTGAAAACACGTCATCTTCTGATTGCATCGGTATTTTCTGCTACTTTCTACAGGCTGGCTACTTTGATGCCAAGAATGGGTCAGCAGCAAGTCGACCAGATTCAGGCGGAAAATGTGTTTGTCGAACATGTAAGGGATGCAATGGTCGTAAACCGTCGGTTGGCGAGGTCAATGAACGTGGAAATATATTCACGACGACTGGAAATGTTTCGAGTTACTGAGAACATCGGTCGTCGACCTAGGTCCTACGGAGTTGATTTTTGGGACAGACGGTGCGAGTGCAGGAAGTTCAAAACACTTATTATCCCTGTGTGCATGTCGTGGCAGCGTGTGCTAAAGTTAACCTTGATGCTGAACAATATGTCGATGATGTGTACACGCTGGAGCGCACATTGCGTGTCTGGAAGAATGAGCTCCCCGTCTTGCCGGACCTATCTACGTGGGAGGTGCCACCGATCACTTTCGAGCTTCTCCCAGATAGAAGGCTACGGAGGAATCCAAGGGGTCGTCCGCACTCCAGCAGAATTCGTAATGAGATGGACATTAGGGAGAAATCTGACGGAAAGCGTTGTGGAATATGCAAGTTAAGTGGTCATAGCCGGAATAAATGCCCTAACCGAAACTTTCATGTTGGACAGTCTTCCGGATCGGGTCGAAATTGAGCTAATGCTGTAAAATTTTTTGTATATTGTTATAAAAAGTTATTTAATTAATAATAATTGCAGCTATTATTCAGCTTATGCTTACGCTTAAATTGTATCCAAATTGTTTCCAGATTAAGTTATAAAATACCATGTGCGCATTTGGAATTATTAAGATTATATCGAAAATAGAGCCATTCATAATTCGATTGAGCTTTAATATAATGAAAAAATAGAATAATGGATATTTATACAAAAAATTCAGAAGTAAGCAATAATTAAAATACAAATATTAAATTTATACAAAAAGTGCATTAAACCCCTAAAATTGATGGTTCGATGGTGTTGTACGGGGGGTATACCTACGAGGAGGTCGACGCTCACGGCCTCGGCAATGACCAACATCCTCATCGTCCGCAGGTGGGGGTGTGGAGAACATAAAGGAAAGGTCCTGTGCCTCGTTCGCTGCCGACGAACTTGAACCGGAATGAGTCCCATAATGTTGCGGATACGTGTCGGACGGGCTGGGCATGCCGTACTGTGGCCGGGAGGATCTAAAAAGTTTAAACTCGTAGGCGTATTCGCCCTCTGCGAAGCTCGGATAATATTCACCGCCCACCAAATCCGGACGATAGCCATGTGAATCCACATTTGACTGTGATTGTCTGAGATCTGGTTGGGGGTCCTGCACGGGCTCTGCCAGTTGCGGAGAATAATATGCCATTGGATCCGGATCCATCGGACTCACTGCGTCCAATCCTCCAACTTGCTGCACGTACGGGGGGATTACTGTTGACTGCCCTCCAAGTAAATATGGCTTCCCGCAACTATGGTACCATTGTGTATACTCCAATGATGGTTGCAGGTCAGTAGCCATAACCATATGAGGAATTCGGCACAATCGATCGTTCCACAGTGCGACAAATTTTCGGTGCTTAATTCTCCAGTCCAATTGAACTTTTCCTCTCTTTGTCAAGCCGTGATCTTCCCCCAACTGGCACGGCGGATCCGGGATAGGTTGGATACAACCAAACTGCCGAAGCACCCGATCGCCGTGATACCACTCGACGACGTTGAAATTTATAATTGGTGTGTTAGTGCACCATATGTGGGAATCAACGAGTGCGGACGAGGGAACAACATTTGTAATTTTCGGCCTCCGGTATGGCATCCATATAAACTGCATGAGTTATAACATTGTAACGAGTTAGACCGATAACATGTGAGTAATATATAGAAATAGAATAGATGTCATGAATATTAGAATAGCAGCTTACCCCTTCCCGGGCATGCTGTTCAATCCTGAGGCGGTATATCGGGACATCACACGACTTACCGATGCCTGGACTGGTCGTCCACCTACAAAAAATAGTATAGGGTTTAGGGTTGGTAACATTACTCAATATATTATGACTACAAATAATGACAATTTATATTTTATCACCTGAGTGGCAGTGGATACAGATAGGGTTGGTGACTAACGCGTGCCAAAAACGGCATGCGATAAAGCGTCCAGGACTGCAGCAGTATGAGGCATCCGCCGATGTCTTTAACATGCGGCTTTGTCGCCCGACAAAGGTCCTGTTACAGCGTTGCTAGAACGGCGAAACCCCAGCTATACGACCTAGCAGTGGACAAATCAGCTAGCAGGGGCAAGTACGACAAATGCACACTGTCACCGTTTGCATCAGGCATGAGTACTGCCCCTATCATATGCATGATGTACGCTCGAGCAACGTACATCAACTTACCTTCAGTAGCGGTCGCTGATAATTGTCCAATTTTGGCTTTTAGCCATGTAAATTTTATGCCGGAAAAAATTTATCACCGTCCTCTGGCGACTCTCCAAGGAGTTGATAGCAAAGTGCAGCTGGATCGGTGAATGAAGATACTCCCGTTACGGGACTCCCGTCAATTGGGAGCCCAAGCTGCACTGCAACATCCTCCAAGGTCACTGTGCACTCCCCGCATGGAAAATGGAAAGTGTGGGTCTCCGGAGGCCACCGCTCCACTAGCGCAGATAATAAATGAAAGCGCATGTCGGAGGACCGGATCAATGCTACTGACCCAAATCCGGCTAGCTCTAGATACGACATCAATCGTGCATCCAGAGCTATCTTTAAAACACTTACACGGCCCCTTAATACTCGGAACAAGTCCTGATAGTGTTAAATTACAGAAAAATATTACGATAACATAATTTATTTGTATATGCTGCGTATATCTTTTTTAAATAAATAGAACTCTTGATTAACAATTAATAAACCATATCGCGTTATTAGCCGCATCAGATATGTGTCTAATATCGCTTCGAATCAATCGAGCCATTGTGATGCCTGCAAGTTGAAAAAAAAAGTTAGTAAAGAATTCTTATTTCGGCCATTTATTCGTATTTTTTTCTCCGCATTTATTCCTTTAAAAAATATTATAATTTCTAAGTTTATAATTTCACATTATTTCAGTGCATAATGTTTGAAATTTATTAATCTAGTGTGTTATTTAAATTAATTTGGTGTAAAAAATGACCCTTACCCCTGCCCTTTGCTCGTATTATTTTCTCGATTTTTATTACTTTAAATAAAAATATATTATTCTCCTATTTTATTATTTTATATTATTTCAGTACATTTTCTTTGAAATATTTTGTATTAATTATTTCTGAATTTTAAAAAAGTTAGTAATACACTCTTACTTCTGTCATTTGTTCGTATTTTTTTCTCCGCATTTTATTGCTTTAAAAAATATCATAAACTTAGTCTTTTATAATTTTACATTATTTCAGTGCATAATGTTTGAAATTTATTAATTTAGTGTATTAAGGGGGAATAAAAGAAAATAATAAATAAAGAGGGATTAAAAGGTAATTAGCCACATATTGGTGCCGCCTTTTTATTTCCCTCCATCACCCTTTTTTTTTCCTCTATTATTTTGGTAAATAAACCCTTTCCCCTACCCTTTGGTCGTATTATTATTTTCCCGATTTTTATTACTTTCAATAAAAATATATTATTTTCGTGTTTTATTATTTATATTATTTCAGTACATTTTGTTTCAATTATTTGTATAAATTATTTCTGAATTTTTTTTAAAAATTTGCTAATACACTCTTACTTCGACCATTTGTTCGTATTTTTTTATCCGCATTTTATTATTTTAAAAAATATCGTAATTTTTTATTTTATAATTTTACATTATTTCAATTTATTATATTTGAAATTTATTACATGTACATTTTTCGCATTTTATTATTTTCGATAAATATACAATTCCCGTTTTTTCTTTTCGTATTTTATGTTTTCTTAAACATACTTCTTTGTCATTTTACTTTTAATGATATTTTCCTAAAATTTTAATTTCAAATTCCTAAGTAAATTTCATAAAAAAATTCCCTAATCAACATATAATGTACATACCATTATTTTTTCATTCTAAATATATTTCATAAAATATATATGCTAAATAAAATAATAAAATAACTATAATGTACATAACATAAATTTTAAACACACAAACATTACAAAAAAATTAAATTTATAAAAAAAATTACTTTTTTTTCTTTTTTTTCCTTCCTTCCCTCTTCTTCTTCTTCTTTTTTTTTTCTCTTCTCCTTTCCTTTCCTTTTCTTTCCTTCTTTCTTTCTTTTTTCTTCTGCTTTCCTTTTCTTCTTCTTTCTTTCTTTTTTTCTCTTCTCCTTTCCTTTTCTTTCCTTCTTTTTCTTTCTTTCCTCTCCTTCCTTTCTTTCTTTCTTTCCCTCTCCTTTTGCCCGCCCCACCACCGACCCCCCTTTTTATGCATTGGTGCTGCCAATGGTATTCGCACCATTGGTGCCGCCAATAGCTTTGGCACCTTTGGTGCCGCCAATGCCATTGGCATGATCAGTGTCCCGTTACATCGGTACAGATTTTTTTTTGCAAGTTTTTTTGATATATTTTGGTAAATAAAAAAAAAGTTATAAAATTTTGGTTATTTTTTATTTTTTTATAATATTTTTGTAAAAAATCTCATTTTTAAGGTGATTCGATTACACCTCAATAAAAGATCAGTGACGACTCCCATATTCGTATTCATTTTTAAAATTTAAGCCGATCCTATTTAAAAAAAAAGTTTCGACACCCACTTCTTTTTTTCTTTTAACTTTGTCCTCGGCACATAAAATTTGACTTTAACAACGTATAGATGACCATGTTTCGATAACTTCGGACACGAGTTTTTCTTTGGCATATAGCTTGACAAATGAACCCGAAATGTTTGACTTTTCGATTATCGTCAAAATTCATTACGTCTCTCTAGTGTTGTTGGGATATTATGAATTACTAGGGAAAGTTCTTGAAGTGTTGATTAGCCTTTTCCAAAGCGAAGTTGTAATGCGACAAAACACGCACAGTTGGTCTTCATCTCTCGATGCACCTTCTCTGTTTTCACAAAACAAAGCCGACAACTAGAGATCGATGTTAATTCAAATTTGTTTAAGTAGATTTGATGTCCGACTTAATCTTCCACCACAATGAAATTACGTTGCTATCACTTTATCTAATAATTAGATTTAAATATAATTATTGGTAAATAAATATATATGGTATTTATAATCATTGTAATTAGTAATTTATATTGAATCGAGTATAACTAAAATATATTATTTATTTCAATTGAATATTTAAATTTAAGTTTCATTATGTGTAATTATGATTTGTGGGTTTCCGTCTCATTGTATGTATATGTTATATACATGTGAGCTTTGTCTGATTCTTCGTATGTTGTACGTTTTATACTAATTTGATTCTACATTATAATATATATTTATATTTGCATTGTACTTATGAATGTATTATATTTACAATAGTAAAACTCTTTGACAAAATTCTTTCCTTCAATTCTTATGAAAAAGTGGAAATTAGAGAAATCAAGTGAGATAATAATAATTTTTTATTTTTAAGATTTAATTATACTTAATCAACTAAATCCGATAAAAAATTATATTTTTTTAGAAAAGTATATGATTACTATCCTAGTATAATTACATTTTTGTTGGTTTACACACTTAATGTGTGTATTTGATGCAAAATTATATAAACTAAAAAATCATAATGGATCGATTTTTTAATTCAAAATTGTATTTGTTGTTTATTTTAACCATTGTAGAGAGTGAAAACCTTAGACCTATTGTTAGGTAGCTTTTGGGTTGATTGCTCTTATGCATGATATACAAAGAAAGATTTCTTGAATAAAGGTGTGCATATGCGTGATATTTAAAGATAAATTTCTAGAAATAAAAAGATATTGAGTTTCCAATAAAATATTAGTTTCATCTTTGATTGTAAAAGGAAAATAAAGTTGATAGAGTTTTAATTCGATTGGTATGAGTATTATTATCTTTTTATTTATGGCCGTCCATATGATGTACAACCCGGTTATGTATCATTACAAGTTTAGTTGTTATCATTGTGTGTACTGCGCGGTCTTACTCTAACTGGTTCTTGAGGTCATATAAATTTGTTATGCTTAAATGATCCCAGTGAAGAATGTGTCACGAGGGGTGTGTTATGAACCGTTTGCAGACCGATCCACCAGGAGTTTGCGAAAGGCCACCTGCAAACCATTCGGCAATTTACCACGTGTCTTGCTGTGCTAGGGGTATAACAACTTTTATAATATTAGTTAGCATTAATTCGCGTTAGGAATATTTAATTAAATTTATTTAAAAATATCCTACGTATTTAAGTTTTATAAAATAAAAATGAAAAGAAATTTATAAAGCTTTTCATATGAAAATAAATTATATTTTGGGAAGAAGGGAATGGATTATTGCACTCATCCTATAACATAATTTAGCTTTTTATAATATTTGAGAAACCTAATCCACACGGACAAATGTTAGCATGTTTAAAGATATTGACTCACTTATTAAGAAGATTTAAAGTTGAAAAAGATGTTGTTGTTTGTCTTAATTATAGGATCTAACAACTCCTGTTGACTTTAAAAACTTATAAACATAATCATCTTTGCATGTTACGCCATAGCTTCAAGAATACACCACTCTCTTCTCTTTTTTACTTTTATATTTGGACTGAGCTCAACGTAGAAAAAAGAGATTTACTTTTAATTTAGGGACGGAGGGCGGAGAATTACTTCGTGTTTGATAAATTGTTTGAAATTTTTTATCGCATTGATTTATTAAATGTGTTTTATAATTATATTAATTTCGTATTAAATATATATTTATTTATCACTGAAAAAATTAATATATTTATATTTTAAAAAACTTATATTTGAATAAGGTTAAAATATTACATAAATTCTTGTACTTTTCATAAATTTAGAATTTAGTCCCTATACTTTTATTTACAAGAATTTAGTCTCTTCATTTTTTAGATTCTGAAATTTAGGTCCAATTGTTAATTGTTTTTTTTTGTTAAATTTGTTGATGACATTTTTAAATAAAATAAAAAAATATTCGGTAGCCATGTAACTAAAAAATCGCGTTATAATAAACTCAAATTTGACAAAATAATTTTAACAATGTTAATAGTTGGATCTAAATTTTGAACTTTGAAAAGTAAGACTAAATTCCTAAAAATAAAAGTATAAGGATTAAATTCTAAATTTATAAATAGTACAAGGGCTTATGACATATTTTAACCTTAAATATATATTTTTTTGTTTCACTTAAATCTAAAGTTTCCTCCAAAAAACACCTTAAAGTTAAATCCCTGTAATTTGATTAAAGAGGAGTAGCTCAAGGGTGACAATTTTAGTAGATTGAGCTTCCTCCTCCCAATGCTCTGGATTTTCTAGCCTCAGGACTCCTCATACAACTATCAACTTCACAACAAATTGTTCATTCTTAGCGTTCCTTTGATTAAAGATATGCTACTGCTTCTTGAAACGATGTTCTTGCTGAGAAAAATACTTTTCTAAGAGTCGTGGTTTCTTTTAGGTCTTTGAGTCATGAAGCTGGGGGCTTGATGCCTGCTAATGGAAACCCTAGTTTAATGGAAAGGGGGTTGTTGGTGGAAGGGGTGTTATTATGAGATAGGTTACAACTTCTTGTAAGTAAAGGGCTATGTAATTAAAAGGTCTGGGAGGGGTTTCACTAGGTTATCATTGAGGTGTTACAGCTACAAGGGGATCAGAGTGGCTAGAGGAACAATTTTTGTTGGTGCAGTAAGAGTGGTAAAGTTGGAGGCTAAAGGACCTTTCAAGGCCTTTACCAATTGTTCAAAGGTGGGAAGAAGAGCGTTTGCATACTATAGCTGAGCTCTAGTAGAAAAGGAGTCAGAAGGAGAGGCATGTGTAGAGCTCAAGCCAGTAGAAACACCTGGGATAGGTGGTATGGAAGTGTTGAGTGGAATGAAAGAGTTAACTTGGTTAGCTGGGTCGCTAATCTGGTTGACTTGATAGTTGGGGTGCCACTTTGGGATTGAAAAGTCATGTTTTCCATGCTCACCGCACCAATTGTTGATACAATGCTCAACAATGGGAGAGTACAAAAGAGAGGAAAACGGTTGCTGAGAAGGCCGGTTCACCCAGCTAGGGCGGAGAGCTAGAGGTTAGGAAGAATAGAGGCGGAGAGAGTTTGAAAGCTGAGGGTTAGAGAAGTAAAAAAGAATAGGCTCTGTATCGTTGAAGAGTTGATCCTTTTCTTATTGTTCTTGAGGGTATTTATAGGTAAGGATACAATGTAATATGGTGTTAACGTGTTGGGCTTGTCATCTAGCTATCATTATAAAGCGCGTGGGAAGGATGTCTTCGATGGGACGAGGATGTCTGTGACAAGACAAATCTTGTTGTTCATTCGGACTCTGATGGGATAAAGCAGTTGAGCCCATGTGATGTTTGGTGACCCAATGACTTCATATTCCCAATGAAGACCCGATCATTCGTCCGGGTGGTAGTCTTCTCGGGAGGATGATTTCTCAAGTGACCTCCCGACTTGCTGGTGGCAGGTTTATTGTTCAGGTGTCCTTTAGACTTGCCACATGTCCTAACACAAGTGGGGTTATAACACCATTGGTTGCCCATTTAACCATATTGGTTTGTCAATCAGTTAGTGATCAGTTTGTTGGTCATGCAACCTTATTTGCTTAGGGTTTTTTCTAATATGTTTGTCAAGTCTTGATAGCTACTTGCTATGCTATGTAGCTTGGTTCTTTAATTCATATACAATCAATCCTTTCTATAGCACCCACCATTTATAACAACATTTTGTTATAACAATTAAGTTTGGTGTATAACCAATTTTTTATGTTTTATTTTTACCTTCTATAACAAATTTTCATCTATAATAATAATAATAATAATAATAACAATAAAGTACTAGGTGCACTATTTACTAAATAAGTTCTTTATAAGAATTTATTGTCTCAAATTTTAATAAAACCAATTATATTCCCAAGTGAAATGGAAATAATAAAAATGTTCAATAAAATGTTTATATTCTATATAAAAAATATTAATAATATTTTATTAAATAAAAATAATATTTAATAAATAAGATTAAATTTGTAAATTTTATTAAAGATACACTCTAAATCTCACTTATTATTATTATTATTATTATTACTATTATTATACTTTTCTCTTTTTTTCTCCAAGTAACTTGCTTCTTGTTTTTTTGTTTTGCTTAGCGACGCTGCTAGCCTCTGGGTTGGCTACTGCTTGCCCTTTTCTCCCTCCCACCAACCCTTTTTTTTTTCTCTTCATTCACTTCATGTGTTTCTTTTTAGTTTGCAGATCTATTTTGTGAGTATATTTGTTATCTTCACAAATTGTAACAAATAGATAACGGTTTTTGTCGTCGCTAAAACTCCATTGATCATCAGCAATTTCTCTTGGAGAGTGGATGGCTCTTTGTCGGCTTCTTAACCTGTTTCTGTATTGAGAATATTTTAGAATAATAAATGATTTCACGAGTCGATTTGGACCCGTGTTGTCTTTAAGTTTTATATGTTTTTATTTTGTTTTCCATTGTTTAATAATTCTTCATCTTTAGAAGTTTTTGTCTTCTCTTGTAGCATGTATTTTAGTCTTACTTATATATGTAGTATTGCTTTTGCAAGTGATTTTAGGGATGGTTTTGTTGTTGTCCTCTCCAATTTGGTGGATGCTTGATTCTTTTGTTGAGTTTTACCCACATCTTTGGACCATCCGAGGCTAATTTCCTTATCGCATTAAATGCTTGCAATCATTCCAGATATGTTGTGCTTGAGTTGTGACAGAGCCAATTGTTAACGTGTTATAATGTTCTATTGATGCTAAGGTTGAAGCCTTTGTTGCATTGATGTGTATGGTCCCATTTATAAAATAAATTAATAGATTTTCCGTTTTAAAAAATTATTATTAACATACTATTTTTCTTTTACTTTGAAAATTTTAAAAATTTGAATCTCAAATATTATTATAGATGTATAATAATCTGAAATTTTGAAAGATAAACAAAGCTGTTATAAACAGCATTAACTATGTGTTTGATGTTAGGCTATGGTGTTGCCTGTAGGCAAAGAAATGGGTATACGGTCCAAGTTCACAGTTAGCGTGCCCAAACTAGTACTACAAGAGTTTCCGTTTCTCATAATCAATGCTGTTTGTTTTGGTTTTAATTTAAGTTCCAAAGGGATAGAGGATTAAAGGCTAGGCTATATAGTGCCTTGTATTTAGGATTTATTTGATCTAATAACTCATATAGATACAGTCGGAATTTAACATTTAAAGGTAGATTGAAGTTTATTTTAGTTGGTATTGTTTTTATTATAATAATTAAAATGATGTGAGTTTAAATGTATTTAAAAGCGTTTATTTTTTCAAAAAAATATTGTGCAAATAAAATGGAAAAAATGTGAATACTTATTAAAAGTAAATATTTTATGTAAATGTAATAAAGACAAAACAAAAATTTTGATAATTTAAGGGCTGATTTGTATTTCAGTTTTTTTTTTTAAATTAGCATTTGGATCAAATAGAGAAAATAGCAAAAGGCCCAAATTGGTTGAAAATGAGCTGTCATTGGATTGGAGCTTGGGCTTTTTTCTCGCCGAAACCAACCGCTCCCCATTATTATTATATTCTATTTGCCCACTGCCATCGGGGCTCTTCAAGTCAGTTGCTAATTGACAATGTTCACCAGTATTATCTTCCCTCCCAGCCTTGCCAAAATTAATCAACCTATAAAATTATAAATTTCCAAAGGTATAAAATAAAAAGTTTTACGTTAAAAAAGCATATCCTCTATTTTATTTAAGGTCAATAAATTTTTTTATCTCTTTAAATTTGTCAATACTAATATAATTATAATTATAGTCGTTGTTGATAACAAAATTATTCAAATTACTCGTGATCTTTTTCTCTCCTTTAAAATAGGAGTATAAAATGCGCTTGAATATTAATGTATGAATCCAAACTTTCATACCATTGACATTGAGTTAAGAGGTTATTGACAACCCTTGTTAATAATCTAATACCTAAAGATCTGAATTAAGAATAACTGCATATATTATCTAATCAAATAATTGAAAAGGAACTTAGGTTTACTTTAAATGTTTCAGATGATCCCTCTCGGAAATTGATCTCCAATAAATTTAGGATCAAATAAGACATTTAGAAAATTGCTTTATCTTTTTTTTTTTAAATAAATACTATCCCTTTTTAATTCTAAATTTAAAGCTTAGGTGGAGGCTGAGGTGATTTATAGTCATTAGCAACCGCCTATTGAATACCAATCGCTAGTAACTGTCCATTTTTGGGTTTGTTTCGAACCTCCACCACTACTGACGTAAGCTTTCCTTCGTGCCCTTTTACTTTTGCCTCTATCTCTACTTCTTCCTGCATGCACCCAGCAACTCATCTTTGTTTAATTACCTAATAGCACCAAAATTAAATGTTCTAATAGTGTTTGGTTTTATTGAACTGAAATTAATTTAGTGTTCAAAATAGAAAGAAGAAAGAAGAAAGAAGAAGAAGCAAATTAATCTGAATCTTAAATATGAAATGTTACAATTGGTAGTCACATTTAAATGGTGACCGGTGGAGTAAATGGCGGTGCAAGCGACTGCTATGACTCCCGCATGCCGATTCCCATTTATATCCTATATAAACAACAAAATAAAAAGTATTATAAGACTTCAAAGAAAACATTTTGAATTAAACAAAAGGTCATTCGTTATATATATATATAAGTAATTCAAAGCCATGAAGAAGAGAAAAGATAATACGTAGGGAAGCAAGAGAAGGAAGGATGAAGTTACAACGCAAGAAGCCGGTGTGAGGTTGGACGATTTGAAGACCTACAAGGCTTCGAGACTCGAGCTTGTGACCGATGACGCCATTTTTGGAACCATTATAGAGATCTCTGCAATTGCAAATGCATCATCTCCATGCTTTGATCTTCTTTTGAGTTTTGGGGTCTCTCACACACAGGGTTCTCTTCGTTACAAAGCTTTTTATATGCGTGCTACGTGTAAGTGCACTCCTCTCCCTTGCATCTCCATGTAATATATTGTGCATGACAGATAATGCTTGATATATTAATGTTAATTAAATTAATAAAAGAATTGATGGAAAGTAAGCTGTTCTTTTTCTGATTTTGTTCTTTTCAAGCATGGTAAACAAATGGGGGAAAAGCAATAGAAGCCAATTTCTGGCCCCCAAAGTCAAACTATGACTTTTTTTTCACTTATTTACATAATTTTTTTTTATCTTAAAGCGTAATATTAACTAATAAAAATATTACATGTGATATGTTTTTATTGGATATTATACACTTTTTAAAGTACAATAAGTTAAAATTGATTATTTAAATATCACTTTTAATCTCAAAAAACTTTAGTATTTAAGAAAAATGGTACTTTGGAGGTCAACTTTTCAATTAAATATTTCTTTAATATTGAATTACATATTAATTAAAGGTATTCTTTGAACCCAAACTTAGTAACTAGGTTTAAGTTAGTATCTAACTCGGTTAAAAATTTAACCTTGAGCCAATCAACTTTTATAATTTTCATAAATTGTAAAACTTTAAAACTCTAAAAACAAATAAATATTTTTCTTAAAATTAATTTTTTTTAAATACGAAAAAAACATTTAACTAAAATTTTAGAAAATTTGTTGATAAATAAATCTTAACTAATCAATCGGTAAAAGCACCATTGAAGCTCTTATACTAAAAGTCGGATTGCATTTGTCCCCTTAACTCAAAAAATAGACAAATTAAATCATATATGCTAGATCAAAGAGTAAAGTAGTCATTCTATTAAAAATTCCATCTATTTCTACTATTAAAAACTAGTTCCTATACGTTAAAATGAGGTACACGTTGCATGCCATGTGTAATTGTCTAGAAGGCCTTTATACTAAAATTTAAATTGTATTTTATCTATCCCCTTAACTAAAATAAAGGGGTAAATTAATTATTGTATATTAGTTCAAAGAACAAATTAGTCATTTCTAGTGTACTATTAAAAATTGACATGATGGTGCGAAAAGTCGAAACAGCTGAAGATTATTGGGCAAACATTTGGTGTGTTAAGAGAGTCCTGGCTATGATGGTGAAGAAAGGGGAACTTATAGTTGAGACTCGACTACTGGTTATCCCCGGACATCATCATGTACGTGTTCATGAGGGTTTTGTCTAGGTATGCCACTTAGGGAGAAAGATAGCCTTTTAGCTAGAAGACAATTAGTTTAATGAATCTGATGATTAGACTTGAAGGAAGTCAATAGAGTTTTCCGCATTATCCATGCAGCAAAGAAGCTTGACACTTAGTCTTGACAAAGTTGGCGAAGTTCATGATCCCGGCGAGGTATTAGTTTAAAGCCAGCTAGTGCTAGGTGTGTATCTAGGCGAGGATGAGGAAGATATAAACAAGTACACATATACAGTACAGTGAAGATCATGAATTTGTGTTATCATACCACTAAATATCTGTTCTTTTTCCAATTTCAGTTTGATGAATTAAAACTGTAACGCAGGAATTAGGAAGTGAAAGTAATGAGTTTGTACGATTTGTATGCTGATATCTATATGAATAACAATGAAAAAGAATCAAATGGCACCCAGTAACATGAAATCCTTGCAGCCATTATATATTATATATTTAAGTTGGAATATAATATTTATTACTATTGTTATTTTATGTTTATTATGAAGTAAATTATCAGTGTTATTTATAAATGTATAGTTTTACTCTTATACGAAGTAATCATTTTTTTCTTTGTAATGAGTTAGATCTATCGTCGATCAAACTTTTATATGTGATTTTTTTTAAAACAAAAACATGGCAATTCATGTAGAAATAATTAACTTGGTTTTTAATTAAATCAATAATGGATTGTAAAATACATCCCCGTAATTAAGAATTGAAAATCTTAACGTTTATTTATAAAAATCTGAAATTTTTTAATTAAAAACTATTGGTATTCATAAATATATCTAATCTTGCTTAATTTAAACGATTTTTTTTACCATTGTACAACAAGAAAACAACGAATATGGAGAAGATGAGTACTTGACGATAAAAAAAGGTGTAATTTTGAATTTTAGATGAAGGTATTATTGAATAAAAAGTATATGAAAAAAAGTTTTAATACAAGTGATATTTTCAAGTCTTCTTTTATTTATCAATCTCTCGTCTTGAAATTGTATAAAAATTTAAGCTTACCAAACAACTTGTTATTTCAAAATCAGATATTACACTAATATTAATTAATATATCACATAAGTATTATCTACCAAACAGGCATAAAGATTACTTCCTGTACATATGATTTATCTTTTATAGACCTCATCGTGGGCTAGGCTGTACCAGGTTTGGGCTGAGCTGATACAAAATCCTAGGTTGTTATCTAGGCCTGAGCTCTACCAAAAAATAAACTTAAAATTTTATCCAAGTTCGGTCTAGATTAAAAATACTAAACTTGAACCGAATTCAATCCACCCGTATTAAATTTTATTAGATTATTTTTTTATATAAAAATAAATTTTAAAAATATAAATCATTGAGTACACTAAAAACATTAAAATAAATATTTCCTAACAAATTGGAAATACATTAAAAAATAGTTAAAGTACCAAAAAAAAGAGTTATATAATATTCAAATAGTAGTAATATAATAGCAAAATGAAAATAAAATAACAATAAAATGGCAACAAAATAGTAGCAATACAACTAATCCGGGTTGAGCCTAAAAAATTCTACCCAAGACCCAACCCATTTAAAAAATAAATCTTATTTTTTGTCCAAACCGATTTTTTATACTGATAATTTTATCTAAATCATTCCAATTTTCGAATGAGTTGCAGGTCACCCTATAACGTTTTTCACTTACAAATTCCCTTCACATGATGCGGAAATGTTTCCTTTTGAAATTTGAGGCACATGCAAATAGAATATGTTGATGTCTGACTATGGCAAAGTTGACTTCTCTTGTTGTTATTAAAGATAGTATTTTTTGATAGAGTAATTTCTGATTACGACAACCTCGTGAGCTGGTTGGTGGAGGAATCATTGAAGAGTGAGTGAAAATAACAAAACCATTCTTGTGATCTCTTATAAAGTCCCAACACATTTATCTAAAAAAGAACATTTGAGTATAAGATAAGTGCAGTAGTTAATTAAATTTAGAATACATTTGAGTGTAAGTCAAGTGTTTAGTCCGAAAAAGGTGAACGTCCGCCCGTGACTCCCACCTCATGCAAACCCAGGTAGGGACAAAATAGCAGTATCCCCCTTTCAACAGGGATTCACGAGCTTAACTAACAACTCATTTTTCGCCACGGTTTTCAATGATTCAATCTTACCTTTAGCCAATCAAATCAAAGAAAAAAAAACACGTACACTTGGCCAATTAGTTGATAACTAAGACAGTGGCATTTTGAAGTCCCACGTCTTGCACGGGATAAGAAAGTGTAATGTCTTTGAGCCGTACGGGATAAGGACATTGCTTGATAGTAATACATATTTCTTCCCCTGTCCACACAACTCAAGGCTTACTTTTGTCCTTTACCATTTGGTCGCCAAGCATTGAAAGTTTGTCATTTTGCCCCACTATCACCTGCATTAATTAACCCCATTTCTCTACTCAACATTTCAAGCCGAGGCTATTTCAGTAATTCTATTTGCACTAAATTGCATGTATAAAATCCTCTTCGGGTACTCATTTCTAATGCACACCACACCACGCCACTCACTGCCACCTTCTTTACCACCTTTCAAGCTGAAGTTCTAACTCTAAAGCATGGACTTCACTGCCACACTCTTGTTCTTTGCTCTTTTCATATCCTTCATCCAAGCTGTAGACCCTTGTGGTTCTCGGCCACAAAACAAAGACCTATCGGTGATTCCAATCTACGGGAAATGCTCACCATTCAAACCACCCAAACCAGAGTCATGGGTCGACACTGTCAACATGGCTTCAAAAGACCCAGCAAGGCTCAAGTACTTGTCCAGCCTCGTAGCCCAAAAGACCACTGCGGTTCCCATTGCTTCAGGCCAACAAGTCCTCAGCATTGGCAACTACGTGGTCAAGGTCAAGCTCGGAACCCCGGGGCAGGTCATTTTCATGGTGCTGGATACTAGTAACAATGTTGCTTGGGTTCCCTGCTCCGGCTGCACTGGTTGCTCCGCCACCACTTTCTTGCCCTCTGCTTCTTCGAGTTATGGCTCGTTGGATTGCTCCTTGCCACAATGCAACCAGGTCCATGGGCTCTCATGCCCGGCTACGGGGGCTGCTGCTTGCTTTTTTAACCAATCCTATGGTGGTGATTCGTCTTTCTCCGCCAACTTGGCTCAAGATTCCTTAACATTAACAAACGATGTTATCCCAAATTTTGCTTTTGGATGTATTAACAGCATCTCTGGTAATTCAATCCCACCCCAAGGGCTATTGGGTATGGGCCGGGGACCCATGTCACTACTTTCACAATCCGGGTCGCTATACAAAAGTGTGTTTTCCTATTGTTTGCCCAGTTTCAAGTCCAATTACTTTTCGGGCTCCCTTATACTCGGGCCTGCAGGTCAACCCAAGAATATTCGAACCACCCCGCTGTTAAAAAGCCCACACCGGCCCTCCCTTTACTACGTAAACCTAACCGGGGTCAGTGTTGGCCGGGTTCGGGTCCCCATCCCCCCTGAAAGCCTAGCGTTTAACCCGAATACTGGGGCAGGGACCATCATTGATTCGGGTACGGTTGTAACCCGATTCGTCCAACCCCTTTATGAGGCAATCAGGAATGAGCTTGTGAAACATGTGAAAGGCCCATTTTCAACAATAGGGCTATTCGACACGTGCTTTGAGGCAAAAGCGGAAGTTGAGCTACCGTCACTAACATTACATTTCGAAGGCTTGTCCATGAAACTGCCAATGGAAAACACCTTCTTACATACCAGTGCAGGGTCACATGCTTGCTTGGCAATAGCACCAGCTCCAAACAATGTGAACGCCGCCATGAATGTAATAGCCAATTTGCAGCAGCAAAATCATAGGATTTTGTTTGATGTCGCAAATTCTCGCTTGGGGATAGCTCGTGAAGCTTGTAACTAGGCTTATTTCTTGTCGTTTAGGCTAAGTTTCTGGTTTTATTTAACGAAAAAAGAAGAAGATGGTGTAGTAAGCTCAATAAACACAGGACAAGAAAAACCCTGTTGCGTTGGTTATTTTAAGTTTTCAATGAAATATCAAAGGGATGGAAGAAGCAACCTCTGAAGTTTAAAATCATCCCCATAATCTACTTGCTTTTTTCCTTCATTCAAAGTAACATGTTTAGTTATTTTACTTTCTTTTTCTTTTTTTTTTTCATTTTTACCTTTCAAGATAATTGCTTCATATGTAGAGATGGTAATGGTAGACCTATAAGTGATGGGAGTTGGTTCAGCCATTGATGTCAAAGTTGAATTTTATTAACTAAAGGCTGGCTATACTTCCATCAGGCCATCATTTTATATCAATATAAACCAAGACATCTTAAATTAGAAATTGCATTTGCCCGTACAAAATTATGTAGTTGCTGCTTGCTGACATTACTTGGTTTCTCTGACAACAAAAATCAGTCACCAAGATTTCAAATTATTCAGCTTATTACATTTAGGACACGCTTGTTGATATATATATATGTACATCTTGAATTAAAAAGGGTTATCAGCCTCTTCTCTTGCTGTTAATATGGGCATCACCAGTCAGTCTCCTACCAACAATAATAGCATCCCTCTCTCTCCCAGTAAACTTTCCTCGTGTTCTAAAGCACCATCATCAGCAGATCGTATACAATCCACTAGCAAGAGACTAACCTAATTCTTGAGCTTAATCTGAACTGTAGGACAACATGACCTTTAGATCATTCCCTGTCTCAAAAAATGGGTTTTATTTGATCTTATCGAACCCCTTTGCCCGGATTCTAGAGTTATTGGCTAATGTCGGATCCTCTACCTTTTTCTGGATTTTTAACAGACTGGATAGCTTCTGGTCCTTTGCCTTTATCTGAGGAGGAGCTTGAGACACCTTGACTTGAACCATAGCTTTTCTCCTTGCCATGCGTTTCATTTGCAGCTTGGCTTCGCCGCTCCTTCATAGAGTTCAGCACATTTGTTAGTTTTATATGAGCATTAAGTTGAGAGAATTGCCTCTCAATAAAAGTATTAGTTCATAAAACCAATAAAAATAACACCAACTATGCACTAAAAGAAGCATGATTGGATCTTGAATTAGAAACTTTTGATGGTGACGGGTTCAAATTCTAGGAAACTGTATTGCAGTTTGATAGAATTGATGTCTGTTAAAATAGAATAAAACATACCTCACCCCTTGTAGATGACTTCTTGGAATTACTTCTAGTGTGGCGCTTGTGTGAAACTGTCTCTGCTGCACTTGTAGGCTTGCTGTCATGTGTCGAATGATCTAATTGTTGGTTTTGAGGTGAATGTTTATTTGTCGTAGATGATTCTTGCTTCTTCCCTTTCTCAGGTTCTACTTTGTCCACATTCGTTTCCTGCTGAAGCAGATTCTTTTGTTTATTTTCCGTAAATGATTCTTGCTTCTTCCCTTTCTCTGATTCAGCTTTGTCCACATTCGTTTCCTGCTGAACCGGATTCTTATGTTTATTTGCTGTAGATGATTCTTGCTTCTTCCCTTTCTCAGATTCCGCTTTGTCCACATCCATTTCCTGCTGAACCGGATTCCTATGTCTATTTGCCATAGATGATTCTTGCTTCTTCCCTTTCTCACCTTCCGCTTTGTCCACTTTCATTTCCTTCTGCAGCAGATTCTTGGTTCAGAGAATTTCGTTTAAATCAAATTCTCACATAGCCATGAGATGTGAATTTAAGATAAAAGCAAAGCAGCCTAAGACTCCATTAGGATTATTCAAAACGCCACGCATCAATATGTAACTACCATTTAGGAATATGCACCGACAGAGCAGTGGCTTAATCACTCACCATTTGAACATTTATTGGATTTTCTTCACATGACTTTCAGGAAAGCTGAATTTGCTAGCTAGTACTATTTCCATGCTAACAAATTAAACGTACAAAATTCCAATAAGTAGGTAGAGGTTTGGATTTCAAAGAAAATGAAGCGAATTCATCAAAGTAAAACAATAGAAACAAATTCTTATTCTAGGAAACATCATTTTGCCTCAAATGTATTTGAGTTTACCTTGCTTCTTGACCTCATAGGAGCTTCAGCACCCTTTGTCTTATCCTTCCTGTATTAAGAGTAAACAAGCATGTCTATATGGTTACCAAGTTCATAAAGAGATGAGAATGGAGGAATTGAGAAGGAATATATAAATAAACATCTAAAGAGGATTATTGGCGAGTTAACAGTTGACTAACAACTCCAGATGTATTTTACAATTCCAATCACTACAAGGATGATATGTATTCCACTCCAAAGAGACAAATCAAAGAAATGTTATGTAACACATATCCACAAAATATGACATTGCGAGAGAACCAACTTAAAGCTTACATTTTTGTTTGATGATTTGGTTCACGTTGAGTGCATGAGTCACTCATGGAAACAGACTTTTGCTCAGGCTGGTGATTAAGCTGTGTCCCCAGCTCATTAACCCTTTTGTTCAAATTTCTTACGTCTGCCTCTGACCGAGCTATGTCCTTGAGATCTTCTTTTGTCTTTATAATATCGGCAAGTTAAAATTTGATGCAAATAAAGATTAGGCACACTAGTTAAATCTGAGGTAGGCCATAGACTACCTTTTCGTCAATCTTCTCTGGGAGAGATGTGGGTCCTTGAGATGGGTTAAGTCCTGCTTCCAGAGCTGTCCTCTTTTCTCTCGCCCTTTGAAGCTCTTCCTCTAACCTTGCAACCTATAAGTACAACCAGAAGCAACAATCAAGGCGGGTCATTCACATAAAACTAGCACAGCACTTGCGAAAAAAAATATATAAAATTCCATACATTACCAAATCAAAATAAAAAGATTTTTCAACAAAACAAATGAATGCTTCCAGGTTCCAGCAAATATATAATTGTCCATTATAGATTTATTTTCATGCATCTACCTACTGCTGATATTGAGTCCTCACCTCTTTCTGCTAGCAAATATATAATTGTCCATTATAATATTAACAACAAATTTACACAAGATTTTTGTCCTTCAAAAAGGAGTGTTTGCATTAGTAAAATGAACCGACACAAACAATGAAGCACCTAAATGCTTTTAATGCTCATATTCAAGACAAAAGAAAGAAACGCAAAAGCAGATCTCTACTAACTTTTTTAAAAATGTTTCAGCAGAAAAAGTTGCCTTTTAACGTATATGTTTTCTTAGGATCACAATATGCATGTTTGTTACCAACAGATATGCAACCTAACACAATGCATGAAACAGAAAACACAGCACAGAAGGAAACAAAGATCTCCTGACAAACATACCTCCTTCTCAAGAGCTAGACGTTGCTCATGCAGTGCCTTCTTTCGTTTCTCCAAGTTGGCTTCAAGAATGGTATTACTTTCAATCTATATAAGAAAGATGACTTGATATGAAATGTCTCAAAAACTTGCTGCAATAACAGTAACTAGAAAAGATGGACAAAGCAGAACCTCTTCTGTGAGTCTCTTTTGCAAGTCCAATTTTTCAGCCTCCAGTGACTCAACCGCAGCCCTAAGATTGGGTCAAAATCAGGTAAGTAGAAAAGAAAATAGAGGTATTCTTAACAAGATACAAAGGTCAGACTGCATTATTTTTTCTTTTCCACTTTTGGCTTCAAAAATCAGTTATGCAAAGGGTAAATTGCTTCACCCTAAGCATGAAAGAAGATTTAGATGTTGCTTGGAACTTTTAATGGGTCTCTGAGTTATTCAAGCATAACCAGGAAAATAAGTAGTAGCAGGCAAATTGATACAAGGTTTTTTTTCTAAAGATCGTGGGAACATCACTTACTCTTCTTCAATTGGATAATCAATGGAATCCATAGATAGTTTCTTGCTTCCCTGGACAAACAAACACAATAAATTAATTGATAGTTACTACAAGATTATAAACACATGGATCAACTTAAGCAGTTATAATTTGTTTAATGCTTGGAAATACTTAATCCAACAGAAAAGTCAAAAGAATTAGCCCAAAAGCAGTAACACATCATCAACAATAGAACAAACACTTACACTACTCCTCCACATAGTTCCTTGCCTAACATTGAGGCCAGGTCCATTTCCAACAGCTGGGGGTTTTGAGGCGGATGTGATTGAATTCTGACGAGTTGATGTATCCTCCAACTTGGTTACTCCATGAACACCTTTTGACAGCTCAGCTGGCTTATTGGTCTCAGTTTCTGAACTTTTACTAATTCGGTTATCTTCTTTCCTCTTTGACCCATCATTTGGATGAAGTGGGCTTGATTTTTTCTTGGTGGCTTGGACATAATTACCAGATTTAGAGGACTCAGAACTAGAGCTCGAAGAATCATAATCCTGCAAATTTATTTTCAATTCATGTAAGTATAGTGTCTCATCTTTTAATTACTGATTTATTGCACTTTCACCTTATTTAAGTTAAAAGAATCAATACTCAAAATCTGAATTTGAGGGACCACCGAAAGTAAGAAGACAGCTACACGTTTCAAATAAAAAATAGCAAAAGGAAAAAAAATCATAATTCCTATATGGGAGAAGGATAGAGAACTATATACCATCAGATTCTAATACATAGTGCTGCAAAGATAATTTAGAACATAATCATATAGCAGTAATTCATGTTCATGTCATGAGTATAAATTCAAAGGCATTAGGCATGGAAACAATCAGACAATAGAAACCTTGAGTCACCAAATGGTGACAAATGAAGCAGATAGACAATCTACAAAATCATTAAAAAAATGTAATTTGAGAATATAAAGCTGGCTACCTACGAGCTCAGCACATATCTTGCACTAAACAGAGGTGAATGTCTTAATGAGATCTGGAGAAGAGAGCTTTAATAGTCCAAAATTTTGTATTAAGTTTGTTACTGCCATCATGTTTGAAGTTTACGAACAAGATATAAAACATAAATTCCAGTGTAAGAAAGTAGAGGAACAAACATTATCATCACTTTTAACAGAATGACCACCCTCGCTGCCTGTTCCACTTTCTGCATAGTCGTCATCCTCATCAGACTCTTGTGATTCGTCATCACATTCATCGTCTTCATAATCTTCATCATCTTCATCAGACTCATCATCATCAGCTTCCTCCTCACTTCCACTTCCACTCTCTTCTGAGTCAGAGTACATATCATGGGAAACACAACCTTCCTGCCAACAAAATGCTGAGCTCATAACTGCAATGTAAAAACCAAATCCAAACCAAAGCAATAAAAAAATTGGAATATGGAACAAGAACAACCAAATTCTCATCTTTTTTTTTTCTTGAAGAATATTAATATTATAAAAGACTTAGAAATATTCAATTACAAGGAAAGAATGTAATGAGGATATAAGGACTCAGCTTAGCGGTATTCAGATTCCACCATTAGACAGTAATAATCTAGTCACCATGCGTGCAGGACAACACATGAAAATTTTGACTTAATGGTCATGCTCACTCAAAAATAACAGAGAGAAATAAAACATAGTCCAAACTAAAGATAAAGCCTTATAGCTCATAGATTTATGGCATACATACTTTCCTGTATAGTGAATAAAGAAAGCCATATTAGAAGCAATTGTGAAAAGAAAACAGTAATTACAGCTTACCCCAAATATTTTATCATACTCTTCCAGTAGTGTTATACAAATGGCTTGAGCATGATTGGCTGCAGCAGCAGCTTGCAGCAGTTGCATTGAGCCATCACCACCCACATCAAAATCGCTTTCAATCTCACAGTCGCCGGATAGAAGGGGGCGAAGAAGCAAGGGTGCCATGCATGCTGCCACAGCTGAAGAGCTCATTCGATTTTCATTTTTATGAGAAGCCACAATTTGCATCATATTTAGAATTCTGAAAGAGAGAAACAAGAAAAGATAAGTATGGATAAGCAGGTAGAAGCCAAGATGGCATTCTCAAGGCATTTCACACATAGTTTTCAAAACTTAAACTTAAATTCCGAAAACTAACAGAAAGTATAGAGATGCATTCTGCTTTTGAGCACATTAAATTCTGGTGTGCTAGGAATATTGATTGCAGTTTCTATATTTATGTATTCTGCAAGATACTATATCATATCCCACTCACCCCTTTAGCAAGGACTGAGACATATATCAGAGGGTGACGCACCAGAAAAATTGTTGTACCAACAAGTAATTGTGGATAACCAACCAGTTTATACTCTGTACAGAAAGGGATTAAACAAGTGTGAAACTTCTTACCTCTAATTTTCACTACACTTGTCATTCTATATCTATATTCATTCACAATTTAATTTTAATCTAATTTTCTAATTTTATACATGCATGGACGTTAACTATGCTTGATCTTTTTTTTAACTATTCTGCTTATCTTCTATTAATAGTTTGTTATTAATAATTGTATTGTATAGGAAAGACCAGGTTAACTGCAACAAGAGTTATGTTGCATATCATTTAAATCCATAATATAAATATACTTAGTTTAACCGCTATATGCATTAACAGCTCTCTTTTAATTAATATCCATAGTGCTCAGAAATGAATGCAAAAATTGCATACGGAATATAATTTGTACTAAGAAAAGCATTATACTTAAAACGGCAAGGGCTGACAGTGAGAGTCGGCTACCTCTGTAATAAGCGACGGTTGGGCTCAGGAAACGTATCCAATACTGCCATACGCATAGCATTGACTCTAGCACTGTGCTCGGTTCCTAATCATTGTATGATGTCCAATAACAGAATAACAAATCCGAATCTTCAAAAATCATAACGCTTGGGTAATAAATCATCCAAAAAGCAAAGTCATAGAGCTCAAAAATATGCACCCAGACAATTTCCACTGCATTCCTTAGGGAACCAACCGGTTCAGAATACAAGAACTTCACCCAAAGGATGCTGAGAACTCAGCATATCAAATTCCTATATTTACTTAAGATTAATGAATTGTAAAATGCAGGATATTTAACTCTAATAAGGATTACCCAACAAAGACTTACCTTCAAAATTAGAGGTATCAAGATCCAATTGTGGCAAAGCATCTTATGGCCTCAATTTATTACAAGACCAAAAAAAAAAAAACGAAAAACCAGTTCAACGAAAGACTTACGGCATGCTTCTAGTAGTGCATTGCAGCATGATGCAGGGACAGGAGATGAAGGCAACTCCCGAATTACATACTGAACAAATGGCATGAAGCAGATTAAGCAACAAAATACCAGAAGTATATGTTGCAACTTCAATGAAAGAATCTTGCAGAAACTACAAATGCATACCTTGACACAGTCAGCAATGACATGTGCATCCTCGTCAGGAGAAAACTCAATTTTTCCTGCCAAAAGAAAAGCATCACCCAAGAAAGAGTTCAAAGACTAACAGAGGGCATTGTAATGTAGAATTACAAGCATAAAAGTAGCTTTGACTTCTTGCTCTGTCCTATACAGTAAGAAAGGAAATTCCCTTACATGAGTATCAGTTCAAATTTAAATACTTATAATGCTACCTTTGATAGCATTGTTTACAACCAAACATTAATTATTGAATGTGCAAATCCATTGTACGAAAAGAATAGCGACAAGAAATTAAAAAGAAAAAATAGAATACTGAATATAGTCAAGGAAAGCGTGTTTTGGACAAACCCTGTTCATATTCCCGAATTCTGCGCTCAACATCTTCAACATCTGCAGCCTGCCGTAAGATCCCTTCTACTTTGACTCCTGTGAAATTATTTTAACAAAAGTAGCTCAATGAAAATGAATAACAGTGCTATGTCATGTGACTTAAATCACTGAAAGTAACATCACACGCACAGCTTCTGAGGCCACTAAAATTGTGAACAATGTGGAAAGTTCTTGAAACAAAGATAAAGAAAACGAGACAGAAGCAGTGGTGCAGCCATGCAGGAACCTTATCCAGATTATCGATATCTCAAAAAATTATATGAATAAAAAAAGACATGCACATATTCACTTGACTATATATGCATTAGAGACAGTTACCCGGTATATGGAATTAGAAATTTAGCATACTACTTAAATGAGATTCCAACAATTAAAACAAAAGAATAACTCACCATGCTCTTCTACAAATCTCAGGGCCTTCTCCAAAAATGTTGGAGCTCCATCAACATCTTCCAGTGCAAGTAAAATTGGTCTGTGTAAGACAGAGGATCTCACAGGCTGTTTATCATTCACTAACAAAGAGAAGAGGAGAGCATCAATATCTCATGTATGAGGAAAAATAAATCAAAAGAGCCAACCAAGTTAGAGCCTAGAAACAACTTGACAAACTTGTAAAGAAAAATAACAAGATAAAGAAAGGAAAACTAGAAAAAAGGAGGGTACCTAGAAGAAAAAATGGAAGGAACTACCATCTAAGGCTCCGGATTAGTAACATGCTTGAACTTTTAGGATAATGAACTTATGTCATGCATTATTTCTGATGTTTAAATTAGAAGCAACATATGAATGAAGCCCTGTACATGTATCATTCAAAGTTGCACAAAATTAAAAAAAAAGTGGTGCAGTAAACTTACCCGGTTCCTTAGAACCATCAACTGCTTCTGCCTGATCATTCCCAAAGATGCCATTTTGTCCCGCTGAAAGAGCAGAACTTGGTGCTTGTGACAAAGCTTTCTCAAGTGCAGCCTTCCACTCGTACAAATCGTCCAAAGTTTCAGCCTGCAACATCAACAAATGGAACCTGTCATGTCATATGATTTCCCAAAATCTCACTGTTATTTTCATTTGATTAAGCATTGAATTTTCCGATAACATCAAACACATAATAAGTACATTTCTGCCTTCAAAACCAGTAATGTGGCAAAAGAAATTCTTAATAAAGGGTTTCAAAGGACAAAAGAATGCTATCAGCAGGGCATTGAGTGAACTACTTGTATAAAACTTCTATATACCAAAGATGAAATTTTCCTGTTCAGGGCATTCTGTTTACACGGAGGTGTTTGTCACTCAGAACCAAGTCTTCAGCTTTTCATTAAATTCAGCCTTGGTTAGATTCATTTGATCATCTTTAGGTGTGAGGAAGATCTTTGACTGTTTTGGCAGAATCTTGATATATGCTGTTCAAATAGAAAGCTCACAACTATTTATCAAGCAAAGGAAAATGTAAAACCAAAGGGCCGCGAATCTGAAAATCTGATTAGTTTTAGAGGAAAGTATGATGCAAAAATGGTAACAAAAAAAAAAGGAATGAAAGGAGAAATTATAGATGAATGGGATGAACAACCTTGAGTGTGAAGGTTCGTCCATCGCGGCCATCTTGAAATAGTACGGTTATGAGTTTTTTGTCAGCTTTGACAACCACACTAGAAATTTTGAAAGGTACCACGAATTAGTAAACATTTCCAACTTTGATGTCATTCACAATTTGGAGAAGAGATCACCAATTAATAATTAATCTTTTCAGAATGCAAGCCAACCTGCCTGAATTGTTGAGATCAATACCACCAAGAGTTAAATTCACTTCATTCCCCTTCTGAGAAACAGCATTCTGGGAAGTTAACAAGAGTATATTAATCTTCTAAAATCATAAAGTACACAGAATGCAGCAAGAGAGAGAGAAATGCACTAGTGCACAGAATGTAGAGAAAAGAGAAAATAATATAGAACAATAACAGCATCCAACCAATAAATATCAACCCATCTAGATGTTTTAATTTGCCTCAATGATTGCATACTTCAGTTCTTCCCCAATATCCTATCCCAAGCCCTTTCCTCAGTCGAAGCAACTGTTAAATAGTTTTGCTGTTATTCTTCGAGGTGAAGCTCTCAAATAACACATCTTGTAGAAGAGGCCCATATGTCTTATGGTACATCTAAATTAAGTTTAACCCAATTATATATTAGGACCCATCTGAAGAATTCCCATCTTTCCTTTAAGGTACTCTGCTGGAGAATAAAAGAACTGATATAGACTGAGCTAAAAAACCATAATTGTCAAATTATACGGTGTTTAATAACAATCATTTCTACCACACTAAAAATGTACATCCATAAATTGCTAATGGATCACTTAAATTAACATTCATTTCTTCTTGATTGGTAAATTTCATGGATTTATTAGCCACAATAATGATTTAATTTTAGGTCAGGTTTCCAGATTTCCTGGGATTAATCTAGCATGAAGGCTTCCGGATATTCTTATTTAGTCTGTCCCAAGATAACCTAAAAAGTGTAAAAGCATTGACAAGACCTGCTGTGTGAAAAAGACACCAGAGTCTCATTTTCATTCATCTTTTAGATTGAGATATATTCTAGCCACTAATAGTCATTGACAGAAGAGGAATGAAACTCAAAAATCAAATGCTTCTGACTAAAAGAGAACTAGACACATAAAGAACCGTACCAATTAGTATCATCCTTGGGATCCTAAAGCCTTGTATAGTCAGAAAAACAGTACATCATTTTACCTTTACTGCATATTTATGATTATTCAATTGTTGTGCCAAGAAAACAGCAATGTTGAGACTGACAATCTGCCAAATTGCAAGTACTTACAGGATCACTTCTGAAGAAAACCAGCGAAGTATGTGTCAAAATAAACCACCTTTTCTTCCATGATGTCCATCCAATTCCTTTAATCAAATAAAAATAAGGAAAGAAAGAAAGCAAATGAGTAACTAAATTAAATTGCAAAGCAAAGTAACGACCCTCATAATGCACATTTTTCTAGTAAATAGAAGTAAAACAGTGCTTCACAAAACGTAAAGAGAAAGGCAAATGAGTAACTAAATTAAATTGCAAAAGCAAAGTATGCAAACCTTTTGATGATAGAAAAAGTGGCCCACTCTTTAAAACCTGCGAGAAAGTTTTTACACCTTGAAATGCACCAACTTTTACAGATTTGAAAGATGCATGCTTAAGAAACAGGGAATGCAGACAGCGTAAGTAAATAACTTAGGAAGGTATACAAAAAAACTAGTAATGGAATTAAAATACAGGACAAAGTTCATTCTCTTGCATCCAAATTCCTCATGATCACTTTGCTTAATGTGGTTGGTAACAGCTACAATAAATATGATAAAATCAAAAGAGAAAAACTGCCATATAGGCAATACTTCCACGAAATGGTTCAAAAGGCTCAAGCACATAAGATGTAGATAAGTGGTAGACAAAGATTTATAAGCAAGATTTAGATGATAACAAAGATGAGAGCATGGTAATTTAGATGGTCAGGTGCAACTTCCAATCGACAATTAAAAACTAAGAATAGTAACAACTCACAATGGGGGAAGAGCTGTTTGCTGAGTTGCCGCTACGAGAATTCAGATTATCTGTTGGACTGGCTGGACCTGGAGGAGCTCCAGCAGTTGATGCATCTCCCTTATGGAAAAACAAATTTGATTTTCAGCACAAAATCTCCACTAAAAATCAGGTTTTTAGCTTTTGTTTTTCACTGATGGTTGAAACCCTTTCATTGAAAAAAGAATCAGAAAAGAAAGCAAGATTCATCTACACCTGATTTCCTTGTGATGGCTCCCGCTCATCCCTTTTGGGCATCATCCTCTGCCAACAAAATTATACCCGAAAAATCAGAGCTTTCAGTCCAAAATTTCCATAAAAACAATAATGTGAACAAGAAAAAAAAATGTCTACCTGTTGAGCTTGAGATGGCTCTTCCATTTTCTGATTAAAAAATAAAAGAAAATAAAGAATTACTGAACACTAAAATATTTCAAAAAAAACTAATAGAAAACTAAAGAAGAAAAATAATAGAAAAGAAAGAAAATGTATATTGATCAAAACCAGTTGTGCTAGAGACGGCTCTTCCTTTACGCTAGTCATTTCAAAAAAGAAAACGCAAAATCTCTACGAAATCACAATTTTTTTTCGAGTTGAAATTAAAGAAGAAAAAGAAATATATATATATCGATCAAAACCTGGTGTGCTTGAGACGGCTCTTCCTTTTTGCTAGCCATTTTCTGAACAAGAAAATATAAAGGAATTAACGTAAAATCTCCATTCAATCACATTGAAGCTTTTTTCTGTTTCTGAATTCTGAACAATATATTCTAAAAACAAATAGAAAAGTAACGGAAGAGGGAAAAAAATGAGAAAATCAAAACTTGTGCTTTAGACGGGTCTTCCTTTTTGCTAGCCATTTTCTGAAAATAACAGAAAAACAAAGTGAAAACTCCATTAAAAACACACAATGTTGTCTCGTCTATTCTGCTTCTGAAGACTGAAAATCAAAGCCTTCCATAAACGAGCTAGAAATTCAAGTAAAAAAACGAAGAGAGATTGATGAAAAACCTGCTGTAGCAAAGTTGATTCATCCTTTTTGGTAGCCATAATAATCCTCTGAGCTCTCGGAAATTAAAAAAACCACATCCCAAACAGTTCACAAAATCAAACGATCAGCAGCCTGTGCACCACTCATCAATTTCAGTAATGCCGCTCATTCACAACATTTAAACGCACAGAAACTCAAATTCAAACCAAGATAACCCTAAAATAATCCAAAAAAAAAAGAAAGAAATTTACGTGAATTTGAAACGTAATTAGTGGGAAAAGAAGGGAAAAGGGAAAATGTAGAAGAGAAGAGAAAAAATGGCGATTAAGGGAGAAGCGTAAATCTGAGAACAGAGAGACTTTTTCTCCTTTGGATCGGAACTCCTTGAGCTCAACGGAAACCCCGTTTCGGTCAAAGCAAAGGAAAAGCCTAAAAGCCCTCCCTCCGAAACCGAAGGGAGCCGTTGTACACGTCTAATTCTGCGCCTTTTTCTGTGGTCTAATTCTCTATTCTATCCCTATATTTTACTAAAACCTAGAAATTAGTTCCTCTACTTTAATTTATAAGAATTTGATCCTCCTACATTATGCAAACAGATACGATAGTTTAATAGTCGGTTGACACAAGACCTTGAACTATTGGTATTTTACTAATTTAGTACATATAAATTATTGAACCCTTGAATTTTACTAAATCTTTACATATAAATTATTGAACTAATGATGTTCGAGTCAATGATTTAATGAATGAATTTAACAACATAACTTATTTGGACTAACTTTTCAATTTTTAATATAATACAAGAAGCAAGATTTGGCAAATTCAAATATAAGGACTAAACTATAAATTTTTATAAAATAGAGAGGTGGAATTTAGATAATTTTATTTTTCTAAAAATAATTGTTGCGAGGAGGGAGGGAAATATGATGCTCCCGGGAGTAATTATATGCGTTTTCTTTTGAACCGGAAAGCCACCCGTGAATTGACGAAATGGGCCCAGCGGCCCAGACGATTTACGGAATCGATCAGGGTTGTCAGCTGAGCTCTGTGGTGTGGGGTCCAACTGGGTTATGTCGGGACATGGTGGATCCATCATCAGTTGATTTGACTGAGTTAAAAACAAAAAGTACAATCCGTGATTTGGGGCATGAAACATCAGTCGTTTTTGACTGAACCATTACTTTTAGTACTCTTTCTATCTCCTGTCTGCCTTTTGCCTTCTCACAATTTCTTTTCTTAAATTAATTTATAACTGGAAAAAAGAAGAAGGATGTGTCATTTCACTCTCTTGGAAATGAAGGTAACGTTATTCCTTTTTCCTATTGCTTGACTTATTTATTATTAATATAATTCTAAAAATCAATTTTATTTTACAAAATTTTTTTTCTTATTTTTATAAAATATAAACCTAAACTTTAAACCCAAATCTTAAAAATTTTATTAACAGTACCAAAGTGAAATCCAATTATAGTCCATCCTTCTTTTTGGGTTTAATTATGAGCTCATTCCCCATATTTTTTCACTGAAGTTAGTTTATTTACTTTTAATTTTAAAATTTTAATTAAATAACTTTTTTTATTTAATAATTAAAGTTTAATTGATAACACATTCAGAAATTTTCATTAAATTAAATTATTTAGCATTTTATTTTTAAAATGGTCACGTTCCTAATATTACACACATGAAAAGCCAAATAAACATATGTTTTTATTATGAATTTAGGGCAACGAGATTCGTCAACTTTATTCAAAGAATCAAAGTAAAAGTTGATACTTTTTTTTTCCATAGTTTTCTGCATGATTTTAAATTGATTGTGTTATTAATGCCACATAATCCAATTTAAACCAATTGGTCAAACAGTTGAACCACTGGTAAATTTTGTTGTTTTTGCATTCTTCCTCGAAAATCTTTGCCTTATGCGCAATGTCATTGTCTTTGAAAAACCCTCCAAGGAAGACAGCATTGCCTCCAGAGCTATTTCTATGGCTATCGAGTGTCATGGGCTTTGCGTAATGGATAAGAGACCCTCTTACCCCTCCTCCATTCAGGAGACTTGGTCTTCTCCTCCTATCAACTATCATGAACTTAATATGAATGGGTCTTCCTTTGAAAACTCAAGAGTTGCGGGAGCAGATACTATCATTCGATATCATCGTGGTAATTGGGTCATAAGATGTTATAAGTTTTATTGGCCACTCTATCAATAGGTTGCAGAACTTTGGGCACTTAGAGATGGACTCTACCTTGCCAATAATATGAATATTGATAAAATCATTTTTAAATTTGATGCCTCTACTATTGTAACATCAATGGCTAAAATGATAAAAATATTAAACATCAAAAGTTAAATTTATCATTATACCAATTAAAATTATGAGCAATTGATGGAAGACATCAACGTCGTGATTAATTATCTTTAGTTGTTCACTTTCGAATTTAACAATAATTAAATTGTTTCATTTTTTTAGAGGGGTCAATAATTTTGAAATTGAAAAGGGTATTTTTGTTATGCAATTTTGATTTTTGACTCTCTTATTGATGACTGCAGGACTACGTTGACAAGCTTCCAATATAGTTGTGTCCAACATATTTACCAATAAGGTAACAAATGTGCTAATGAATTAGGTAGAAAATGCAGCAATAATTGTAAATGTTGTAATTTTGATTCTAGGAACCATGATGATGATTATGTTGTCTTGTATAACATCCCAAATTTTATGTCTTCGTTTGTGAAAGCAAATCTTGTTTGCTTTCTTTTGACCGAACTCTTTCTTTAAGTGAATGTCATGATCTCCCTTTTATTTGACCAAAAAAAAAGCCCAACATTACTTTAGAGTTCTTCCTTTTTTTAAAGTGATTTTTATCAATAATTATTATGTTATTTTTTCACCAACGATTAGGTCGGATAAATCAAAAATCAATTATTTAATTAATTTAATTATTATCCAACTTTAACAATATTATACTTCAATTATTAAATTAAAAGAGTAAATTAAATAAATTACTAGAATTAAAAGTAAATGGACTAATTTTAATATGTGCAAAAAGTACAAGGATTGAGAGTGTTATTTAAATGGCTGATGGAGTTAATGTAGCTCATCAACGGGGTCCAACTCAATTGAACAATTATCAAAAGTTTTTTTTTATAAAAAAAGAAAAATTACGTTAAAATATGTTTGTTATTTTAAATTATGTAAATTTTATACAAATATATATAATTGATAAGATTCAAACTCAAAACATCATGTTTTTAATTTTAACTTTACCATTTTGTGTCATAAACTAATTAAAGGTAAGTATTACCCTTAACAAAACTCAGCTTTATTGTAAGATAATAAAGTTTAATTCTAGTTTAATTTTAGGTTAAAAAATGATGTTAATCTTTGTACTTTAACAAAATTTGATATTTAATTTCTATACTTTAAAAGTTAAAAAAACGTAAGCAACATAGATAATCACCAAAATACCTAATGATTGAACTAGTGCCTAAATACAATTTTTTGTGCTTACAATGAAATTTTTTTATAGTTGGGTGACTGTTTGTGTGGTTTAAGAAAGAAATAACCAATCCTCTTGCCGTTTCAATTTAAGAGTTTTATGTTTTTAGTCAAACAATAAAGTCTAGTTTAAAACTACTTATTATTTAGATTAATTAGAGTTGCAGTATAGTTTTTAGATGTACTTAGCTAGCCTATGTAAAAGCCTCTTCATTGTTCATTAGAGATACAATTGTTTTCATTAATAAATTTTTCTACTCTGGAAGTTAGTTTCTTTGTGCAAAATTTTTTTCTTATGATTTCTAGAAGTAGTTTTCTTCTCAATTTTCTTCAAAGAATCGTGAGAATTCATTCTTCTTCATTCAATTTGTCAATGAATTATTTATTGGATACTTATCCATTGGTTTATTCGATTTATTTTCTATTATTTATTCTATCATTTCTTTGCTTAGTTATTATTTTGACTATTTATTTTTTACTCTTAAATTTCTTATTTTTTACTCAATTTTGTAGGTCTCTCTCTTCTTCTTCTTCTTCTTTGTGAAAATAAAGTAGAACATTACAAAAAACTAGAAAGGCACTAGAGGAGAAGTCTCAAATAATTGTAAACCCTCCTCCCTACCAAAAGCTATCTTGGGGATGCTATCAGTTTCCATGTTTTCATCTCTAGGAACATGTTCAATTGACCAAACTTTCTCATTTTGTAAAAGTTGTAAGATACACCTAATTAATGCATAATTGGATCCCCTCGATAAAGATTCCTTGATAGTACCCATGACTTCCATATTGTCTTTTTGCACTAAAACCCTATCATGTTGTCTACCTTGTGCTAGTGCCACGCCATCGAGTGTCCCCCATAGTTTAGCTTCAAAAAACCGACCATTTCCCCAATCTTCGATTATAGCCAAGTATCCAATCTCTATTTTGATTTCTCATTACGTCACCTATCGCAGCGCAACCTGAGTTGGTTTTAACAGCTCCATTAGATCTTATGTGGATCCACCTTTTTGTTTCTGCCATATCCGCTCTCGAGGTAGGTCTAATAGTAATGCCTCCCTTGCAAGCTGTAACGCATTGATTATCCCAACTGTGCTAAACTTTGACAATCTCCTCTGCACTTCACGACACCCTATTAAAGGTGCAAATATTCATGTTCTTCCATATCCGCCAAGCAATAAGGCTAAAGAAGCATGACCAATCGACATTCCTCCAGATTATGTTGAGTCGACTTTCCAAATTAGACTCATTCCATTCCTGCAAATACGTAAAAAGAAAAGGGTTAGTTTATGGGGGGATGATCAGGTTCCATACGTTACTCGCTGCATCACAATCCCTTAAAACATGTAATACATCATTTGCTTCATGACCACGAATTAGACATCTAACATCAGTACCCACACCATGCCTTAGCCATTCTACTTAAGTAAGTAACCGTTGTTTGAGAGCCAACCAAAAAAAATCTGCACTCTTTAAGGTCCTTTAACCTTCCATGGCAAATTCCAAGCTTCCTTCCTAGAATTCCACAAACTCTCCTTAATCTTACGATAAGCACTTTTAATAGACAAGCATCGAGAAGAGGTTCTCAACCAAGTAATTTTGTCAGGCCCTGTTGCAGGATGTGGAGGAAGAATACTAGTAATGCGCCTAATTAAATCTTCAGAAAGCCAAACCTAAAAAAGTTTCAAATTTCATATTCCTTCATATGTAATCATCTCCCTTAAACAACAATCTGTGGCAATATTGGCACTAGCTAGGATAAGGTTAATCAGTGGGTCAATCTCCGGAATCCAATTATCCCTCCAACACTTAATGGAGTTGCTGTAATAGCCCGATTTTAGGCCTAGTCGGAACAGTGGTTTCAGGACCACAAATTCGACGAGAAAAAAAAATATAATGGCCTGAATTTTCAGAGGTGTTGGAATGGTGATTTGAGATTACTAAATTCAACAAATGGGTAAAAAATATTATTAATTTAGTAAGTATAAGTTAAATGTGAAGTTAGGAAAATTTTTTAAATAGTGAATAGTGCACTAGAAATAAATATTAAAATAATTAGAATCAAAATGAGGTATCAAGACCTCGGGGATTTTAAACCGAGCCATAAATATTTTTATAAATATTTATGGAGTGTTAAAAAGTTAGTATTAAAGTTTCGTTAAAAAATTTTAAAGTTCCGATAATTAATTGAACAAAAAAAACTAAATTGTAATAAATGTAAAATTTTGGGAAATGATTAAATAGCTCAAATGATAAAAGGAAGAGGGCTTAAAAGGCAAATAGACCCAAGGTCTATTTGGGCTGGACGGCAAAGGCATGAAATCAACAAGAAAGTAAGAAGAATTAAGGGCAAAATTGGAATATTGCAAAATTTGCTTAATAAAGTTAGGACCAAAGTGAAATTATTTAGATTTCTCTTCATTTTTCTGAATTCTCATCAGCTAAAACACCATGGAAGGGCTTCTTCAAGCTGATTCTTCATATTTTTATTACAAGTAAGTTCAATTCTTGACTATTTCTTGAAATTTTTGTATTTTTATGACTTTTACAACTAGCCCACTTGTTAAATTCATTAGTTTTTGATTTTATGAAATAAGTTGAAAGTTGATATGAATATGTGATGGAATTATATGATGATTTATCATGAAAGTAGAGCTTTAAATTGTTCATATGCTGATTTTATTGAAAGAATTGAATAGAAAGTGAATGTTTGGGACCTAATAGTAAAAGAGTTTGAAGATGGAGTTATATGTGGAAATTCTGAATTTCAATAGTTGTGTAACAACTTATAATGTCTAGGTAAAGTATTAATTGAGAAAATTAGATTAATTGAGGGGTTAATTGAGAAAGGACCGAATTGTATAAACTGTGAAATTTGGGGCAAAATGGAAATTAACATTTTGCGCTAAAGCAGTTTTGGATAGCAGCAGTAGTGTAACTTTGAAAAATCACCAAAAATTGTAGAGATTGAATTATAGGATGAATAAAATATGAAACTAAATCTTATTGAATCTAGTTTCTTATAAAAGAAATGGTGTGAGAAATGGAATTGTAAATCATGAGATATAATAGATTTTGTGAGACAAGGTCAGAATGAATTCGGGTTCCCCTGTTCTGACTTTGTAAAATTATTAAAAATTGTAAAAAAAATGATTATGAGTTATAATTTATATGGTTAGAATCCTTAATGAGTCTATTTTTAGAAGAAGCAAACAAAAACATCATCTGAATTCTGTACAATGAGATAATTAATTTTTAGTGAAGAGTGGTCGGAACTGTCAGACAGCAAAAAAGGGGAAAATTTAAAGAATAAACTGTACTATTTGGATGAGCCAAAAATTCTAAAAATTTTATGGTATGAAGATATGTGAGTCTAGTTTCAGGGAAAATTAACATATCTTAATTTGGAGTTCTGTAGCTCCGGATAAAAATAATTTAGTGACTCTGACTCGGATAAACAGTTTTGAATATACATGTGAGTGAATAGTGAAATTATAGCTAATGTTGTTTAAGTGTGTTATACACATTAAGGATGTGGAATGGAGAGGAGGAGGAGAAAAATTGGGAAATATATGAATGATTTGTGTATAATTGGTCATATGCTTGATTTTAATTGATAAACGATGAAATAGAAATGATGCTTATATTTGTGCATTATTGGTCATGGTTTAAGCTCATGTGTGAAAATAAAAGTTTCATAGTATATGTGTATGGTATATTCGGTATATGATTTGGCATGAAATAATGTCATGAATGGTTTATGAATTAACACATGTTGGTAAGCCTGATACATGAATAAATGTTGTGCTCATCCATGCTTATAATGCTTATCCTATACGTGTATTTGGCTAACATATTTGGTGTATATGCTTAGACTTTGGCCAAGTAGTGGGTAGATTATGCCACGTTAAATTTATAAGTTATGCATTGAAATGGTTTATCGTGTGGTTAGTTCCAAAAAGAGTTATGTTTAAATACACTAGCTTGCAACTATGGTTGAATGATATGCTTATATCTTGTGTGATGTGCATAGAAACAAGTGTGGAAAGATAATGAAATAATAAGTTCATATGGCTGAAATTTAATGATTAAATGTTAATTTCATGAATTATACAATGTATGATGAAATATATTCATTTTTGAAATGAGAATAAAATAAAAATGTGAAAATTCAAATAAATGATCAAATTAAGCAGAACGCCGAATTTGAGTACTTCTGATCAAGAGATAAAGTGATAAGTGGTAGCTTTAGCTACACTTATCTGATCAAGTGAAAAAGTGATAAGTGCTACACTTATCTGATCAAGAGACAAAGTGATAAGTGTTAGCCTTAGCTACACTTATCTGATCAAGTGAGAAAGTGATAAGTGGTAGCCTTAGCTACACTTATCTGATCAAGTGACAAAGTGATAAGTGGTAGCCTAGCTACACTTATCTGATCAGGGACAAGTGATAGGTGATCATACGTAAGACCATAGTTATACTATGGCAAAGTGAAAGTGAAGTACTCAATTTTCCGTAACCGTTCCCTAATTTGATTAAGGATGGTAAGTGACAAATGGACCCAAAAGAATTAAAGTAAATGGATAAGTGGTAGTGTATTTATATCAGGACAATGTTGTTATTCAAGCTAAAGTGATATTTTCATTGCAAAATTGAGAATTTCATAAATGTGTTATTGAATGGTATAATCAATAAACATTGAGTTAAATGGTAAATACGTATTAGTGTTGAACTTGATGTCATTGAATTGTACGTGAATTAAATGGAAATTGCTAGTGATATGATCTAAATCGTGAGCATGAGAAATTACGAATTGAAGGAAATGGAAATGAATCATTGAATTGCATGAGTATGTATCGGGTCTCGTAAGCCCTAATTATTATGATTATAACATTTTGAGGATATATTGTGAAAAGTTATAGGAGCATGTTAATTATTTTGAAAGTTTTAATTTAGATGAAATTTTATAACTCGGTTAAATACGTTTACAAGTGCATGTGTTTTGGTAATGCCTCGTACCCTATTCCGGCATTGAATACGGGTAAGGGGTGTTATAGTTGCCATCTCCAACTAACCAGAAAATATTTTCTCTAAACAACGGCCGTACCTTAGAAAGAGCTCTCCAAAGAAATGAGCAATTACTACGAACGATATTGGGGGGTATGTCATCCTTAATCCCATACTTCGCATGTAGCACACAAACCCACAAAGTCTCTGAACTTGACAGAATGTTAAACCCCAACTTTAATAAAAAAGAAGTGTTCTGATCTTTCAGCTGCAGAAACCCAAGCCCTCCACGAGTCTTTGGCTGACAAACAGAGTTCCAACTAACAAGGGTCATTTTTTATCCCCTCCCGACGATCCCCATATAAACAATTGAACAATACTCTCAATCTCGTTACAAATACCTTACGGTATTCTTAAGGACTACATGAAATAACTAGGTATTATAAAAAGGACCGACTACACTAAGGTAACTCTACAAGTTAGAGACAATTGCCTAACATTGTATCTCTTTTTGGGTCTTAATAATTGCATGTCTATTGTTTTCATGTTATCATTTTACCGAGAGTTCTTAAATAAATTCATGACATAAAGTATTTATGAAAAAAAAGCTCCCTTTTAAGGCTTTTGTAAAAAAATTGAATATTTTTATAAGTTAAAAAAAATAATAAACAAATTTTGATATGTTTTTTTGAAGTTCACAGTAAAATAATGATACTTTCAACAACTTCTAATCACCTAATTTAGGACGTGGACTTTGCTCCGTATCTTCCCACGTAAACTTCTCCACCGTGTACCAGTATTACAATTGTGACGCGACAAGCTAAGCTGATAAAAAGCTACTCTGCTTTTTATATCCCAAGAACAGTGTCTTGAGGGATCTTTGAAAAAATACAAAGGCTTTCCATCTGGTAAAAAACTTTGTATAAGAGATGTTTCTGGCCCTGGTACTAAGGTTCCAGAAGGTGTTAGTTGCATCATCATTTGAGTAGAAAAAACCGGAGGAGTTGGAAGCTGTTCTATATGACTGTGATCAAATCTAATTTCACTGGTTCCATCAGCCTTTGTAGTAATCTGGCTTTTTGTAGATCGAATTAGCTGATTATGTTGGTGGATCTGTTCATAATTAGTTACCTATTTTTCAGGCAGAAGCTTTAAAAGCTCTTGTTTGGGTATCTGTTTAGGCACATGGATACAGTGTGGCTCTTCTCTTGTATTCACGGAAATGAGCAGAGAATCTTCAGATCCTTGGTTTGTCAGCTTAAATGCATGATCCTAAACCCGATACACTATTTGGTAGTGTAGAGTTGTTGTGACCGCTGATTCAACCATTTCAGCACCGATGATTTAAATCTGGACTTTAACAGCATCCATCAGATTTGGGTCTTGAAGAGACATGGTGAAGTTGGGAAATAGAGTCACCATAGCCATGCCTGAGCTTAAAGTAGCTTCAACAGTTCCTATACATGCGTCTTGATAATGCTTGTATCTGGAATCCAGGAGAGAAATTCTGGAAACAACAGGTTTTCCTGAGGTTCCATGATAGTTTAAAGCTAATTGAACTGCTCCAAAATGGATATGAGAATATCCATGTTGACTCCATTCTTGAGGAAAGTGAGAGGGTATCTCAAGTGTAACAAACTGTTCTTCCTGTCCGCCATAGATTAGATGTTTATCAAATTTGGAAGACTGGACATATTCACAGACATTTTTTCTTCTAGTGGTAATTAGGGACTTAATACTTTTGATTGGAGAGAATGAAGGTTTTTGATAAGCAGAATATGGATTTACAAGAGGAAGGTTTGTGGCTTGAACTTTTTCTTCTTCTGTAAAATATTCTACTTCGTACAAAGAATAAATTTTTTTAGCAGAATGAGATCGAAACGGAGACTCAGGTAAAGATAGGGGTGCTTTAGTAGTAGACATTCTAGGGGAGTCCATTTTTAGAAATCTCTCTTCCTTTCTAAATATTATTTCTCGTATGGAAGAAAATTCGGGATCTACTGGCTCTAATACCAAGATGAGCAGAGGAGTAAGAAGCCGAGATATCACAGATTAATGGATCATAACAGTAGGTATGCTATGCCGAAACACAGGCATTTCTCTCTTCTTTGGCCATTAACAAGGCACTGCCTTTTAGCTGTTAATCACAATTAATTCGGACTACTTCTTCAAACTCATCTGGACTTAATGATATCTTTTCTGAGGTTTAATTTCTGATGTGCAGGATCCATGGATATGGCAAGCACAGAGCATACTCTTAAACTCACGAGAGATTTTCTTTCACTGATATTCCACATTCAGGCAGGAAGAGATTAAAGAGATTTAGCAAGACATGGTTTTTAGAAACACACTAAAATTTTATTTCTCAAACTGGTTCTGCCTTTCTACAACTGATGTTCCTCCTTTATATAGAAAGGAAAAACTAAGTGAGTAGATAAGAAAGAATCTGCTTCTTACAATGATTCATAAAAGATAAGACACGACTCAGTAAACTTTTACAAAAGGTAAAGGACAATAATTTACATCAGGACAAAAGAGATAAGTAGGAATCTATTTTAGCTCAATGATAGAGTTTCCTCTGTGTCATAGTCAGTGTCTATGTCAGAGGTAATATTAAATTCTTCTATTTTCCTCTTTTTTTCTTCACGTGCTCTGTAACTTTTCAGTTCCAGCTGTTCAATTCTTTTTTCAAGGTCATCAGGTGGTATCACATCATCATCATAGCTGAGAGGTAAAGTTGCTTTTGATTTCCTATTTGATTTTTGGCTTGATCCTGCTTCATATATATCCTTCCATGCTGGTGTGTCTTTCACTGCCTGGCTGCAATACATGGGATAGTCTTGAGACCATTCTTTTGGATCTGGTATGTTGGTCCAATATTCATTCAAGGCTTCTTTCAACTGTTTCTGATAAGGCATCGGTGGATTTTTTTGAACATCCCACAGTGCCTGTGATGTTCTTGAGGGCCATATCTCTGAAGGGATGATTTTGTTGATCTGACATAAATATTTCTGCAAATTCTTGAGATCAAAAAGATTTTTGTAAACCTCTTTAAAATATGTTTATGGATCTAGAAACTTGGAAGGGCAGCTAACTGTGTAGCTGGTCCATGCTGCATAAAATATTGAGGTTTATAAAAAATGATTACTATCCATTGAACACGTGTATTTTTGAGAAACTCAAACATGAGCATATCAACCCAGTGTTCTAAAGGACAAAACCATTTTAAAAATGTGGCCAGATTCTTCATTTCAGGAGCTTCTTCATTGTGGATCGCCATTGTTAAGAAATGTTGGAGGTCATGAATAAAAAACTCAATCCCTATATGAAAGAGATGGGTTAAATACCATAACATCCATTTTAACTCTTCAGGAAATTCTCCAAACTGAAACTTGATTGGGTTTATGAATGGATAATCAGGGTGAAGACCCAAAGGTTTAAGGAATAATCCTCTAAAGTTTCTGAAAACATCTAGTTGATAAGAAAGCATCATATTCATGGCTTCTTTATGGAACCTTTTTTCTAGGATTAGACTCAAAACTTCTGGAGGGTGATCAGGATGAGAATTTGGGTTATATGGGATAGAAAATGGTGAAGGTGGTTGTTGGGATTGTTTCTTTTTTTCTTTTCTTTTGGAGGAAGAAGGTTGGATCATGAAAACTTCAATTGGTTTAGAAACGGGGATATCAAGTGGTTTTGTTTCAGGTATTCTGGTTAAGATGTCTGCAAGAGCATTGGCTTTTCCTTTAATATGAACGACATCAAAGGAAACTCTAGAAAACCATTTTGCCCACCGGAGAAGTTGGGGATGTGGTACCTCTTTTTGTTTGAACTGCAACATTTTTGGAAAAGAGGACATATCCATTTCAACAAGGAAGCGATATCCAGTTAAATGAAACTGGAATTTAGTGATTCCATATTTGACTGCAAGAATTTCTTTGAAGGTTGAGTGATAATGGATTTCTGCATCAGTGAATCTTCCACTCTTGTACCTATAAAGACGTCTTTTCCTATTGTCTTCTTCAAATAGAATTGCTCCCCAATACTTGTCACTTGCATCTGTTTGCAAAATTCTTTTTCTTTTGAAGGAATCTGCAATGGCGGTAGATGAGCTGTTTTCTCTTTCAGTTGCTTGGCTTCCTTGGTTTATTTGGACTTTCAGGGAGGTGGATCTTTCTTTAGCATTTTTCTCAAAGGATTTGTTAATTTTGCAATCTTAGGAACAAAGTCTCTAGGATAATTAACAATTCCTAGAAATTGTTTAACCTGTTTCTGAGAGAAATTGCTATCTGAAAATTTCTTTAGCTCTTCAGCAATGTTTGGATTTGGTTGATATCTTCCTTCTTTGATTATCATTCCAAGGAATTCTATTTCTTCTTTGTTGGTCAGCATCTTTCTTTCAGATAGCATAATTAATTGGTCAAAGACAATTTGCTTGATTTGTCAATAATGGCTGCATGGTCTTCTTGGTCTAGGCTGTAGAGTAAAATATCATCAATTTAGATTAAAGCTTGATCCATGATGGGTTGGAAGATTTTTATCATGGCCTTTTGAAATAGCGATGGGGCTGTCTTTAGTCCAAAAGGCATAACAGTCCATTGGAAGTGCTTGTTTGGAATACAGAATCCTGTCTTGGGCCTATCTTCAAGGCTTATACCCAACTGCCAAAATCCTGCTTTCAGATCAAACTTAGAGAAGATTCATGCATTTGCAAGACTTGAGAACACACAATTCTTGTTAGGCAGAGGGAATTTATCATATTGTAGGAAATGATTAAGGGGCTAATAATTAATTACCAGTCTTAATTTTCCTCTAGCCTGCTCAGATCTTTTGTTGACATAAAACGCTTCACACACCCATTGCGAATCTGAGGTTTCAATCAATCCTTCTTCTTGTAATTGTTGGCATTCTTTTTCAGCTAGTTTGAGGTGATCTGGATTCATTCCCACATGACTAGCTTTCATTGGATTGATATCTTCATTCTTCTTGAAAGGAAGTTTGATGAAAATTTTGAATTTTTCCACAAAGGATGATTACATTTCTGCAGGAATTCTGAATGGGATTCTGCACATGCTTTCTGTTTTAATTCTTCAACAATCTCTTGGATCTTGTCAGCATCTATAATGAATAGTCTGGGGATAGGTACATAAGGTTTGAACATTTGTTTGTACCTTAACCCATCTGGTAAGATTCTTAGTTGTTTGGCTTTGGTATAAAGATCAAAACCAACAATTAGATTTTTTCCAGGAAACTTGGAGCCCAATACTGTTGTAGTGATGGAGCAAGTAGGGAAAAATTGAATCTTAATGGGCTTGCTTTTCAAGTCTGTTGTAAAAACTTTTCCTGAAGCTGAGCTGAAGTATCTAGTGTGAGGTTCCCACCATTCTTCTGGTAAAACGTCTGGATTCATGATAGATTCTGCAGCTCTAGTGTCAATGAAGGCAATTACAGTAATTGGTTTACTGTATTTTCTCGTATAGATAGAAACTGGAATATGATGAACCATTACTTCAGTGGTTGAAAGACTGTGAGAAGGATTTTGAGAGGTCCATAGCAGAGAGTGATAATTCAACTGAGAGTAATTCCACTAGGATTGAATCATAAATGATTCACTTGAAGTGGTTTCGCAAAGTTCTAAATCACTATATTCAAAACTTTGAATTGCACTTATTGATTGGTCATTTGGCTTGTCATCAATAGAGAACAATGACTCAATGTCATCTTCATCGGTGATTTTGATTCCCGATTTTTATTGTATCTGCCGAATCATCTTTACGCCTTTTTTGTTTTTTTGGGCATGATTTTGCAAAGTGACCTTTCCGATTGCAGATGTAGCATCGTGTAAACTTGCTCTTTTTAAAGAATTTCTTTTTTCTCTTTAGATATCTCCATTTATACCTTCTCTCGAGAATTTCTCGAGAAAATTTCTTCATTTTCTGAAAATGTTTCTTCTTCTTGGTAAGGCAATGACATGACTTATCTTTGCCACATTTGATCTTGAGATGTGAATCAGTACATGCTTTATCTAATCTTTTGTCACTATGGAGATAGTCTTTGAAGACCTTTCTTTTGTTGCATAGATCTTCTAAAGCAATGAATGTCTATTGCTTAATTTCTCCCATGGTTAAATTGAGAATGTTCTTGTTCTACCTGTAAAGATTTTGATTGATTGCCACTTGAAGAGGATCTGGCATAGATGCTACAACAACTTGCTTTAGGCTTGGTTCTAACCCAAGGGCATAGAAGAGCTTCATCATTGCATAAAAGTGCTTGGATAAATTTTTTTTTTGTAAGAACAACACTTTCTCTTGAAGAACTCTCTTCTTTTGAGTGTCTGCAGATCATTAGGATTTCCAATAAAGTAATTATGGATAATCCTTATTGCTTGAGAAAAGTCTGTCAACACGAGAAATTGTAATTGATTCCCTTGATCAATCGAATTCCACCAGTCTTTTAACATTCCAGTGAATCTTGAAACGAATTCAATCAAGACATTGTAATGACTTTCCTCTGTCAATTTTTTGGTTTCCATCTATGAGTGGAATTCTTGAAGCCTTTCTGGCCATCTGGTTATTGGGACATCATCAAGAGTAAATACCATTTTTCCTGTAGAAACATGAGGTGCTGTTCTGGCACTCGATGGTTCTCCTGCTTCAGTCATCTATTCTTCTGACATTTCTTCAACTTTAACTCCAGATGAGGCCATTATATCTGGAGGAATTTCTTCTGTTTCAGAATCATTTGATATTTCTGAATCTTCTGAGAGAGATTGTGATGATGATTTTGATATCTTCTCTGGAAAATCTGGGTTTGATTCTGGCTCATGTAAGACAGATATCTTTGGGAGAACTTCTCGATTGTAATCCTTTAAAAATTTTGTTAAAGGATTATGAGACTGTTCTTCCTTCTGCATCATTAAAGATTTTGACATTTGTTTTGGTGGAGATGATGATGGTGAGGAGAATTAGCTTTCCTCTTCATCCTGTTGTTTCTCCACTGGTCTTTTTCCCAGAGCCTTTTATTTCTTTCTTTTTTCTTCTGCAGCTTTTCTTTTTTCTTCCTCCTTTTGTGCCTTGATCTGTAGATACAAATCATAGGTAATGGGTTTTTTTATTTCTTGAGGCGAAAGAAAAAAAATTTTTCTGTTCCTGATGATATTGGTTTATCAAGTTGCCTTATGGATAGGGGTGTTCATTCGGTTAACCGACCGGTTAACCGACCCGAAATTACTATAACCGAATTAACCGACCTTCCAAAAATTTTAACCGTTAACCGAACCGATTTTTTTTTTAAAAAATTTAACCGAACCGAAATTTTTTCGGTTAATAAGGTCGGTTAACCGAATTAACCGAAAATTATGTATTTTTTATTTTTGGTTAAAAATTACCCGAATTACCCGAATTACCCGAATTAACCGAATTAACTGAATTACCGAAAAATACCCGAATTTTTTTTATTTTTTATTTTTAAAATTTAAAAAATTTATAAATTATTAAAGTAAATTGGGTTTTAGACTTTAGTAAATTGGGTTGTCTTTTAGTTTTAGTTTTATTGGATTGGGTAATTGGGTAAACTTTAGTTTTAGTTTTATTGGATTGGGTAATTGGGTAAACTTTAGTTTTAGTTTTATTGGGTTGGGTAATTGAGTTTGGGTTGGGTTGGATAATTTTATTTATTAATTTTTTCGGTTAACCGAAAATTTTCGGTTAACCGACCGGTTTCGAACCGAATTAACCGTTAACCGAAAAATCATAAAAAAATTAACCGACCCCGACCGAAAAAATTCGGTTAACCGACCGATTAACCAAATTCGGTCGGTTAACTGAATTTTTTCGGTTTTACCCGAATTATGCACACCCCTACTTATGGATGAGAAAAAGTTCAATCCCATTTCTAGCAGGTTGTGGCGGTGGTAGCTTCCTATTTTCTTTAAGATACTTGATCTGATCTTTGAGGTTTTGGATTTCTTCTTCTCTCTGAGCTAGATGGGAAAATAAATCTTGTCCTGGGCAGCTGGTTCAGTGGCAACTTCTTTAAGCCTTTTTCTGGAAAAGCTTGATAAGATTCTTGATCATCTCAGAGTTTTCATCTGTCGTTTTTTCAATCTTTGACACTTTAGTGTCTATTTGATTGACTTTATGGTCAATCTTTTTAATTGCAGAGTTTGGGCCAATGCATTTTCTGTCTGCTAGTTTAGAGTAGCTTCTGCTGTTGCTATCTTGACTTGTCGGCCTTCTGGATCTGCTTGTAGCTTTGAAGGAATCTTTGGTACATGAAGATATTCCTTCTTTGAAAATTCTTCTAATGGTGGAAATTCTTGGTCGTAAGAGGAAGTTGTCTCATACATGTGGACTTTTGGAATTGGATTAGCAGGGGCAACAATCTTTTGTTCCTCTTGTTTGCATGACATGAACTGATTGTGTTTCTGGACCCATTTGTTGATTCTTTTATAACATGGTTGCTTTAAGGGTTTAGCAAGCCATTTCTGATCGGGGTCTGTCTTTGGTGGAGATGGCGAAGGTACTTGTAGTTGATCCTGAATTTTCGGGGGACTGTGGCTTTCTTGCAGAATAGTCTACGAGGTAGACAAATTTTCCATTATCTTCCCCTAAAGGACCAATATCTGGATCTCCATTCATCCATCTTTCATAGAATTCTGACTGGATTGACTTTTTGCTGTTTTTTTTTGCGGGTGAGTCGGATGTCTTCATCAAGTTCTTTAAAAACATCATTTCTGCATCCTTCGCAAGAGCAATTTATATCCCTAATCTCCTACTTTAAGGAAAAGCTAATCTACTCTTTGCTTATTTACATTACATCATATGCCAGTTTTCATTTCATCTTTGGGTTGTGTACTTATTGGGAGTATCACTTTTACATAAAAGGGTAACTCAAGTTACTTATTAATTTGTGATAGGCAAAGTTCCACGACGGCTTAGTGGATATAATGCTAGCTAAGTTAGTAATTACCGGTGGGTTTGAATGGGCGGTATGTTTATTTATAGTTAGTGTAAAAATAACAGTGGTGATAAGGTTAAATACTATAACGTGAGACAAAAAGTAAACTAGACGCATCGTACCGCATTCTATCACCCATCCAAACCCATTCTAAATTTTGATGATTCCAAATTTCTAATTGGTGTTAGTAACAATATTGAAAAGTTAGCTCGAGATTTCATTTGGGGTAAGGGGTGAATACAAAAATCTTTTAAGGGGTTAAAAATGAATTATAAATTTTTAAGATGTCAAAATATAGATTTTTCATGCATTAATTTATGATTTCATTATCTTTGAAGGAACTAAATAGAAAAAAAATATTTTTTAGCGGGCAAAGTGTAATTTTATCCTATATTAATTTATAGGGGACTAAAATTGTAATTTTCCATTGAAGGAGGGCTAAGCCTGTGCAACTAATGGAGGATAAACTTTAAAACTATACACGAACTTTGGTTTAACGTATAATTGTATATATGAATTTTGATTTTGTGCAATTTCATACATGAAATTTAAATTTGATCAAATTCTCACAAATTATTAACACAATTATTGATGTAGCATAATTTTATATTTATATATTGCATATAGAAATGATTATACTTTCTAATATAAAAATAAATTGATGTATTTATTTAAATGTGTATAATTGAATCAAAATTAAAATTTTATGTATGCATTTTAATTACAATCAAAATTTTATGTGTCAAATTGCATATTAAATTAAAATTTGTGTATAATATTAACATTTATCTCGGATAATGATGAAAAAAAGTGAACTTAATTGATTGGAACTCGTGTTGTGATAAGATATTGAGGGGAAAATACAAACTTAAGTAAGCTATTCCTAATAACACTGAAAGAGGGAATTGCTCGTGCATTTGAGGCTCACTCACTAAAAGTCTGGGATGATGTACGAGAAAATGTCTATTGGTCTATAGGGAATGGTAACTCAACGTGCCTTTGGGTTGACAATTGGATCCCGGACTTGGGCCCATTGAAAAAGTATCTCCCAAGGCCAATCGATAATGCACATGACCACGAAACAAGAAAGGTGGAAGCTGAGCGAAATTCAGGATTTGCTTCATCAGGGAGTTATTGATCGAATAAAATTGATGGCTACCCTAATGCTTCGCTTAGGGAAGAGATGATTAGTTGGAAAGGGAGTCCTTTAGGCCTTCTTAAAATATCTGATACTTACACAGCTATTACGGAGGCTACCTAGAACCCGCAATGCCCGACGTGGAAGAAAATTTGTAGGATGCAAGTGCCGAATAGGGTACGTCATTCCCTATGGTTGGTGATGCATGGCCGATTGCTTAGGAACGAGACGTGCAACAGATGCTTTACAGACAGGCCTTCCCAACTGTAATGCTACAGCAGCGGGCGGAGTAATTAAAGACTGCAAAGGTAATTGGATTGTGGGTTATAGACGTAGCATTGGACAGGCCCCGGTAATGCAGCAGGAGTTACTTGGGCAAAGGGGTTTTAAGCAGGTCTTGCTGAGCGGTTAATACTTAATAGCCATGCCTAGTCGCTCATCAGGAGCATTTGTGCGAGGTTGCTATACAGTAAAATGGGGAGCTACACAGTTTCAAATTCACCAGTACCCAATTCCAGGTGCATGGGCATTACCATGGAATGATGTAGGTGGGATTGTAGTCCCGGGTCAATGTAATTCATAGTATCCTTTTATTCCTAAAAAAAAGGGACTTCTATTGATAAGGAAGCAAAATAGAGGGCAATTTATACTACAATATTTGAAAATAAAAAGAGAGATTGTTCCAGTGAAGCTAAAACTAATTAATTTTTTAAAATTCAATTTGAAGTGAACTTCTCTTTTTCACTAGAATTAAGAAAAGAAAAACGTAAAACAACGTAATAGATACTAAAATAAGTTTAATAATGAATTTCCATTTTCTTGAATTTGTCAAAATTTAATCCTGAAAATTAGAAAATAATATTGTTAAAGTTTGTCGGAATCAATAATTCAATAATTTTATATGTAATAAATTAGTAAAAATATATGTTTATACACAACAAACCAACAAAAAAATTTAACTAATACGAAACAAAACATTGTTCTTGGATAAATACGTACAGAAGTTGGAGTTAAACACAAAATTTAATATAAATAAACTAATAATAAATAATTAAATAAAATTTACCAAATTATAAAATTTCTAATTAGCCCGTGTTGTCGGACACGCAACCCTGTGTTCTTTCTTTCCCTAATTCTATAATAAATAAATAAATTCAATTACCTCCCTTTTCTTTCATTTGCGATTTCCCTGTGATAGGGGAATTTCTTTTCTTTTTTCTTTTCTTTTTTAGATTCAATATGGCTTGAAATCCGGGGATCTTAGGTGAATTGTCTTTTAGATTTGTTTTAGTTCTGGCGAGATGGAGATAGAGGTAACGGGTTCGAGCAGCAAGGAATCGTTTGCGATGGTAGTAGGGGGGTTGAAGAGAAAAGTTGTGGAAGAGAAAGATCAGGTTCGTGTTACGAGGAAGACTTTGCAAGCTGTGCTGGAACAGTGCCAAAGAGCTATCGAATCGATTAGTAACAGCGAAGGTGGAATTGACGATGACGACGAGGATGATAAAGATGACATGGATCCTCAAGGGGAAGCCAGTGGCGCCGGTCTTCAAAGAGATCAAGAAGTCGACGAGGTTTGTTTTGTTCTTTCTGCTTGTTATCTGCTTTAGGTTTTTGTTTGGGCACTAAGGGAAGGAGAGGAATTCTAATTGAGAAAACTTACATAGTAACTTTCTTAGCTGGTAGAAATAATTGTTTTTAATGTTGCTTCTTTGTGAAGTTTAGTTTTGTAATTTGTATTAACTTATGCTATGTTCAAAAGAGAATTTTGGAATTTTTATTTCATAGAGGTTCAGCTAAGTTTAGTAGTTCATTGGAGGATTAAGCGTTTCTTCCATGAGTGATGAGTAATTCTGTTTTGAGTTGAACTCAGCTAGAATGAGATAATTAAACAATTATTATAGCTTAATGATAGTTCTCATTTGTATAATGGTCAGGTTTGTGATGCATCAGTTGCATATCTATGTCGACTGTCAAGTACTTTCTTCCTCTACTTCATTAAACTTAGTAACAGGGTGTAGTTTTGGTGGACTTTTAAGTTACTGATGAGGGTTGGTTTTTCCGTTTTGATTTGTTCTCGAGTTTGCAGATTTTTCTATGATGACAGTTTTACTCTTGAACTGAGCTAGGTTGAGTGGTGTTTATGTTGTCTTATGTTGGAGAAATAATTCTCGATTAAAAACTAATAATTGCTGCGATTGCATTCAACAAAAAAAAAAACAAAATAAAGAAGTAAATAAGTTGGATTTCATCTCAAATCTGCTTCTGAGTCCATTTGCCTCTTGGCCTTTGTCTCGTTGATGTCATCTCAATTGCTATGATCCTTTCTTATGATTTTTTTTCTTTCTATGTATGTATGTATGTATATGAGAATGAAAAACCAAAAAGATACTGAAACTTTTCCATCATAACAGTCATCCTACGGAGAAGCATTTTGATCTAAAGATTTACGATTGGGAATTAAAGCAAAAGGATTTCAAATTGATAATAGAAGTTCAAAAATATAGTGCAAAGTTTATGAAAAACTGGGCCCTTTTTTTTTTTCTCTTCATCAAGAAGTTGAGCCTGATGGTTTTGTAAAATAAAGAAATTGATTCTTTTTCCCTTTGGTAGTTGTATTCCAGTTTGGAGTTTGAAGCATGTGTTGTATTCCATCATTCCTCCGTGCAGTTGCATGTTTATTAAATATCATGGGTTAAGATAAAAGCCCACATTCCATTTTTTGTACTTGTATTGACAACCTGCATCTTCTATTGGAAAAATGTTGAAATCCCACATAAATTATTGATCTCTAATACTTGATGTGATATGCTCAAATACTTGAGTTTATGAAGTAGTTATTTATTTAATTTTTAAATATAAATAGCTTTATGACAACTGCAACCTTCTTGAAAGGAGATAATTTATGAGGTTGGCATTTGCTTTCCTATCAAATATTTCTGAATATCTTGGTATAAAAGTTTCTGTCCCTTTTATTTTAATGCAGTTGTGCGATCTTCTGAAATCTAGAGTTCAATGTTCTGATTTTCTAGAAAAGCTAGAGTGTGCTCGGGTGCCAATTTCAGAAAACGTTTCAGGTATGCATCCAAAGATGGTCCCCTTTAGACTGTAAGCATATATCATTTTCAACTCGCTGCAAGGACTTTTATCAAGCATATATGTTCAGTATATTGAAGTTCATGCTTTTAGGAAAACTTTCTGTTTGTGTTTAAAAAGATATTTGTTGCCTGGATGCTAATGAAATTCTTCTATGGAACCAGAAGAAGGTAGTTCTTGGGACATGGTCAATGATAATGATCTTTGGGAAGATAAAGATCTTGATTTGGATCAAGAAGATTATGTTCTTGTTAGGCAGGAAGATATAGTAGAAGGCATTGCATGTTTTATGGCCGCATATTTGCTGTCACTTAAACAGACCAAGGTACTTGAAATTCTTGTTTCTGGAATACGATATTTTTATTTCAAAGTTTTCTGTGGCTGTACGTTTCGGCACTGTCTATATGATTATTCACCACTGAATGCTAAAGAGACTTCATTTTTTTTTCTTTCCCAGGATTTGAGCCCCAATCAACTTCAGGAAGGTGAGTTTTTGTATTCCTTCCTAAATGTTAAAAAAAAATTAAGATACCATTTCGCTGAAAAACTTATATTTTCCATCTCAAGTATCTTTTATTCCAAATTTATACTATATTCCTGACCATGTATTTTGCACATTGAATTCTGACATCCATTTGAATTCTATTGTAGCACTGAGCAAGACTTTCTCTGTGAAAAAGAAAAAGGGAAAGCTTCGAAAGGCATGGGACGGAAGCAAAGTCGTTTATAATGTAGCATCCTGGGGAGCAACTGCAATCGGGTCAGTTATAACTTTAATCTTGACGAACCAGTGTTCCTCTGTTGCCTCAGTCATGCTTTGGTTTTAACATATGCTGCAACTTCTATATATATTATTCCATTAGCTTATATTCTAATTCATTTATTTATTTATTTGTTGGCTGGTTGGTTGTGGACAGGATATACCAAAACCCTCTACTTCTAAGAGCTGCCTCGAAAGCCTTCTGGGTTTCTTGTAATGTTTTATCAAAGCTTATCTGATTTCCTTCTACTTGCATTACTTGGAGAACGGAGTTTGGTGTTTAGCAAGTTGTGTAAACATGAATATACACTATTATTCTTTTATTTTCTGCAACAAATCCATTGATCTTTCATCTGTCAAAATATTTTTCATCCTTTGTAAATATTAATTTCTCGAAGAATATCTGATTGCAATTCAAATTCATTGGCATTTCAATTGAAGCAAAATTCCACTACTTTCTATTTCTTCCTTTACCATGTGTTTGGATAATTGAAAGGAAAGGAAAAAGAAAATAAACAATACACACTTATCTCTTGGTTGTATAGCTCAAATTAAAAAAAAAGGGATTGGTTAAAGTTAAAGAATGGAAATGAAAGGAAATGTATATTTTTAATTATTAATTCAATTATAAACTCTTCTTTTCTGAAGTTTCCACAAATTTGAGTATTCAAGAACCAGGTATCAAGAAAGAAAGTGAGATATGAAGCTTATTAACGTCGGGTAATGCCCTCCATGGGTAGAGTTCCAGTACGAAATGGTCCATGTTTTGGCCACCATTCCCCAACTGAGTTTCCCGGCTCCAAAAGGAAGAGATTGGATTATGAGTTTAAAGATGATCTGTCGACGCATGCAATGATTGGCTATGAACGGTACCCACGACTATAGCCCTCTACCCCTACCGCTGCGCCAATATCAACGGTTATGTCCGCCTCCTTTTTGATGCTATGAAAGACGAGTTTGGACAGATTGACCCTTATCAACCTGGCACGGCGCCATGATTGGCCTCAGTTAGAACGTAAAGGGAATGGGTCAACCCCTTAAAATCCATCAATGCTTTAGACTGACCTATAAATATAGAGTGGTCAGTGGACTTTAGTTTCTTTATGGTAACTCATCTCACTCTCGATGGCTGTTGTAAGGTATCCTAGTAACAGACGTAGGAGGGATTGTTAGGGACATTCGTTCTCTCTCTGATTAAACAATATCTATTTCCAAAAGAGACTGAGAACTGTGCAACACTTAACAAATTTTGATCAATTTTGGGAACAAATAAAACATAAAAAATGAGCTTTGAACCCCTTTTACTGGAATATACTGAACATTATGTGGTTTGTACAACCACTATCCACCAGCCAACTCTCAGAAGTGCTTCTGCTTGCAAAACATGTTGCAACAGACAGTTGCTCCCCGGTATTGCTCAGCCGCTGCGCTAGTTTTCTGCTGCAACTGTTGAGTTCTACAAATCCTTCCCGAATGTCCTTGTCTGCCGCATTTGTTGCATTTCACATCTGATCTCCTCCAACAATTTTGCTGAGGATTTGTTTTTTTGCATTGAAGACAAGGCGGATAGGACCCATTTCTTCGGTTGTTTTCGCTAGGCTCTCTAACGTTCTTCTTGTTCTTTCTGTTTGCATTTGTTTGTGTGCCAGCTTGGAAAGCTCCTACAGAATTCTCTTGCCTCATGAGTCTCTTTTGTTCTAAAGCCTACAAAGTAGTTAGTAGCTCTGCCAAAGTAATACTTGACAAATCTTCAGAACTCTCCAAAGAGAAATTGTAACTTCATACTCACCAGTTGATCAACATAATCTTGAACTGCTTCAGACTCTTTCATTCTCTTTATTTCAAATTCTCAAATCAAGTTCATCACTTGCATGTTCTTGATCCTTTGATTCCCTTCATATTTTTCTTTAAGATACTCCCAAATTTGTCAAGAGCCTGCAAATGAACAATCATCCTAACAGCCCAATTTTGTTAATTTTCTCCGTTGAAGACTGGTGGCGCCATTGTGAAACTTGTCTCTTCCATTTTTAACAGGTCCTCAAGATAACAAAAAACTTTTGAGGCCAATTTGTTGGTAAAAAAGCACCCAGGAAACAAGAGAATTCTATATATTTTTCACTGACCATACATTTTATTGAATGACCAATGTTGTATTTATACAGCAAATTGTAACAAAAGGATAGCAGCAATTTTTTTTTTTTAAAAATAGAAAATCAAATTTAAATTTTGAAAAGTAATTTTGCTGCAACTACATATCTTTGATCGATTTCTAGCGGATTCTTGGGCATTGCTTTCAATAGTACAGCACTTTAACCTTTTCATTTCCTTTTTGGTGATGGAGAACTTAGTACTGCCTAACCTCCCAGTAATGATGTCTGATCATGGCCCTATGATACTATATACAGATTGCAGGATACCATTCTACAGACGGCCCTGTTAAATAGTTCGAAAATTAGAACTTACAAGGGATAGCCTTTTACGATGGAATCGAGAGGTTTTGTTCCGAGGTGTTGGTGAATCAACCAAAGTATGGGCTGCAATGCAACGTGCTCACACACATGATTTTCTTTTTCCTACAGCCGCTTAGAGACAGGATTTTGAGTAACATTCGAAATGAGGGACATATGAAAAAAATAAAAACAATTTTATCTTCTTGTAGGAAAACTACTCCACAGAAAACATTTGTTGGCAAAGTTGGAGCTGGGCCAATATGAGTCGAGAAGGCATTTAACAGTATCCAATGGTTGAAAACTACCTTTGGAGGGTTGGATAAAAATAAATACAGTCAAGGCCGTGATTCCGGATTCTGGTCAAGCTTATTGCTTGGTAACAAGGCTTCAAGCAAGTGATGGTGGAATGTGATAGTTCTGATGCACTCAACTTACTCAGGGAGAGCTTGGAAGTTGATGCTTGCTGACCACGTCACATTGCATTCGTTAGTTTCTTCCTCTCGGTAGTTTAGTTAATTACCTTCCATTTTGTAACCAAAAAAGGAAGGCAAGTATATTTCAAATAGTTCACCATACAAGTTTCCATATTGTATAATGGGAAGTGAAAAAAGAAAATGTGAGGATTATCAATTATGGTTTATATATATGATTTGAGAGAAGCTATGAATTTAGAGCAGTTGAGTCACTTGCTCCCTTTCAAAACTTGAAGAAGAGCTAGTTAATAGCCACAAAATTGTATCATATTTTACATATACAAATAACAAGATGACCAAATTCAATCATCTAATCTTTTATAAGGCTATTCAGATCAGATATCATCTGTGTGGCAACTTGTATATCTCCATGTTTTGCTTTTGTTGGGTGGTTTTCTATATCTCAAGGCTTTCCATGTATAATGTGCGTGAATCACCAAACTCATTCATCTCTCACTACCCAAAAACTGTGTGCTTAGTAAAAGAATGAGTTGTCCTTACTATTATGTGCATCCTTACACAGCATCGACCGCACCTCCATTATTGACCTAGGTGGCTCAAGGTCTTTTTCCGGGAGTGCATTGCCAACGAGCTGCTGCATCTGTGACGCAAAAGTATCATCCAGGATCTGCGTATCAACAACAGGGTGCAATGTCAAAAAAAAACTAAACATGAAGAAATTTTGAGGATTTCAATGGAGAAAACAAGAAATGACATAACCAGTGCATCAATGCAAACTTCATAATGACAACTGCATCAATGAAAGAACCAAAATACTCAGGTATTACTGAAAGATGCAGAGCTTGGAAATGCTCCATTGATAAACATTGTAATAACTTGGGACCTATTTTCAGCAAGGAAGCAAAAAAATTATGTTTTCACTTACAGATACAGCAATTCTGGAACCTTTATACCATGATCTATTCTCTTTCCTGTTTTCCAGGAAGCTGAGAACATCCTGCAGTGAGCGGGAAAAAAAATCACGCCAGATGAGCAACATTATTAACTCGGATTCACAAAATTTAAACCACCATCACCATCACCATTAACCTATACCTTACCTGTCCCATTCGATCCCAATACCATCGGCAGATAGCAATGAAAACGTGAGTCTCAAAAACTGTATGAAGGTGATTTACTGTACTTGTTAACTGTTCTTTCAGTGGCTCCATTCTACTTCGTATATCAGATTCTCCCACTGTTTCTTTAGAATCTTGGAGAATCTTTTTCAACTTTGTCACATTCTGTAATTTGGTCTGAAATAAAGAACGAAAAGGAAAACAAAATAAATTCCACAGTGAAAGCAAACAACCACAAGACTTGCTGGTACCCTCCTCTGAACTTGGACCAGAGAAATTAAGCAAGACTTACATTCTCAGCAAGTTTTTCAACAACAGCTTGCAGGTACCCTCTGAACTTGGTTCTCAACATCACGGTAACCTCACTAAGACGCTCACCAGGGGCTGTGTTTCCACCATCAGGTATGCAAGAACCCCAAGACTTGAACTGTGTCTCTATCTTCGGACGTAGCACATCAAGCATCCTCTTCATAGAATTCAACAGGATGCCCAGCTGAAAGAAGCAATCGAACTCTCAAGCTAAAAAACTAACGGAGTAAGCAAAGCCAAGGAAGAAGATTCTTGTTAACCAAAAAACCTACGGCTTACCTCATCAGGAACAGTATAGGCACATACAGATCGCTTAGCAAGTTTCTGCACGTACTTGAGGCCAAATTTTTTGGGTGCCATGTTTTCCTTCAAAGGAGTTACCACATCTGCATATTGCTTGTCCAGAGCTTCCACTATTGCTTTCTCAATATCCGAAATAGCCTAGTTTAGACAAGTAGCCCAAAGTTTATCACTTGTTATTCAAAAGAACTGATTAAACAATTCATGATGTACATTGATCAGAAGAGCACTAGTGCAGAACATAAATAACTAGCACTTAGAAAATGAAAATTGAAATATATTAACATACATTTTCCAGCACAAAAATATATTCAGGCCACCGGCAGATGATGACTTCATAATCGCTTAAGGTCTCCTTCAGTCGGTCATACATTTCATCAACAAAAGGAGTTGTAGAATATTGCGTTCTAACTCCTGACCACTTCACCTGCAAGTATACATTCAAATAATTCCTTGAAGGCTAGTTTGATAAAATATTTCATTTAACAAGAAACAGAGAAGCAGTACATTTGTGAAGTTACAAGCAGGAAATCTATTTCAAAAGTAAGAATCTATGATTTCACATTAACCATCCACAATAAAGAATGTACCTTATCTAGTTTACATGAATCTAGTAGAGATTGCCGCTTATCTTGAATCCATATCATGATGTATAAGTGGAACAACTCCTTTGCCTCAACTCCACCTTTCACATGACTGGAAGAAAAATAAATGAGTTTGCAATAGCGCAAAGATATATATATTGTTGCTAAAATAATCACCTTATATTCCAGCTGGAAAGATCTCGCTGGAAATCTGCTGTTGCAATGACAAGTTCTGCCACAGGTGGTGAAGGGCCAGATGGTGGGCATGCAAGAAGGAATGCACGTAATCTGCTGCAAAGTTCTGTGCTGTATATAGATGCCGAGAGATTTGGTAGGTCTATAAAGCTGCAAAAGAAGGCAATTTAGTGCTCAATAAACTACACATCACACAGGAAGCAACTGTATGCATGTTGAAACATGCATGGTATATGACCTGATATGATGTTCTCAAAAGTGAATAGACATATTGTATCAACAATTTCATTCAAAATGATAATAAAAAAATTTTGCTTAAGCATATTAAGCTATAAATTGCTTGTGACCATACTCCACATGATTGAAAATTTACTTTCTGAGCAAGCTTAACAAATCAAACGACAAATGAGAAAACATACCTGGGAAGTATATCTTGCTTGTGAATCTCGATATCAGTGAATATCTCATTCTTAATGTTCATACAAAGACTTGTCATCTTCTGGTAAGCAGTAGACATAGCAACTGGGTCCAAAAAATTGGGTTCATTGTTGGTTGTAATAAATTCATCTGTCTCAGCCAGGTGCCTTCTTGATCTCTTTCTTGCAGCGGCCTGTATAGACCCTAGTATTTAGAAAGTGGAGACAAGACATGTAGAAAGATAGGTACAAGAAATCAAGGAAATTAAATTCCTCAACCTGGAAATAATGACAAAGATTTTTCTGTGCTTCTGGAGATAAAACGTCATATAGAAGACTATAAAGCTTGACAGCGGGTTCAAGTGCAGGTGCTGCAAGCCCTGTTGCAGGCTTGAAGACATCCATAATGCCAGAGAGTGACGATTCATCAAGGGATTTGTAGTTCTCAAAAACCAGAGAAAGAATCTGCTCGATCTGATCTTTGGTTTCTCCCAAAATTCGGTTCTGGTGAAGCAAACAAACAATGAGCCATGTTATAGAGGGAATGAGGAACATATTATAAATTATTTTAAAAATAAAAGTGGAAGGCATGGTACCTCTTGATGACTCAATGTACTCTTACTGTGGCCCTTCATAATAACAGGCATTAACAATTCATGCACCAATGTGAGACAGTCTGCAGTGGGTGTAGCAACATCCATTACATAGGAAAGATACCTGTTAAAAATGTACATTAAAGATATCAAACGTAAACACATTTACCAAAAAAGAAGCCTTGTAGAAATGAATTGCAATAGTTAACAGGAAAGGTAAACAATTTTGCCTTTTCCACCCCCAAATACCTTAGCTTGGTGTAGAAATCAGAAACTCCATAATATGAGGCAAACTCCGTTAACAGCCATTTCCATGAACCATATAAATGCAAGTTTCGTTGTTGGAAGCGTTGAACCTTCATTGCAACTTCCAACACTAGGTCATATGCAACTGTTTCGGCAACAGAACCATACTAGAACGAGAAAAAGGACGCAATTAATATCATAAATTAATAATCCCATTTTTCATCTTAAAAATTGAATCATGCAATAATACGAGGTTAGAACACAAAATAAATGAACTGAACTTTCTTCCTTTAATTTTTAAAATATGAACTACAGACTTTAAGCTAAGAAAAAGAACTACAATTTTCAGATTTTAAGCTAATCAAAGACTAGTTCACCTTGAGATGACTATTGTCATCCGAACTTGTTGAGTAATTTATATACAACTGCAGCTTCCCTACAGGCTCATGTTCTGGCTCGCGAAATATGGGCCACCACCGCAACTTGTCAGTCTGCATTCAACTATCATATGAGTGTTACTAAATGAAATTAAACTACAAATTAAGTAGAACTAATGTTGGAATGCAGAAACAGTACCGAGTCTTCAGCAATAGTAGCCACTTGTGCAAGGACACGACCAAATTGCGTCCCCTTGGAGTCTTGAACTTCAACAACCAGATCATCTCCCAAACTATCGGGGAAGCTGCAGAGTTATCAGTACCTATCTTGTCAGCATGTATCTTATAGAAATTTAGAGAATAAAGAAGAAGCATTTGGAGACAATCACATACAAAACATGTGTTTCACCAGATCCAGGCTGCATCCTTCTGCCATCTTCTTCAGTTGAACTTTTCAATCTCAGCACACAAGAGTATGTTTCTAAGGACATATGTGCACAAAGAGGAAGAATGTCAGAAAAATAAAAGAGAAAACAATAACTTGGCTTGATCCAAAATAAAAAAGAAAATGGATGAAAGCAATGAAAGGAACAATTACCAAGCAAAACTATCAGTACGTACAATCCAGATGCTTTAGTTACAAACAATTAAATAAACAGAGATTCCCTTAAAGGCTTGCAATCTATAATTCAAGAGCAAAACAGCAAAACAATATCCTTCACAAAATAGTCATAGCAAAACCATATGATGTGGGCATCTTAATGTAGTACGAAAAGGTACATCAAAGTCCAAGTCTGTGGCTAGGATGAATAAATGCAGTTAAACATGATCCTACTTTGTGTATGACAGAGTATGGGAATCGGAAAGACATACCTTGCACAACTTCATATGATGATGAACTATTGCGTAAACTTGTTACACCAATTTTCAGCAGTCCGGATACTTGTTTTATATACTGAGTTCCAGCATGCACATATGCTAAACTTTGGCGTGAGAAAGAACCATTTGCAGGTAAACGAGGTGCAACACGAAGCTTTCTAAGAGCGTGCCACCTTGAAGCGAGTGTTGACTGGAAACTGGTCAAGTGATACCGTATGTTCCCCAGCTTAATTGTTGGTGCCCTAAGACTAAGAGATGAGATACAACAGCCAGTAGGTGGATCCAGGGTTGTTTTTACTTTGCGCACTGCCAGCAAAGAAAATATTTGCAATCACCAAGTCGAAGAGACTCAAAAATGAAAATCTGAAATCCAAGACAGAAAAATACCTTGCACCTTCATCTTGCCAATAATTTTCTTAGGTTTAGCAGCAGCTGCCTCACTGGTAAGCTCTGATGAGCGTTTTACCATTAGTTCTTCTTCTGATTGCAACAGAACTTGTTGTAATCTATGCACCACATAAAAGTATTAGTGGGAGTAGAACAATAAAGCATACTTGTTTACAAATGATAAACAATTTCAAAACCTCCATGATCAGATAACCGAATTAAGATTCTTTAAATCATTTCCTTCTGAGAATATGGATGGCATTTTCATCAATATAAGAGGCCGCTAGTCAAATAATTCTTTGATTTGATTGGACTTCCAGACATGAAAACCTTTATCAGACTAACTAAATCAATACAGTTAGATATCAAAAGCAATTGATCCTATCAGTATTAGATTTCTGCAAATATTGACCACACATAAACATGATAATTGGGAAAAAAAATGCATGGGCAGCTTTCGAAACAAGACAAACCATTGTAGTACAATTACAGTGAGAAGATGAGTCAGTTGCTTTCTATAAGAACGAGAGTAAACTCACCCAAATGTCTCTCGTAAAAGTGCACATTCATTTTCCAGAAACATTGGAGCCTCCATGCAACCCCTAGCCCAAGCATGAAGGCAAAGTCGAACACATGCATCATAGGCAATTACAGCATGCCAAGGTCCAAGAGCACTGGTTTTGATAGAATAAACAACTTAGAGCAGTTAGTGGAGAAGTGCATGAAAAAGAATCATCATTGGGATCATCTAACAATCTGTGTTTATCAGAGATACCTCGCATGAAATGTGGGGACGCGAGCTGGATGAACACCTGATGTAGTAGCAGTTTCTGCACCAACATCATTTCTGGGAACAAGGAGAATAATTAACATCCATGTGCACTAGATTGTATATGCAGTGGTTGGATACATTAATGTGCTTTCAGATTAATTATTGAATAAGTATTACACAAAACCATTGCACAAACCTTACACACTCGTTCGATTTTTTGTGACTCGTGTTAAGCTCAGGCTCAACTCCTGACATGGATTTGAATGTCTTTGGATCACATGAATCAGCTGCACCCTTGGCACTTCTTATTTCAGTCAATGGAATTTGCCGAGAATCTTGTTTAGCTTCCTGCACTGAGCTAGAAAATGGTGGTGCACTTGGAATATCATCATCAGAAAACTTTTCATCCTGTAGCTTTCGAGAATTCAAATCCTGCAAAGAAACTATCTCAGCAAGGGCATTATATAAAACTCATAATAACTATATTTAAAACTATGTAATCTATATGTCAATCACATTGGTGAAAATGAATTTAAAAGCGAGGACTTGTTCCTACCATTGTCCAATTGTACAAACATTTTGAAACCAAGAAGTTCATAATCCCCCTTCACCAGAGGTTCTAGATGTATGTGCTCCATCAGACAACAAATAAAAAGACTAGCTAATGAAGTACTAAATGCTAGAAATCTGCAAAGCTACTAATAGTTTGCCTACATAATCCATTCAAGTAACATTTGCAAACCTTGATTAATGTAAAACTTGGCCTTCAATTATGTCCAGCTATAATGAATTTGCTACATTTCAATATATCTATCTGTGGAAAACAATCAAAAACATTGTGAAACAAAATTTTAGGAACACAAACCTTCTGAGCTGCACTTCCCACGTTAACCCCAGATGGTACACTCGATGCATAGCCTTCTGAAACATATGCTCTACCCCGAGGAATTCCACCATTAATACTCCCCACTTGCGTAGTTGAAAACTCGGAGCTACCAGCCGAATCCGAATCCTCGTCCTCCTCTGTAAACCCATCCCTCCCAGGGTATCTCCCATTGCCCCTCCCTAACCTACCCTCCAAACTACCTCTTCTCGCTCCCATTATCGTCTCCATTGAAGAACTAACATCTGAATATGTATAATCACTAGCAGTGGTGTATCGCGGCCGCCTTTGGGCCATGTTCCCGTATCTCTGAGCAGTTCCGTTAGGGATTCTTTCATCTTGAGGAGAAGAATCAAGAGAATACCTCCCCCATAAACAGTATCTTCCTCTGAGTCGGTAGTTACGTCATTTTCAGAAGCGGATTCTTCGTCTACGGACAAAGTAGTGGAGGTCACCGGCAAATGACCGCTCCTGAATTTCGCCGTCGGTGGCAAGCCAAAATTCCGGCCACCGGAGCGGATGTTGGTAATCGGATCCATTCGAGGCCTTAAGCTAGAATTTGAATATGGAAGCTCCTTCTGCTAAAATAACAAGAAGAAATGAGAATTTATAATTAAATGAAAATTAAATAAACTCAAAGAAAGAAAGAAAGACAAAGCTCATATACTTCTCGAACCCATTTGAGGGCATTGTTGTCAAGTCCTTCAGTGAACATGATGTTTGTCTTGTCTCTTAAATCTTACCTAAATCCAACATTGTCAATAATTTCCCTTGTAAGCCTAAAATCGGTAGCTAAAAAAATAGTAAAAAGGAAAAAATGAAGAAAACCGATGAACAAGCAATGCAAGTAGTGAAACGACAACGACTTACATAAGAAACGGCGCTGAGAGTTTTGGTACTGAAAAAGCTCGAGCTTTGAAAAAGAATCAAAAAATCCAGTGAAGGATCAGCTTAGCGTATAGTATTTAGCAGTTAACCAAATTTTCTGTAAGTTTAAGAAGAAAAATGAGAAAAAAGATAAAGATAAAAAAACTTTGCTTATGTGAAAAGCTTCCTTCGGATCTGAAATCAGAGAAAATAGAGAGAGAAAAACACTGAAACTCAAAGCTTCACTGCAAAACAACATTTATGGGGACCCTTAGTTTTTGCCCTTTTTCTTTTTTCTTTTTTTTTTTCTTTAATTCAATTTTTTTACCTTCGGAATTCGTGCAAAACGACTGCGTTTTGAGTTTTGTGAATTAGGAAATAAAAAAATGGGTAAAAAAGTGCGAATAAACAGCGCACGTAGCGAGGTGGAAAGAAAAAGGGTGAGTTGACGTGGAAAAAAGGAACTCCGTTATTTATTTATTCTTAATTTTGTTTTTAATAAAAGTTACTATTCAGAGTCGAACGTTGTAAGTGGGGACGCTTTTTTAACCCTTACATTAATAATATTTCCCGCTATTGTATGCTTCACATGGTTAGGTGGGTCCCAACACACCCGACACACACATTTCGCTAGATAGACTCCTCCCCCCCGCCCTTTTTTTTTCTTTGGTTGGAATAAATTTTAAGTTATGGATTTAGTGTTTTATATTTTAATTTAATAAATTTTGGTTTTATATTTTTAAAATTTATTAATTTTAATTGTTATATTTTTTGAATTAGTTAATTTTTGTCTATGTAATTTTTTAATGTTGAAATTTTGAAAAGTTTTTAATTGGATTATTCTAAGGTTTTATATTTTTTAAAATTTTAAAATTTTAATCTTAATACAAATAAAAGAAATTACTCCATTCACTAAATTTTAGCAAGTAATATATAAAAATAACAAACTGATATGGCATTATACATATAATAATATATTTGTCACGTAAAATTTTAAAAATTAATAAATTTAATTAAATAAATTTAACAATTATTATTTACACTAAAAATAATCAAATTAAAGTATAATAACTAAATTTATAACTTTTATAACAGCAAAATTTAACCATATTTTGCCTCTAAGTTCAAAATATGTGTTTCAATATATTTTATTTATTATGTGTTTGAAATCGTTGAGTCATGGCCTTGGCTTAGTGTTAGTGTCCCGATTTAAAATGTTTTTTATTGGACGTAACAAAAAGAGAACAAGACAAAAGTGACATGATGATTTAAATAATTTAAGGTATTATGATGGACGGTTGCGATTTGCTTTTGACATAATTGATTTTTGTTTTGACGAGGCTATGACATGCCGCCATATATTTGATAGTGATGAACTTAGCTGTAACGTAGCACTAGTTATTATTCAATGTTGATGGGCATACGTGGGCCGAATATGCTTTAATTTGAAATATTTTTGAACGTTTGTTTTGGTGGTTGTTGCATGCAGTTATTAACTTTTTGAACAAGTTATGCCTAAATAAAATATGATTAAAGGGTATAAAAAAAAGTCAATATATGAAAGTAACTATAATTTGTATATATAATATGAGTTTAATCATAAAGTTAAAGGTTTAAATTCTTTTAAAAATTTCATATTCAAATTGTAGCTTTCATCGCATTTTTATTATGATTTAATTTTTATTATATGTAAAATTTGTTTAGATGTATTTCTATTATTAACTTGATTCTATTTGGTTATATTTGTAACTTTTTAAAATATAATATTTTAAATTATAACATAAAAAAATATAAAACATTGCTATTTTATAAAAAAATGATAAAACATAATAGTTATGTAATAAAATTATAAAAAAGAATTTATAAATTTGAAGTAGTAAATGTCATGGTGCTCTGGGTTCAAATGCCATCATATGTATTTTTCTAGATTTTATATAAAAATAAAAATATACTCTTAAAGTACTATTTGCTACTTTGTCAAAAAAATAATTCTTGTTAATTTCATAAATGAATTAAAACTTAATTAATAGATGACACCAACTCAATCGAACTCTTACATAATATTAGAATGAAACTTCAAATGGGAGGTGATAAAGGAAGAAGGGCTTAGATTTAAACCCTAGACATAATGTTAACCAAGATTACAAATCAATTAGGGAGAGGTGGGAACCGGCTTTCTTGAGATGGAAACTGCCGTTGCTCCTCACTACCTAACTTTAAGGTACTCAACTACTTCTTGGTTGTCTTGAAGAGAAAGGATTCCAAACATGGAAGACAAATGATGTTTCTTGTATTTTAGGTTCAAAGCGACCGAGTGGAGAACACACTAAAGTTACTGAATTACAAAATTTGTAGATGAATGACGAAATAGTTCCTCTATGGATCTGGTCTGGATGTTTTAGTCCAGGAACTTTCTTACTCTAATAGTAATCTGAGCAAATGGTCCTAGCTGAGATGATGGGAGACCAAAACAAATACGTAAACAAGACAAACCAAGAATAACATCCACTATATTCGCACCACATTTGACCGAGACATGGGTGCATTATTTTATGTTTTTAAAAGCCTTTGGCAAGGAAAAACCCGTCCTGAAATTTGAATTTTAAGCAAACTTCCAGAACGTCAGAACCAAACGGAATGGAAAAAGCAGACTCCCATTGGCATTACCTTCTGTGATTTTCAAAACAATAGTAAAAAGGGGTAAACAGTTAAAAATTTCTCATCCAGTGTGAATAGGAAATTTTTGATACCAAGCCTCGACCACAGTTTCATAATTTCAATACCAAACTCCTCTTTCTCTTATAACACTTATATCATACATATATTCAAATATAAACACATATCAATATTATATATCATACATATTATCGTCAAATCCAGAAATTTTGCCCTTATCCTTCAATGACAGAACTGGAAACAGTGGATTTTTTTTTTTTTATACTCAACATTGATAGAAAAAAAAAAGTACCTGCTTCAGAGGGGAAATCAGATACATTGTAAACAGTTAAATAATTTTATTGAAGCTTTTTTTTCTTCCCTGGAACACTATTATGAAACCTGAAACATGAATTTCAATGTGTTAACTTAAGCATACAATTCATCCAAGTTACACTCCCCTAGGAAAACCTTTAAGCTATTCGGTGAGCCACAATCGCCTTCAGCAATTAGTGCTCTGTCATTGGCAGCCATGTGCTCAATGATTTTGTAAATCATTTCAATCTGCAACCATTAAACAAAGGATGTTAGCAATTGTGTTTTATTGTACAAGTTGCAAGAAGTTGTACATACGTCTTCAGGAGCATGGCAACGTTCAGCCACTTCTTCAAGTGTCAATGGTTCAACGGGTTCTTTACAGCTAAACAAAGTGAAACAGAAAACAGTAATCAGCAAAACAACAACAAACCACACACATGCATTCAATCCAAGCCCAATGATAAGAAAATAAAAAAGTTCATGCGAAGGGATTAGCATTGAAAGTCATCAAGCCCTTGAACCAAAGAGGAGAGAGAAGAAACATAGGCTACAAGGACAGACAGGGAGAAAGAATATCAGTAGCTGCAATCTAAAAAACTTTTCAGTCATAACTTTCTTCAATTCCGACTTATAAGGAATAAGGATACTATACTTCATCCATAAAGGAAATTTAGAAAATTCTGATAACCTTTGCAAAAAACTGTTTTCAGTATATTGCTTCCCTAAATAAATATCTGACATATAATGGCATCTGAGGCTTTCAGAAAAATTGCACCATAAATACCAGATTATAAGCATCTGATCTTACCTAGCCTCATTGAGTACTGCTAAAACCCGCTTTTGTAAAGGTAATACTTCGCCTGCTGCTTTTTTCCCAGCTTCCACACCTAAGATGAAAATTAAGTGCCAAAAAATAAACAATTAGCCCAACAAGAACATTTAGATCAAACAGCTAGGTGCCAAGATAGAACCCAATTAGTAACCAAACAATATCCTCCTTAGTCCACTTCAAGAACTAAATTTCTTAAATAGAAGATGGAACATATTTTTACCAGGTTGATGGTAAGCATTGATGTTGACAAGTGAGGCATAAAGTCCAACTGCTCGCTCATAAAGAGCTACAAGAGCCCCAACAGATCTAGGTGTCACCTCTTGGACGGTGACAGTAACGGACTCTCGGTCATTTGCATATAGAGCTGATCTTGTTCCCTGCACAAGCAAGGTCATATATTGCAAACACCATCAGTTTTTATCATGTGTACGTTGAGTAAAAATCTCCCTGTTTAAGGAAACTGGCACTTATCAACCCTGTAGCATTCCAAATAGGTAGTCACCACATGTGACACCTGGTTCAAGCTCCCAATCATGACCAGGGGGTCTATCACGTAACACTTCAATGAATGTCACAAAGAAATTATGCACACCCTCCCTCAGCTGTTGAATATAACTATAAATTGATAATACACGGAAGGTTGCATCAGGCCTGAGCACCATTTTCATCAATATAGATCAATTTTGAAGGCACAAGAAGAACTTACGCATGCTGATCTGTGCTTCCTTTATTCCCATAAACAGATATTCCTTGATTTACCTGATGAATTAAAAATTGTGTTTTTACCAATTCTAATAATGTAAGAAAGCAACTCAAACATGTCAATAATGAGCAAATATTTGACACAAAGCCTGAAAATACTTGCAATAGAATTGCATCATGCTCCACCATCAGTGATTTTTTATATCCAAAGTGATAAATGTTGGCAGGTTCTGGTTTGGTTGATATTGCATTGAGGGACTAAAGCACAGATTTTGTTGAATTAAGGCATGGACCTCCAATAAGGTTTGTCAAGACAAAATTCTACTAATTATTCATGTCATGCCAGCAAATAGAACAAATAAAACATGCATCTGGATCTCATCAATACATAACTAGAGGCCAAATTGCTTAATTGCTAATATTTAGCAACAATCCAACCAAGTAATAGATCTTTGATTATGCCAAAAAGCTTCATTGAGCAAGATTTTACAACAATTAATCTATTAAAACGGCTCCAGATAAGTGAGAAAACGTACGACACAAGGTATACTCTGAAGAGTCAATCAGAATTGGAAGACCATGAATCACTCTCCCCAAACATAAAATCTCCTCATATCAGCTTATATGCTTTATCCGGTACTACACCCAATATGAAGGGCGCTTAAAGTTATTGACAAGAAAAGGTCCTACAGTTTAGCTTTTTATAGAAAGTGCCCGCTAGTGATCCAAAAGTACTCTCCAAGATACACATCTTAAAATGAAGTGGTAGGAGTCATCTTAAACAGTTATACATACCCGGTTACCATCCAGGTCAAACTCCTTGCCAAGTGATTCCATAACCAGCTGCTGTAAATACCTACTAAAAAGTAATAAGCTGTCCTTGTATGGAAGGATAACCATATCCTAAAAGAACCCCACAAGAGAAGCCATTAATATGAGAAACCAAAATCTGGACAACATAAGATCTGTAATATTGTTAAGTATATAATACCTTAGATCCAAACCCATCGCATGCCCAATACCAATATAAAGCAAGCAATGCTGCAGGATTATCCTTAAGCTGAAGGAAAGGAGGAAAAAATTCTTTATGACAACAGGAGGGATGACAGGTGGAATACAAGCCAGATACATAATATACATAGGAAGTTAAAGCAAACTGAAACAAGGAAACATTCCAAATAGAAGATGAGGAGCAAGTTTTTCCCGTGCTAAGAAACTGCCAACTAAACTCTTTAGTTTCCAAAATGGGCAACACGGAATGAAAACAAGTAAACCAAGGTCACCAACTAAAAATTGCAATTATCATGATTCAATTCTTCCCTATTCAATCATTTGAAAGCAGCATCAAAATATGTCAAAGCAAATAGAAAACACCAGTCCAAAACTTACCACTCTGCTCCTTGTGGCATTGTCCATCATAGATGCACCAACTAGCATCTCCCTTATGTCAATTCCCTGCAGAAATATTCACTAAGAAGAACTGTTCCAATTTGCTCTGATAACCACAAAATATTAAATCCATGGACTACTTGCCTGAAGTGCTGCTGGAAGTAGACCAACAGCAGACATTTCAGATGTCCTGCCACCAACCCAATCAAACATAGGGAATCTGGCTACCCAACCCTCAATCCTTGCCGTGTTGTCCAACAAAGAATTTTCTTGTGTTATAGCAACTCCCTGCATGACGTGTAAATAAGCAACACCTATAAATCTGAGAATCAAATTACAGGACAAATCTGCTTCCAGAGATGCAATAGTTGATTAAGTAAAACCAAGTGAAGTCTCTATGCAAGGATCATACTGAACCAAGTAGATTTTCAGCTGGGGGGTTATGGTTTAAAAATTCTAGTGACCATTTAATAATTTGAATATTCATCAAGCTCACTAAACATAGTTAACTATTTCTTTTATAGAATGAGAAGACCAACCATTAGAAGAAAAAGGGGACCATAGGATCACACAAGTATTTGTAGAACACTCTTCATTAGAGTGGCAGAACACAGTCGGTAAAACAACCGCATTTAAGAAAGAATACTTCCAAATGACATGCATCTACATCTAAGTCCAATTCCAGTTACAAAGCCTTTTCACATACTCAAATTACAACCTACCTTGAATTAATTACCTAATTAAATTTTTAAAGTAAAACTCTGAAGCAAGGTAAACAAATAAAAGCAGAAACAAGAACCTGAGATCAAAACCTGTTTTGAAAAATCCAGACCAGCTTCACGGGAGGCTTTCTGAACTTCCAACAGACCATTTCTAGTTTCTGGGGTACCTCCACTCTGAGTGGTTTAAGTTTTATTAGATAAATATATTAGATAAATACAAACTATATGTAATATATGATATATGGTCCATAGAACAGATAAGTAGAGAAGAATAAAACAATAACAAAGAAAACTAAGTAGATCTTAAGGATGACTTGATGCAGACCTTAGAGATCACAATTACAAGGGTAGAAGCCAGCTCTGGACCGAGCTGTGCAACCTGATGATCTATTCCACCGGGATCAGTATTATCAATAAATCTTATCTGCCAATACAGAGAACAAATATCAATAGCCTATTCCAGCATATAGTATGTATGTACGTAATTAAGACTTAAAGTCATTCAATTAGAAAGCTACTCAATTTCTCAAAAGGGAAGTTGGTGGATTGCTTTAACAAATGAACACTATTGCAAAACGCAATTCAAGTTGATAAAACCAGGGACAAGGTACAAGTTAACTAGTCTACTTATGTGATTGGTCCAAATTAATCACTAATTCTTTAACTGGGCAATTTTACCACAGCTTTTGATCAAACTGTTCTTTATCAGGAGCAAATTTCAAAGAGAATGAAAAAAATTGATCAAATACCTTTAGAGGAGGATTATCAGGAGCCAATGCTTCGGCAACGAATTGTGGGCCCGGAGCTGAACCTCCAATCCCAACAGAGAGTATTTGAGTAAAACGACCCTCTGGATAAGACGGAGGCTTAATCTGCAGTTCCAAAGGGATGAAGCAAATTGATAAGTCAACTAATCTGGCCTCAACATTGATGGTGAACTAGCTTGTTACGGTGAGTGAAAACGGAACAGCAAACTGACCTTACCGCTGATGACGTCGTCAGCGAACTTGCAAACGGCGTCGAGAGTCTTCTCAATCTGTACTTGCAAAATCGGTTTTGGCGCGAGCTTGGCGTTCCTCAACCAATAGTGGCCCACCATCCGCCCTTCATCGGGGTTGGCGATGGCGCCTTTCTCCAAGTCCTCCATAGCTTTAAACGCGGCTTGGAACCGGGGCTCCATTTCCGCGACGAACTCATCCGAAAACCCGATCCTACTGACATCGAGGTACAACCCGAGCTCCTTGTGCTGGTACAACCAGTCAACGTACCTCCTCCAAAGCGCTTTAGGATCTTTCTCCAGCCCACCTTGCTTGGCCTTCTTCAAAACGCCACGCTGTTCGTTTTGGACAAATCGGCGGACACTTCACCAGCAACGGAGAGCTTGGAGCAAGAATTGGACCGAGTGGGGAATGCAAGCGAGTACTTGTGAAACAATGGAATGACGACTCGATCATGCTTAGGCTTCAAAGAAGGGGAAGAAGAGCAGAGGCCCGAGAGAGAGGCCATTGCAGAACGCAAATACAAGTGAAAGCGAGACGATGATAGCGATGTGCAATAAATGAAATGGCAAGGATTTTTTTAAATTTAGGCCATTGGCTTGGATTCGAGGAAGGGTTTGGTTCGATATTTTCTGAAGAATCGATGAACTGAAATGGTTTTGGGGTTTGTTTTTGTTTTACGTGCTGTGCTGGAGTTAACCTGGGAGGGTTGATTGTCTTTTGCTATTCGGTTCACACGTTGATCGTTTGGTTATCGGTTTAGGTTTGTATTGGTTGGTTGCCGCGGGTTAGATTGATTTTTTTATATATAAATATTAAATTTATATATTAAGTTTCAGAATATATTGTATATACAAATAATTATATTAGTTTAATCAATATGAAAATAAATGTATATATTTATTTTTAAAATATGTGTAACTGAATCAAAATCAAAGTTTTTATGTATAGATTTTAATCCAATTAAATTTTTATCTATATAATTGTGCCAAATTAAAATTCATATATCAAATTGTACGTTAAACCAAAATTTATGTATAAATATAATTTTTTTTGTTCTTTTTCTCATTTGTGCTACAACTAATTTCAAATAAAAAAATGTAAGATATTCCATATAAATTTAGGATAAAAATAATGCTAGTAAAAAACATGTGTTATACTCTTACTCCTTGGACGGGACTATCAAACTTTACTCCTCAAAACCACCCATTGAAGCGAGCCTATTAAGATAACTCATCGCGTACTAAATCATGTGAAACTCGAACGAATTTTTTAATAAACTCTCCGAATAAGTCCTATTAGAATAACTCCTCGGATCAAGTCATGTAGGACTCATGCTATAACTGTCATTTACGATATCAGTTGTCACGTTTCATTTGAAATGATTAGCAACATGTCCAATCGCCACCCTAATAACCTTACCTAAGCCTGTTGAAGCAACGCAATTGACCAACTTACCTTCAAATTGGCTATAGGAAAGGGACATGCGGCACATCGAAATCATGCCCAAAATACTTAAATTTTGGATCCCCTACTTGAAGGGGTCTCTCTCGCTCTATATATATTGTTTTCTCATTGATCCTTCTTTATTTTTCAGTAAAATTAATTTCTGTCTCTAATTACCTCGTAGGTGGCTCACTGTATTTCTTTAAGTAAGATAAACCGCCATACATGATCTTTATCTAATTTTTTATTGATATTCTATTAACACTGTTTTTTTTTCAAGTCAATATTTAAATGATTTAAATTATTTTGATTTTGATTATTATTAAATAATTTATTGTAAAATTTTAAATCTTATATCTCATTCATTTAACTACATGCATGTTAAAAGATTAAAGCCTTGTTTAAAGTAGATGCTAAGAATATGTTTTGAGTGTAATAGAATATAAAAATTATACAAATTTAAATTAACTTTTATTAGAAAAATTACCACTAAATTATATTTTAATTTGTAGGATAGTTTTTAAAGGGCGAATGTATTTGAAAGGTTTTAGGGATCAGATCAAATTAACATATCTGTTATTAAATGAATCAATTATGTATTATTAAAAAGAATTAAATAATGTCAAATTAGGATAGAGTTAATATTTATTGTTTGGAAAATATTATTTATTGTCTAATAAAGTTAATATTTTTTAAAAGTTTTTATGGCTTTGTAAACGAAATTTATTATTTGGAATTGAACTACAATTATTTTTCAATACACTTTTATATATTAAATGTTAACTTTGCTACAATTTAGACTTATTTTTTTAATAATATTGAGACTAAATTGATCTATCTAATAATAGAGGGATTAATATAATTCAATCTCTGTAATAAAGGGACGTCCTAAATACTTTTACCATTTTTAAAGTATTTTTAATCAAAGGTGATCTGTCAATTATTAAGTTTATCTCATTTTTTCTTAAGATACTCGTGTATTGTATTCTTATTAGTTGATATCTCTTTCGAGGGAATAAAAAGCAATTTTTTGGAACTAGATTGATGCTTGAACCAACCACACCCCTAGTTATCGGTTCGATTAATGGTGGGTTTGGATGGGTAGTGCGTTTACCTGCGTTTAGTGTAAAAATAGCAGTGGGTTGTGAGATTAAATATTGTAACGTGAGACAAAAAGAAAACTAAACGTGTCGCACCGCAACCAATCATCCATCCAAACCACCCTAATCCAACTAGTTTATTTAGTGCTAAGTAAATAATTAATTAAAAAGTTCATAAAATAAAAAATATTGAAATTATAATTTACTTCAACTAATTCAAGTATAAGTTCAATCAATCCGGTATTAATTTATAGAACAATTTATTTTTTGCTTCTCTTCAAAATAATGCTTTAATCAATTTTTTATTCAATCGGTCAATTCAATTCTAAAAACACTCATTTAAAAATGAATAAAAAAATTTAAGGTGAATTTAAAAATAGAAAGCCAATTTACAAATAAACTATTTAGATTATTAACTATTTACCAAATAAAATTAGATCCAACTCAGTTTAAACAAAATTTAATTTTGTTCACTGGTTGGACCGGTAGATATGATCAATGCCCTTGGAATATTCCTTCCTTCGTTTTGATTTCTCTTTTTGGAGTTTAGGGGGAAAAAACAATTATATGCTGAATATAAGGTTGGTTTGATCAAATACAGATTGAAGGTAACTTCGGATAAATAAAAATTATGTGTTGATCTAAAATATATAAAAAGACATTGAGTTTGCACATGGAGATAAAGGTGTTTTTGAAAGTGCTCTCGTGAAAAAGAAAAATATTGAGATTCAACAAAAAAGACAAGTTGAACTTGAGATACATTGTACCTTATAAGGTTTTAAAACGAGTTGGACCCATAGCATATTGGTTGGCTCTCCCACTTGAACTAGATAAGATACACAACGTTTTTCATGCTCCAATGCTATGGAGATATCATTTTGATCTTTCATATATCATTCCAATGGAATCGAATAAGGTTCAATCTAATTTATCATACAAGAAATAACCTGCAAAAAAATTTGACTTGGGAAACGAAGGAATTGAGAAACAAGCGAGTTCCTTTGGTTAAAGTATTGCGGTGTAGTTATAATGCTAAGGAGGTTACCTAGGAGCCCGAGGAAACAATACCATCGCAATATCCTCATATCTTTTTAGGTAAATTTCGCAGATGAAATTTTTTAAGGAAGAGAGAAATGTAACAATCTAATTTTTGTTTGTGTCTGAAACCCCAATTCAAGACTTGATTTTCTTAACCAAGTTGTTTAAGATTTTAAATTGAGAAATTAGTGAGATAAGTATGAAGTTAGAAAGTTAAATAATTGAATAGTTTAATTAAATCAATTAAATGATGGTATATGCCTTTTGTTATATGTTTTAACTTGTATATATATTATTATAATTGGAGAAGAGAATGAAATTATTCCAGATCGAATTCAGTATCTTATACCTCGCAACATAATCCTTTTATTATTAGGTTAATGAATTGTTCGCAACTTATACGTGTTTATTAAAAACACCAATTAAAACTTTTTCATGCGTTTTGTTTTTTCAACACTCTTTCATATGAAAAGATGAAACCTTTCTATCACTAGTGGAGTAAATCAGCGAAAAAAAAAATCAAAATTCATGGTAGTTTTGATTCTTATATTGAAAGATGTTATTTTATTTTATTTTTTTATAAATAATTATAATGCATAATTGAACTGATGACTTGAATATATATTAATCACTTTATCATAATAAATTTATATAGAGATCACATATAGTGTGATATAAACCATAACAAATATAAATTACGAATCCATATATTATTTACATTGAGTGAAACTCGAATTCGGAATCTCAGAATTGTCAAGGTCTTAACATTGTTATTGAGTTAAGGCTTCCTTAACTCTAAAATTATTTATATGAAAAATGTTATTAGTGATAATTATATTTTATTTTTATCTTTCTCATTTATTTTTTTAAAATTTTTCATGCAAACATACAATAAATATTTAAATTTAAATTGAATTATATGTTAATTTTGAAATGAATTTTTTATATTATTAACATCTTCATTTATTTATTTTGGTAATTAAAATTCAAATAAAAATAAATTAATGGTTTCATTTCAACGTTAATATACAACTGGATTGAATATAAATTTACAAATACTTAATTCCAGTTGAAGTCAAATATAAAATTAAAGTAATTAAAATCGTGAACTTAATTTCCACACATCTTCATGTTGTTTTTTAGTTTAATTTAGGATAACATATTGATATCCATAAAAAAAAAAAAAGAAGAGTATGTTAAGCAACATTAGCATGACAGCAATGTTGTGTTAGGATTATTACAGGATTAAGCATAATCAAATCATGTGGTATTGTGCGTAGCTAATTTAATATGCGTTTGCTTGATCTTCACTTTACAGATTATGGCCTACCCTTAATACAGGTTTACTTTGATGAGAATTATGGCGTTTGCTCACAAGTCTATAATGCACTTTCCTTTTTTGATTGACTATGATTTTAATTTAAGCCGACGTGCTTCAACTTTAGAATGAAGGTCAACCTTACACAGTAATTTTAAACTGTGATTTTTTTTAAAAATTTTGCGAATATATTATCATACGTGGAAAATACTTTTATTGGTTCGACAAATTTCGCGGCTGAAGGCTGAAAGCCGCCAAAAGAAAAAAAACACACACCCACAAAGCCAGCTCGGCTGGCGGCATGGGATAGGAGACGGAATTAAAATTCAATTCATTTCACAACGTATGATCTTTTGACCTCTCAAAACGCACCGTTCCAAGCTGGTTGAGGCCTCCGATGTTACTCGTTATTAGTCCTAAAAATTTCCACCATTCCTCAAATCAGATATAAGATTCCCCATGTTAATATATATTTTTATTATTCCTTAAACAAACCAACAATTATTGCACTAATCCCAACGACGTGATTACCATTTTGCCCTCCACATCTCTTTCATAAAAAAACCCTCTTCAATTTAGGCGCCCACAAGAAAAAGAAAACAACCCGGAAAAAAAATATTCCTCTCTTTCTCTCCATCGGAAGCTCACCAATTTCTGCAAAAATGGCGACGATGGTGCCTGACAATCTAAGCCGTGACCAGTACGTTTACTTAGCCAAGTTAGCGGAACAAGCCGAACGCTACGAGGAGATGGTTCAATTCATGCAAAAGCTCGTCCTCGGCTCTACTCCTGCCTCCGAGCTCACCGTCGAGGAACGGAACCTTCTCTCGGTCGCTTACAAAAACGTGATCGGATCTCTACGCGCCGCGTGGAGGATCGTTTCTTCCATCGAGCAGAAAGAAGAAGGTCGGAAGAACGAGGAACATGTGGTGCTCGTCAAGGAGTATAGATCGAAGGTTGAATCTGAGTTGTCGGATGTTTGCGCTAGTATCTTGACTTTGTTGGACTCGAATCTGATCCCATCTGCTGCTGCGAGTGAATCGAAGGTTTTCTATTTGAAGATGAAAGGGGATTATCATCGGTATTTAGCAGAGTTTAAGGTTGGTGATGAGAGGAAAGCTGCTGCTGAGGATACTATGCTGTCTTACAAGGCTGCTCAGGTAACTTTTTTTTAACTTAGAGCCAAGCTTTGACTAAGTAATTGAATATTAAGAGTAGAATTTTGGATGTTGACTGGGAATTATGATTCTAGGGTTAGGTTTTTGGATTTGAGAATTCTGTATAATTTGAAGTTGAAAATTTTGGATCCTGTGTTGAATTAATTGAAGGATATCGCACTGACGGATCTAGCACCAACGCACCCGATCAGGCTGGGACTTGCGCTGAATTACTCGGTGTTTTACTATGAGATTCTGAATCAGTCCGATAAGGCTTGTAGCATGGCTAAACAGGTGCTCTTCATTTTCAACTCATGAACATGAATTGTTTAAAGCCTTTGCAAGTGAATCTGCTTTAAGCTCCAAACTACTCTTCACCTTGCTTGAGTTGATGCATAAACCAATTAAAAATGAAACATAATGTGACTTTTGGTCGATGATCTTGGCTGTTTCTTTATGGAGGAATATATTATTATTAGCTTAATTAATCTAATTAGTTTTGTAGTTTGACGTTGGAAAGTTTGCTCTTCTTTGTTAGGCTATTAAATTCAGTTTTATACCATGTCCAGTGCTCCTTATTTTATGACTTTTATCCTTAATTTTGTCCCTTAAGGTTTACTAGGGTCCAAAACGAGGTTGATTTGACTTCTTGTGTTGGTGACTTGGTCTAGATGACTTTGTTAAGAGCCGATTAGACAAGACTTTGAATCAGTTTTGGTTTTAACCAGCATTAGCGCAATTAAAGTGACAAATGATTTTATTTTATATTTTTGCAAATATATAGCTCTGTTTGTTATGTGCTTGATTCTAGTCATTCTAGTACCTTAAATTTACTTCTTAGTTTTAAGTTGGTGAAGTCAGGATTGTCTAGAAACTAATATCAATCCTCTTATTAGCAAAATAGTTATATTCTATATGTGTACATGTAGATATGCTAAACCAAATCCTTATTGAGCATAGCACACTAGAGTTTAAGTAGCAAATACATTATTTTCAAACATTACATAGATGCATGTTAGGAGATGAATTTTTATTTGGATGTTTTTCCTATTGTCTTCCTTGTTTGTTTTTATGGGGAGAAAATAAATGGAACGTGGGCAACCTCTGAAATTACTGCAACTTTCTAACCTGTTTGGGGACTTTCTTAGTTGGATGCTTTAAATAAATGCTATCTCTTTTTTGGCATTTTGACTTATTTTTCTGAAACATTCTTTGCCGTCTATGTATAAAATTATGTTGCTGAGTAGTTGATGGTTTTAGTAAGAATAAAAGATGAATTAATGGTTGGATATTCATTAAATATTCCATGTTTTTTTATAAAAAGGCATTTGAGGAAGCCATTGCTGAGCTTGACACGCTGGGAGAAGAGTCTTACAAGGACAGCACTCTCATTATGCAACTCCTAAGGGATAACCTTACTCTCTGGACTTCGGATGTTCAGGTCATTGTCCTATCTCTCTCACATAGACACACGTACACGCACTTGAAGACCATGTTTATAGGGATTTTAACACATTGACTTGACCAATGCCTAACTGTATGTGATGTTGGTTGTGATGCAGGACCAGTTAGACGAGCCATAGAAGGTGGTGTAACCCGTGTTGGTCCTAGTCTTCTTCCGGAGGAGGTGGGCTTTGAATGTCATTTGTTTATGTTGATTAAAGTGTGTAATTTAAAATGGGAAGTAATCCATGGCATGATGCTATACTCTACCCCCGACTAGATTTCTGAATTTGGAAGCGACTTGGATAGGTGGCATTTTCCAATTAGTTAGTTATATTTACTGCACAGTAGTAATTCCATGATAGATTTTGTTTATAAAGACGGCATAGAAAACTGGACATAATAACTAGGGTAGAATTCGTATTAGATCGAAAAAGAGATTAAAAACAAAGGAAATTAAGGAATTCAAAACAAATTGGTTGATTGTATTTATCCTTTTAAACCGACGCTAAATTTTAGAACACTTAAATTCTTATGAAAAATAGGTTTTAGATTTCATATGACATATTGTAAACATGAGAGAGTCTTTATTTAGGCCAGAAGAAGCCATATACATTCATACAAGCCAGACACCAGATCCTCATAAAAGGAAACATAAAAGATTAAAAGGTTTTACACACGGTCACACCATAATACAAGATCCGAGAATTTCACTCCCTTGTACTGTTTTTGAGCCATTCTAGAAACTCAGCGCTGCCGCCGCCAATTGGTAAGGCAATTACTTCTGGTACACTGAGAAAAAGAAAGGGTAAAAAAGTAAGATAAACAAAAGAATCTCGCCATTGCTGTTTTATTGCATTCCTAGTTTATTTGTTCAAAAATAAAACGGTGCTCTTTTCTTACCTTTAAAAGGGGTTCAACAAAAAATAAAAAGTTTTGATGCAATTGTAAAAAGATAATAATGTCCCGAAGTTAAAGGGGGACACCCATAATTTTTTTCTTTTGAAGACAACCCTATGACTTCATCTATGTAGTAGCTGCAATTTCAAACTTTAAAATTCAACGTCTGAATAACATTTTAGTTGAAAAAAAAAGTAAAGAGGCTTTTTGCTTACTCATATTCATGATTTGCCTTGACATGTTCTGTGAGTGCTGGCAGTAGGGATTGCCTTGTTTTGATTATCAGCAGTTCCTCAGGATCTCTGTTGACCTGCCCATAAATTGGTTAAAGAAGCAGCGACATAGCCTATTTACTTCGTTCTTTCTTGTATAAATGAATATAAACATAGCTTTTACAGAAGGCCATCAGAAATACTTAGACTGGCAGCCTAAGCAAAAGCTCTATTAAGTTAAAAAGGCTTCTTCTTCTTTCTTTTTTTTTTAATTAAGAATAATTAGATTTTCAAATATTTCTCAATTTGCCAGGAAACCTGAAGCCTTAATGGTTTACTTGCATTATTCGAAAAAAAAAGAAAAAAGCAATTTATCCAAAATAAAGTTCATACCTTTTCCTCCCATTCATACACTGATACCACACCTGCATTCACAATACATTCATGCTTCATAACAATTATATTTTAGTAACCATTGTTGGCTCAAATGATTACAAAATCAGAAACAAAGAACCTGTCAGTCTTTGACTGAACCAGATTGCTATGATATCATGGCAGTTTACATTTACACAACAAGATATATTTTCAATGGATGAAACAGATTTGCTATGGTATCAATGGTGCAAAATAAAGAACCATATAGATTCCAACCTGGTACTATGTTCACACATGCTGCAAGTTTCTCTTTGACATGCTATCAGCCAGCTTCCTACCTGCACGTACATTGTGAATGAATTGGAAAAAGGTGCCGTGATGCAAATGAATGTTTATGAATTGGCTATAAATTCCCAAAAGCTAAGATACTTAAATATGGTTTCTTTCACCAAACCCAGATTCTATGACTCTTTCCAGCACCAAAAAAGTTAAAAAAACAAACAAACCTGCGTCCCTGTTTGGAACAGTAACATAAACGACGATGCTTGGAACAGTGTTGCTACTCGCTTCCATTTTTACAACGGGGACGGTCTTATCAGGTGCACGGGTACTGAACTTGGATCTAAGCAAGAATCCCAGAAGGATATTAGAGGCTAAATTGAAAGAAAATTAGAATATATATATAGTTGAATTATTTAGTGGGGGTGATGCTAACGAATAACTGCTACCTTAAGAGACGAACAAAGGGGAGAGGCTGGACGCAACCCATTTTGAGATAAGAGGAAGAAGAAGAGAGAGTGGGAAACGAAGCGAGCAGTTGGAAACGGCGTCGTGTTGCGTTGGATGAAACAAGAAACGATGCTCTACAACAAAGAGTGGAAGCCATTGTTTGGTTTGGGTGTAGTGCTTTTTATATTAGGTGGCAGAAGGTTCTGGCATTCCTATCTGGAAACTTAAGAGTTCACTCCATTCGATTCGATACTCTCAACTGACACCCAACACAATTTTAGAATATATTTTAGAATTGAGATGAGGTTTTTGCCACGTGTACTATCCACCATTTCATTCAGTAAGCTTTGTCGACCCATTGTTGAAAGGCCTATGGGGTTTTTGCCCCTATTACTTTTGTTACTTAGCCCCCTTTTGATATTAAAAGATGGGTTCAAACCTGAAATATCATCATTGGATTTAGTTTGGTTTTCGAAAAAAATAATAATTATAGCGTTTTAATTTTTTTAAAATCAAAGATAATTTTTTTAGTTTGGATTTCATTGATTCAGATTCATTAATTTTTTTAAAAATTAGGAATAATTTTATTTACTTTTCGAGTTATTTCATTGTGTCATAAAATAAAATAAAATTTTGGTTCAATAATACTTATTTTCACCTAATTTGATATCACTGCACTCTCGGGATTTAAAATTTTAATTTTTTTTATTAAATTTAGTTTTTATTCATTAAAATAATATCTAAGATTAAGTTAGGCTTGAATTTCCAAAAGTCTAAACTCCAATAAGACCAAGCCCACCATACCAATTTGGTAATCTGAGGATTTAAATCCAAAATGCTTTTGCTCTCAGCCCATGACATCCAACCCTTTAGGCATTGGATTCTTACTTAAGTTTTTCAATGTGGATTAAGGATTTAATAAATGCATTATGAATTGGAAGGAGTGAAAGTGATTGTTTTCTTCTTATTAATAGAGTTTTACTTGAATATCAACTCTAACCTGAATAGTAAAATAAATAATCATAAAAAAATTATTATAAAATTATGATAAACAAGAAAAATCAAATTTTGTGGATAAGACAGTAACTCTTATTGGTGAGACCAAAAATGTCATATGATGTTATACAATCTGAATGTTAATGTTAATGACTGAGTGAACAAGTGGACAAGTGGGGGATTTTTTTTTTTTAAAGGGAGGTGGTGGCGTAAAATAGCAGAGACAGAGGAGATACGGCGGGTGTTGTGATGGCGGACCACGGCGTAGGTGGCGGTGTTGCCCATGTCCTACAAATAGATCACCAATCCAACGAATTAATTCTAACAACTCTTGTTTTATTTATGACTTGGGGTATGTTTATTTAAACTCATTCGTGTCGTGTTTGGGGTATTGGGATGAGTTAGCGAAGGTCATATTTTAAGGCAAGGGGTGAATAGTATATATATATATTTAATCAAGGTTTTGGGTAATGGGGGTGCAGCTACATTCCTGAATCTGGATCGCTTAAATGATTCCTCGATTTGTACTTCTTACTGTCTCATTCTTAACAAATAATATACATATATTAGTTTTTATGCAGTTTACATATTTTAAATACATCGATTTAAACAGCTTCACCACATGAATAATGCCATTACACAATATAACCCCACTTCAACCCTCTCATCTAAGTTTCTACCCACTTGTTTGCATTACTTATGGTAAAATTTGATTTGCTCGCCCTAATTTCTATCCAATTCTTTATATTTCCAGCTTTTGACTTTACCCACAAATTGCTTTTATTTAAAATTTGTGTTTTTGATTTCGATTTAATTTTCCATTCAGTTAGAATCGTTAATAAAAAAATAGATTTAAATATATTTAAACGTGTCTTTCATCTAATTTAAGAGTTGCGAAAGAATTATGAATAAAAATTGGTATGGTATATATTAAGAAAAAAAATCACCCTAAAATTTAAAAATATTTTATTTGAAAAATTAAGAAATTATGATGAAAATAATTTTAAAAAGTCATATAAAATGAAGAAATTATAACAAAAACATAAAAATAATAATAGATATTAGTATATTGAAACGAAGTGAAATTGACCTTAAGTCACATAAATGAGGAAAACAAAAAAAACAAAAAACTGCCACAAGACAAGAGTAACAAAAGAAGAAGAAGAAGAAGAATATTGGAAGTGTGAGTTAAAAAAATGGGTGGTGGGCAATGAGGCATGACATGACACTCGGTTAAGCTCGGATCTCAAACACTACCATCACATTAAACACTTTGCTTTGCTTTTGTTTAGTTTAAGTTTAAATTTTAGATCAAAATGGACGTGGGTGGGAATATGGTCTTTGAGATTAGCACAAGCATAACTGACAACAACATCACCCCCCATATGCCTATGGGAGGGTCCTGTTCTTTATTTTATTTTGACTCCCAAATTTTCATTTTTAAGTCCAAAAGGGGGTAAAACATTAAAAGTTAAATAAGGGTGAAATTTTGTAATAAAAAAGGGGGGGGATTTTATGAAAGAAAAATATAAAAAGGTTAGAAAAAAGTTGAAAGAATATTGGGGAAGGAAAAGAGGGTTTGAAATTTGTGATAATAAAGTCTCTTTAATTTACTTACTTATATCCTAAGCACGCCTTTGATGAATGCCTTGAGAAGTTACAGAAGCATCCAAGGTTAAATCGTAATTCGGTCCAATTTTTATCTTCTTATGTTAATACAATCATGAAGATTGAATTCAAAGTTTGCTTCTACATTTTCTATCCTTCATAATTCGTCATTTTTGTTTTTATTTATTTATTTAAATTTATTATCTTTTATCTACGATTCAATATCTAAAAATCTGATATACCAATAGTTAAATTCAATGAAATCAGATTTTCGGTAGACTCACATCAATAATATTGATGGATAAATCAAACAAAGTTATCATAATACAAAAGGAGGATGGAGAGACGACTCACCCAGAAGGTCGAAGAACCACGAGTGGTGTTTTAGGACCAAGAGGGGCTATTAGTTGATAGAGAGCTATCCAAAAATGAAAACAATTATAGGTGTGCTAGTTATTTTATATCCTTTATTGATTTAAAAAATATATATTCAAAGGGAAACGCTTGTGTATCTGTTGACGGGTAGATTATCATTAATGCCATATAACATAAATCTTCTCATTAGATCATCAACTTGACTTGGTGTAATGAAATCACGATTTATGTGAATGATAAGTGACAATAAACGGACAAACTAATAATTCAAAAACAATTATCTTGTCATTTAAAAAAATCATTTTTTAATCGAATTTTAAAATTGGTTGAGGAATAATTGATAGGCAAATGGAAGTCGTAATTGTAATGTGATTATCATGGGATTGGTATTGTGAGAATAAGAAAAATTCCTAGTCGAGGGGTATCGAATCTGGCTGTGTGTGATTTAAGAACATCTAAGAAAAACAAAATAAAGAAAGGACCAACTGTCGTGAGATGTTCTTTTACTTGATCTCTACAGTCTTCATTTGACTGTAAATATTAGCAGTCGACCAGACATTGTTTTGTTTTAAAAACACACCATTACCGATGAAGTAAAATGATGGGATTTTTACCCTCAGAAAATGTCTCTCCTTTAATGATTTTAATCCCATTTTCAAAGTCCAGTTTCACTGTTTAATGTTCCTAATTAAAAAAAGAAAGAAAGAAGGATCTAATCACTCACTTGCTGAAAAGTAATAATAGAAAAAGCTCTACTTGCAGAATCCAAAACAAAGTGAAAGGAAAAGCAAAAATCCATACCTCTTTGTACAAAAATGGTTTTTTAGGGGCTGATTTTGAGAATATTTCAAATGCTTTTTTTTCTTCTTCTTCTACTTGCATGAGTTAATTACTGTTCCCTGAGTTTCTGTTTGGGAAGAACGAAAATTCTTGAATTAGTGATTGGGGTTAGCATTTTTTTCCCTTTGTGCTTCAACTGAGAAAATTAATTTTATACAAAATAAAAATAGCAATCGTATGAATAAGGATTAAAACAGGTAAGAATGCAGATGGATAATTTAAGGAACATTTTCATTAAAAACTCCATTTGATTTCACCAACTGGAATCATTGGAATTTGAGATCATAAGTTCTAACTAATGCTTTAAAAGAAACGTTGGACACAAACAGGAAGTTAAATGTCCAAAATTAAAACGAAAAAGGAAAATATTATGATAAGACTAGGTTGATAACCATTTTAAAGGTATCAAAAGGTTATAATTTAAACAAATAATTTGGAGGTGATCAAGAATTACAATGTCTAAGAGAGTCTAACGGATGAAAGTTAGTGGTGGATAAGATACATTCTCAGAGAATGTACTCTAATTGCTGACGGTGTAACTAAATTAAATTTAGTATAGAGGTTAAGCCTGCAAATTATTAATGAAATTTTGGGTTCCTTCAACAAGGCAGAGTTAACGCTCAATTTAATTTGATATAATTTTCTCTTTTGTTTATCAATTTTTTTTTAAATTTTTGAATATACATGTAATTTACATTGACGTTTAACTAAAATTTCTCGTGTAGTGATACAGAATATACCTCAATACGAAATCTTCAATTGGTACTTAACCTTATCACGGAGCTTAAATTGTTGATAATTCATTCCTCTCTGTGAAATTAGGTTTAGTGTAAAATACATTTATCCATCAAATTTGAAGAAAAAAAAAAAGCCATAAAATCCTATTAAAATTTATTTACAAAGTAAATTTTAAATAAAAATTTTCTATTAAATCCATTCATTCATTTATTTTCAATTACCAAATAAGAAAGATCTAATTACACGTTAATTTATTATAAAAATAAATATGTTTAACTTTTTTCATAAATAAAATTATATTTGATTAATTATAAAACAGAAAAATATTAAAATATAAAAGAGAAAAAATCTATCTCAAAATTAATATATAAATGATTAAAATCAGGTTTAAGGTTTATGTTAAACATTCAAATTATAAATTAAATTCAGAAAAATATAACAAATTAAATGTTGATTATTTTTAATTAAAAATTATGGGAATGAAAGTTTTATTGGTAAATAATTGGGAAATTGTACTTGTTTTCCTGGTGATGATTGCCAATCTTCACCCCTTTTGCTGGTCCTTTCTCTCTAATCAGTTTTCATTGCGGATTCACTCCTTTCATTTAAGAATACCATTTTTACACATAATTTTCTTATCCTTTTAAATAATTAAAATTACATTGTTATGGCATCACTAATTTTATTTTTAAAAATTTCCACAAATTATGGCATCTAATATAAAAACAACCCCAAAAAACATACCAATTCTACCAAATATCCTTAAACTTATAATTTTCATTTTAAATTCATCCTTAAATTTCAAAACAAATTATTAGTGTTAAATCAACCAAGTCTTTTCATTATTAAAACCATTAATTTAGTCGTTAAATAACATGTTCAATCCCATCTAACTAACTTTAAAATTAAAAAATAAATAAAACGTTCCATATAACTTTTTAAGGTACGGACTAAGAATAAAGTTAGACCAAAAAAAATAAACGATAAAGCTTTTGTACAAGTTTTGAAAAGTTTTTTTTTTAAAACATTCATTTTTCTTAAAGTTTTATTTTAAATTATGTTAGGTATAAGCTGATGTTCATTTAACAATTAAATCAATGCTTTTAGTAACAACATGACCTAATTGATATAATCTTGATAGTTTGAGGGTGTGATTAGAATGATGTGAAGTTTAGTGACTGATTTTGAATGAGATCATAGTTTCGGAATGTTTAGTGGAGTTAACTTCTTTATTTTATTTTTTATTTTATAAAGCAGTGATTTTTAAAATGAATTGGTGGTCGAACTAGTTAGACCCATCAATTTCCGATTCACCCGACCGGTCTGATTTTAATTAAATAAATTATTAAAAAATCATAAAAAAAGAGAAAATCAATTCGACCACCACTTTAACCGTTTCTTAGCTCAATTCAACCCTTTATCCATACTGACATGTTGGTTCCTGGTTCAACTAGTCTGATTCCAACAACTAAATTATAGTTTAATGATTGAATTCGATATAAAGGCTAACAGAAAACTTGAACACAAAGTCCCTTGCTGTAACACCCCTTACCCGAGACCGTTTCCGGAGTCGAGCACGAGGCATTACTTAGCTTATCTTACCAATTCGGAGCATAAAAACTAGGTTTGAAAATTTATTTCATTATTCGCAGCAAATCTGTCTAATCGCGCAGCAGTTACTAAATTAATTATAACTTGAGCTACAGAACTCGAAATTTAATCCCGTAAATTTTCTCTGAAACTAGACTCATATATCTACTCACCATAAAATTTTTAGAATTTTTGGTTCAGCAAATTAGTACAGTTTATTAGTTAAAGTCTCCCCTGTGTCACCACCAGACTGCCCTGACCTCTAGTCACTAAAAATAAGTTTTCTCACTATAGGATTTTCATATGAAGTTCTTACTTGTTTCTATAGAAAATAGACTCATTAAGGAATCTAAGCATGTAAATTTCAACTCATAACCATTTTTTTACAATTTGTAATTATTTTCTAAACTCAAAACAGGGGACTCCAAAAACAGTTCTGACCCTATCTTACTAAAATTCACATATCTTAAAATATAAATTTCTTTTCTCTACACCGTTATTTTTCCATGAAAATAGACTCAACAAGCTTTAATTCCATATATCATTCACCCTCTAATTCATTTTATACTATCTTGGGTGATTTTTCAAATTCACGTCACTGTGCTGCCTGAATTCTGTTTCTTTGCAAAATTTTATCCTTTCATGATTTCCATGCATAATTTATCACCTAATATTTCATAACAACAAACACTTTCATCCTTAATCATTTTAATAACCATACATCATCAAATACTTACACATCACTCATTAGCAAAATCATCACTACAAACATACAAAATAACTAAATCCCTATACATGCCATAACTTAAACGTGTTTCGATATAAAATACCGAGCAGTTGTAGTTGATAGTGTGGACGATCTCCGACTTCTTTAGGATCCTTGAAGTAGCTTTGCAATACTATAAGAGAAAGAGAAATAAAAGAAGTAAGCATAAAGCTTAGTAAGTTTACTAGCAAATAAATAACAATATTTAACTTAAATAATTAAACTCAATGTCTATATCTCTAGTTTACTCTTTAGTTAATATCATACTAGTTCTCTTACTTGTTTACTTAGAATATTTGTGTGCATAACTTACTCAATCATTGCTGCATCGTTGAACATCAATTGATAGTATAATAAGTTCTTAAGTCTTACAACTTACCTGAGCTTGCCATTTATGCTTTAAACTGAACTTTCATGAACATGATTCGTTTACAAGCCCGTTGAACTACATTGGAATAATAAGAATACTCGGGTCTCTTCTGATAATAACATGCCAAAGCCATGTCCCAGACATGGTCTTATAGGGGACCTCTCATCTCGGTGCCAACGCCATGTCCCAGACATGGTATTACATGGGACCTCTCGTCTCGGTGCCCATGTCATGTCCCAGACATGGTCTTACAGGGGACCTCTCATGATCTTAAGGATGCCAATGCCATGTCCCAGACATGGTCTTACATGGGATCTCTTTACCCAAATGTCATGACATTCGTATCCAGAACCATCCTTATGTATCAACGGGACTTTTAAATTTTAATTCTCTATCATTTCATGCTTGGATCATCATCAAATAAATTCATAAAATAAATTCATAATTGCTGGAAATTAACAGCATTAATAATAAATATTGAAATATTGCATTTATTTACCGTAAACTTACCTCGGTACCAATTATAGCCAAATTCACCAACTTAGTCTTCAACTTTATTCTTCCCTTTGTCTAACCTCGAGTTTCGTACTTCTTGATCTAAAATAGTAAATTTAACTTATTTAATAATCACATTCATCAAAATAGCCCTCGACTCTAACTTTTTCAAAATTACAATTTTGCCCCTAAACTTTTACATAATTACATTTTTGCCCCAAGGCTCGGAAATTAAACTTCATCTCTTATTCTTATGTTTTATAACATTCTGAACATTTTTCCCTTCTATGGCAACCTCAAATTCTAATTTAATCCCTTATCAATACTAATTTTATTTTTGCATTCTAACTCTATATTCTCTCTTAATTCTTACTATAAAATCAATTTAATTCTTCAATTTCACCATAAATCCCTAATTTCGGGATTCTTTCAATTTAATCCCTATCGATTCAAAACTTATATTTTATTTTACAAATCAACCTTTTACTAACTTTTAACTTAAAATTTAATCATTTTAACATCTAATTCATCAATTAATTCAACATGAACAACATCTAATAACCTACTAACTTCCAAAATTTCCACTTAAATCAAGTAGTGTTTTGCTCTAGGATTCCAAAAATATCAAAACCATAAGAAAAAGGGACTAAATTGACTTACCAATTAAATTTAGAAGTTTTGAAACCCCTGAACCGTCGCTCTTTCTTTTTCTTCTTTCTCCCTTCTCTGTTTCGTTTTGCTCTCTGTTTCTTTCTTTCTCATTTCTATTCTTTCTTTTGTTATATATATATATAATATAATATAATATAAAATATTAATAATAATCATTACTTACATATAATATATATATATTAACTAGAATATCTCAGATATTTCTTTCATTATGCCGCCTCAACTTTAGAAAAAGGTATAATTGCTTATTTGGTCCTTTTAACTTTTCTTTAATCTATAATTAAACTTTTATCCCTATTGCAATTTAATCCTTTTTCATAATTAACTATCGAAACATTAAAATTTCTTAACGAAACTTTAATATTATCCTATTGACACTCCGTAAATATTTATAAAAATATTTACGGCTCAGTTTATAATATCGAGGTCTCGATACCTCGTTTTCGACCCAATTTACCTAATAATTTATTTTAAATCACAAAATTCACTAATTCAAAAATATTTCTAACTTCTTCATCGAATTTAGTGATCTCAAATCACTGTTCTGACACTACTGAAAATTGGGCTGTTACACTTGCCACTAAACTACAACCGGTTATTTAGGTGTTCATTGATAAGCTAAAAAAATTAAGTGTTGAACTTTTAGCACTTAATTTATAAGTATTGGATTTATATAAAAATATTATTTGATAAATTAATACAAATTAAGTCCAAGATATAATTATAGCGTTTAATAAAAAAAATTGATTTTTAAAAATGATACAATATTTTTATATAATTTGAATAGCTTGGAATAAAAATTAAATATGATAACATTTGAATACTTGATTTAAAAAAAAACCCAGATATATAATCGTAAACATATTTTAAAAATTAAAATCAACTTAACAACTTCAAAGTTTTCTAATTAATTATTTTATTCAACATTTATTCATTATTGATAATAAAAAATTAATATAACTATCAAACACATTTAAATTATTAAATATTAAATATTAAAAACGTCCATTTCACTCATAAGCACAACTTTATTAATTTTGAGAATGTATAATTGAATAAACGATTTTCTTTGGCACTAAAACTCAATATATCAAATTAAGCTAACGCCATTAAGACGCAATAAATCGAACTCAACTTTCTGAAAATAATGGTTTTATTTAATACTGAATTTCAATAAATAAAAAACTAAACTAACCTTCTAAAAACATATTACCGAATAAACGATTTTACTTAATTAATTTAATCTTCTTAAATCATATAACTTAAATAAACGGTTTTACTTAATATCGTAACTCAATGAATTGAACTAAAATAGCATTTTTAAAAACACATAATTGAATAAACGGTTCTAATTAATATCAAAATTTAATAAATTCAACTAAATTTAACCTTTTTTAAAACGCACAATTGAATAAGCGGTTTTACTATGTATAACAGAATAAATGGTTCCACTTAATATAAAAACTCAATAAATTAAACTAAATTAGCCTTTTTAAAAATGCATAATTGCTTAATATCAAATTTCAATAAATCAAACTAAATTAAGCTTCTTAAAATGTATAATTGAATCAACGGTTTCGCTTAATATTAAAACTTAATAAATTGAACTAAATTAACCTTTTTAAAAATACATAATTAAATAAACAATTTTACTTGATAATTAATCGAACTAAACTAACCAAATTTATTCAATTACAATCAAGTTTTAGTGCAAGTAATGCTAAACCCTAATTATTGAGTTAAATTAATCATTAAAATGTAAGAATTAATTTGAATGTCACAAAATATGTACAGTAATAAACTTGAACATTTATAAACTGAAATAGAAAAAAAAAACTTTCAAATTGATTGCAAAAAAAAGAAAGAATATTCATCCAAACTTTCCTGATTATGGTAACCAAAACCGATATATAAAAGTGATTTTTCATTGAAACGAAAACTGATTTTTCATGGAACATTTTGAAACCAAAACTGATTTAATCGAAACGAAGTGATTTTTTATTAATTATGGTAATATTATTTCAAACCGATATATAAAAGTGAATTTTTCAAAGAAAATAATATAAAAAATTGAAAATTTTTTAAACAAGTTTCATTTTTGGCTAATTATGGTAAATAAACACACCAAATGAAGTGATAAATCATAATTTTCTACAATTTGTTACCAAAATAACAAAATATTACCTTTTTTTTCAACGCACTAAATTCTAAAAATCTATTAAGAAGCAGAATCCAAAAGCAATCGCGATTCAATAAAAAATCGTAGAAAAGTAAAAAATAAAAATAAAAATCTACGTATATAAAAGAAAGTCCAAAGACTCAAAAACAACATAAATAATTAGTAAATTAGCAAGCAGTACTTATATATCTATATATATATATTCTCCTCTTTCCCTCCGATTCTCTCACTCTCTTTCCCTATCAGAGTCACACACGCACTCTCTCTCTTGCTTTTACCCTAAAAAGGGCATTGATTTGCTTCTTAAGAGACCCTCTTCTTCAGCAGTCTTTTTCAGAGACTGCTGCAAAACTTCACTCTCTATTTGTATACTTGATTTTTTTTCTTTGTTTTTTTTCCATTTCTTACAAAACCCATTTCTATTCATTGATTAAAGGAACACTTTTTTTTTTAATTCAAGTAGAAAATCCATTTATTGTTTAGAAGGTACGATAAAAGAGAGTTTAATTTAGATTTAGATTTTTTCTTTGAATTTGTTGAGAGGTTTTTTATTGTCTGCAATGGCACCCAGTTTCGATTGTATGGTTTCGAGTCTTCTATGTGCAGAAGACGACACCAGCATTTTCGGTGATAACGATTGTTACTTTGGCGGGAGTGGTGAGGTGGGAGAGTTTGGGTCGACATGGGATCATAGTTTTTATCGAAACTCGAATCAAGACCGAGTCTTTAATGGCGTCGGTGAAGATGGGTTGCCGTTGCAGAGCGAGGAATGTGTGGTTTTGATGGTTGAGAAAGAACATCAGCATTTGCCCAATGCCGGTTACTTGAAGAGGTTACAAGGTGGCGATTTAGACCCGGCGGCTAGGAATGAAGCTGTTGGTTTTATTCGGAAGGTGGGTTTTTAATTTTATCCTTTTTAATTCAGAATTGACTCTGATTAGATTAATTACAAGGTCTCACATTTATGAGTTTTTTTTAAGAAGTGGATGCATTTATTTCACTAAATAGGACTTGTTTTTGCCATTATCAGAGGATCGTTTCAAAGTGAAAATCTTGGTTTTTCCCCCCCTTAGACTTTGATTGATCCTGTTTATGTGAAATAAACTTGGTTTTGGTTTTCTCTTTGTTTTGGTATCTTTTTATTTTGTATCGGTGGATTGTTTTTCCTTTTTGTAATTGGGTCCTATGCTGATTGTTTAATTGTATTTGTCTCTTCATTTCCTTCTCGTCGGCTTCAAAGTATTTCTGCTTTATTGAACATTCCATTTCTCTTTATTGGTCCTTGTTTGTAGGGTATAAGTTGCAATGCTTCCATTTCCTGTTTGGGTTCAATTATTTTGCCTTTTGGCCTTCATCATTTCATTCCTTTCCTTGTTCTTTTGAGTTTTGTTTAAATGTTCTTTTGAGTTTTGTTTAAATGTTTGATTCTTTTTAATTGTCTTGTTTATTTAACAGGTTCATGCTCATTTCAGTTTTGGACCTTTGTGTGAGTATTTATCAATAAACTACTTGGACAGGTTCCTCTCTGCCTACGAATTACCAGTAAGTTTTTTTTTTTAAAAAACACCAATCAAACATGAGAATATTAAACATTTTGGACCTGCCCTTTTCACTGAACTCCATTCTTTGGATAATGCAGAAGGGCAAAGCTTGGATGATGCAATTACTAGCGGTTGCATGTTTATCTCTTGCAGCCAAAATGGAGGAGACTGAAGTTCCATTGGTTTTTGATTTGCAGGTTAAAAATCTAGCAATAGTTTTTATTTTATTTTTTAGGTGTTGTAGAAGATGATTTGATCTAACAGTTTTTTGTTCATGAATAACAGGTTTGTGAATCTAAATTTGTGTTTGAGGCTAGAACCATACAAAGAATGGAGCTTTTAGTGTTGAGTACCTTGAGTTGGAGAATGCAAGCAATCACCCCATTCTCCTTCATAGACTATTTCCTTTACAAGCTCAATGATGATAAAACCCCACTAAGGAGTTCAGTATTGGGATCAATCCAACTCATCTCAAGCACAATAAAAGGTCCCCCCTTTCTCTCTTGTGTTATTCGAAGTTGCAGAAACACAGAAAGACAAATGTAGTATTTTCTTTTGAGAGGGATCTGATGGTTGGTGGGGAATTAAATGTAGGGATTGACTTCTTGGAATTCAAGCCATCTGAGATTGCAGCAGCAGTGGCCATATATGTTGCTGTAGAAACCACAACAGTGGACAGTGAGAAAGCTACTTTTCTCACTCAACATGTAAAAAAGGTAAATGAGCCCTGGTGGTCCATAAATGATCGATTTAACTTTGTTTACTTGCTAATATGGTTTGAATTTGCAGGAAAGAGTGATGAAGTGAGCCCTGGTGGTCCATAAATGATCGATTTGTTTACTTGCTAATATGGTTTGAATTTGCAGGAAAGAGTGATGAAGTGTGTGGAAGTGATAAATGATATGTCATTGGTTGGTGGGTCTATTAAGGTAGGAAGCAATGCAACTGTCCCATCCGTGCCACAGAGCCCAATTGGGGTGCTGGATGCCGCTTGCTTCAGCTATAAAAGTGATGACACCACGGTTGGGTCATTTGCAAACTCTTCTTCACAAACACATACCAGTCCCAGTCGCAGTACCAAAAGGAGAAAGCTAAACAGACCCTGTGAAGTGGAGCTGTAAAACCATCAAACAAACACACACACACACACACACACACAAAAACACTATGCTCGTTCCTACATGTTTTGTTACTGTTGCATACTATAGCTTTGGGTGTGTTAAAAAAGAAGGGAGAAGATGAATGGTGAATAAGTTGTCATGTAGTGAGTGTGGAGGGGATTTTGTATGAATTGCCATTTCATGCTCTTGGCGTGGACAGAGGGATAACTTGATGATGGTGTCACCAGCTGTTAAATATTAGACTTCTTCGCAGCTAGTACTTGCAATGGAGAGAGAGGTGGGAGAGATAAAAAAAAAAAAACCCAGTTTTTTTCTGCTTTGTGAGATACAATTTTTAGTTTTGGAGTTTTTTGGGAGAAAAAAAAATAGTAATATGAAAATGAAATACATTTCCAAATTTCGATTTTGTTTATATTGCTATGGTTTCAATTATTATTGTATAATGTTATTACTAAATATAAAGTGCGTAACTCTAAGTAATGGGCTTGGATGGGCTATAAAAGAAATAGTAAGATTGTGTGGATTATTATTTTCTGACAATAAAAAAGCATTAAATTAACTGGTGGATGGGCTATAAAAGAAATAGTAAGATTGTGTGGATTATTATTTTCTGACAATAAAAAAGCATTAAATTAACTGGTCACATGGAACATTCAATATTAAATTTATTTTCGTTCAGAACTATAATTTTATTTTCCATTGATTTAATGCGTGTTTAGAAATATATAATTCATCAAAGATTCAAAATTAATATTCACGTTTTTTTTCCAAAACCACAATGGCAATAGAATAATCAGGTTTGGGCACATACAACATAATATATGGTCAAATAAAGGTGCAATTAAAGGATTCATATTAATATATGATAGTGAAGTGTGAAGAAAAATGTTATTCCACAAGACAACACCTTAAAATTGAAACTAAGTTTAAAAAGAATATGAATTTTTAAACATGTTTTTTTTAATAATGTTTTTATCAATTTTTTTAAATTCTTATCATTAAATATAAAGTGATTATCAAGTTTAAATATCACAATTGTCGTATTATTTTTCTAGATTTATCAAAATATAAAAAAATATAAATACTTCTAAAATAATATGGTTGTATTTTGAAAAGAATAATTGATAATAAAATTTGGCCTAATAAAGTTAATTCTCATTATGACCAAAATTTTAAAAAATTAAGATTAATCAAATTTAAAAAAATACAAATTTACAGCAGAATCACTTAAATCGATAAGATATGACCTAAACCCATTAAACAGCCTTTGACCCTCAAAGGAAAGAAAAAAAAGTGACGACGAGTGGAGTTATGATTGACTGTTTGTTTCACAATAATTAAAGATTGTTTCTCTATGTTGGGCAATAAGACGAGATTTTATGAACTACTGAGGTTGCTGTTCCCTGTTTATCTGCAGCTGCTAATACATAAAGCTGTTTTTGTTGTTATCTTCACTCTTTTGGCACATCAGCCGTTGGGAACCTATTCAGTCGATATATTTGTGGCCATCGGTTTCAACGGCATTGGGACCAATCAAGCGACAATGATGGTGGCTCCGCCGCTCTGCTCCGTGCAAACCAGGCCCAATAATAATAAAGAGGATTGAGTGAGATGGATTCTTAGGCTTTAGTCCTCTTAAATGTTAGGCCCATTTATAGATGTTTGTCTCCTCTGACTCCCATCCCATGTCTACCTTTTACTATGTCTTTTGAGCCCACCACTAAAAGAGACAACATTTAGCCGAATTTGGATACTCCTTCATTAATAATCAATGAGCAATACAACACCTAACGTACCAAAACGAGGTGACTAGAGGAGTTTCAAGGTATCCCAAGCTTCGTAATTTGCAAAGCAATCGAAGATCTCAACCATGCCATGCCACAACCACAGATTTTATCCACAAAAAAGTACCTCACGAATTAAGGAGATAGTGTGAACGCTAATACACAATGAATGCCTACCTCTGTCTCTCTCCTTGCCTTGACTGTTGCTGGTGGTGGTACTTGGAGTTCTTGGTAATGCCGTCATGTTGACTTTGACTCCCACCTTAATGGACAATGGCCCATCTAACTTAACCATGTCCACGACCCAAAAGCTTAACAACTTTTCTAACTCCTTTCTCCTCATCCCTCCCAGCGTTTTCTTTATTTCTCACTAGACCGGTCCATGGGCCGGGCCGGGCCCATAAAAAATTTTCAGCCCGTTTACTAGGCTCCGGCCCGGGCCAAAATAAAATCTCAGGCCTGGCCCGAAGAAAAAATATGAGGCTCGAGCCCGGCCCGTTTTTTAATTAAAATTAAAATTAAAATTAGTTTTTTTAATAAAATTAAAACTAACTGTTATTAAAATTAATTGTTAGTAAAATTATCAAATTATTAATTGTTAATTGTATTAATTGTTGTAATAAAATCTAACATTTGATTAGTAAATTTATCAAATTATTAATTGTATTAATTGTATTAATTGTTGTAACAAAATATAACATTTGATTAGTAAAATAAACTTGATGTTTTATTATTATTATTTTGTAACACTAGTTAAGGAAATGAAAGTAAATAAACTTAAAATAAAAAATATTATATTTTAAAAATAAAAAATATATATTTAATATTTTTCGGGCCGGGCCCGGGCCAAAAAAAACTTGCCCGAGGCCCGGCCCATTTTTTAAACGGGCCTAAAATTTTGCCCAAGCTCATATTTCGGGCCTATATTTTTACCCGAACCCTCCCATATTTCGGGCGGGCCATCGGGCCTGGCCGGGCCACCCGGCCCATGGACAGGTCTATTTCTCACGTATCCGATGAAATTTAAGTCCATGAATATTTTATATTGAAATTTAACCGATTAATAATTATTTATTATCAGGTAACAAAAACCTTGACTTAATGGTAATATTATGATCATAGAACTTTGATATTATATAATTAAGTTTTACACTGTTTGGATGAATGAGTTTTTTTTTTAAGATTTATTATAATTGGTTAATTAATTGTTAAGATATTCAGTTCAATGCTTTTTAATGATTGATACTATTGATAATTAGTTAACCGACAGTCGATCACTAATTTAATTTTAAAACGTTTGAAAATCATATTAATCCGTTTTAGAAATCGAATGGGTTCGATCTTATACATACGCGAGGAAGGTAATCAAAAAAAAGAAAGAAGATAAGTTATTCTTTACTTTTATCACTTAGGAGCTATACGAGATGAAAGTCTCATGCACGGTTTTGAATGAGAGAAAGAAGTGAGGAATCCTCTTTTTCAGACTCTAACTCTCTCACTCCAGTCGTTGATTTTCTTTTTGTTACTTCGAAAGCAAATACTTCGGCTTCAGCCACTTAAATTTTCGATATTCCTTTTTATTTCTCATCAAACGAATGATATCTTCTTCTGGAAATCCTAACTATTCTTAGCATAATATTGGGGATATGTTAATCAAAACTATTAGTGAAATTTGCTAGTGAGTCACACACACACACATATACATAGTATCTCATAAAAAAATATGACTACAGATAAAATTGTCTAATAAAATAACACAATCTTATGTAAAGGTACGTTGAATGGTTATATAAATGACTTGTTTCACTACTTTACTTACAATATTGAAGTCTTTTATCTTTATGACATATTAAAATTTTAAGAGAAGAATCCTACACGTCCCAAATTCATAACGGTTTACTAATTTAATTTTTATCGTTTCAAAATTGATGACTTAATATTTGATATGTAAGTATGAGGTAGGGTTTAAAATAGTTATGGAGGGGGCAAAAGGCAAATATAGAAATCACCAGAAAAACAAAAAAGTCAAAAAGAAGAAAAAAAACTAGCAGTTAAAGAGCACGCCACTGGCGGCTACATCTCCGCATTAGTCGCTTTAGATGTTCTCTATTTGATTAAAATACTCAATTTCAAATTGCCTTACAACTTGGACATAATTTCTTCAAGTTTTATTTTATATAAATTAGATTTTGATTATGAATCTAACCCTGTTTTCTAATATTATTTCTAATTATAGTTTCTCGAATCATAGTAACTGTATTTCTAATCACATGATTGCACCAATGTTAAATGATTTTCTGAAAAGAATTATTTATTGAATTAACTAGAGTGTTAAAACTCATTTGTACGTCTTAGATTCAATCCTCAATTCCTACTTGTTTTAAGCACCATTTTTCAATTATTTTATTTAAAATATTAAAATGTTAAAATAATAATATATATTATCTTTGAAAATATTATTATTTTTAATTGAGATTTTGTTTGATCACACTAATTGAATTAGAAATAGATCACAACACACTCACCTCACCATGTAGGTGAAAATAATTATAGTTTTGGCTGAAAAAGTAAAATTGAATTTTTCGCTAAATTCACGATTGAATTAATATCAGCTATAGATAAGAATTTGGGGTTATGAGAAAAATGTTAAATCCAGAATTGTACTCAACATCAATCTGAAGACCTTAACTCAATCCCCGATCCCATTCCCACATCGCATAGATCTCCCCGTACACCCGCCTGTAACCTTATCACTCGCGTGCATGTTAAGCTACTTAATAGTACTTTACTTTGACCCAACAAATAAAACCCTGTCTTACAGGAAATTAAAAATATATATATTTCTCTTTCTTCCTTGTGTTATGAAAGCGCGAGCCAAAGCGTGCACAAATGCATGCGCTCTCTTTAATAAAATCCCGACGCTGATGCTGATGCAACGTTTTTATTTTTGTTTCTTCTTTTTCCCAAAATTAAAAAATGAAAATTCAACTTCTATAAACTAATCCAACGCTGATAAACATATATTGTTTCTTAATGATTTATTTTAATTTAAATAAACATTTATAGGAACTTCAACTTCAACTTCAACTTCAACTAATTTTAAACAGTAAATACTTCATTTTTCACTCATTAAAGTTAATTTAATTAATAAAAACGATATTTTTTTAATCCAAATTTAGATTAGCTTAGAGGAATTTCATTTTATTTTGAGAGTGAACCACCATGATTTTTCCACGTGTCAACAGGAATCAAATCGTGAGGCAATGAGGGGAAGTGAGGTGGTATGCAAGCGGAGGAGCGTGAACATGTTGGGAAAAAGATAAAACGGCGTGGGAGACTTTTTTTTTTTTTTTTTAAAGTCTGCTGTTTCCTTACTGTACCAAAGATTTTGGTGTCGGATCGCAAGATTTTCTTCCCATTTATTTATTTATTTTTCTCCTTCAAAGTCTTCCAATAAATATAATTTTAATTTTCTCGAGGTTAAACTGAAAACATTAATTTTAATTTTTTTTTTACATAATTATTCGGTATGAAATGACTACACTGACCTTTCAATTTCAATCCAATATTATTATTATTGAATCTTCTTACCAATGAAATTAAATTTCAAACATTGTGGGCAGCGTGCGAGTGACCTCTACTGAGTTTGGTTCATGTCTTGACTAACCAGGCTATGTTTAACCCTGAAATACTTCATTATTAAATAAATAAAAACAATAACTGATCCTTTTGTGAAATATATATTATAATGACAATCACTTTCTTGATTGGACCTAACCTCAATTATAACCAAGTGTTGAAGCAACTTGATTGGGGTACCCACTAATAATGTGACTTAAACTACCCAATAAAGAGGGGAAAAGAAAAGAAAAAATCAAAACTAAAAATCCAACTTATATCTACCCAAAAAGCATCAGTCATGTTATTCACTATGATTCTTACGTTGGAATGAGGAATTATTAATCTCGATTTCTTTATTAGTTTTTAAGTTTAGTAACTCATTATCATAATTACTTTACTGTTAATTTTGACCTTAATTATTAAGGTAATATTAACTTCAACCCCCCTGACCTTGAGGGGGGCATGCATAGAGAGAAAAGAAAATGATTTATGGAATTGCTAATTGGCCCGCTAAGTAATGAGACTAAATAAACTCATAAAGATTTCTTTAATAAGTGTTATAATTGCTTAAGAGGCCTTTGCTTAATTATTGCAGTGTTGACATTGGCTTTTAGACAACACATTCTGACTTACTTTAAATATAGATATACATATATCCCTCCAAACAAGAGCTATAATCTCAAATCTGAAGTTTACCTCGAGTTTTGTTAAAACAATATATTATTATTCATATTTCATGAACAATTTCTTTTGTTTTTTATCCAATAAATTTCCATTAATCATATTGGGTAGTGACAATTGAGGATTAGCATGTTTAATGGCAAGTTGCAAAGGCAGGGGGGGGGGGTTTGCTTTACGCTTTTCAAAGCGTGGGGTGTTGTGTGTTTGTTGGAGAATCCACAACCAAAATGGTTCCATGCTCTTTCCATCCCCACCACCAATATTTAAATACCATATGGCCCCTTAGAACAAGTTTCAGTGGCATGAAACATGGAATTTTGTTTAAGTTTTTTTGCTTATTATTCCACACAGCATATGACTTTCTAATAAATCCCCTCCCCCATTATTATACTAATCCTTACAACTACCAACACAATATTATAAAAAATTAAATGGAATTTTGACTTTAGAATTAATTTTTCATGTTTGGAGTTTTTCAAGCATTGGGGTAGTCTATAATTTTGAATTAGCATTTAGCTAGCTACCTAGGGTTTCAACTCACCATATCCATGAAAAATGGACGGTCCACTAGTAAGTCAATATATGTATATGTAGTGAAATTTTATGTGATGGTGCCTTGCACCATATATAAATTTTTATTTACTTCGTGGGAAAGATAAAATGACATATGCATTTTTATTTTGTATCAAAAAGAAAAGGAAAAAAAAAAAGAAAAGGTAGGAGAGAAATTCGGTTAAGTGGTTAGTCCACAACAACCACAATTATGCCATCCCTCGAGGCATTATTTGATAATTGATATTTGGTACTATTTTATTTGGAATTAAAAAAAAAGTTGTAAAAAGTTTCAATATTATGGCAACAATGATGAGATTAAGCTTGTTTTCATTTGATGATGTCTCCATTTATCTATTTGTATTCAAAATTTTATTTTTTAACGGAAAATATTAAAAAAAAAGTTAGTGTACAATTATTTATTATTTATGGATGTAATTGGATAATATTAGCATTTCCGCAAAATGAAAGAATTGGACCCAGAACCCGAACCGGTAATGTCATAACCACCCGAGAGGGGCCCGAACACCAAACACCCACCACACGGACTCTAACTGTGCTTCATCATTTCTTCACTTAATTCATGTCAAAACCTTTAATTTTAATTTTTAATTATTTCTTTAACTTTAATTAATTTCCTCTCTTTTTTAGGTGCATCAAGGATATTTTCGTCATTTTCTTTTCCCTATTTAATATATCCAGTAATATGTTAGGATCCGTGCATTCCATAAATCTCAACCCTTTGACTGTAGTCCTCATTTTTCTCTCTCTGAAATTTTCTTTTTTCCAGTTTCAGATTGCATAAGTCTCTCTTTCTCTATTTGTAGCTAAGGATTGGAGCAATCTGGAGTTTTTCCCCCCCTGTTAATCGTTAGCTTCCTTGATGCTTTTGGTTTTCACATTTTTCTTTTTTCTTTTGTAATCAAGCTTTGATTTTGTTGCTAGGAATTTTAGCTCATTATGTTTAGTGGTAGTTCCTCTTTGCAGGGTTCTTGAATAGGTTGTGTGTGTGTGTGTGTTTTTTTCTGGGGGGGAGCGTTAACAAAGGGAAGTGAACGGTGGCTATTTGCAGTGAAGAAGGAACAGCATGCGTTGGTGGTTGAGTCGTTCTATTGATGTTTTTCGGAAAGTTATTTCTTTGAACTTGTATTGTAGAGTGATTCTGTAATTCCAAAACCCAGCGCCTTCAAGATCCATCCCTTTCTTTTTTTCTTGTTTCTTAGTTAGTGTTATATCATCCATGGGGTCCACTTTTTTCATCGTTGTTCCATGTTATGTCCGCCAGATTAGCTGAATACCTTCAATCACATCGCTCAAAATTTGTGATCCCAGAAAATTATCATTTCTTAGTAGTGGTAGTTGTTGAATTTTAGTTAATCTAGATTCTGGATCTTGGGGTTTTGAATACGGTTTCGTACCTGGAAGATCCTCTCTTTTGGTGCCATATTGAAGGGGTGTTGGGACGTAGTTATGGTGTGCCAAGCAGCGACCCAAACAAGATTCCGGGCATTGAAGTACGAAAATGGTATTGCAGGGAGTGCCACCATTGTAGTTAGAGTCATAGCATGCTTTCAACCTCTTCAGGATTGCCAGGTTCATTTTTCTTCCTTATTTTTAATTGATGAAAGAATTAGATACCCGTTTTGTTTGGTGATGTTTTTACACTTCATTGGTTCATATTTTCTTTTATTTATCATGAGAGATTCCTTTTTCTTTTATTATTTTTTGTGATTGATGTTTGGTAAGAAAGTTTATGTTCAAACTCCTTACTGAATTTCCTTTTTATTTTTTTCCAGGCTGAATATTTCCGTCATTTGCTTAAGCCCGTTACGTAGGTTGCCTTTTACGTTTTCGCGTTCAAGTTAAGCTGGAATTTTTAGTTTTCTTTTTTCGCCTTGTTCTTTTTTTTTTGAGAGAAACTGCAAGTAGACTGCCATTTTCACTGCTACAGCATAAACTTCTGGTATGTGGTTATATCTCTGCTACTTGGTTTTATGAATATCTGCTTATTATTCTCTGGAATACCTTTTTCAAGTTTTATGGTGTTTTTATGCAGGTGATTGTTCTTGTTGAATGGGAGAAGGCTGTGGATCTTGGTTTCCTCAGCAGCAATTTCATTGGCAATCACCCAACTTGATTTCTTTGGCTGCTCCCAATACGTTGGGACTGCAAAGTACTAATCCTAGATTCATGAACTCCGGCACTGATATGGTCTCTGCTACTGGGACTTCGCCGGTTTATGCAAATCCAGAATTACATCACTTTGGGGTTAGCCAACGAAATGAACCTCGTGGCTGGTTTTACTGTTTGCCCCGTTTCAGACAGGTCTTTGAGCCTGCTTCAAACCCTTTGTTGAAAGAGCAACACCTGGCTGACCGATATGAGAATCTTAAGGAAAGTGGTACCTCCAAGGCAGGGACCGGGGCTGCTGAGAAGAGATTCCTTGTTTTTGATCAATCTGGTGATCAAACTACCCTGATTTTCAGTTCTGCTTTTGGGACTCATACCAAGTGCCTGTCTTCTTGGGGTCCAAAATCTCCTGCTGCTGGTAACTTTAACGGGGATGTTCCCATGGCTAAAGCAACAGGGAATCTTCACTCTGGACTGATATCTACAGATGTGTCTTATGACAAAGGGACTGATGTGCAAAGTGAAATGCACGAGGACACTGAGGAACTCAATGCGTTGCTTTATTCGGATGATGATAGTGAGTATTCCGAGGATGAAGAAGTTACAAGCACTGGTCATTCCCCTAGTACAATGACTGCCCAGGATGAGCAATTTGAGGGAGGTAGTGAAGAGGTTGATAGCTCTACAAGGCTAATTAAAAAGCGAAAACTGCTTGATGGCAGTTATGGTTGTTTGCCCTTGCTTATGGATACTGCTAATTCAGGGAATTTTAACAGATATTCTGAATACGAGGATGATGCAGATTCAAGCTGTGCCAAAGGCCAAAATCCTGGATCAGGTGATACAGATTCGTCTTCAAGCTACAAGAGAATGAGAAAGGATAAAATTCGAGAGACGGTGACTGTTTTGCGAAGCATAATCCCAGGCGGAGAGGGAAAGGATGCAGTTGCGGTTCTTGACGAAGCTATCAACTACCTGAAATCCCTGAAACTTAAAGCCAAAACCTTGGGACTTAACACTCTATGAGCTGCAGCCTGCAGCTGTTCTCACAAGTAGTATTAGTTGTTATTTTTGTCATTGTTAGTGGAGCTGTGTTAAATAAGTGAAGTATACACAATCTTGAATGGTGTTTTTCATATATAATTTGGAGCCCTTCCAAAAATAGAAGATCGTAGACAAAGAACATGAACCCTTCCCAATGATATGAGTTGGAAACCAGTAGCATAAGGAGTCGAAATCTCATCTCTATTTCCTAAAGGAAGCAAAGGATACATGAGTGTATACTATGTCCCAATAAAGGAAGATGAACCATCATTAGTCAACATCTTGGGTTGTAGAGAAAGTGAAACTCACAGCTAGGCATGAGGGATGATGGGTTGGATGTGTGAATGAGAAGACTGGTTATTCCAAGAGGGACGCGGCCTCATAAAAAAGGGGGTCTAAGTGCACGCCCATTAGGTGTTTTGGGACCCCCAATCCTTCAGTTTCTTCTCCCTTTTTTGTATTTCTTGTCAAGTGTTTTTTCACCTTTGATGCAGGAAATTGCACGAGCAAGGAGGCTTCTCCTATTTCATCATATGCTAATGCCACAGTTCAGCCGGAAGGGGGGGCCCCCCTTTCCCATATTACACCATCTGATGTATTATTCCTTTGCCATCATGGGACTCTGTGTGTGTTTTTGTTGTTGAACTCGTGATTCTGCAGTGCTTTTAATGGGGGCTAGCAAGTTATATATGTATGATGATGATGATGTGAGCAGCCATGGTTGGCATGGAACTTGATGTATGTTATGTTTGGTTTGGTGTAATGTAATGTAATGTTTTGTCATCTAGCCAATGCGTTTACCATCTCGTGCATGCATTTATGTATGAGAAAGCGATGTGTTGTGCCCTTAACTCACTATCTGAAACGGTGCAAAGTAGTTTATTTTTCCATTTTTATGGCGTCTGATGGTTTAGGTGATGCATGGGACCACTAAAGCTGCAGCGTGGCCTGCTTTTTTTTTTTTTTTACATTAGGGTCTAAGTGGCATGGACCTTCCAGTTTACTATTTTCTCTCATGTGTATATATATATTTTCTTAAAATGAAAATTAATTAGTCGCATTACTTCTTGAGTGTTATAAGTAAGTTCATTAAAAATAAAATAAATTTCGGATCCGAATTTTAAGGATAAACAAAATAATATCGATAGCTTTGTTTTATTATAGAGGGGAAATGGTTAATCCATATACTCCTTATTCAATGATTCAATGAAAGGGGTACTTCTCTATTTCATTCCTTATTGGGTGGACCCTACTACATTGCGTGAACCGCTCGATCCTGAATAATTTAATAATATATATTTTTAATACATTTTATTATATTTAATAATTTAATAATATATTTTTTTATCAATAGGTAAAACCATCAATTTCAGTCTATTATTTGTATTTCATTTCTACCACGTATTTTATCTTATTAGTGAGGTGATGAGACACTATTATTGATTTGAGAAAACATGGCGCGTGCATGAAACTGGAGTTTCACCCAAAAGAGGTTGGCCCCTCACGTTATGTCATATCACCACCCCTTCTTCTTTCTTCAACCAATCCGAACCATTGAATTAATGGCGTAAGTTTCCACGGGCTTTCTATAGATTGGACCTTCCTTACTGGGCTACTTTGCCCATTTAGTACCTACTCTCCTCCTCCTTTCTCTTAAACAATGCTCCTCATCACAATCCAACACTGTCTTTTCTTCTCCGAAATTTTGAGAATCTCTACACAGTACGCACAGAGACGCAAAGGAAGCGAAGAAAAGCATTTGTTTATTTGCTTGCTTTTATGCTTTAATGTCTCCAAACCCATTGCGTTGTCGTAATTAAAACCAACAAAAAGAATAAAAAAAAAGGCCCGTCTTAGCTTCAAAAGGACTATGGGAATTGTTTTCCACATATGTTCATCGCTGATTACCAGCTTCGCTGCCGATCAAAGCTAGGGTTTTCGAATATCTTTCCAGTTTTCTTTGTTTTTCGATATTAAAACTGGATGGAGCAGTGGCCGTTCCACGACGGCAACGTGCACAATCTACTCGACAACAGGCGCATCGACTTTGGCCACGTATTTTCCCCTCATTCTTCACAACAATTTGGTGTTCTCGTTTGCAGTTCTGAGGATTTGCGGAATTAATATAATTTCTCTTTAGTTAATCTGATGTGTAATTGAGAATTTGAGTAAATGCTACTGTGTTACCGGATTTTTATCCATACGTGCTTATTATTGAAATTTTGATCAAGAATCGAAGTGCTGGAGCCTATTTTTTTTTTTGTTCTGTTCAGTTTCCCCTGAATCTTGCTGATAGTTTAACTCTGACTATTTTTTTTATCTTTATTAGTTTCTTTGTAGTCAATTACTATCAATCTTTTTCTTCCTTTTGTTGACTTACAACGGTGACTGTGCTTTATCTAACAGATTCCTTTTTGGTGTTTATGTAGGATGTTGGTCATAGTTTGCAGATGCATTCGTCTCTGATTCGTAGGCTGTCAATGGAACAAGAATTGGAGGTTGTTTCAATTTTTGCATATTTGATATTTGCATTTAGAAAGATGTTATAATTGACATGCATATCTTCTATTAGCAATTACAGTGGTAGTATTTCAGAGTTCAGACTCTTTTAACACTTTATTTATTTATTTATATATATGCACTTTTTTCTCATGATGCATCATACATTATAGTAGTGGCATTTTATGGCAGTTGATTGAATGTATGCATTTTCTGTCTTCCTAGATTACATTGCAGTTATGCGTTGACTACTGTGCTAAATTAAATGCTGTCTGGATAGTTTTCTAGTTGCCCGTTGATTTGCCACTTTTAATTTCGGGGCTTCAATGGGACAATGTTTTGTTACACTTACAGTTTTTTCTTTTCCAGTCCTTGTAAATCATCTTACTATGTTCTTTGTTTGAGCAGGGACATCAGGGCTGTGTAAATGCTGTGGCTTGGAATTCAAATGGTTCACTTTTGATTTCTGGTTCTGATGATGCACTGGTATGAGACATCTTTTTTTGTCTACGAGTGTAATAGGTAGCATGAAAGTGGCCAAAGTTTAATAATGTGAATTTTGGCTGAACTATGTTATCAGGGGTTTTGTATTTATATGGTGTTGATTGGTTCTAAGTTTGCCTCATTTACATTTTAGTTTGGAAAATGTGAAATATTGTGTCTTCTAGTAATCCTTCTGAATCAGGATTACTGGGTTGTGTATCTGTGTTTAATGATGCCTGTAAATAATTTATGCCGTTTCTGAAAGGTTTTGAAATAGTTTTTTAGAAGATATAAAAACTATTGTCTTTTCACCTAAGGAATGTTTTTTGTGCTTTCTAGTATGGCATATAAGTTTGATTAAAAGGTGAAACAAATTTTTGGTTTATGGGCCTCCAGTTCTTTAAAGTTTTTGGCACCTATAATCTGTTGAAAAAGGTGTGCCAAGAATGGTGTTTGTGGGTGTTGGTTTTATGGAAGTATGTCAAAATTATTGATGAATTACGTTTTGCAGATAAATATTTGGAGCTACTCTGGTCGAAAGCTTTTGCATTCTATAGAGACTGGTCATTCTGCTAACATATTCTGTACAAAATTCATTCCTGAATCTTCTGATGAGCTTGTAGCCTCTGGAGCTGGGGATGCAGAGGTAATTCTTTTTGTCATATTGGTAAACAAGGTTCTTATGGTGGATCCTTACCGCGTTGCTATTAGTTATAATTAGTAAATTGGACGGCTAATATTTTTGCAGGTTCGATTATTTAACTTGTCCCGCTTAAATGGCCGAGGGTTCAATGATGGTGCTATTACTCCGTCAGCACTCTATCAGTGTCACACAAGAAGAGTTAAAAAATTGGCGGTAAGATTTATTGCATAAATGACTGATAAATGGAGTAACAATAACTGCAAACAAACATGAGAAATTGGTAGCATTTTCAACTTTTATTGTTGATTTACATGGTGAAATGAATGTTTATCTGATTGCTCCAGTTAGTCACTTTTTGTACTTGTTTGCCAATTCAGTTTGAAGTTGGAAACCCCAATATGGTATGGAGTGCTAGTGAGGATGGAACTCTGAGACAGCATGACTTTCGAGAGGGCACTTCCTGTCCTCCAGCTGGATCTTCTCACCAAGAATGTCGCAATGTTCTAGTGAGACTCACATTCACCATGAAGGGCTTTCTTTTCATTTACTTTTATGTTCTAGATACCTCTAGAGAACTTTGTTGCTATAGTACTACCTAGCAATTTGGTGTGTTGATTGTAAATATGAAGCTATCCATGAAATGCTCATTAGGGAGTTTCAATTTGTTGTCTTCACCAGGTTATAATTGTTAGTGTAATTGTGATATTTCAGTTTTATTCTCTGTAGATCCTATGCAACACTGAAGTCTTTTCTTTGATTTGGAAAAGTACTTCTGTTCCTCCTGGTTTTTTGCCGATCAGGATAATTGATAGAAATTCAAACTTTTCCTTGTTGGGATTGAAAACGAACAGCCATTCAATGGACCTTTTTAAATGTCTGAAGTTACTAGTTTGATATGGTTTCAATTACATAGCTTGTCATTGTACATTCAACTTTACTTTAGAGTTTAGACGGCATGAGAGGACTTTAACCAGCGAAGAGAAAAACATCCCTTGATTCTTGGGTTAATGGATTATCATCTCAAGGTCATTTTATTACTCGTGTAGCTTGAAAATTTTCAGTATTGTTTGCCAATCTGTCTTCAGTTGTTATCTGAAGTTTGACATTGTACAATTGTCACAGCAAGTCAGATTAACAAATAGATAACATCCATTTTCTGAGTTCCTCTTTAAATGTCTGTATCTCTATAGAATTGTAAATCATTTAAATTTTCCTTCTTTTCTTGGCAGCTTGACTTACGTTATGGGGCAAAGAGGTCACTAGCTGATCCTCCTAGGCTTACTCTGGCCTTGAAATCATGTGATATCAGTTCTACTAGACCTCATTTACTCCTTGTTGGTGGGAAGTATGTAGCTGATCTTTCCTTCCTTTATTATTTATTATTTGCTTTTTTTGTTCTCTGCTAATCTTGTATTTGAATGTTTGCAGTGATGCATTTGCCCGGCTATATGATAGAAGGATGCTGCCACCATTGACCTCCTGCCGGAAAAGAATGTTACCACCTACTTGTGTTAATTATTTCTGCCCAATGCATCTCTCTGACCGTGTTAGTTTTGAAATTCTTTGTTAGTTCTTACTCTTGTTGACTTCTTTCTTAGAAATATCTCTGGTAAATTTTATGATTTCTTCTCATCAGGACCAAGTTTTATTTTGAATAGTGTGGACTTATGAATAGATAGTCCTGAATGATGTAACTATTCAATTTGCAAATGATAATAATTCTCTGTTTGTTTTCCTTTTCTTTTCATTATTGGTAAGTGAGTGAGCTCATCATCTTCATTAGGTCACTATTGACTAGTTTTCTCTTACTGGAATCTTTTACTTCATTACTCTGCACATTGAAAAAAAGTTTTGTTGGATGTTTAAAGTTAAAAGCGTTGACAGGAGTCAGTTGTGAACTGCTGATTGTTATCAATTGACATCCCCATTAGTAACACTGCTTTCTTGGTTCTAGGTGTCATTATATATCTTTGAACTGAACCACTACTGGTTTATTATTTAAATACTGCTTTCTTTGCTTTTCAGGGACGTTCAAGTTTGCACTTAACTCATGTTACCTTCAGCCCTAATGGAGAAGAGGTTCTTCTTAGCTATAGTGGGGAGCATGTCTATCTAATGGACGTAAATCATGGTAAGCATATCCCAGATTCTCTACTGTAGTCCAATTTGTTTGTCCGTATCTAATGGACGTATATCATGGTAAGTATATCTAATGGACGTAAATCATGGTCCAATTTGTTTGTCCTTTTTTTTAAAGGAGGTTTCATGCTGCCTGACTTGATGTCTATAGTTTTGGTTTCTCTCCGTATTTAGGTTCCTGTTTTGAATTCGAAGAACTGAATTGTGTCTTAAGATTCAACTTAGCTTAATGTGTCTTGCCTCCCCTTCTTCCCTTGTTATTTTATTCTTCATTTTCATGTACTGCTTTTTAGATTTCAATGTCAAGGTTAAGCCTCAGGTCAGTATAGGTGTGGTAGCTTGTCACATTCTCAAGTTTAGTTTAATGTTCTCTGGCTCAGTATTTTCAAGTTATTTGCTTTATTTGCAGTTAGTACGATGCTTATATAACTATTATTTGGATTGTTAAGATGTTATTCATCTGATCATCTTTTGTTTCCATAATTGCCAGCTAGTGGGAGTTCAATGCAATATACCTCAGGAGATGCTTCAAAATTGATGACCTTCACTCCTGTACTAAATAAACTAGAGCACCGACCACCTCTTTCCGGCGTCTTCCAAAATGGTCTCCGGAGTAGAGGCAAAACTGCTGCTGGAGTATGCATATTTTATTTTATTGTCCTTTTTTTTTTGTAGATTGTTATTTAACTTATGTTGTTATTCTGTATGTATTTCAGCCATACTCTAACATGGCGGTTACAGATTGAAAAATGCAGGATGTTGGTTGAAATTGCTAAGAGATCATTAGACAATGGGACAAATATTTTTCATGCAATTGAGGCATGCAATGAAGTCTTGGATGGACATGGTATTGATATTGGGCCCACACTCAGGCTTGAATGCTTTTGTACACGTGCTGCCTTGTGGCTTAAGGTTTCATGATTACTTTGTTTTTTTTTCTTCTTTGACCTTTCATCTATTTGATATGCCATAGCCAACATATTAAGTTGCTTCCTTTTTCAGCGGAAGTGGAAAAACGATGCCCACATGGCCATTAGAGATTGCCATAATGCTCGAAGAATAGATAGTTCTTCCTTTAGAGCTCATTATTGTATGGCGGAGGCTTTAGAACAGGTAATCTGCAGAACGAGTTACAGTGGAGTTTATAAACATGGTATACGGACAAAATTATAACTTATTTGGGTTGCCAAGAACATTTTAAATTGTTAAGTTTGACCCTCAGTTAATAGTTTCCCCGCTTTGGTTTTTGCTTCCAATCCATCTTTTATCCTTTCAAAATCATTTTTGCTTAAACAAAATTTAAGCTTGTGGAACTCTTGTATATATATTTTAAAAAATGTGGAAAGTTGTTTAATTTTCACTGGGGAAATGGAATTTATTCCTTAGCCAAATTTATATTCTTAGAAGTTGGTTAATGAAGTAAAGCCAGTGGTTACCGCTAGATGCATATATGCACAACACAATAAGTGTTTAGGATGAATTGTGTAGTTGTAAATCAAAAGATGTTATGTAGGCTAAATCTGCATCTGGTCCAAGACAGTTTCATAGTTGTCTCTTCTTGTTAAGTTGGTGGAACTAAGATTTTGGCTATTATCATTTGTTTTCTACTTTTTTTTCAGTTGGGAAAGCATAAAGAAGCATTAGACTTTGCTGTTGCAGCACAATATTTATCTCCATATGATATGGCCTCTGAGAAAGTGGAGAACATTAAAAAACATCTTGCTGCTGGTTGGTGTCTTGTACAATCATATCATTGTCTCAATTGAAGCATCTTATCTCTTGACTTCAAAGTTGATAGCTGTACATGTATTCATGTGTGTAGGACAATGCTGTGATGGTTTACTCATCCTACTCTTACTGAAAGACTGTTTTATGTGTCTAATCGTGTATTGATTGAAATTTCTTTGCACAGTTGGTGTTAAAATTAATACTAGTATGACTTTTCTTTGCTGTTCAGTTTACTGGATTTGCAGATGCCATGTTCTTATAAGCGATGTCCTGAACTCCTGAAGTTTCTTCTCTGCTCAATTCACCCTTTGAATTTTCCCTAAGCCTTCCCGTTGTTCATAGATTACCTTTAATTTGTTGTTAGGCCTGAGAGCAATCAAGTTTCAAGTGTACTTGTAGCATGCATGATGTTTATATTTATCAAGTTGACAGCATGCGATCACTATGGTTATTGCCTATGCTGAACTTTCCACTATTATGTGTGGAATGAACTTCAGTAATCACTTTAAGGCTGAACTACCCTCTTTCAATTTTCATCCCTTCCTTTTAGTTTCCATTCCATGAATGTGATTGATCAATATCTCTAGTATTGGTAATGACTTTTTCTGAATTTTAATCTTTTCCTTAATCTAGTTTCATTTTTTAATAGCTGAGGCTGAAAAAAGTAACAAGGCAAGTGATGGATCACATAAGGGTGAACCTCGAACTGGAAGGGTATTGTCGTTGAGTGACATACTATATCGCTCAGAAGCTAACAGTGATGCTTTACAAGATGGTCCAAGATCTGAAAGAGAAGACTCTGATTTTGATGAGGAGCTGGAATTAGATTTTGAAACTTTAATATCAGGTGATGAAGGGCGTGATGTTGAATCCAACATATTTCATGGAAGTTTAAATCTTAGAATTCATCGAAGAGGTGATTCAACTAGAGAAACTGGTGCATGTGGATCTCCTTCCTCGTCATCACAAAATGGAGTGGCTTATCAGGTTCACATCCTTATCTTTGGTATGGATTGCAAATGGTTTAAGTTTCCGGTAATCTGATGTCTCCTATTTTGTTATGTCATCAAGAAATCATCTTGAAAGTGACTTCATTCAGTTATGAATTGTTAAGGCATTGCTAAATGTGTAACTGGTAAAGTTGCTAACCTTTGCTGGACAGATAACTTCTTATTTTCTGCTTCAACTTGTGATGTGTATTAATAACTTGATTAGAAGTCAAATTGCTTTGAAATGTTGTAGAAAAGTCTACAATGGAGTGTCCTATATAATATAGCATGGAAAAGAAATTTGTTTACTTCCTATACCTGTTTGGATATTATGTATGCTCGACAACATATTCATCATATTGCTTGTGATACACTCTTCATTAATCTTCTGGCTTATGGTTTTCATGTCATGCATTCATAATTTTTCTAGCCCGAGGCGGTAATTGATATGAAGCGGAGATATGCTGGGCACTGCAATGTTGGAACTGACATCAAGCAGGCGAGTTTCCTTGGTCAGAGAGGTACTTTTCTCATGTCATCTTAGTTACATTTTTAGCTGCAGTTGAAATTGTGTTGCTTTTTCTTTTTCTTTTTTATGAGATTTATGGCAGTTGCTTTGTAGTGTTGAATTTGTGCCTTTTCATAAGTATATGGCAGTTTTTCCTTTTTTTTAAAAATCCAGTTCCTTATTGCATCCTAGGTCGAGTTAGCTTTTTAAATTCAATTTCTTGAATTGGGTCTGCTTGCAATTTTAGTAATGAAACTATTATATTGACATAATCTGATTGATTCGAATAGGTGAATTTGTTGCTAGCGGCAGTGATGATGGAAGGTGGTTTATTTGGGAGAAGCAGACTGGTAAATTGATAAAAATGCTTCTTGGAGATGGCGTTGGTAATATTTCTCCTCTCTGTCATGCCCTGCAGATGGACTTTACTATCACCCTATGGTTTCTTAGTCGCTAAAAATGTCATCTTGTCCTCTGCAGTTGTAAACTGTGTTCAGAGCCATCCATTTGATTGCTTTGTGGCAACTAGTGGTATTGACAACACAATAAAGGTTAACATAAATTATTATGGGAGTTCAGTTATATGCAATTTTCAAGATTGCTTTTCTAATTTTAGTTGCCCCATCATGTAGTTATGGACTCCAAGTGCTGCTGTCCCATCAATGGCTGCTGGTGGGTCAGCAGGGCCAGAAGCTGCGAATGTGTTAGAAGCAATGGAAAGTAATCAACAGAAATTATGTTGTAATCGTGAAGCTTTCTTGTAAGGATTATGGATGATATTTCTTTTTCTGTTTCTAAAGTGGAGCATGCATCAGATGAGATAATTGTGGATGTTCCATCTTTTTCACTATTCCTTCCCGGTTTCTCTCGTGTCTTGTTCTGGTTAATCATTTCGCAGTTATCATGCAAGTTTTCTTGTGCACAGGTGGAAATGCAATTTGTATAGTTTTATAAACTCTTATGAATTTTAACCCCCAAATATTTTTCATCCACAAATTTCTGAATCCCAAAATATACAATCCTCCCTTGTCCTTGTAGCACCATCAGCTGGGCGAAATTTCACTGCATGTCTACTATTGTTTTTATAAATTGAGTTTCCTGTAGGTGAAATTTTAGTTCCACATACTATATGATTATTTACAACCATATAGTCCCTTCAGTTCTCATGGTATATTTAGACTCTGGTTTTCTGCCATAAGTGTCTTCTCATGATATTACTCAGTGCTATATGGTTCAAAAATCATGTTTGAAAGTGGTCAAACTTTACTAAGTTTATGAGAATGTTTTAGACCTTGGGATTTTACTGGACTTTGCATCAGAATTTAACCGAGTGTCACTGGGTAGTGTTGGCTCAATGAAAACTAATTTCAGAAAGCATGATTTAGAATCTTTGGGTTTTGTAGAGCTTTATCATCAGAACTTACCCGAGGATCGCTTGGTAGTATTAGGCAGGCATAATGAGCTAACTTCACAAGCTGAGTTTTCAGCTAAAAGATATTAGTCTACTTGGCTAGTTGAGGTTCTACATCGTTCTACATCTCTTATTTTGTATGGCATGTTTGTCAAAACTGTAAATTGATGTTTTAGAAATTTACCACCATCGACATTGTTTCTTGAAAGTTGAAAATGCCTTCACAACAACTTATTTACTTAAGCTACCTCACCATCGAAAAGCTGTTCCCAAAAGAAAAGGTCATAGGAAGGTGGAATTAGGTATTTTGACTTCCATTTAGGTATTTTGCTTTCAATTTAGACATGTTTCTTCTTTTTGAACCTTGATTGTTGTTTGAAAAAGATCTGTTGATTCTTTTCGTAATTCTTATTGTCATGCATCTTGAATCAAAATACCTTTATTTGCAGGTCCTTTGAACTTTTGGAGCGATTTCGGATGCATGACTTTTCTGAAGGATCCTTGCAACCTTTTGAGTGTGCACAGACCTAGCCAGCTTTTTAGCTCTTAACAAAGTATGCAGGTAGCTAGCCACTCTTTTACTGTAGACATCTTTTTCTCTCAAGTATATTTACCTCTTGATATTTGGCGAAATTACACTTAACATTTACTGAAAAAGACTGTTGCATGGTATTTTACCGACACAACCAGTTGGTCTATTTAAGGGTATTGGAAACCATATATTGGGTTTTCTCATTTAATTTCATTTGGCAACTGAAGTTTTGACCTGGATACTACTTTCTTGAGTATTTAATGGTTTTTACTCACCTGCAAATGCGATTAGAATGTCACTAGTTGAGGCACAAGATTTATTGAAATGGAAATGGATATCTCATCAAGGTACTGAACTTTTGCATAATACATGTGAGCCATTTCCGGATTTCTCCTTTCTATTGCAGTTCTTGGCTATTACTGAAGTTAGTTAGTACTTGAATTTAGTTTTGCCTTTGTACTACTAGTAACTAATACGCTATGCTGAGTGAATCTGTTGAAAATTCAAAAAGTGAGAAAATGTCTTAAAAAGACTGAATTGATGAATTATATGGATTACATCAATCATCAATTTTTTATCTTTTGTCACTTTTGGTTTTTTTCATGCAGAGAAGAGGAGTAGATTGAGCTTTTGGGGGATTTATCATAAACAAAGTTTACAACAAGGTTGAATAAAATAGTACAAGGAGCCTCCATCGATTAATTGTAAGCCAGCTCTCAATCAGTTTAAATAATGTTAGATGTTCTTTTTTTCTTTTCTAGCATATATTCCCCTCCATTTTGTCTTATCCCGAAGAACAAAACATTGGAGTTGTATGTAGAATCGTAGATTGTTGGAGATGGTGATGTAAATAGTGATCGAATGAGGATGGTTTGTGTCAGCCATATTGTTGTAAATGTTGGTTCAGTCCGGAAAGGATCTCTTCTTTACTGAATTATGATGATAGATATTCATTCAGTCACCATGACTTTTTCAACCAAAGAGAATCAATTTGTTGGAAATGATCAAACAGTGGAAGAGGTGGGGTATCCCTTCATATGTAAATATATGTATGGTCACACTTTCTTGAATTCGGGATGGTCGTGTCACCATATTCAATGGACAAGGTTGCTTGTGTTGTGTTAATCGTATAATTTAAAGAGAGAAAAAATATATATATATTTATATATACTTTGCAGGACAGCCATCTTTATTGGAAATTGGTTATAAAGAAAATTTTATTGGCGGAGCGGAGTTACAGATGGTGGGCTTCTTACTTTATAACCATAAAAGAAGAAATGTTTGTCAAAATCAACAGGGTTGTCTTGTTTGTTCTTTTATATATTATTAAAGTTTTCTGGTTGTACTGCTACGAAAATAAGAAAACCCTTTTGAAATATGCATATGCATGTATGACCTTTTTAACCATGTCAAAGGAGTCTTTGTGAGACATCATTAATCGAATTGAATGTATACAACAATCTTAAAACGAAAACGAAGGTAGCTTTCCCGAAATTTCTTGCATGATCCAAGGTTTAGTTTTGGGAATGGGTTAATATATATATAGGGAGAAGGGATGATAAATTACGGGCTTTCCCAGCAATTGATTAATGGTTAAAAATACTACTGGAACGATTTTGCCAAAAGAAATGGATTTGGCCATATCATAAAGCTTTTGTTAACATAAAAATCTGAGCTATGTACGAACCACATGCAAACTGCTACTTGGCATTTAATAAATACAATCTTATAAACAAAAAAAATAAGATTATATGAAGTTAACAGATTACATTGCCCTTTAAACTGTTGAATGCTTGCCTTGATGGCACATTTGATGGTAATTAATCAAAGCTGTCATCACATGTCCATTTGATTTCTTTTATACATAGAAAAAAAAAAGAAATTGCAAAAAGGACATGTCTTTAACTAATTCGATTCCCAAATCAAATTAGCTGTATCCATCCATATATCCCATTTATTGTTTACTACCCCCCTATTGATTCTTTGCCTAAAAACCACAAATCCCGACCCTTTCTTTCCTTTCCCTTAATAATGAATTAGGTTTTTCATTTCATTTCTCTGTGATTCTTTTCTTCATGTGGCAGAGAATTTACTCTCACACTAAAATTTTTTCTCTAAAGTTGGCAACCTTGTGGAATCTACAACATATATATGTTGGCCCATATTTTATGTATTCATTTCGTTAACGGAACTCCTATATCTTTCATATGTTGACTATGACGTTTGTTGGCACTAATTTTTTCCAAAGGACTGGATAGACAAGAAAGTTGCTATCATACATCTAAGACCCAATCTTCAAACCTCAATCACGCATTCTTTTTGGGGTATTGCCTTTTCTGAAAATTTTGCTAACTAATTATTTAACGCGCACTCTTTTTATCAAATTAAATTATGAATCATTATATTTGCCATAAAATACTATTGTATTATTCATACTAATTATTTTGCACCTTTTAACAAAAATCCTTAATAATTAAATTACTTTTGGCACACGCGACGTTCATTTTGCAAATAAAACACCCTTCCATACATGGTGCGTGTGGGTGGTCGTCTGTTTTACTCCTTATAAATATCATGCTATGATCTCCGTGTCTCATATGAATCTCAAATGAAGCAGAAGAAAAAAATGACAGCAAACAAGGAAGAGAATGTACCAATAATATCACACCAATCAAGGCCAAGCCAGTGTTGTTGCATGTGTGGAGATTCTGGTCTCACTCATGAGCTTTTTCAATGCACAGTTTGCCATTTCAGATCTCAGCACAGGTCATTTTATATCCCTCCACAACCATCCTTATTATATTTATTTTTCTGGGATTTTGCTTTCATCGAATACCCCTTCCGCGGGGGGATTATGAAAAATAATATCATCATATATGGTTTCTGGGTTTGTTTGTTTTGGCAGATACTGTAGCAATCTGTATCCAAAAGCCGACTCTTATGAAGTTTGTAATTGGTGTTTGAATCAAAAGGCGGATTCCAAGTCTCAGAATTCTTCTAATTCATCCCCGTCGTGTAAAGACAACAGCGAAGACGACGGAAAGAACCAGAAAAAGGGTGATCAAAGCCATGGGAATCACAACAACCCAAAGCTGCAATTCACGAAGAAATACTCCACCGGACAACCGAAATCGCCGGAGAAACGGCCGCCTTCGACGGCGCGGAAGAGGATCATAAGCAACGCCCGTTTAGAGGAGCAGTTTAGGACGACGATGACGAAGTCAGAAGAGATATCCAAAGGTGGGCACATTACTAGGCATGTTTTTAGAAACAAGGTACGGAGATATAAACTTTTGGATGAGGTTTCAAGTTAAACACACACATTTATACATACAATTTCTTGTCTGAAAATGAAACTACAAGAGACTGTTTTATGGTTTGGTTTTTCTTTCATTTTCCCTTGTTCCAAACAGATAAAAAAACAGTGTAATTTGGGAGAAAGTATAATTGGAATGATGGAAAAAGAATCATGGATATATTACCATCTGGTACATGGTTTAACACCGTCGGATGTCATGTCATTTTTCAAGTTACATGTATATATATTAATGTATGTGTGTGTATGTATGTATGATAGAAAAGTGGGAAAGGGAACTCATCAAATTTATAGTTGACTTGGGTAAATGCATTTGCCTAAGTCCTTCAATCGTATATATAAAATTAATTAAGGTCAAATTCTACTATTAGTCCCTATACTATGTATTATTTACGGATTTATTCTTTATGCTTTAATTTGATATTTTTAGTTCTCACTAAATAGTTGCCATTGAACTCATTATGTTAAATCCTCTTATTTTCATAATCTTATACAACAAACATATTATCATATTTATAATGCCATGTCAATTTACTATTTTTACACAATACCCATTAAAAAAATTCACTTCATTTTAATTAAGAGATTCAACCGCTACCATTTAAGTTAGGACTAAATTTTTAAAATTTCAAAATATATAGTAAAATTAATAAAGACTAAATCCACAACTTAACAAGGTAGTGGTACAAGACTAATGGCAGAACTAAAATTTTAAAATTAAAAAATATAGAAACTAAATTTGTTATTTAATAGGGATTTAAAAGTAGACTTTGACCTAAAATTAATTAAAAGTTGAAGGAATAAGTGTATTAGTTGACGCCATTTCTTTCTCTTTTTTTGTTTCTCTTTGAGTGATATGATGTGTTTTTCCTATTTAGGAAAATAGTGAAATTCTATGTTAAAAGCGTGTAGAATGGGTTGTTGATTTTGTTGCTTCTAAATCCCGTTGTGGCCACCACGTATTATCATCTTCTTATATTAATAATTTATTTGCCTCTCTAATTTTATCAAAAATTATTTTAATCTCTTTTTTCTTTCTCCTTTTTAGTCTTTAAATATAGGTTATTTATCAAATCACTCCAAAACCGATAAAAAAGTTTGTTTGTTTATAAAAAATATTTTAAAAATTAAAATTTATTAAAATTATCAAAAAAAAGTATTTAAAATAACTTTTATTTTTAAAAAATTAATTAATTACTAATGTGGCATATATGTAACTGCAAAACATTTTCATCCAGTTTGTGGTGATTTATCAAAGAGTTAAAAGAGATGAAAAATTAAATGAAGAGTTAAAATATTTTTTTTATGAAATTGAAGGATCAGAAAAATTATTATACCTGATATATTATTTCGAGTTCATGTTGTGTAATATTTAATTCTCAAACACTGAAGAATATAAATAAAATTTAAACCAAAACAAAAATCCAATGAAGTAATTAAGGGTAGCTTAGTTTTAATGCTAATAAATGTGTGATGTGTGCTGCTGAGATGCTTCGTGGTGACTAACGGTGAGTTGTTACAAATGATGAGTCCACCCTTTCACATTCCCGTACGCTTTGAATATTGTATCCATTCCCTATTTGGCACCCAATATATATTAAAATCTCTCAGTCTCGCACTTAATTCAACCATTTTTCCAATAAATTTATTAACTTCATGAAATCTCGTGGTTGACTTAAAATATTTTATTACTGTTTTTATACAATGTTTCTCTTTGATCGATTTTTATTTTCCGTAAAAAAAATCAGTACAAACGATTACATCAATCTATTAAATCTTATATCAAAGTTTGGTGTTCTTAAAACTGTTGTAACTTTGAATTACCAATTACAGCACACTTAGCCATATGATCTGCAACCTTATTATGTTCCATTGGAATGTGGTTCACTCTTACTTCCTACTTCCTATGCAAGAGCTTATGCAAAAGCCTTAACTCAACCAAGTTACCATTAGCACCACCACTTGATAATGGTAACTCTACCAACAAAGTACTATCACAGTCTACCTCAATCCTCTTAAACCTCTTTCTCCAAGTCTTTAGTGTTAATATTAACTTTATAATTTTTTTCTCTCCGCATAGATGTCACCATACATAATTATTATGCAATCAATTCATTGTTATGTTCAGAATTCATGCATATTTTAATTTACATTTTCATAAATTTATTTAAAATTTCGAGATTTAGTCTCAATACTTTTAAAAGTTAATATTTAATTCTTTCGATTTAAAAATTCTAGTTTTATTATTGGAGTTATTATTATTAATATCTTGCACCAAAATTTCTTATTCATATACATCTATGTAATCATACTAATTTTAAAAGTAAATCGTTATGAAATCAGTAAACAAATTTAAATATAAAATAGGCTATTAATATTTAAACTTGTAATGACACTAACATGATATAAATGCATAAAGTATCAACACATCAAATACAAAATGGTTATACTATACTCCTAGGATCCTTTAAGTGGATGAGGAAGATGATGGGCGACTACATATCTGCAATGTGAGTGAAGTTGGTGGGGGTGGGTTTATTTGGGTTAACCTCTTTGCATCGTTTGGTAAAGTTTCCATGGCTAGTATCTTACTACAATCATCAAATGAAAAAGTCACTGTTATTGTTAAATGTTGAAGGCAAGTAAGTAAAGCTTATGAGATGTGAAAATTGCAAAAGATACATATATGTAATGAAGGTTATAATGCAGATGGAAGTATGGTAGGGCAGGTCAATTGCATTTGTATATAGTTTTCTCGACGTCAAATGGGCCAATCTTATATCCCTATGTTTGTGAGCTCACCAAATCACTCCAATCAAAGTACCACTGAGTCAGCTGAAACGGTAAATCACTCCAATAAGACACTTTTTTCTTTTTTTTTCCAACAATTAATAGTTCATTTTCACCTAATTGTAGGCAAGGTTTCCAACGGCAGTTTAGAGGCATGTTTCACATAGTCCAAGCTTTTGGGTTTTAACGTTTAAGACATGATTTTTTTTAAAAAATTTTTGAGATGGCAAATGAGAAGAAAATGGCATCAATAATGCAAATTACGAAATTGTACGGCTAACCAATAACCAAAATGATTTATCTCCATCAAGCATTTAATTTTTTTTTTTCATTGGCTATGTCAGCCTATTCAAAGATTAAATTCCAAAGTGAGCCCACCCCCACCCCCACAAAAATGGCCATGGATACAAGTAAAACTGGCTTTAATTGCCTATTTGTACAGGGCTAATGTTTTAGTGGGGTGGCAAAAACAAAGAACCTATGAAATGGTCCATTTATTCCCAATTACAGTAAAATAGTACTGCCTTTTTCATTTTCTCCACACACACAACTTACAACTTGGTACTTCTTTTTTAATCAGTAATTCTTTATTATTGTCACAAATATAGGTCTTGAGAACCAACTGCTGAGTTAATCAATCTTCAATGGTCAAAACTATAAGTTCTACAATATGATTTAACATAGATATTCAACTTTAATGTGAAATGGTCAATTAATTGCATTATTAGTGAAAAATAATCAAAATTTGATTTGAAAAAAAAAAGCCTTAGAAAGCTAAGCTGTAGTTCTGTCTTGTCTTTTAATTGTGACATTTAATATGCTACTTGCCGGGTGTAATCTGGTACATATTTCTAATTTCCAAGCAGATAACATAGGTTGGGCCCTGGGCTATGTCCAAGAAAGCAGGGAATGGGATATTGAAAAATATAGTTAGCCAAGCCGATGGCCTACCCATGGTTTTTTCTTTTTAGTGGTTTGCTCATAGAGATTATTTTTAAGACTGCGTGTTGATACTTGGGAGATTTTTAAAATTTTAGTAGCATAGAATTCATTAATTTAAAATAGCAGAAAATTTAATTATATTTTTTGGGTAAATATTTTTTAAAAAATTCAACCTTGAAAATTGATAAAAACAATTATAAAGAGAAATAATGATATGTAAAATTCCATCTCTACCAAGGCTTTCAAAATTCAAAGAAAAATTACTTATGTAAAAATAATGGAGATTTTAAAATTTTGTAAAGAATTCTTTAAAAGAATTTAAATCATTTAATTTTTTTTTTCAAATTCCACCTAAAAAGATATTTTTAAAAAAAAAATTAATGATTTTATTTCATTTAATATATAGGTACCAACATAAAATAAAATAACTTAAGATTTAGACTATCATTCTGATTTAATTCAATTTTATGGCCAATTATTTACTTCTTTGGAGAGCACTTATGAGGGGATTAATCATTGCTACTAGTGATGGATACATTGGCTTCAACCAATTTATAAATCTACTGTATTATTTATTTTTTAATATCATTATACTTTTTTAACTCAAGAAATTTCAATAATTGTTTATCCAAACAACAAGATTATGTTAGTATTTTGAAATAATGAACATTTAAAATTTTTTATCCAAACCTCCTTGGATATCATTTAGAAATAATTGTTTTATAAAATCTTATATTATCATCTTTGGATTTCAAATATTCCCACGAGGCAATAGTGTTACGATTCCAAAATATATAAAGTAATTTTAACACCACATTTTTCCTTGGTAATCTTACATTCTAGTTGAAATCTTAAAGTCTGGACCACTTTTATTGTTTTAAAAAATTGTATACATTTTTAAATTGAATAAAATATAGCTAGAACCCGTGACATCCATTTTGAGGGTAATAAAATATCTTTTTAGAAAATCTATATTTTGAAAATATAAAATAATCAAGGGCAGTGTTAGAATGAAAATTTAAATTAATATGTGGTATCCCCAAAAATGATCTAATTTTGATTTAATCATTCAAAAATATATAACCTATTAAAATGATAAATTTACATTGAAAATATGTAATTTAAGTTAATTGTTGTCTTTAAAAAAAGTGAAAAGTTATAATTACTTACTAACTTAAATTGCAATGAATTGAACCAAATATGATAATATGTAAAGTAAGCTTACAACACTTACAGATATTTACAAAATAAATAATAATTATTTTTAAGAAGCATTTAAAATTCTAAACATTTTTAAAACTTCAATACTTTAAAATTCATCAGTTTAAAATACTAGAATTGTAATTACATTGTTTTGGTTGAAAAAGAAGAAGAAGAAGAAAAACTAATTGAAATTTGATAAAAATATTTATAAAGAGTGTTAGGCACAGTTACGTTGTGTAGATGGCAGATGCAACACTTGGTTGCAATTTATTTTACATTTGCCACATGCTGTAACTTGTCATATTTGGTGAGTAAACCTTTGACATTTTTATGCACATATTTCGAGGATTTTTAACCGTACTTTACTAAGTTAAGTGGTAAACAAAACCAAGTTTTATGAAGATTTTTAATTTGATTCAAGTTTCTTTATTTTCTTAATAAGATTATCTTTAGAAGATCTCTGCTATTTTTATTCCTTATTTAAGACTTTAACGATGTAAATTTGATGAGATAGAGATTCACGTTGATAGTAATTTCATACCCCAATATATATACGTCTATTTAAAAGATGACTTGTTATAGTTCTTATGTAGAGTTTGAGAGCACTTTTATCTTGTTTGTGCGGAGAGTTTAGTTTTAGTGTAAATTGTTACAAACAGTGTGTAACTAAACTTTTAAAAGAAAAGTCTTAGTAGGGAGAGTAATTTAATTTATGTATAGGAGTGAGATTGTAACTCAATGAATTATTTAAACTTAAATCATGTGTTGTATAAGTAAATTTATAGCGAATTACTTTTTGGATATTACCTCGCAAACATAGATAATTTTCAAACTGCGTAACTAAAGCTTGTATGAACATCTCATGTTTTTACTTTCTTATTCAGTAATAGGTGAGCTAAAAATTGTGCATATAAAAGACAAAATCAACCAACTTTCAAAGAGAAATAAAAAAAATGCAATATCAATGTTATTAGATTTGTACAAATGAAATAGATATCTAATATCATTAAAAACAAAATTTATATTTTAAAATGAATTTTGTAATTAAAATTGAAAAAGCATAATGATCACATAAAAAATGCTAATAGCCTACTAAAGATGGCTTAAAGTACAAATTTGTCATAAATTTTCATTGATATTTGTCATTATATTTTAAAAATATAAATAAAATTGTCATTCAACTCTTATGTAATTTAATTTGATTTTACTATTAACCTTGGACTTTTATTAAGTTTTGCAACCAATTTTGATTTTTTTTATTAAATTTTACCTCTATTTGAAAACATAATTTAATTAAAAAATCATTTCAAATATTTTATTTTAATAATTAACAATAGTTTAACTTATAAATATTAAAAACTAAACCAGAACTTCTATTTAATGAAATTAAAACTTGAAAAAATAAAAATACATATATCATAAAAGAAAAGAAAAATTTATTTTTTTATAAAATAACCATTTTTATTTACTTTTAATATTATATTAATTAACTTGTTATTGCTAAATATTAAATTAAAATACAAAAATATTTCTTATTAAATTTATCTTCAAATTATTTTAAATTAAAATTGAATAGCAAAATTCAATTAAAATTTTATTTTAGTTGCAAAACTCAATCAAATAAAAGTAAAACAACAATGTCACGCCCCAAAATATAAGGGGTTAATTGAAATAATTAACCAAGAAAATTACCTAGGCTTAATGGTTAAGGAGTGAATGGTTAAGTAGTTAGTGCACTCCTTAAACATCATAAATAATACCAATTCCGAGACCCGTTCGTCAAAGATTTCTATTATTAGTTTCACTTTTTCCATATTTTTCAGAATCTTTTATTTTTTATTTACTTATTCTATTATAAGTAATAAGGATAATATAATAAGTATAAAATAAGTCAAAATAAGTATAATATACTAAGCAATGGACAACCAAAAAAAAGAGAAGGAATCCTTACTATTTATCTTTATAAAATAGAATCAAGGCGATAAACTTATAAAATAATTTCAAACATTGATGAAATACTAAAATAAATTGAGTAAGGTTAGACTAATCTAGAAAAGGTTTGATTAATATCTGGTCGACAAAAAAAAGAAAGAAATATTAAATATATATTATATTGTCTCATCTAATTGAGTGATTCCTTTTTTTCTTCTAACATTACCGAAGAGTAAATGCTATGAATCAATTAATTGAAATTGAGTTCATTTTTTTTAATCATAAAAAAAAAGTGATCTATTTGTTGTCATTTATACGACCAGAATATTATGATCATGATCATTAAGAATTCAACAAGACCCTTCCTTTCGAATCATACAAAGAATGAGGGGATGGGCTCCGTTGAGTTCTTACACTTTCATGCCTATAACTTAGTTCGTCCCATTATCCATTATTCCATATTACAGGGACGAACCCAATCCAGAATATGAACCATAAAAGAAAATACCTATTAAACCGATCACAGGAATACCAATTACTATACCTATTAACAGAAGAGGAATCCTTCTAGTAGTATCTACCATTTATCCCGCTTTCCTCCTCATTTCATCAAGTGGTCATGCTAAAGACATAAATAGTCATAGATAATTATGAGAATTCCTACTATTATTTAGTATTCTACTACTCTTTTTTTTCTTAATTGAAAAAATAATTAGAAAATAAAACAACAATACAAAAATAAGCAATAACCCCTAGTAGAGAATGGTATGATTCCATTCAATATTTTGTTCATTCGGGTTTGATTGTGTCACAGCTCTATAATTAATTCGAATTAGGTTTATTGTTGGATGAATCGCATCTTTAACATTGACCCCAAAAAAGAAACGATAGGTACAGCTAGTCCATGAACATCCAACCATCACATTGTAAATATTGGATAGGTTCAATCTATGGTCATTGGGTCCTCCTAAAAAGATCTACTAAATTCATCGAGTTATTCCAAAGAATCAAAACGGCCAGTTTTTAAACCCACGATCAATGGGGAAGGTATAATAATACTATGACTGACCCAATGTTCAAGCCACTTCTCTCCTATTTCTTTTCCTTTTATTTTTAGCAAATTAGGATAAAAACCACATTAAAACAAATATTGTTGGGAGTTAAAACCTAACAAGAGATGGGTAGCAGCTTAATGGTAAAATATTTATTCTTCCCCCTAAGATGTAACACCTCTAATCCGTATCTGTCGTCGGATTAGGGTTACAAGGCATTACCGAACAAAACATAGTTCAGCACAGTCATTTATTAAAAATGCAAGCACAAAGTAATTTAATCTTCTTTACAAATTTTTTTCGAACTCACTTAATCACCAACCTCTTATTCCTACAAGTCAAATTTGTACATCAAACCATATCAACCCATAACACACGTCATATTATTTATTAGCATATAAGACAATAGCTAACATTACAACATGGCCAAATATACTTTTGATACTACTAATTTATGCGCAATTCTCCAGAATAACAATAGCTATTTCTAAGCTCAATTGTCGAACCAAACATACCAAATTCATATGCTAAGCATCACGCCAAAATTTCATAAACACAAACAATTCATTTCTCATTTATTCGGCTAGCAAATTAGCCTCAAAATTCATACCAATTCCACCATTCAATATTAAGCTAATTATACTATTTCATAACCTAATACAAACATTAATATGTCACTCTATAACTATATATATAACCAACGAAACATACCTAAAACATAATCATTATTTATCATTTAAAACCGTACCTAAATAACCAACCAATCAATCATAGAACATATTCATTCTTTGCCATCATAAACCACACCTAAATAACCAATACACAATCAATATATATATTCATTATATAGCCTATAGGAACATACACCATGAGTAAAAAAATACATCCATCATTTACCTCATTACTCAAGCCGAATTATATGACCATCCACACAAGATATACCATATAACATACTTCCAAAATAAGCTAATTACATGGTCGATTTATACATCATACTTAACATTACTTTCAAGCCATTTCGCATGGTCATATATATATACCATTCAAAACAAAGCATATCGAAAATAGCTTATACATCATTTACAAGTCAACTCACATGGCTAATTTCATATCTCAAAACATATCCTATTGACACTAGCCTATATGTCATATACCATATATACACAACTCAAAAGTACCAAGTAGATGGTTGGATAGTGTGAGGTAGTTTCCGACGATTCCCGAATTCGAGCTAGCCTTGAATTCACGATAAAACACAGGAAAAACAAACAAGGTAAGCTACAAGGCTTAGTAAGTTCGTACTAAATATACTCAACAATTCATAAAACACAAATCATCGATTTGAACAAATTAATGTATAATTCATGATAATATCAAACCTTCCATAAGCTTATTTATATACTTATATGCAAAGTTTTAACATTTTCTATTTGAACTTCATACTTACATGTACATACCTGTACGAATTCATAACGAATTCATACCTTCTCGTAACACTATCGAATACTCAATGTTTTGCACACTAAATGCCATCGCATAGCCGAAGCTATTATAATCCCACACACTAAGTGCCTTACATAGCCGAAGCTATCTCAGTCTCACACACTAAGTGCCATATATAGATGAAGCTATCTCCAATCGCGCACTAAGTGCCATAAATAGCCGAAGCTATCTCGAATCACACACTAAGTGCTAAACATAGTCGATTAATCGTCAAACATGACCGTATTATCGTGTATACAATTTATGAAATATCAATGCATTAAAAGCATAATTGTAACAATGTTATTCACATACGAACTTACCTGGGATGCTAAAAAGACGAATCGAGTCGTTTAGTCGATAACTTTAGTTTTCCCCCGATCTAGGTCCAAATTTCACTTTTCTTGATCTATATAACATCAAATTCAGCTTATTCAATCACTACTGTATTTAATTTAATCCAAAAACACACATTTGGGCATGTTTACACTTTTACCCCCAAACTTTCACATGTTTACAATTTAGTCCCTATTTCACAAATACACAAAATTCATGCAATTTAATACATTCCTAAGATAGCCAAATTTTCCTAGTGCACATATCAACCCAAATTTATCATTTATTCACACATTTAACCACACATTTTCATATTTTCACAAATAAATCCCTATTTGACATTTTTATCAAAAATCACTTGACAAAATATGATAATCTATCAACAAATATCCATTTTTCATCATCAAACATTTAAAAGCTTAAAAATTCATCAATGGCACTTCACAAAAACATTGACAACTTCTAAAATTAAGGCATGGGCTAGCTAGAATACAAAGCAACAATCTCAAAAACGTAAAAATAATAAAAAAAATCGAGCTCAAAACACTTACCAATTAAGCTCCCAATTGACCAAACCCTAAAATGAACTAAATGTTCTCTTCTTCCACCATATTCGGCCAAAGAAAGATGAAATGAAGCTTAGTTTTGGTTTTGTTTTAATTTAATTAAATTTAAATCACAAATTACTTAATTAACCTTAATGAAATAACATTAAATATATATAATGGTTGTCCATAAATGTCCACTTACACAATCAATAGTCTAATATCATCATAAGGACGTTTAGTTTAATAAATCATAGCAATTAATCACATTTGACATATAGAATGTGACTTTTGCATTTTACGCGATTAAGTCCTTTTTCTCAAATTGAGCTATTGAACGATAAAATTAAATCACGAAAATTTCACACATATATAATCACAAGCTGTAAACACCAAAAATAATATTAAAATAATTTTCCAACCTCAGATTTGTGGTTCCAAAACCACTATTCTGATTTAGCTAAAACCGGGCTGTTCCATAAGAAAACCAAGTTTGAGCCACCCCACTCTTAAGTCCCTTTTATTTTTTCGGTAGACTATGGGAAATTACCAAATATCCCCTTAGAGTTTGACAACCTTAGGTATTTAATCATTCTTTTCCTAATCACCATAGGACTTTGTTTTCTTTTCTAGTTCAATTAGAATTTTCCCTCATCTCTCTTTATCTTCTTATTTTTGCTTTCTCCCTTTTTTTCATCAAGTTTTCAATCCATTGCTGAGAATTATCTTTGTTTCCACGAATTAAATCAGTATTGTTTAATTACTCTTCCATCAATTCTGATAATTGGCAGCAATCACATTCTGATCATTGCCAATAAACGATAAGTACATCTCGTTTTAGAGTTTAAATTCTGAGCTTCTGTAATTTTTCTATCCAGCACTAACTCTACATTCGATTAATCAACCTTTATCAGTTCTTGTCACATCACTCGAAAATCATGATTAATCTTGTAACCAACCATTAATTCATGTGTAAATATCATTTGAATGACCTGTTTTAGGTGCATCGGATCACATTTGATCGTGAGGGACGTCGTTCGAGCTTTCGATGAAAGGTGTGTGTTCTTTTACAAGTGAATTGGGGCAAATCGTACTTAGGATTAGGACCACACACGTGGACAATGCGACCTCTCAGACGACCTGCCTGCCACGCAGTCGTGTCACTGTTGTAGGTTAAATATTGCAAATGCCACACGACTATAATTTGTTACATGGCCTGACCACACAACCGTGTAACCCTTCCACACGGCTTCAACCCTCACACACGGTCGTGTAACCCCTATTTTTCATATTTTATCGGTTTCCAATAATTTTATAATTTATTCAGTTTAGTCCTTAGTGTAACACCCCCTAACCCCAAACCGTCGTCGAAACAGGGTTACGAGGCATTACCGGACATATCAAACAATTTACAAATAATTCTTAAATAAATAACGAACATATATAAAAGAATCATAAATTTGTATAAATTTATGCTAATTGGCTTCTTTTTTATTTTTTTAAAAAAATTCGACAGTATTTTTGCTTATTTTTACTTAAAACCCCCTGCAAACTTAAAACCAAAAACAACCCAATACCAATAATTCAATCAATAATTTTATACTTTAAAACGCTATTAATCATACTTAATAAATTGATTCACTATTTTATTTATCATTCAAAAGATTATAACTATTTACTCACAACCAAGATCATTTAGTATATATATATTTATATGTATACAACTCGTGTTCAATCACCTAGTACATGCCACTTAAACAAAAGAAAGAAATACATCACCAAAATTTTCTTGATGGAGTCGGGATCTTTCTGGATGCTGAACTGGACCTTGAACCCTAATGACCTGCGCACAAAAACAACCGTACGCTGAGTATTTCATACTCAGTGGTATTACTATAATTTAAATTATTTAAGTAAAATAACAAATAAACATGTCAAATTATACAACAATTAATTCATAAATAAACTAATTTATTCTTAACTTTCATTTCTCAACAATAACAACTCAATTTGGCTATTTATCAATTTAATATCATATAACATTTCATTTGAACATAAATCTCTTCATGAATCTTTGATTCATTCTTTTCATTCTCATTTCTCAATTTCAATTCACTTTTCATTTCATGAATAAAGTCGATCATTTTCATTTGATTTTTGCTATTCCATTTATTTGTCCCTATTAACAAAACTTGGACTTTGGCGGATACACGGATCCAAACACACCAGAATGGCACCCAGTGCCTCATCGGATAGTTCGAAGCAAAGTTGACACCCAGTGTCTCATCGGCCAAGCCGAAGTAAGTTGGTACCCAGTACCTCATCGAATCTATCCGAAGAAATATAGTGACACCCAGTGTCTCATCGACTCGAGGTCGAAGTATCCCTGAACTCTTCCAATCCAATGGCATGCCAACTATATCCGACTCAGCCCGACTAGTTAATAGGGTATTCGAATAATTTTTCTATTTCAAATTCACTTTCGATTCAATCACAATTCAATTCAATTTCACTTTCCACTTTTTAATCAATACACAGTTCAGATAATTTCACTTCCATTCAATTCATTTCATTCACTTTTATTCAATGCAATATTTTAATACTCACCTCAATTTCACTTACCAAGTACTTTAATTGAAATTTAACAATTGAAAATAAATAAATTCAAATTATAGTAATACAAACTGTAAATCTCTCGTTTTAGTCCTCGATAGCTTTCTCCTTTCCTTTTGATGCCGATGCCTCGGGTTCTTTGTTAGCTACGAAAATAATAATAATTTACACTATTAATTACAGCACTAATTATGATAAATAATTGAATTTCTATTCAATTTCTTCTTTATTCTCAATTTGATCCTAATTAAGTTCACTTACATTCCTAATTCAATTCACATTCTATTTCTATTCAAATTTCATCCAAACTCAAATTTAACTATTAAAATTTCAGCATATTTTCCAAATTTTGAATTTCTCTCAATTTAGTCCCTAAAACATAAAACTTATAGTTTCTTTTACAATTTAATCATTTTATCAATTCTAACTTGAAATTTATTCAATTAAATCCCTAATTCAACAATTTATTCAACATGAGCCATGCTTAAAAACCTATAAACTTCCAAAACCTCAACTTATTTTCAACAAAACTTTGTTTTAAAACTTCTAAAACATCAAAATTAAATAAAAAGGACTTAATTGACTTACCAATCAAAGCTTTAATCCTTAAACCTTTAGTTTTTCCTTTTTCTTTTCTTTCTTTCTTTTTCCTACCCCTGTTTCGAATGGTCTCTGTTTCTTCTTACTATCTTTTGTTCTTTATTTCTTTTATAATTCATTTACTTTATTTTATTTGTTAGCTTATTTTATTATTTTTTTATTCTAAATATCTATTAAATATTTAATCATATATTCACATTTGTACACCATCATTACCATACAATTGTCAGTACTTAATTTGTCTATCAAATAAAAATCTCATAATATAATTATTTAATTAATAATTACCTTTTACTAAATTTTCAAGTAAATAAATAAATATAATACACTTGTATATTATTATTATTATTATTATTATTATTATTATTATTTACCATACACTTGGCAAAATCATAATTTGTTATTGATCAAAAATCTTATACTAATTATTTAATTATTAAATATATTTTAATTTAATAATAAATATCTTATGCTTAATTAATAAGCAATTTAAATCTATAAACTACAATTGTATGCATATTTTAATTACACATGTATTATTTTATCACCATACAATTGTCTTTTTTTTTTCTTTTCTCATTTATTTCTTAATATAATATTTATAATATAATTAATTTAATAATATACTTTATAATTAATTTATAATTAATTTATATATATATTTAAATTAAATCATTATAAAAATCTAAGACGCCTCAATTAGGACAAATGGCATAATTGCTATTTTGGTCCTTTATTTTTTCTTTTAATCTATAATTTAACTTTTACCCCTTATTCAATTTAGTCCTTTCTACTAACTACTCTTAATTTAGCTAAATCCACCTATCTAAAACCTAATTAAACACACAACTAGTCTCGTAAATATTTCTAGTAATTATTTTCGATCTCAATTTACTAAGACGGAGGCCCGATATTATACTTTTCCAATGCCCGTGAATTTTGGGTCATTACACCTAGATAGTCCTTGAACTATTTTTAGAGCTTTATTTCTTTCAATTGAATCTATGGGAATATGAATATTGGAATGCTTTTTTTTGACCGAATTATTATTGTATATGCATGTTATGTGTATAATATGTGCCTATTATATTTGTACTACTGAATGTATGTGCTGCATGTCACATGATACTGTTAATCCAAACACATGACAAGCATGTCTTTTGCTAGTGTATTGATTTGTTATCAGCATATTAAATGTCACTGTATTGATCCATTATAAGCATATTATTTGCTACCGTATTGAACTGTTATGAGCATATAAATTTCTATCATATTGATCTGTAATAAGCATGCCATATTACATTGTATCGGGGGGCGATTTGTACGGAGTATGACCAACAGTTTATCTACAAATTTGCAGTGCAAACCAAAACCATTGACAGTCTATCTGCAAACTTGCTGTGCACCCATAGTTATTAATAGTGTTTATCCTATTAAATGGAAATATGTTGTGCATCCACAACCCATTGGTTGCTATTACCTATAAGCATGTTGTGCATCCGTAGCAAGTGGCAGATTTTATCTGCATTGTTTTGTTGTGTACCCACAGCCCAATGGTAGCTTTCATCTACAAACCATTGGTGGTTAAACCACAACCTGATGTATAAGGTTGTTGGAGTTCAGGGGGGGACTCCCATTGTGGTGGTAGTGGAGTTGGGTAGGACCTTTATTTTGATACATTGAAATTGCATTGCCATTCGCACATGCATACATAGATTGTAAACTCTGCATTGATAATTGACGGTGCTCTTTCTATGCTATGATATTTAGTATGTTTATTGACTGTTTGCACTGAGTTTCTTATGATGGAACTCACAATGAGCTTCATAACTCACTCCCCCTTTATTTTCATCTCTATAGACAACCCACCAAGTTAGGACGCAGACATGACATACAAAAGGCTCAGAAACATTTTATTTATATGAAAGTATTATTAGGCTTATTTTTATAATTCTTGATATTTCAGAACTGAACTATTTTATGTGGCATGAAACTCATGTTTAGGGTTTATTTAGCATGCATGATTTTTAATTTGAATTTAGGATAAGGAACATGGAATTAGATTTGGTTATACATTAAATAACTTTGTTTTAATTTAATTAAAACAGAAATGAATATTACTTTTCTGCTGCTAGGTTATAAATAAATTTCGAGTAATAAATAAATTAGGAATTAGCTAAGTTTCCAAAAGAAATCACCATTACAAGAAAAAATGTTAAACTTAATTCGTTTTTGATAATTCGCGATCTTTTTTGAAAATAGACCAAGTTTTATTCTAAAATAATCAAATGTTTTAATATGACTATTTTAAAAACTCCGATAGCTTATTGGCCATTTCGATAGTCATTGTAATCTTCCGAATTCGGACATAATGTCTAGGCCAAATTGGGGAGGTTGCAAACAAAATTAAAAATAGAGTTGGAATATATTGATAAATTTATATTTAGTTCATAAAGACAATAATAAATATGAACCAAAATTCAATTTGGTTTGAAAAGAGAGTTTGAATGGAGTAAAATGTATCCATCAAGTTCTAAGAAATTTAAAAAATCTCCATTGCAAATGATTTTACAATTTAGAAACTTTTATTTAAACACACTCCAAGATGTTTGAATTTAAAAGAAAAAAAGAAAGGCTGCCAAAAAAAGCATGGAAATGGAAACCCCTCTCTCACACCCTCCCCTTTTCTCGTCTTGTCGCAATCTCTGTTTCTTTTATTTACATCCTCTACAACGGAACGGATATTACCACCAAACAAAACCCTACCTGCCGAGCTAATTAAGTTTTAAACATTGGTGATTAAAACAAAGGCAAGTGATAGAGTGGTTTCCCCTCAGCTGACTTTTGTAGGGTGAGAGAGAGTGACGTCCATCCCATTTTCATTTTAGTACAAACCTCGAGAATTTAATGTCTACAGTCTAAGCTTATTTTTATTATTTATCTAGTTTTTACTTCAAAATTTAAATCAAATCTCATTTTTAATTACTTCATTTTAACTTACTCAGTCAAAATATATTTTGCTTAATGCTCGGTTTTTCATTGCTTTCAAAAAGTCTGATTTAGTATTTAATGTTACCACAAAGAGATGCTTTTCAGAAATAATACTTTTATCTTAGACATAAATATTGTATGGTAAAAAAAATGTGTTTAAAAATTCGGTTAAATTTCATTAATATTATGATATTTTAATAAAAATATAAAAAATAATATTATTAATATTTTATATATAAAATATAAATTTTAAATATTTTTAAGCATTTAATATCAACTGTTTGTAAAATATAGTTTTTTAAAAACATTAGAAAATAAGTATTACAAATTCATATACATTATGTTATGCATTTGAAATAAATTTCAATAGAAAAATAATTGTTCACCCAATATAAACATTATATAAGATACTCTGAATTATAAAAGAGTATCATCTGTATTTGAATTCAAAAGTACTTTTTACAAATGCAAAAGCTAGAATTGATTTTAAGAACACCTTAACTTTTATTGCTTTTGGTGTCAAAAGTGTTTTTTGCTACAAAAACACTTTTATAACGCAATGAAAAAGGCATACTAAGACATTAGCCACTAGCTCACAACCACGACCCGAATTATGGATAGTTTTGTTGGCATTCACTTGAAGATATTTTAAATCTAATAATTTCAAAAACAACACAAAATAATTATGCTCTAAATTTTATTAAATAAAAATACAAAAATAAACTCTGCACAATAATACCATCAATCGTCAACATCTACAATCTATCTATAATATGTATAAGCACAAGTTTGGAAAAAATTTTGAACTGATAAAAATATCTTTATTTTTCATCATATTAATAAATTCACATTTTAAAATAATTATCATATCTAATTTAGAATTATTAATTAAAAAAATTAAAATAAAATAAAAGTTGTGATAATTAACCCAATTAAGTTATTACTTTAAATAATATTATTTTTCATTAACCGCCTAAAGTAAAACTATATTATATGTTGAATATGTTAAAAATGGTTTAATTATTATTAGAAAACTTTCTATTATAATATTTGAAATGAAAAGTTAATATATTTTTAAAATATTTAATTATTGCTATCTCTCAGTACCCTTAGCAAAGTCCCAAAAGAGTTCCAAATTGTGGGTTTTTTACAAAAATAACATAAAAATAAAAAAAAATTATTAAATATTATAACTTTTTTTATTTACCAAAATATATAAAAAATAAAAAAAAACAGAAAAAAAAACCTGAACTGATTTGACAACTCCCTGGGTGGAGGGAAGCAGGTTGGCGGCACCAGTCCTGCCAACCAGATTGGCGGCACTACTCGTGTTATAAACATGAACCCTGTCCAGCTGAAACAAGAAAAATCAGAAGAAAAAGAAAAGAAAGAAGAGGTGTTGCGGAAAAAGGGAGAAAAAGAGAGAAAGAAGAGAAAAATAAGGTATTTTTTTAAAAATAATTGATTATGTTATTGTCATTGTTTTGTATAATTTGTATTTTTTTTGTTTTAGTTTAGTTATTAAGATTAAAATCAATAAAACTCAAATTGATAGTTTTAGTTAGGGTTTTATTATCAAAATATTACAAAAAATAAAAATTTTATAGTATTATTATTATTATTATTATTAAGATGTTACTTAGTATTATTGTTAGTAAAAAACTAGTATTATTTTTATAGTTAGTTATTAATAATTTTAGTTAGTATTATTTTGTATATAAAATTATTAATATTATTATTGTGTTGGTTATTAGGATTAGTGGTTAAATGGCTTTCATGTACAAAATTGAATATTGAAACATTAATTTTTTTATTTAAGTTATTTATTATCCGTGCGAGATGTTTTACGAGATTTTGTTTATTTTTTGACAGATTAAATATTGAAGATGGATGCTAAGTTTTTTGTATGCGTTTATTTCGACGGAGTCATCTTGACAACAAGTATTGGATGTGTATTTGAATGTCAGCAACAAATAGCAATGAGATTTAATAGAAATGTCTCGTTTGATGAAATGAAGGCAAGGATTAATGCAAAAATTTTAAGACGTTGTGGGAGAAAGATAGTAAAAATTTTCTACGAGTTTCCAGTTTCGACAAATCCAGTCAAATTCGTCGAAATGGAACTTGCAGACGACGAAGACGTTGAGACAATGGTCGACCTCTACTGTGGGAATGAGAGTGACAAGAATGCACCGATTCACTTATTTGCTGAGTTAGTCGGTATAGAGCAAAATGCATTTGATGAAGAAGACGGGGCTGAAGAACCGCGGATGGTGGCTCCAATATCATACGTTGATAGTGAATCAACTATGGGTGGGATCGGTATCGACCTGAATATTACACCCGATGTTGATATGGTTGGTGGTGAAGAAGAATGTGGTTGTGAAGAAGAAGGTGGTGGCGATCATTGGGATGAAGAGGTCGATAGTGACGGTGATCCCGATGTGGACGATGTACCTGATGATATCGACGATGAAGACATTAACGCTTCTTCGATCGGGGAGCAGATGTGGCATATTTTGATACACAATAATCCTGGGCCACACATGTCGCTCATAGACCCCGACGCAGCGTATGTAGCTGAGTTCCCAGAGTACCCTGAAATAGTTCATCGTCACGGGCCGGCCGTAACATCTGATGATGAGGAGTTATTCATAGGCCAGAGATTCAGCTGTAAAGAAGAGTGCGTATATGCCATCAAACGGTACAGTATGAATATATCAGTTGATTACAAAGACGCAGTGTCTACTCCGACAATATATGTTGGGGAGTGTTGGAAGGCAGCGGAAGGCTGCAATTGGCGGGTGCGAGCTGCATTCATTAAAAGTTCTCAGACGAGCATGAATATTAGAATAGCATCTTACCCCATCCCGGGCATACTGTTCAATCATGAGGCGGTATAGCGGGACATTGTACGACTTCCCGATACCCGGACGAGCACTCCACCTACAAAAAACAAATATAGCGTTTAGAGTTGGTAACATTAGTCAATATATTATGACTACAAATAATGAGAAGTTATATTTTATCACCTGTTCAGCAGTGGATAAACATACGGTTGGTGTCTGACCGATGCCAAAAATGGCATCTGATACAGTGCCCAGGACTGCAGCAGTGAGAGGCATCTGCCAATGTCGCGAACTTTCGGATCTGTCGCCCGACAAAGCTCTCGATACAAGACTGCTAGCACGGCTGAGCCCAAGCTATAGGAGCTAACACTGGACAAGTCAGCTAACAGGGGCAAGTACATCAAATGCACCTTGTCGTTACTTGCATCAGGCATGATTTCTCCCCCTATGATATGCATGATGTACGCTCGAGCAACGCACATCAACTCGCCTTCAGTGGCTGTCGCTGATAATTGTCCATACTTGGCTTTCAGCCATGTAAATTGTAAGCCCGAAAAATATGACTCACTGTCCCTTGGTGAGTCTCCCAGAAGCTGATAGCAAAGTGCATCCGGATTGGTAAATGCAGATAATCCCGTTACGGGACTCCCGTCAATTGGGAGCCCAAGCTGCAACGCTACATCCTCCAAGGTCACCGTGCACTCCCCGCACGAAAAATGAAAAGTGTGGGTCTCCGGGCGCCACCGCTCCACTAGCGCAAATAATAAATCAAAGCGCAAGACGGTGTACCGGATCTGTGCTACGGACCCAAATCCGGCTAGCTCTAAGTATGGCATCAGCCGTGCATCCGGAGTATTCTTCAAAACACTCACACGGCCCCTTAAAACTCGGTACGAGTCCTGGTAGTGTTAAATTACAGAAAAAATTTTACGATAACATTATTTATTTGTACGTCTATCCTTTTTAAATAAATAGAACCCGTGATTAATAAATAATATATCATACCGCGTTATTAACCGGATCAGATATATGGCTTTTGGTGCTAATCAATGAAGCCATTGCGATGCCTGCAAGTTGAAAAAAAAGTTAGTAAAAAACTCTTACTTCGGCCATTTGTTCGTATTTTTTTCTCTGCATTTTATTACTTTAAAAAATATCTTCATTTCTAATTTTATAATTTTACATAATGTTTTAAATTTATTAATTTAGTGTGTTTTTAAAATTAATTAGTGTAAAAAAACCATTATCCCTGCCATTTACTCGTATTATTTAGTGTATTTAGTGTAAAATTAATTTATTAATTTAGTGTGTTTTTTTGTTTTTTTTTTATTATTTTTGTTGTTTTTTTACTTTTTTTGATATATTTTGGTAAATAAAAAATTTATATATTTTTTGGTAAATAAAAAAATTATAATATTTTGGTAATTTTTTATTTTTATATTATTTTTTTAAAACCCATAATAAAACGTTACAAAAATAATAAAATATTAAAAAAATACCAAAATATTATATATTCTTTTATTTACCAAAATAAAAAATACTAAAAACGAGTTTTTTATTTGGTGTAAGAAAAAAATCATTATCCCTGCCATTTGCTCGTATTTTTTTCCCGATTTTTATTACTTTCAATAAAAATATTTTTATTTTTTTATTTTATTACTTTATATTATTTCATTACATTTTTTAAAATATTTGTATTAACTATTTCTCAATTTTTTAAAAAGTTAGTAATACACTATTATTTTGGCCATTTGTTCGTATTTTTCTCTCCGCATTTTATTATTTTAAAAATATCGTCATTTTAAATTTTATAATTTTATACTTTTTCAGTGCATTATGTTTAAAATTTATTAAAGATATATTTTTTTTTGCATTTTCTTACTTTCGGTGAATATATAATTTTCATTTTTTCTTTTCGTATTTTATGTTTTCTTAAATATATTTCTTTATCATTTTACTTTTAATGTTATTTTCCTAACAAAACTAATTTCAACATCCTAAGTCAATTTCATAAAAAAATTCCTAATCAACATATAATGTACATACCATGAATTTTTTCATGCTAAATATATCTCAAAAATTATATATCCTAAATAAATTAATAAAATACGTAAAATGTACTTAACATTATTTTTTAACACACAAATATTACAAAAATCTTAAATTAATAATAAAAATTACCTTATTTTCTTTTTTTTTCCTTCCTTCCCTCTTCTTCTTCTTTCTTTTTTTTTCTCTTCTCCTTTCCTTTTCTTTCCTTATTTTTCTTTCTTTCCTCCCCTTTCCTTTTCTTTCCTTCTTTTTCTTTCTTTCCTCTCCTTTCCTTTTCCTTCTTTTTCTTGCTTCCTTTCTTTCTTCTTCTTCCCCTCTCCTTCTTCCCCCCACCAACCGACCACCCTTAAATTCAAGGGTGGTGCCGCCAACAGGGTTGCCTCAACTAGTGCCGCCAACCTGCTTCCTTCCACCCAGAGAGTTATCAAATCAGTTCAGGTTTTTTTTTTCTGTTTTTTATTTTTTTGTTGTTTTTTTATATATTTTGGTAAATAAAAAATTATATATATTTTGATAAATAAAAAAAAGTTATAACATTTTGGTAATTTTTTATTTTTATATTATTTTTGTAAAAAACCCTCCAAATTGTAGTTTGAAGGGCATTATGAAGCCACAATTGTTAATTTGTAAGGAAATGCGGTTGGAATCTGCATTTAATATTCCAATGGAAGATTATTGGGGGATATACAGTCATAGGCTTTGGGGGGCTAAGAAAGCAAGGTGGTGTCATGCATGAGGTGGCATAGATCGACCTCGATTGCGGTGATCCGGCACAGAGTAATATGTAACCCAATCCAAATCCTACCTTCAATTTCACTAACATAAATACTTGGAATCTCTCTCTCTCTCTATTATTAAATTAATTCATTTATTTAATGTATTACTAAAAACTAAAAAGAATCAAATAAGGTCGAATAATATTTTGTTGAGAATGAAATTTTTAAAACTTGTATTTTTTACAAAGAAAATAAATTTTTTTATCGAAAGATCAGAAACAAATGGGTCTGGATCTCTTGCTGGAATGATTTAGAAGATCCAAAATAAAAAAAATAGTGGTATTTGCTAGCAACAACATAATGGAGCCAGTTAATCAAGATAGATTGATCCGAAATCTGATTCAAATCCAATATAGCACTTATGGGTACATAAGAAATGTATTGAATCGATTCGATCGCAACTTCAAATATGAAATTCAAAGGGATCAAATAGGATTTAAAATTCTTATGGATTTATAAATGAAATGATTTTGTTAGAAATTAAACTACAATTGAAAAAAATAATTTCTAACATTTTTACACAACAAGTATTAACTCTGTTACAACTTAGACTTATTTAATCATTTTTAATAGTATAGAGACTAAATTGATTTAACTAAATTAATCAATTCCATATAATAGAGAGATCTCTCAAGTACATTTAACTAAATATAACCTTAGGTATTTGTATTTCTTGATTTTTTTTTTCTGAAAAAAGGTCACAAATAATTTAAAGAGTAATATATTTTGAATAGTTGAATATCTAAATTTTCTAAATTATTTTTTAAAACTAAAACATAAATTTCAACAACATTTAGATATGGAATTGGATACTACAAGTGAGTGAGTTGGAAAAATTATGCCATTTAAAAATTCTCTTTCAAATATGAAAAAATTAGAGGTGTTAATTTATTATTTAAATTGAATTATAAAAATATAGCTTCCATTTGAGTACCATATATAACCTTTGTCAAATTTTAAGATGTTAAATTCCATGATTAGATGGGTAGACTGATCATGTGTTGGAAAAGACTAAGACCGATCGAGCATATTAAACAAATCATAATTTTACCATATTTATTTTCTACAATTTTGGTTCAGCTTTTACATTTTCTATATATATGTTGCTATAATTTTTTTTTATTCGGCAAATCAAATGAAAAGTTTAAAATAATTTGTTTTCTACACAAGTACTTTCATTAATAATCAAAAGGTTTAAATATGTCACTAGTCCCAAACTATTTTAAAGCTTTAAATTTAGTCCCTCACCTTTTTTTATTTAAAAATCTTGGTCCATTTGTCTAATTTTGCAATTAAAGTTAACAGTGTCAATGGTAGAATAACTTTTTTATCCCTCAAAATTTACAATTTTTTTATTGATTTGGTCACTATACCCTTTAAAATTACATGATTTTTTTTTGAAAATTTATTATTTTTCATATTTTAAATAAAAAGTTTATAATTTTTCAAAAATAAAAAACTATAAAAAAATTTAAACTCTTTAAAATTTTAAAAATAAAAATAATTTTAAATAATATAATTTATTTTCCTAAAATTCATTGTTATCTGTATAGACACCAAAATAGAAATTAAGCAAGAAAATGTTATTCACGGTTGAAGGGTTGAAATCCAAAGGATTATCCTAATTCACCGTTCGTTTGTCAAACCATCTCATATTTACATTCCCAACATCCCTGTTGTGTTGTGATTCACAAGTTCCTGACATATCGACCAATAGTCAATCAACCCTCCCATGTATTTTGTCCATCGTTTATATGTTAAGTTAATGTTGATGAATCTACCTTTAGAACCTAATAAGAATATACAATTTTCAAAAATTGCGAAGATATTTATGAAGTTTAAGTTGGAGATAGAACCCTATGATGAATCTGAGTGCTGTGGGCAAGTCATGACATAAATCGACTCTACCCTCTCTCACCATCATACCCCAGCCAATCCTCGATCCAACCAATCCGATTTAGATAACAATAAATTTTAAATTTTTATATTATGAAAATCATTTTTATTTTTTTTGAATTTTAAAGAGTTGTTTTTCATATATTTTTTTATTTTTACTTGTTAATGTTTTTATTTAAAATATGGAAAAAATATTTATAAAAAAAATTCTAAAAGAAAAAAGAAAGTATATACTTTTAAAGGATAATGACCAAATTGACTAAAAAACCTGTAAATATTGAGGGTTAAAATTTTTTATTTTAGTTTATATCTAGGGTAACTATTGAAATGTCTTTTGAGGACCTATTTCAAAGAAAGCATAATAAACTTTATTAGTCACCTCTTTCAAAGAAAATAAAACAAACTCTATTTATAAACATGATTTTGCTCAATAAGACTACCGTAAAAGTGATTAAAAAACTAAGAAAAAGAGAACTACTAAAGTTAGAGGGGAAGTGGAGATCAAAATAAATCAATTAACTTCATCTAAATAAAGCAAAACTATAGAATTATTCACCTAAAAATTAGCGTGTTTTTGTTTTGGTTACTCAGCTATAAAAATTTTCAATTTAGTCACTAACGTTTTCAATCATTTTTATTTTGATCACTCATGTTTTAGATTATTTTTATTTTGGTCACTCATGTTTTACATCGTTTCTATTTTGGTCACTCTCCATTAAATGGTTAATGGAAGTGATAATATGTGTAAAGATCCGATTTTTAGTGGTGACGAAAAAAGCAGTTTTAGAATCCAATATTTGTAAACCGAACCCGTAAATATTTAATAAAAACAGTTATAGAGTTGTTATATAAATGAACTAGATTTTTGATAAGGAATTTAGCTAAATTAGTGCTTAATTACGGTTTAGGGACTAAATTGTAAAGTCTAATTATTATAGATTTTTAATTAGTAAATGGATTGAGGACTTAAATTATAATTAACCAAAGGTCTAAAATGACAATTAGACCATGTAAAATTTAGTGCTAGCGGACGATTGGATTAAAAATGCAATTGGTTTAATTAAATTAAGATTTAATTATTTAAACGTGTTTTATTAACTTAATTACATGTATATATAGTAAGTTAGTGGAAGAAAAAGATGATGAATCTTTTTCATCTCATCACCTAAAATAAATAAACAAAGAAAACCTAGGAAGAGCTTGGAAACTTCCGGCCTAATTGGTATGTTCAATTTAGTCTCTTTTCTTGTAATTTTTATGTTTTTGAAGTTATGGGAGCTTGATTTAGCTAGCCTATGTACCAATTTGTAAAACTATTAAAATTTTAGAAAGTTATCATTGATGATTTCTTGAATTTTTAGGTGTTAAATTGATAGATTTTAAGCTTAGATGTGTAAAAGGACTAAATTATAAAACTTAATTGATATTTTTGTACATTAGTGACTAAACTTAAAAAATGTAAAAATGATAGTAGGAATAAGAATTATGAGGTCCCTGATGAATAATAGTGAAATCAGATTTCAATTCGAAACTTTAAATTGAAAATTATGTTAGTTTTGATTTTAGGGACTAAATTAAATAAATTGTAACATGTGTGTTTATGTAATTGGTTGTGATTTGGACTGGAATTTAATATTATGTGAATTATAATTCATAGCTGAAGACGATGTGAAAATGGCGAGAGGGAAAGGAAAGACGAGATCTGACAACGATTAACCAAAGTGTTCGATTTGTATTTCTATAATTTGCGTCACTTCAATTGTTGCATATTTATTCTATTTTGTATGGTGAAACTATGAGGTGAGTTGGAATTGATTGATCAAATTGAATTGATATTATTTTTATTTGTTATTGAGATACAGAACCAAATTGAATAGAATTGAAAATATTGTAACTTGATGAATATATTAAATTGAATTTGAATTTGGTTGATTCATGTTATGATACACATGAATTGATGATTTGGTTGATGAATTGAAAATGATGAATTATGAAATTGAGCTAAATCTAGAATTGGATAATTGGTTACCTTACTAACTATTGAAGCAGAGTTCGATGATAGATTAAGTAAGGGTTACTTCAAATATGTGCCGATGAGTGTTGGGCGTAACTTTTACTTTGGTTATATCGATTAGCACTGGATGTAGTCTATTTACTTTGGATTGTCCGATGAGGAATTGGGTGCCAAATTGGTGTGTTGGTTGGATCAGTGTATTTGTTCGAGTTAGAGTCAGGTTAATAGGGAATTAAAATCCAAAGTTGATAATGGAATATAAATTGAATTACTATTTTGAAAGAGTGTGTGAACCGAATTTACAAGTTCAAAGAATTGATATGAAAAAACAAGACAAATTAATCAGTTCGATTCGAAAAAATGATATGTTAGCATGAGATGTCCTTATATTGATTACTTGAATATGAATTGAATGAATCATATGGTTTAAATGGTACTTATGTCATAACGTTTGGTATTTGGTTTGAATGGCATGTTGATTCAATGTTTTAATTGTCTTAACTTGCATTTTACTTATTGAATTATAGAAATACCATTGAGCTTTATCACTTAGAGTATGGTTTTATTTTCCATGCACAGGTTAGGTGCAAGTCGAGATCTCGATTATCCCAGACTTAACAATGTTGGTGAATCTCTTTTGTTTGTTATATGACATGTACCTAGGAGAGTCATTTTGCTATAGTTGGATGCTTATAAGCTTTGGAAGTTGGATTGGAATGGTGAAGATAGCGCATGCATAATATAAATGCAAATTGGAGTTGTTTTAATTATTGTTAAGGTATGAAGTGAGTAATGAAATTATGATTGAGAGGTAATGCATAAATATGTGTTAGTATTCTTCATGTTATGGAATTTATGCTTATTGATGATATTAGGCTGTTGTTTTAAGGAGAACGATGAAAAGAAGGGAATGTTTATATGTGTTTATCAACATCACAATTTACATATAAACATTCCTACATATAATTATGCTATTAGTCTGAGTTGTTGGGTTTATCAACATCAAGATTTAGTTATATGTGTTTAAATATAATTATATGTGTTTAAGGATCGAATTGAGAAAATATGTAAGTATTGAGGACTAAATGTGTTATTATGCCAATTAAAAAAAAGATCACATCATCACTTTCGTTAACCCATTTAATGGAGAGTGACCAAAATAGAAATGATGTAAAACGTTAGTGACTAAGTTAAAAATGTTGATAGTTTGATAACCAAAATAAAAAAAGAAAAACTTATAATCGGGTGACTAATTTTATAGTTTACCCATTAAACAATGTGCGTGGGCGGTGAAATTATAATTTAGGTGGTTCAAAAATGATAAACAATGTAAATTAATTTGTAGTTTCCCTAGTGAATATAAAATAGGTTTGAGTGTAAACCATGTTCCATGTTTCCAAACACCACATCTCACCTTTTTCACTTCTTGCATCAAATTGTTTTGAATGGCTATTTCAAGATGGTAGAGAATGAAAGTCAGATTGGACTAATTTGTAGAATAATCATTTCACGTTGAATGTACTAATAATGAAATGGCCATTCCTGGGAACCAAACACCCTATTAGGTTCTTCCACTTGCTAAGTTAAGCAATAATTCCCCATTTCTTTCTGTTTTAACTTTTTACCCCCCACACCTCTCTTAACAAGAAATAGAAAAGGGAAGGAGACAAGGGTCTCAGGCCATCACCAATAACTAAACATCAATCCAAAGAACAGAACAAAACAAAAGAAAAGAGATGAATTTTGAAAATTCACTGTCAATAAAACCTAATAATTAGAGTGTAAAGAAAAAGAGGAAATTTGTGTTTGTTCGCTTACTTTGCTTCAACAAAATGGAAAGCACATGAAAGGCTTTCGAGTAAGACACCCTTTTGCAGGTTAGTCTTAGCCCTGTGAGTGAATTCATGTCCACACTCTCTTCCCTTTTCTTATCTTCACTTCTCTGCTAAAACCAAACATTTTACTCTCTAACCCTCCCCCCTTCGCTTCCTTATTTATTTTAAACTTACTCCTTTTTTTTATTGTTTATGGTGGATCTGATGCTGAATTAGCCTCGCCTTTGTGGGTTTCCTTCTGCATCAACAAAAACAAGGCCAGGGGGGGAAAGGTAAAAAGAAAGTGGCCACTGGGCAGTGAAATATATATTTTTTTATAGAAGAAGAAATGGATTTTGAGGAACATGATGACCAAGACGAAGAAATGGGTATGGCTGTTCCAGCAGGATACGACTCACTCGGCAACTCGTCAGCTCCACGGTCTAAAATAGGACCCGCAGCAAGTGGCGGTGAAGGTGCGGCGGCTTCTGCACCACCGAGAAAAGTGGGGTCAGGTATAAGGTACCGCGAGTGTCAAAAAAACCATGCCGTGAGTATCGGAGGCCACGCGTTGGATGGCTGTGGGGAGTTCATGGCGGCAGGTGATGAAGGGACACTTGACGCCTTGAAATGCGCTGCTTGTAACTGCCACAGGAACTTTCACCGTAAAGAAACTGACGGTGAAGGTAGTAGTATCTACAACCCTCACCATCATCATCACCACTACCAGCAACACCCCCAATTCTCGCCCTACTATAGGGCGCCGCCACCGGCCGGGTACCTCCACCTGACTCCACAGCAGAGGCCTTTGGCCTTGCCAGCAGCGTCGGGAGGTGGTATTGCCGGCGGTTACAGCAGAGAAGACGAAGATGTTTCGAATCCTAGTAGCAGTGCCGGTGGAGGTGGCGGCAGTGGGGGATTAAAGAAGAGGTTTAGAACCAAATTTACACCGGAACAAAAAGATAAGATGCTGGGTTTCGCTGAAAGGCTGGGCTGGAGGATCCAGAAGCATGACGAAGCTGCTATGGAGCAGTTTTGTGAAGAAACCGGGGTCCAAAGGCAAGTTCTTAAGGTCTGGATGCATAACAACAAGTACACTCTTGGTAAGAAACCCTAATTTCCCATCAAAACCAAAACAACAGTGCTTCAACATTGTTACTTGGGAAGAAACAAAACATCCCAGAGAAGCATATGATAATGGGGAATCGAAGAAAAAAAACATCATGTGATTTCAGTAGGGATTGTATTGAACTAGGGTTCTCACTTCTTTTTTTCTTTTTTCATTTTTCTTTTTTTTTTCAATATTCTGATTTTGGTTTAGTTTATGGTATTATTATCAATGCCGATCAGTGTAGGATGATGATGATGATATGATCTGAAAGTTTCTGATGAGTACATTGTTGCTAACTGCAGGTTTTAAAATTTTTTTTTTCCATTAATTAATGCTACAATCCATCTCTTCATCTCTTACATATATACTTCCAATTCTCTGTGACAAACGAAAAAAACTGCACTTTTTACTGTTGCAAGGAGATCAAGGGAAAAGAAAACTCAAGCTGATGAAGTAATTAAGGGTTTTGTAAGTTAGTCATAGTAACATGTGATGATGATCATAAATTCATCATCAAAGGATCCATATTGGAGAGTAATTCCAAGTCCAACTAAAACGTGGCATGCAAATGCAAAGGCTGCAATATTTTCTCCCACTTGCATTAATTTCTTTCAAACCTACATTTTTCCAAACTCTTCTTCCAACTTAACATATTATTATTTTATTCAGTATTTTATAATTACCCGTTTTAATCCCTCTTCATCTTCAAGCTTTTATCATTCTCTTTACATTTACTTAGTACATAATCTCAATCTCTCATAATCGCATGCTTTATTAATTTTCTTTTTATATTTGGTACTTGAAAAGATAAAAAAGAAATTGAAAAGCAAAAAATGGAAGATGGGGGAGCAGAGGACAAGTTAGGAGTGGTTATTAACATGGCACTATTGCAGAGAAGGACACAGTCTTTTGCCAGTTTTATTGCAGTGTTTCAGACTTGTTCTGACCCCCCCCCCAAAGGTCCCATGGCCATGGATGGGACGTTAAAAAACCTTTAATATATACCTTCATTAAAATAAAAACACAAGAATCTCCCCCCCCGGCCCCAAACACACTTAATTAACAAATTAAATCCCATAACAACAATGTTTATAAGGATGGGGGGGGGAAGAAACTGAACATGTTTGATGTTGGGGAAAGTCAAGTAAAAGAGAAGATGGCATAGTGGAGAATTGAAGCTGTCGGAAATAAGAGTTTCAAAGAGCTTTGAGTTTGGTTTGGTTTGGTTTGGTTTGGTTTGGTTTGGTTGGATGGATGCTGCTCTTTGGGTTGTCCCTGTTCAGGAACATGTGGGCTCTCTGTCTGGAAACAAAAGTAAACTGGAACAGCATTAATTAATTGCACTGACATTACAGCTATATATACACACATGATATATGATGTTCTTCTCTCTTGCTCTTCCTTTTCTTATTCTTGTGTCTTCACCTTCACTTCCATTCCGCATAAATTAAATATCCCTCCAATAATTAGTTTTCTCTTTGTTTTTAGTTTTTTAATGACTACATAACAGTTTCAGTGTTAATGGAGGCCAATGTTGCAGCTTTTGCTTAATTTGTTTTGTTTTAGTATTCTAGTCTATCTTCTTCTTTAAGACATTAAATTCGAGTTTATTTATTTACGTAACTGGATTCCAGACTACCGAATATCAGAGGTTTTCTACATGAACGCATGCAAACTTGTAACCAAATTGCACTGTTTCATTTTAACTCCGTGATGTTTAGCCTCTTCCACGAAGTAAACCACTTTGAGCATTAAATCTTCCATATGTAATCTAATATGTACTTCATATTTTTTTTAAAGAGTAATTACAAGTACGCTACAACCTTAATCAATCTTATAAATCCATAATTAAGATAATTTTAAATAAAATATGGTTCAACCTAAGCTACAATAAATTTGATCTAAAACCCACACATTATTTACATAAAATGAAATTTAAATTTAAAATCTTAAAATTTTCATAGCTTCAATTTTGCTATTAACGCTTCGTTTCCATCGTAGACTCCCTTTAAATGAGCGGTGAGATTGGAACCAATAAAATTAAGTACAAACAGTGATGAGATATGTGTTTAGATTACATCAAGATCAAAGTGAAAAATGACCATAAATGACACTAGACTAAAAAATAAAAGTATATAAAACTAATATTAATTTATATTAAATGATAATTTAAAAGATTGAAATGTTTAAATATTAGATACATTAGTTTAAATGTATATTAAATAATAAAATATACATTACTTTTAAAATAATAATTAAACATTATTAAAATATTAAAATTATTTTTTATATAAAATAATAATTATTTTTTTCGAATGAAAAAAAAATAGATTTACCGTAATAAAAAAATATTAATTTATCATATTTTTATATAAAATAGATCCTGTATAATAGCATAGTTAGTAATATCTTTACCTTCTATAATTATTAAATTTAAATTTATAGATAAGTCTTGTACTCTTTAAAAATATAGAATTTAATTTTACTTATTAGATTTTAAAATTCAAGTCTAGCCGTTAACATTGTTAAATTTTTATTAAATTTGTTGGTATGACTGAAAAAATAATTTAAGCATTGTCAACCGAATTTAGAAATTTGAAAAATAAAAGAACTAAACTCCTAAAAATAATTAAATTTCAAATTTATAGGACGTTGAAAATTTTATGACATATACTAACCTTATATTACATTATATTTAAACATTATAAAGCGAAAAAAAAAAGAATTATAGACCTAATTGTAAATTAGAAAGAGTGAAAAAGAAATCAAGGATAAAAAAACCATTATCACTCCTCATCATTTGCTATCTAAACAGAATATTCCACATAATCAATCATAGGTTGTTTTGGATACGAAGAAGCCTTAATAATTTTTTCTTCTTTAAGATAAGATTAAGCGCATCTCCCAATTTCAATTTCTATTTCTTTTCTTCTTCTTCTTCTTCATATAAAATTATTTGCAAATATAACCTCAGGAAAGATGTAGATTAGCTAAAAAGTGAGAAGACATGGACCCTAGCGGACGGACTGCATGGCCCATATATCAAGTATCATATGCCGTCAAACTTGGTGTTTGTTCCCTCATATTTCAGCTTTGCCAGTTAAGACCAGGACAGACAAGCTGACCTGGCCTGGCCTGGAGCCATCCTTCTTTCGGTTCCAACACATTTGGGCCTAATCAAAACACCATCTTTAAGCTCATCACAAACCCGACCCTTCGTTCCAACACACTGTTCCAAAAAAAAATGATTTTAAGAAATAATTTTAGGTCTGCGAATTTTAAGAAAATATGTTCGGGAGTCGGTTACGCACGAGGAAGGGTTAGCACCCTCGTGACGCCCAAAATTGGTACCAAATTGATTGTTTAATGTCTTAGAGTGGAAATTTTGAAAAGATTTTAAAAATACATCCTTTTAAATGAAAATTTGAATGAAACAAATCGGAGGATGAAACTCATTTATTTCAAGGAAATAGACTGTCACACTCAGTAAGTTAGAGTGTAACATTTTAAATCCGTGAAATTAAGTTTATCTCTTGACTTTTAAAACCTATGCATTTTGAGAAGAATATCCGATTATTTGGGTCAAACGGTAAATTAGAACCCAATAAGTTAGGGTTTAATTTCTTGAAATCCCTAAACACCGAACATGGCCTTTATTTAAAATCTTTAATTCAGGGTAGCAAAATTACATGATCCAGTGAGTTAGGGTCCAACGTTTGAAATCCCGAGGGACTTTATTTGAGATTCGTATGATTTTATTTAAAAGATACCAGGCCATCCAAATTGAACGAGGAAAATTGAAGCCCAGTAAGTTAGGGTACTATTTTCTCGAGAATCATTGAATGCTGGATATTTTAGGAATTTAAAACTATTTCGATATTTTGATAAATGCGATCTTTTAAGCGATGTAACATGATTGAATGTTTTCGTATGACATAAAGGATGATTCGTAAATAACATACACTAGTGGATAACAAATAATCAATATAAGTACAAACAAGCATAGTATCAATAATATCAACACCAACATTCAAGATACATATTATATAAAAGATAAATCAAAATACATTAAACAATATACATATATTAATTTAAAATAAGTAATATGTAACTTCATGTAAGTAATAATATGTACTAATATACAAAAGGTGAAATACACTAAATATATGTGGATATTTAAAATAAGTAAAGCATCTATATGTATCAATAGGTATATAAAAAATATAAAGTTTAAAATTAAATAATAAAACAAGTTTAAAGATAATAGTAAATAATAATAAAGTAATGTATACATAAATAGGAAAATAGAAATATAATCCAATATAATGATGATTACAATAGTAAATAGTATAGGTTAATTTTAAAATAAGTAATATGTAAAATAACTTTGAATAAAATAATAAAATAATTAGCCTTTTAAGTTAGGTTAAGATAATAAATAAAAGGTTTAATATAATCTTAAAAAAGAGAAAATTGGAATTAAAATAATTTGAAAATAAACAAAATTTTAAAATAACAGATGTATATATATAAACACATATTATATATAAATGTTTAAAATGGATAAATAATAGCAAATAAAACAGAATCATGAAATAATTTAAAGCATGCCATATAAAATATAAATTACATACAACAAATATATTTAAAATAAGGGCTATTTACAAAGAAAAATAAATGAATGAGGTGACACAGAAATAAAAATAAATAATAATAATAAAATAATAAATAATAAAACGAAGTATATATAAAATAAGTAAAAAGAGAACCACAATAGTGCTAATAATAATAGTAATGACAATAAATTAATTAATAAGCTGACTAATAAAAGGATTAAATCATAATTAAAATCGAATTAACAGGAACAAAGGAAATATTAAATAAAATGCGGTCAAAATAAATTTAAAAAAACCAAAAATAGAATTAAAATAAATAACAAGAACTAAATCACAACGTGCGAATGACACGAGGGACTAAAGTGAAACAAAAATGAAATAAAAGGTTAAATTTAAAAAAAATAAAAGAACTGGATTGTAGCACGCAATAAAAGCGAGGGACTAGTGGCGCAAATAAGCCATTTAACGAAAATGCGCGGATCCTCCCCGGGTCGGGTCATCGCGTGGGTCGGAGGACTAAACGGTACCGTTTTGAGGCCATTGAAACAGAGCTTAAACTGTATCGTTTCATTGCCTTCACAAAAATAAAAAAAGCAAAACCCTAACACCTATTTGGCTATTTTGAAACAGATCAGTAGAGATCTCAGTCTCTCCGCCGCTTGATCTCACCGTCCTTTTCAAAGACTCTCAGTCCCCGTCCACACTCCGATCGCGACGAAGCGGACAGGGATTCAACGACGCTGAAATGAAGGTACACTCTCTTGCGTTATTTGCTTTTCTCTTCTCAAACAGTAAACAAACAAGGAAAAGAATCAAATAATCGAAAAACTCAAATCACCTTTAGAAACTGCTTTTCTATTGCTTTTTAGAATTTTTGATACAATCTCTCTGTGGGTCTGTGGGTTCCCCCTTTTTACATTGTTTTTGGCTTCATATATAGCCGAATAAAAAAAAAATCTCTTTCTCTGCTATTTTTGTTTTTCTATTTCTTTTTTTTTTTTGCTGCCTCTGTTGTGTTGCTCGTTTGTTTGTCCTTTGTAGGTGTCGTACGAAGGCTAGCTGGGACGTGGTGCGGCTCGGCGCAGCGCATGGAGGCGCACGTGAGAGGGCAGAGCCTGATTGCGGCGCGATAGCTTGCTGCAAGCTGCTAGGGTTTCTAATCCTCTTTGGGTGTTGGGCTGGGTGTAGTGGGCTAGGCTAGTGTTTGGGTCACTTTGGATTTAGGCCTGCTATTGTAACAAAAGAACTGAACATTTTATTTATTTTATTTTATATTTTGGTTTTAATACTACGGCTCGGGTTTTAATTCTTATTGGGCCATTCGGGCCATTGAAATTTTGGGTTTGTTTAGCTGGTATGGGCCCGGGCAAAAATGGGCTCTTACAACAGTGATGAGGGGAAATTGCAAGAATATACTTTTGAGGGGGGAAAAACGAAAAACAGAGTTCCATTATCTTACAATAATCCTATGCCAGAACCAACCCTTTTGCACTTAAAAGAAAAACGGTATAAAAATGACATTTCCAGTAGCAAACCATTTAACAAGCTCTCATCTTAATGTGTTTCGGAACCAAAGGAATAATACCACAGTGACACTCCAAACAAATGCAATATAAAACAAAGCCTATGCGTATGCTCTACCGATTATTACAAATCTGGCTCCAATATTTTTATCAACATCAATCTAGTAAAATGTAAATCACCTTTTGGGACATGGTTGTAGAGTTTTGATAACATCACATCATGAGCCACGGGACTGCAATGCTCCTTGGAGATTTTTAACTGCGCTGTCGTAGTGTACGAACCCCATGAACCAGAATTCATGGTTGTCAACCGATATAATCTGGATGTATTTCTCAGCTGGGTTGGCTTTGCTAGCTGATGGATTCACTGCCCTCAGCTGGTGTAATGGGATAACCACCTACATGCATGTGTGGCGACAGGACACAAAATCCCATTACTAACCATTAGAACAAGTTAAACAAAGATGAATAACGGGGTTTAGATTTGATGCAGTTCACTGAAAATCTATGAACTTATAAACTACTACTGGTGTCGACTATAAATCCATAAATAAATGATGAAGGCAAGTATATTTACTAACACAATGGGCATAGGTATGTATTAATGAAAAAAATCTAGCAAATTTCTGATAATTCACTAGCATGTAGATCCTTGTAAAACCGAATAAACACAATCCTAGAATTTTAACAGGTAACTTCCACTTTTCAAGAACAGGTTGACAGGGATGCAGTCAAACAAAACAAATATCCTACTAACATGGGGAACACAAACTCATTTGGCAAAATAACTTGATGTAGACCCGGTCTGTATAAGCCTTAGGTCGACTATTATTACAGGATGGCTTTCGGCTGGGTTCTTTAGAATCATATGGACAATTAAATTTAGAAAAACTGAGGATGTCATGATCTATATACAGATGTCCCAACCCAATGCATCTTGTATATAATGTCCCCATCTTACTGCCAATAGTTAAAAGTTGAATTAAAGAGAGCATTGAACACTAAAGTATTAACTAAAAGTTAGCAGTACAAGAGAGAACAAGTCTAGAAACATGGTGAAGTAGTTCTTACGAAACAAGATGACCACAGAATTCTAGCACATAACTGGGATAAATGTAATTGTTCAAGTGCCGTTTTCATGTAAAAAAGCATCCGTGATTGTCAACTTCAAGCACTCCACTAACTAATCCACATAGAAATATCTCTTTCTTCCTCATAAAGGAAATAAGCTAATTAAGTGGTATACAATATGTATATGCATTTTCGAACTCCTTCTAACAACCTATGCATTTTGTTATCATTTCCGATTGGACTATCCATTAATCCAGCTGGCGGAAGATTATAAATGGATCAATTTTTTTGATTTTTACTGGAGATTGGGAATAGATGGACTTTCTATAGGGCCCATTTTACTGACAGGATTTATCACCACTTTAGCGACTTTGGCGGCTTGGCCAGTTACTCGAGATTCGCGATTATTTCATTTCCTGATGCTAGCAATGTACAGTGGTCAAATAGGAGCATTAAAATATTTTTCAAAACATGTAAATCAAGGAAGGAATGAAAAGCAAATAACTTTTAATGTCTTTTAGCATCATTTGAAACAGCCACACCCTAACAAATTTCTATCAGAGCATAAAAAAAGAGGCATTAAGTTCGTTGGTAATTGCTAAGCATCGGCCTACATTATCCCTTAGCTGCATATGCAACAATTAGAACCGCAAAATCAATGCATTACCTTATAATAGCTATATTGAGTCTGATCACCAACTTGATAAGCCAGAGGACTGTCACTGCAAAAACCAAGCTTATGGGTTGACATATATAAAACTCCAATAACAGGACCAGCGGAGGTGGACAAGTAGCAAGCATATGTCTTCAGAAGCAGTTCCTCAGGAACAGTCTCAAATGTTGTCCGAAAGATCTTCTCATAACCGCCATCAGCAATAACTTTGGTTGTCTGAGCAATTCTTCCTACAGCAGCGTCAGCAAAACTCGGCCCAGTTTTCACTGTAACAATTAAAATATCAACTTACTTGCCCTAATTATCGTACTTCATATTATCCATCTACTTGACAGTATGTAATAAAAATGCCCATAGTCATATCTAGAACGCAAGTAGCAGGGGAGGGAAATAATTACAGTGTTGCCACATGTTCTCAGCTATCTCTTTCGCCTTCTTAGTGTCGTCCGCCGCTTTCTTTCCCCATTTCCCCAACACGTCTTTCACTGATTCCATCTTATCTGTTCAAAGAAAAAAGGGCTTAAAATTTAAAATTTAAAAAGAAATCAAACGATATACAAAATACCACAAACATAAACTGAAGCGATCGGAAGTGGGTTACTCTTGACGGAAGAAGATTGAACTGGCGCCGGAGAAACGTACGGGTTGGACTCAGCAGGCATGGTGGTAGCAGCGCTGCTGGAGATCGGGACGGGGTCCGGACTGGGATCCGATTGCGAAGCCATGGAAACGGTGGTCCAATTTTCCGGTGGAGGAGCGACGTCCTTGGGGTCTAATTTCGGGTAGGGAGCGTAATCAGAAGAGAGAGTCGCCGGTTGGGTTGACTCCGTGGACGACGTTGGCTGTTTGGTTTCCGAGACCTTTTCATGATCGGTCGGAGCCTGGCTCATGATTTCTTTGTGTTCGGATCGAAAAAATGGAAAATTAAGTTCTTAAACTTTGGAAAAGCAAATTAGAAAAGCTGAAAAATTAAAAAATGGTGAAGGAGAAGACGTTCTTACAATTGCTGTCGTGATTCTTTCTTAATGTGTGTGAAGTTTGAAAATGAAGATAACAGATGGCAGTAGCACAGGCCACACGATAATATAACATCCAGCAATCACCGACACGATCGTGGGATGGGCTGGATATACGTATCAAAATTCATAACTGGATAGCCGGATTGATTTTTTTTTTTATTTAATTTGAGTTGCTCCTGTTTTACAATATATAAATAATTTTGTTTGTTTATATAGCATACAAAAATTGATTCCTAAATGTATGCATCATTTCACTGTTTTTCACTATATTATATAAATAAATCTTTTTATATCTCCTTTAACAAAAAAATGTAAGCATCAATTAATTTTATTTTTTAATTGTACTGTTCTTGATGATGAAATGTACTATAACAGTCCCTCCTTGTACCATTCTTCAAATTGCTTTTTATCTCATATCCAATATGAGCAAAAATGGTGTCATCATCAAAAATTCCATCAATTATTTTTTGTTAATCCATCATTGACATTTAACTATGGGCAAACATGGAATTCACTTGAATGAAATAGGTTCTCAAGAACTACAAATATACTAAAATTTGGCAGGAGATCAAATCGTCTTTGAATCACTTTGTTGGTTATATTCATGGTAAAGAAGTGAAAAGAAGCTCATATTTTGCCCTTCTTCGGTTCCAGGACTAAGGTTAAAAGATGAAAATAACTCCAACAATAAGTGATGGGTAAATGGAGTTAATGAAAAAATATAAAATGATCTTTATTTTATTTTATTCATCAAATTTGCACTATAAATATCACATCAAGGAAAAAATTCATTTTACTTGTATTTAAATTTTATAAGGATGAGTATACTATAACCCAATAGGATAATTTAAACAAAAACTTCTGGATTCCAAATTACTAATATTTAGCCCATTGAATTTCAGCCCATTTTCTTCCTTTCTCTTATCGGACACCCATTAGTTTAGGAGTAAAAATTCAATTTTAAAATAACTTATTAAATAGTAATTATTATTTTTTATAATTAGGGGTTAATATCTGAATTGAATTGTCACAAATTGAATCAATCGAAAATCTTAACAGTTAATTAAACCAGAATTTTTTAAAATCTTTTAACCAACTGAAATAATTTCAATTAATTTAAGTGGTTAATCGAATTAATCAAAACTTTTACACGTTTGAAACATGACAGATATCATTACAATGTTATTATTAGATCAATTATAAATATTGTTTTGAATGATTCTAAATAAGTTCTACATATGCATCGATTTATTTAGTTGTAACTTCTAAACAAAATAAAGTTTTTCTCTCCTTAATAATTGTTTGTTAATTTCTTAGAAACAAATGTCGTGAATTATTTGTATATTATTTGGTTATTAGTCTAATAATATGAGAAAATGTTTATTTAATACACGATTAGATGATTAAACTAGGAATTAGAAGAAAAAATAAAAATTACCATACAATGATGTTATTGCTAACTCATAGACGGAAAAAAATTAACACGTACCATGATTTTGATTAGACTAAAGGCATGCCCATTCACTCCTTTGGGCCTTCCCTTGTAAAGCACAGTGAAAGTGTATTTTGGGCTTCTTCATATGATGTTTGATTTTTTTTTAATTTATTCTTTTGCTTTCAATATAAAAATTTTTATTTTGAAATTAAAACAAAAGGAGGATTTTAGATTTAAAATAAATTTAGATGACTCAAATTCTAATATTTTTATCAATCTATCGGATAATCCGATCATTAAATATACTAATTTCAACTCAAGTTTGACTGTTATTATATTTTTTTATTTGTGTTAAAAGAGGGAAAAAAATTGGTCATGCGTCGATTATTAAATAAATATTGGTATCATTATTTTGTTTAATACATAAAATGGGAATAAATAAAAGAAAAATGGGGCGTGGATTATTTGTAGACAACATTATAATATATATTTTTTGGTAAATAGTGCGACGTTTCATCAAAACCAGAACTTTAGTTTAATCAAACAGTTTAGGGTTAACACAAAAGAATGATTGGCATCTCTAAAGTCTAATAATCGGGATATCTGTCCCCCCCTTATAATTTAATCATTTAATATTTTTGGAAACTTATAAATTATATGTTGCACTTTGGACTTTGATGAATTTAGGTAAGTTTGGATAATGATATTATCTGATTTGACATAATTTCTTTTATCCATTGAATTAAATCTAAATCAATAAAATATTAGTTAAAACACTTCAATTTAATCAAATCATGAAAAAAAACAGACGGTTCATCACTAATGAATAGCATCATTGCTGAGAACCTTAGCAAGAGCATCGGGAGGAGATAGCACAACAAATTCCACTGTAAGTTTCGCAATATAGTCAGCAGCTTTGTTACAAGAACTTGAAACGAGTATGGAAAGAAATGATTAAATTAAAATTTTCAGTTTCAACTGCACGAGAATTTCAATATGAAAAAGAATCACTTTTAGGAGATGTAATTAAAATACTGTTGTCGAATTCAAGCTCCATATCATTCTATTTTCTTCTTGCAATCAATGAAGCTCCAAAATGAAGTGCTAAACCTTCCGTGACCTGAATGGAAGGAGCATCAAGGATAGCATTTTCATCTTGGATAATCGTTCCATTTTCATATTTGAGGAGCACCACAAAGCGTCACCGTTAATTTTAATACCACCTTGATTAGGGGCTGTCCATTGAGAGAGAGAAATGGTCGACAAAAGTGTACCAACATCCAAAATCAAGTTGCAACCATCAGCATCTTTCATAGCTTGAAGCCAAATGTTTAAAGGATTCAATTTAATGCCTTCAAAGATCAACCGATTGCTAGCAGTATAAGTTCCAGCAAATGTAAGCGAGTAGTCCTACTTACTTTCACCTCGTTTGCCATAAACCAGCTACTAGTATCACTCCACCACTTGAACATCCCTTTGAAGCCTTCTTTTCTCGAGCAATAATTAGAAGTGGAAAGGTTCCAAACTGTTAAAGCAAAAGGACAAAAAAAAAAAAAACATGTTCCATTGACTCAACTTCATGACCACATCTGGGACATAGAGGCGATAAAGCACGATAACTCTTGACTAGATTTGCGAAGATGGAATTTGAGTTATGACACAATCTTCAAATGAAAATTTTTACTCGAAAGCAATTTTTAAATTCTAAATACGTTTCTTTCAATTCTAATTTAAGCTTTCTTTATCACTAAATGATATAATTTAAAGCTTTTCCCTCTGCTACAAAAGAACATAAAATCCAGATTTTCACCTAAATAGACTCCATCACGATTATGGATCCAAACACCTTTGCTAGTAAATACACTTTGAAATTATTACATATTAACCAAGCAAGGTGAATGAAGTTTGTTCATTTTTGGAACTTAAAAGACAGCAGATTGGTTGTCAAGCAAACACCCATTGTCTCACTGAGCAACGCATAGCCCTTGTCTTTTTACCAGCATAGCTAAAAAGGCTATTTCCCAAAAGCATGACTTTTAAGCAAATATATTATATATATATATATATATATGATATATATAATTATTTCAACTATCATATGGATTTATTAGGAGGTAAATTACATTTTATTAAAAAAATGGGTAATTTAATCTGGATACGCTATATCAAAGAATAAATTGATTTTTTTTTTTAAATTTCATCTACTTTTATACTTGACAAAATAACTTACAATGATCAATTTTTAGCAGTAAAAATTGATAGAATTTTTAATAAAATGATGAATTTGCTCTTTGATTAATGTATAAAGATTAACTTACTCATGTTTTTAATAACAAAAACAAGATACAATTTAACTCTTAATACAAGAGCACCATAGTATTTTCACTTATTTTTTTAAAACTTTTATTCTCTAAAATCCATAGTAGCTTAGCCATAATTTGTTGCTGGCTTAATACAAATTGGAATCAAAGGCTTAAAGAAACCTTCAGAAATGTGTGGACAAATGTGATGGTTTTTTTCAAATGTTGAAGTGGACCATTCATATTTGTTATCTCAAATATTTTTCTCTTCAATTAATGAAAAAGAAAAAAAAGAGTATAATAATCATGAATAAATTCAAGAAATTAAAAATTAATTCCAAACTTTAGAAGCAAAAAATCTAAAAGAGTTTTTTGAGCATTATAAAGTTCAATTTTTCAAAAAGAAATATTTAAAGAAACATTTTAAAAATTCTGTATTTTTCTAAAAAAATTTAAAATATTTTTTTACATATTTTAATTTTAATTAAAGTTACATTTTAGAAATTTTTGAATTTTGACTCATGAACTAATAATTCTTTAACCCTGTAACCCTGTAAGCAGTTATACTTTTTACTCACATTCTAATAATATAAAAAAATTAAATTACTGCGTTTATTTTGATAAAAATTAAATTACTTTTTCACTTTATACAACAACCTCCTACATATATATTTAAAAAAAAAGAAGGTGATGTTGGATTTTGATGAAGAATATTTGAAGAATAAAATTAATGATGCGTTACGCTAGTATAAAACACCACTATTAAACTCCATCCTAAAAAAGGAGAATTAAACCTTACTACTTTTATGAAATGATTCCAAATTTTTAATTGATTTACTCTTTAAAAAATAAAAATCTTAAAGTTAAGTCAACTATGTTCTCCTATGGGGACCAAACTACTTAGATCTTTACTGGAACTGTCTTGATGCATTGGAAGGAAGGTATACATTTATTCCATGCTACTAAGTATTTAGTTTGCGAAACTTGTTTGGCTAACGAGAAAATGAAGGAAAGATTCCCCAAAATTAAAGAAAATAAAAAACCCCACGAGAATCAACTGTCTTTTCTTAATTTCTCCATTTCTTTTCAGTTTTCACATTGATTTTTTTTATTTATTTTGTTTTTTCCCTGACATCCCAGAAAATGGAATCCACGTCTTGTTGTGGTGTATGATAGTATTACTTAAAAGTAACACTATGCTAAATATCTCTAATATTAAGATATGTGGTATGTCAGAATCAAAGATTAAACTCTAAGGACATCTTAATTCATAGCTTTTGGTCTTTATATTTTGTTATGTTAGGGCAAATTTTGCAGAGTTTTTACAATATTAATTAATTAAAAATAAAAATTGTGATGAGAAAGTATCAAAATTTCCATGGAAACCCTGAATTTATTTAAGGATTCAAGCGGGTTTATAATTTTATATAAAATTTAAATTCTGAACACATTGTAATATAATTATTGTAAGTGATATATTTAAAGTGAAAAGAGTTGGGGGGCTTTAAAATTCAACATAATGTCACAGATTCGTTGCATCTTTTTGAAGAACCATCATTAATCCAAAGCTTCAACCAACATTACCACTAAAAACAACCTTAATCATTTCATTGATTCCTTTTAATTTAATTGTATGTCTTACTTATGTTTGAGGCATGTAATACTGTTTTGAGTGCTAGAAATGTGTACTTCAACTTTACTCTTTTCTCTTAATTTTGTTGGACCTCAAATTTGAAGCCAACAATTTTCTTTTTCTGATACATTCCTTGTTATCATTTGTATACATTCACAAATTGTACAAGTGATGATAAAAATAGAGTTAAAACTTGTAGTATTATGAAATTTTATGGAAGAGGCCCTTCTCAAGTGTGGGGCTTGGCGTAGGATACCTGAGCAAGGGATTTTATCTCTTTATTGAATGTGATTTTTTGTCTCCTCATGTGTTTTAGGGTGGAGAGTTCATCTAGTTTGCTTGGTCTGCTGCGAGATTCAATGTTTCATATTGAGTTTTCGTTTCGGAAGTTGGCGTGACTCTAGCGGCTTTGGATTCCTAAAACGCCCTTATTTTTAACTTTATTTGATTCCTATGGTTCTACTTTAGATTTATTTGTTGTTTTCGTTTGTGAAACATTTTCTTTGATTTAAAATAGCATTGACGTTAGAGTTTAAAATATGGTGCATCGTACATAAAAACTGGCATTGAAGTGGCTCATAAGTTAATCATTACTTAGAAAGGGCGAAGTCATCAAAAAAAAATTTTGGATCGAAATTGAGTTATATATTTTTACGATAACAAAATGTAATTTCATCATTTTAATAACTTATACCTTCATAATTTTTAAAGAATTAAATCAAAGTTTTCTCTTTTGGAAGCTAAAGTGTAATTTTATCATATATTAATTTAAATTTTTATAAATTATAAAGGGACTAAAAGGTGAATGTTGGGCGTTGCTAGCTTCTCTTGACTCCGCCCCTGCACCTTAAGAATGACAATTTGTTTGGAAATCAACTCATACGTGCTTTGGACTAAAGGCAAGTTGTTAGGAAAACTACTTCAGAAGAAGTGGAGTGCTCTTCACTAGCAACAAAAAATCCATAATGGATGACATCAACGTTTTAAGGAAGATGATGCTGCATCTGGGATGGCTTAATGAGGACAATGGGACATTAAAATGGGTAGTCAAATAATTTGGGCAACCCTAAACACTTGCATATGTGGTCAGTTACTTTATTTTTTTATACAATTAAGATATTTTCCATGTTCATTTTATAATCTATAAAGATTAATCTTTCCAATGATCTATAATTGTCCTTTTTCAACAATATCATCTTCAATTAAGAGTGCATTAGACCTAACTCTTATTGCAATTAATCTACCTCTCAACGTTTAAAAGCTCCAACCATGATTATAAAATGGTTTAAAATTTCTAAAAAAAAGATTCCACATATTCGTAATTACAATTTAAAGTATTGTCCTAATTTAAGAAATTAAAACGTTCAGTACAGAGTTGATCAATATTTAGGTGTCAACTTTGACACATGTAAAAAAGATGAAGGTACTACTTCATAAACATGTGATTGATTGATCAAAGAAAGTACAACCCAAAAGAAAACCAAACGACAAAGAATTGCAAATATAATATAATTTCTATAAATGGATTTTATTTTTATTTTTCAAAAAGAAAAAAAATATTGGATAATTTCAATTATTTGTTCTATTCTTTCATGAGTGGTGTACCTTATTGAATTATTGATAAATAAATGTTTGAAACTTTATAAGAGTGGGATACATAATTAAGAATAAAAATGCTAAAATTATATTTATTGCCATGATAAAAAAAAAAGGGAAGAATGTTGCAACATTTGTAGTGAAATTAAGATATGAGAAATTACCCGAAAACAATAATAGTGAAAAACCCTAATTTGGTTTAGGTGAGAAAGTTTGATAATGATTAAAAATTACCTAACAAATGAGAAAAGAAAAAAAGAAGATTAGGTCCAAAGACTTTAAGAACGACAAATGATGCCAACCTCATCAAACACCCAAAAATGAAAAGAATGTAAGTTGTTACTTTGATTAATTGATGTCTCATGTTTAAAATTCGTTTATAAAAATAATTAATATCTAAAGTCTAAACTACATAATTTCAGAAATACATATATTATTAAGTAATTAAATTTCATATTTTTTTATTTACCTTTTACAAAGCTTTTATTCATTCACATTGTAATTAATTAATGTTAATAATAATAGAAAAAGGAAAGCAAAAAGATATATTATTTTTATTTAAATAGTTAAAATTAGTTAAAGGAAAAAAATATAAATTTAATAATGATTATTTAGTTATACGAGGGAAAAGAAAAGAAATAATTGAATATATTAATTTTTTTTTTACATCTTAAAAGTATGTTTAGTTTCTCCCATATAAGTTAAATAAAAATGGGTCATGTCGAGGCCTTAATATTTCACTTATTTTGCATTAATTCAATTCGTATAAAATTCATATACATACAGTGTGTTAAATAACTTAAAAAATATTAGATTAAATTTTTTTATTAATTTATATTTTATTTAAATAAGATCTAAAATTCCATACACATTACATTCTTACCATATGTAGAATTTTATAAAGTAATAATATTGAGATAATTTTTATATTTGAATAAAAGAAAATTAGTTCTCCTATCAAAAGTAATGAGTTCACATGCAGTTTTGGTATTTTTATTATTAATTAGTATATTAATTTTGTAATTTATAAAAAAATAAATAAATATGGTTGTTCGCTAGACAACAAGAAAGGGGAAGACAGCGGGAAGGGGGGGATTGCCGGCAGGTGATGAACACGCGGGTATGGAGCACGTGGAGAGGAAAAAGAAATGACTCTGCCACGTACGCGCTGTCAGCCTTTGCCTCTCCATCCAGCAGTTCCCCTCTCTGAAGCTTAGGTAACTTTGAGACAACTGTTCGGCTTTGCAATTCCACCGTGTTTTTCCATTTTCAAAACCGGGGCTAGAGCCATAGAGACATAATTTGTAAGGGATTATTTCAAAAATAGGTCCTTCCATTTTTCTGATAATTACAAACTAGCATTTTTCTTTTCTTTATTCCCTATTTAATTATACAATGTCAAGACTCTTGATTTGCATTAATTTGAATACTATTTATCAATAAAAATACCCAAAATTATATCTCCTAGAAAAAATTTCATTCAAAATTGAAATAAACTTGAAAAAAGTAAAAGGGAGTAATTTATGAATAAAATAAAATATCAAGGGTTTTCATCAGAAAAAAGCCAAAATATATTTTACAAGGTGACAAAAGAAGAACTATTTACCAACCAGTAGTTTACTGCTGTCGAAAATCCAATAATTATTTTAATGGGGGAAAAAAAACAAAGAAAGAGATAAAAAAGACAGAAGCTTGTAAGAAAAAAAAATCCAAAATAATGGAGGATAAGTGTGGAGAGCCATTGGATATTGCAGATGAAAGAGAGAGAAAGGGGCATGAGAATCCCATTGCTCAGAAGAAAGAGAGAGAACACCCAAAAAGAAAAGCTTCAAAATAATAGTATTATTTCAATTACTGGTTTCCTTTACATTGAATCCATGTTCCCTTGATCTAAGAAGCTCAAATCTCAATCTCATCTCTCACCCCAAAGAAGAAAAACAGAAGAAGAATAAGGAGGATTGTCTTTTGAGTTCGTAAAGCCGCGCGTGTTGTACAAAGTCGCCTTATTTGTCTTCCTTTCGTTGTTTGTCGTGTGAGACAACAGGACGGAGCAAATGTCTGAGGACGACGAGAGGCAGCAATCTCCGCCGTCGGATCTTGAGTTCGTTTCCAACAAGGCGCGGAACTGTAACGCCACGGGATCTGGCTCTGGTCACCCGGAGTTCCAGTCGACGTATCCGGACCAGGTTCTGGAGAACGTGTTGGAGAACGTGCTCCACTTCCTGACCTCGAGGCGGGACCGGAACGCTGCTTCATTGGTTTGCAAGTCATGGTATCGGGTCGAGGCACTGACTCGATCCGAGCTGTTCATCGGAAACTGCTACGCGGTTTCGCCGGGTCGGGCCACGGCCAGGTTCACCCGGGTGAAGGCTCTTCACCTGAAAGGAAAACCCAGGTTCGCGGACTTTAACCTGATGCCGCCCGATTGGGGAGCGCACTTCAATCCCTGGGCGCTGGCGATGGCCAAGGCTTACCCTTGGCTGGAAAAAGTTCATCTAAAGCGCATGTCCGTCACGGATGATGATCTGGCAACACTTGCCGAGTTGTTTTTAGGGTTTAAGGAACTTGTTCTCGTTTGCTGCGATGGGTTTGGAACTAGTGGCCTCGCTATTTTCGTTAGCAAGTGCAGGTATTTTTCTTCATTATTTTTGCTGTTAATAGTGTTCATTATTTACTAATAGCCTGCTGATTGGATCTATTTATGGTGTTAAGAGTAATGTTTGTTAGCTTATATAATATGGGATTGAGAAAAAAAATTGTTGCTGTATTGAGATTTTTGTTTGATCTGATTGGTTGTGTTTATAGATTGAATGTTTTTAGATCTGTTTATGGTTTTCCTTGATCTGGGTATGAACTGGGGTTTGAAAATGTTTTGAGTTTATGTAATGTGTTGTGATAATCAATGAATAAAAGGAGAGTTTGAGGATGGATATCTAGATGATAGATATATTTCTATAATTGCAGACAGCTTAAGGTGCTTGATCTGATTGAATCCGAGGTTTCAGATGATGAGACGGATTGGATTTCTTGTTTTCCCGAGGGTGAATCAAATCTCGAGTCCTTGATATTTGATTGTGTGGAATGCCATATAAATTTCGAGGCGTTGGACAGGCTGGTGGCTAGGTCTCCTTCACTTAAGAAGCTTAAATTAAATCGATATGTTTCAATTGGGCAGTTATATCGCCTGATGGTTCGAGCACCACAGCTCACACACCTTGGGACAGGGTCCTTTAGCCCATCGGATATTGCAGGACAAGGTGATCAGGAACCAGATTATGTAGCCGCTTTTGCTGCCTGCAGATCCTTAGTTTGTCTCTCTGGGTTTAGGGAAATAATTCCAGATTATCTGCCTGCAATATACCCTGTTTGCGCAAATCTGACATCTCTGAATTTCAGCTATGCTAACATTACTGCGGATCAGCTTAAGCCAATTATAAGCAAGTGCCACAAGCTCCAGACTTTCTGGGTATGTAATCGATAGTTTGTTCTATAAGCTCTTTAAAGAAATTAGGTCTTTGAAGTTTACCTTAGCTTTCATTATGCAGGTTCTTGATTCAATTTGTGATGAAGGACTTCAAGCAGTCGCTGCAACATGCAAGGACTTACGCGAGCTTCGTGTTTTCCCTGTTGATCCTCGGGAGGATAATGATGGCCCAGTTTCTGAAGTGGGACTCCAAGCTATATCTGAGGGTTGTCGGAAATTGCAATCTATTCTGTACTTTTGCCAGCGGATGACTAATGCAGCCGTCATAGCAATGTCCAAGAATTGTCCAGATCTTGTTGTTTTTCGGTTATGCATAATGGGGCGCCACAGGCCTGATCCTGTGACCGGTGAACCCATGGATGATGGGTTTGGAGCCATTGTTATGAATTGTAAGAAACTCACTCGCCTTGCTGTATCTGGTTTACTGACAGACAAAGCTTTTGACTACATTGGTCGACATGGGAAATTGGTACGCACCTTGTCAGTGGCTTTTGCTGGAGATAGTGACATGGCGCTGAAATATGTGCTTGAGGGCTGTCCACAGTTGCAGAAGCTTGAGATTAGAGATAGCCCATTTGGGGATGCGGCTCTGCGTTCTGGTTTGCATCACTACTACAACATGAGGTTCCTTTGGATGTCCTCATGCAGGCTAACGCGCCATGGTTGCCAGGAGATTGCTCGTGCTATGCCTCGCCTAGTAGTTGAAGTGATTAGGTCTGCTGATGAGGAGGAGATGGATGATGTTGTTGGAACATTATACATGTATCGGTCTCTTGAAGGGCCAAGAACTGATGCACCAAAATTCGTCACCATCTTGTAGGTAAATGTGGTGCAGGAAGCTGTTTCAATTGTTCTCATGATAGATACAAAGCAAGTTTTAAACTGTTTCACGGGGAATATTGATACGGCAGGCATCTTTTATATAACTTCCGTGTTAAGGTTCCAGCAATCCAAACCAAGCAAAAGTTGAGTAAATAACTTGTGCTTCGGGCTTGGGCTGTTATATTGGCATTGAAATCAGATCCCCTGTGACGGAGAAGGTTCATTTTTGCATGGGTTCTTTTGAAGGACTTTGGATGAGGGGACTAGTGCAGGAAAAGGGATGTCGTTGTAAGTTATCGGACTATTAGATGCTCTAGCAGTACTCATTTAAATTTTATGTTTCCTTTTTTGTTTTCGTATTCATTTGATCATAATTGAAGGGAGGAGGGGGTAATCGAACTATACGGTGGGGCAATGATACATGTTTTCCGGGGCCAAATAGCTTTTAACCTTTGATGTAGAGATCAGACGGTTGTCAATGAATCAGAGTTTTAAAGGAGAGATGAAGATGGATGGATCTATTTTTCCATGCTTGCAGATTAAGAATCATTTATCCACTCTGTAAAACATAGTCTGCTGTAATTTAAGCTTATAGGCTAAAGGTTTAGTGAAAGACATAAAATCCCAGGCTTGCACTTCTCTTTTCTTTCTTTTTCTCCTTGTTTCAGATTTGTTGTGGCAGCACCCGACTGTTGAATTTATTATATTGTTGTGGTTAGCAATGTGAGAAAGGGTATTATGTATGGACCATAAACTTCAGCTAGACTGTTTTTTTTTCTTTTCGTTTTATTTATTATAATATAATCCCTACTTTTCTCCCTCCTGAATGTGGAATGATTAAATGACAGGAAGGTCCATTAATTATGTGTGGAAAGTGTTGTTTAAGTACACATAGCAGGTCCCTCTCCACTCTGTGGGGTTTCATGTTCCATCCACAAGAAATCCCATTTCTTAAGAAAAGGATTGATGGATGTAATGGTGGATGGTGGATGGTCATTATAGTTTCTCACTCTCCATTGGAGGCTGTAAAGTTTGGTCTAAACCCTTTGAAGTTAATTGAAAATTTTATCAATGAGGCTCTAATGGAGAGAGACACTGGTTGTGTGTGTGCTTTCTTAACTTTTGCATTATAGATTTTGGTATATCGAAAGTGGGACCGATGGTGTTATTGATGATTTGTTCACACCCCCTTTGATTTGCATTCTAAGCCAGCCATTGCCTTCTCTCTCTTATAATTAGGATTGAAACTCTTATCTGTTTTTGTTTGTTGGTATTCGCCATGGCAGCGAGGATGGTGAATAAAAGCAAAGCTTATCATCGATGTGGGATCTGACTGTGCAAATTGAGTTTAAGTAATGGGAACAAAGCTTTGGCTGATTGGCTCTGTTTCAATGAAAAATGGTAGCCTGAATCACCATTCCCATGGCAGCCTCTGCTTTTTCTTTTGCTCTTTGATTTGATCATATGCCTTTACACTTTGGCCTTTTTTTTTTTAATGAGCAACTATTACCATGTCTTAAAAAAAAAAACAGTGATAATGATCTCATATTTGGGTCCAAGATTTTGCCGAACTCAGCTAATTTCATAAACTGCCCCATTTTGATGGACCTATTTCTCCTACTGGAACATATCTTATCTAACCCCATCATTTCATTTTGATAGATTTTCCTTTCAATTAATTGAATGAAGGGCCTTAATTTATAAAAACTGCTTTCCCTGTTTTTGCTATGGCTTCCACATGCTCATGCTATCCCACATTATAATACTAATACTGCTGCATGCATGCTTACCACCAAACTGATAGCAACAAAAAAGAAAAAATAATGCTTTGCTTTCTCTGTATATAAATAGTACAAACAATTAAATTAGACTCCAAATTCCAAAATTCTTGTTTTCATATAGAAAATGAAAAGAAGAAGAAGAAGAAGAAGAAAAAGAGTAAGCCAAGTAAAGCTCCTTTTTGGAGTGACAAAAAGTAAGGGTGCTTTGAACAGATTGGTGGTGGGATACCCAGCACCAGATGAATTCAATATTAGTATATGCATTTAAAAAACTTATTATTACTACTTTTTAAAATATAATAAAAAATGAGTGGATAAATGCAAGACCGTGACACAAGCGAAAACCCAGTTGGTGGGGTTTAAGCTAAGCGCATTCATGGCTGAACTAAGCACCATCAGCTCAACCACTAAAGTATGCTTTCTCTCTCTCTACTGCTGCACCACTTTTACTAAAATATCTTCCATCCCCCACCTTTTTTTATTTTTAAATTTTTTGTTTTGATTATTAATAAATATATTTAAAGTACAAAATCCCTTTTTAAATTGCACTATTTCCAGGATTGATCTTTGCTTTTTCCCATGGCCCCCAACTTGGAAGTGAACACTGAACAGTAAACACACATCCCACTTGTTTATTTCTTCACAAAATTTGTTCTTTAGTTAAGGATATTGTAATAATAATAAAGCAACCTGTTTTTCTTTAACTTCAAATGTGTATGGTGTACATAAAATCACATAGGGACATTGAGTTTTTTGTCAAAGATAAAAGCAAAGCTTATAACATTAACTTATATAGCCTTATTTATTTCACTTCCTACATTATTTAAGAAAGAGCAGAGTTGTTTTTTTAAAAGAAGAAAGAAATATAGATAAGAAAGATTTGAGAGTAGCTGGATATGAAATGTCAAAGATTTAGCAGTTCCAAAAATTCGATACGAAATTTCCCATCTCTATCTTTGAATCCATCTTTCAATATACTGTTACTGTTTGACAAAAACATGCACTCAACTCTCAACTCAACTCAAGCACTCCACCTCTTATTCCGTCTTTTATGGATCCAAAACACTATGAGAAATGTGCCCACCCTTTCTTTTGTTTACGACAATACAAATATGCTTATGCATTTAGCTTTTACTGTATATGCCATGTTAATGAAAATATTCATCAAAGGAAGTAATGTTAATGCCAAAAAATGGGGTGAGGGTGGGGGACCTTTTAGATCAGCTGGTTTTTGTTACTGCTAAATGCACCCTTTGCTTCACTCCTTGTCTTTATGGTTTTTCTTGCAAGCCATGAGTCCTTATGATGTTTTATTGCTCTGTTATGGTTTTACTATAAGATTACAACAGTCTTGTATAGTTAAGTTTAAATGAAGGGGGGTGGGGACTGTAAGTGTTGGAAAATAACCTTAAAAAAAAGAAAGAAGCGAGAGTCGTTAATTCTAGCTTTACCTATGCCTGAAAATGTATTTATCATGTAAGTTTGAACTAATTTTGCCCTCAGAGTTTGAATGGATAGGAAATATCCGGACTATTCAGTTCAGTGCATATGTTGGTATTATGAAAGCATATTTTAATGATTCTTTTCCTCCATTTCTTTCTAATTCATGGTAGTAATGGGGAAAAGTTGTGCATTCCATCTGGTTGGTGTTGGCTAAATGCAAAAGAAAACATAAAGTTGGTCTTGATAATCAACTCTTTGATGAGTAAGTTCAATTGTGTAGTTTAGTCCTATATAGTTGGCAAAAAGAAATTCCTTTGTTATGCTTAGTGAGTGCGGGAGTCTTAGTTTACGGCAGCAAATGAGCATGATTAAAAAGCTCAAGCACGGGGTGCAGAATAACAAGGGAAACTGGACAAGATCCTCATGAACGATGGTCCAAACCATATTGCTCATGACATTCATGTGGTCCAAATTGTCCAATATGAAATTTTCTGGGACGGCTGAATAAATGTAGATTTGCAAGGAGTACCTAACCGCAGTCAACAGTTCCCATAAACAGTGGAAAATCGTATGGAAAATAATGGTTCAGTTTTCAAATGCTATGGTAAGAACACTATTTCCATCCTTCTAAAGAGATCTTGCACTATTTCATTAATCCATGGTTTTAATGACTGATTATAAGTGCTTAACAACACCAGGAAGAAAGTCTCTATATGAAGCATCCAACCTCCATAATGCCATGAATTGGCAAGTGTCAATCTTGTTTTCCTATCAGAATAAGTGTCCTTTTTAAGATTTGGCTTCTAAGTTGCACTGCTTCCAGAGCTGTCCCTCAGTAAAACATATATCTGTAAGGAGCTATGTATACTTCTGCTATATACAGAAGCTTTCAAACCCGGTTGCCAAACACACACCAGTACAACTAAGGAGAAAGATCAATTCTGTAGATGAATTCTATAATGTCACCAGCCTAAAACAAATTATTTAGTTAACACCATGGCTTTGCTAAGAGATGAAACCATGTGGGATTGATTGATGTTGAGTTCATCCACCATAAGTATCATTTACCTACTGAAACAGCAACCAGGGCAAGTTAATTTTAAATCCTGAGCTCTCATGTCAGCACTCTGCAGTATCAGAAGGCTCTACGGAGGTTGTTAACCGTCAGATTAGATGAACACTGCTGCTCTATAGGTCTGGTGGGACTGCAAAGTCTGCTCCTCTTTGATTCAGAAATCCTCACATGGGAAATTGCCACAGCAAGCAAATCCACCACACCATTTTTATCTTGTTCCTCTGATTTGCAGCTAGAACTGAGGGATGTTAAGACTTGCTATGGAACCTAACTATGAGAAACACCATTAATCCTACTAATCATACTTGACTCAGATCCAGGAGAATTTGAAATTTGGATGGAAGGTCCTACTTGATTCTTCGACTTTGATTTGATGGATAATGTCTTCAATGAGCGCTTGGTGTAGAACAATATCCATGGATGTCCTGAAGTTAAGACAGCTCAGATGTCAGCAAATGAAGTCTAATGATTAAGCTTTTAAAGGAGCTCTAGGGTTAATCTCCTATTCAAGTCCTAAGACAAATTTGCAAGTTTATACCAGATAGGCTCAGAAATAGATAAAAGAAACAAAAATGGTCCAAATAAATTGAAAAAGAAAAACATGATAAACGGCAGAAGGAATCCTAAGACAGAAAAATTCATGATGAAAATAGATCAATGGGACACTTTATACAATTAGCAAAGTTACATGATTTACTAAAGACCGCAAGGCTAAGTCGCAAATTTCCAAAAAATATATATCAAATAATTGTTTTAGTATTTAAGAAAGAGCAAGAACCTACTTAATCCTTCACCAGCAGTTATTCTTGATGATACGTCCCTGGTCAGCATTCTTGCCAGCAGATCGCGTGCAGGTTTAGATACAGATTCCCATATCCGCGAAAATCAAGCTTTACATTCTTGATGGCCTCAAATACGGCCCTCAAGGAGTCTCCTTGAAATGGAAGAACACCAACCAAAAGCACATGAAGGGGCACCCCTGCACTCAATATATCTACCTTCTGAGAATAATTTCCTAATAGAACCTCAGGGGCAACATAAACCAGACTTCCAGCCAAACCAGACAAAACCTGACCAGTAGTAAATAGTAATTGTATTACACAAAAGCATCAGGCATATCTCATAAGGAGACAAGCAAATATTAAACAAACCTTTCCCGAGGCAATATGCTAATGCAAGCATCTTTTAGTATCATCAAATCTACTTATGCATAAATTTGCTAAAACAGTTAAGAATTAACAAACTAGAACATGAGAACATTTAAAGTGAAATCAAATAAAACTAATCTGTTTGACTTGTAATTCAATGATAACAATTGCATGCCCTTCCAAATTTATAGTTTCAAATGTTTCGGCAATTATGCTTTAATTTAGCTTCACAAATGGTTTGGCTTGATAGGCTCAAAGAAGAGCACGGTACCTCACATGCTCGGTAGCAAATCGTAATACTGATGGTTGTAGAAACCTTTAATGCTTGAAATTTAGATCATTTGATATAAATTTAAACAATTCAAAAGATAACATGTCCTTAATCCTTTTCTTCAGCAGCTTCAGTTGTTGACAGACCGAGACATGACTATAGAAAGATGTAGCAACTTAGATTCTCTTCATCAATACACAGACAGGAAAAGAAGTCTTATTGTCTCAACCAAAAACTTATTTCTCTCCCTCTCCCTCATGCATATAAGTGAAAGATGCCATACTTGATAAACATTGAGAACATACAAAATTTAAATCTCCATACATTGAGCATTGAGTTGCAAGATACTAAGTAAAGCAGGAACTTAATAGAATCAATAAAAAGTAAAGATAAGCATTCTTCAAAGCAGGTGCCAGATATTCACCATTGGAAATTCTCATGGCAAGACCGAAATCTGCCAACTTTATTTTTCCAGAAGTTGCAAGGAGAATATTTTCTAGCTTGATATCTCTATGCACAACTCCCATGTCATGACAGTACTTAATGACTAACATCACATCCTTAAAAATATTGGCAGCAGGTTGCTCTGAATACGGACATTCTGTCATTTGATCAATCAAACAACCTAAAAAGCACAAATCTATTACGAGATAAAAGCAGTCCGGCTCCTCATACAGCACCTGCAAAGTCACAAACCCAGGATGACCAGATAAATGCTGCATTATCTCCACCTCTCTGTGAACTGTCTCTTCTCCCCTAAGCAAGGTTTTACAAGCAAACTCTACTCCACTAGTTCTAGACCTACACAACCAAATTGACCTGAATTTCCCCTGCTCGATCGTATTACCTTTAACATAATCATCCTGAACCTTTTTCGTCCCACTGATCCCTGTAATCACCTCAATGCAACCCATCTTCCTCTTAAGACCTCTACCTAGAGGCACCAATGAGGACGCACCGCAAGTAGCAATGCCAGCGAGTCTACTTTTACATGAACCAACAGGAGGTGTATCCACATCTTCTTTGCACCTCTTCTTTATCCTTGAAAAATCTTCTAATGAAAAATGGGACCTAATATAATCACATGCCGAAGCAAATTTGTTGGTTGCCTCCGGAGATGCATCAGTTTCACTTCCTTTCCTCTTCTTTCTCATCAAGTCAAGTATCAATTCAGAAAGAAACTTATCCAAAGTTGGACCTGGATGCATTTAAGTTTCCTAAAGATTACGATGAAAAATCCAGTTTTATTGGCAATCTCTTCTGCTTTAGTTTCCGGTAAATGAATGAATAAAATAAAATTATGGGTCAAAATCAGTTCAAAGCCGAAGGATATAAACAGAAGCAAAATAAGGCAAGAAAACTTGATTCGCTAAGCCGCAAAAAGTTGCGAACTCTTGAAAACGAAATATTTACTTGAAAAAGAAAATCGAGAAACTGATATGATCTTGTTTGTTTTTCATGGATTCTCCCGGGGACCATATAGAATCCAGATTAAAAAAAAAACCCAACATTTGTTCTATTATTATTCATAAAAGTTCAATCAAATGATAAATCAAATCAGAATTTAGTAGTAAAGAACGAACCTTTAGATACAGTGAAAAATCTACCAGATTCCAATAAGGGAGACCCCGGTTGACAATAAGTAGTTAAAAGACCGAAAACGAAGAAAGTATCAGCGACAATTAAGCGAGTAAGCAAAATCCGGGGATAGAATTTTGGAGAATCAAATAAAAAAACCTAGAAACGTCCAGGCTTGAGAGATTTGGAGGGTGATTTTATTTTATGATAGTAATGCTTATTATAGCATGCAGTAAAATATTAATTTTCTTTTCTTTATTCTTTAAATAAATTCATTTACCTGCTTCTGAACCAGTCGGGTCCCATCCTGTTACCCATTTATCTGCTACTGTACCAGTCGGGTCTTACTCGGTCACCCTTTATGTGGGTTATTTTTACGTGCTGACGCAGTTAATGTTTGGAGCGTTCTAATTGGTTTACGTGACCCCGCTGTCAGTGAGCTTTTCAGTTTACATACGTGGCCTTATTGGTTGGACAAAAGCAGACGCGGAGTATTTTTTGTTCCAGTCGTACGGGTTGCGTTGCGTTCCCGAGAATGGAATCTATAAAAGGTTATTTATTTATTGCTTTATGAAATTTGGCTCCTAAATTATCTCTGTTTTTTTATTTTAGTTTTTTTTTCTCAAATTGATACTTAAATTATCATTTAGCTTTTTTAGATGGTGTTAAAAAAAGCCAGTCGCCGTATGATGCCAATAAGAATGTGCCATATGACACATCTAATCAATCCCAATATTAAGTAACAATTAAGTTTTAAAATAAAAATATTTAATTTAAACTTAAATTAAAAAAACACCTTTAACTTTGACTTACTATTGATAACATTGACCATCGTTGACCGACATTGATCGATGTTTACCATCGTAGACCATCCACACGACGTTATATATGTATATTATATTAATTAAAAATATTAAAAAATCAGATATAATATATAAAAATTTTAATTTTTTAAAAAGTTAAAGAAATTTTAATAATTCTTTTATAGGAATCTAAAAAATATAAATATAAATTTTAAAAATTCAAAATAATAAAAATATTATAAAAATAAAAAAGTATTTAAATTTAAAAAATGTAAAAAAAAATTTAAATTTCAAAAACTTCAAAATAAAAAAAATTAAAAATATATCTAAATTCAAAACAATTTAAGTGTTTTTTTCTTTAATATATATTTGAAATTTTAAGTTTTCTTGACGCAAATTTTTAGAATGTAATACTTTTTTTTTAATTTTTTTAAATTTTAATCAAAATAATATATATAATATTATTAACAAAAGATAAGTGACGTGCTTTAATAGCATGGAATCAAGGCCAACGCTAGTCAATGGTGTGAAAGTCAAAGGTGATTTTTTAAATTTAAATTTAATGTTTTAATTTAAATAGACTTAATTATCACGTGAGACATTTTGACCGGTTAGATGTGCCAAATGACAGATCCTGATTGAAAGCACGTGATTTTTTTAACATCATTGAAAAAAGGCTCCTTCGGGTAATAGTATGATAATTTAAATACCAATTTGAGACAAACAAAATTTAGGTATCAAAGTGAATAAACAGGCATAGTTTGGGGGGCAAATTTAGCATTAAGCCAAAATATTTTGTTACTGACCTTTTTAAAGCCCAGCTCGATTATTTACTACATTTTTTAGGGTTTAGCTACTACCACTTCTTCTTCCTCCTTTATATTCTGTTCTGCTACAAAATGAGATTGTTTGATGCATGGTAAGTTTCCATCATAGTTTTCAGTTACTCATCATCCCCAGACCTGAGAAAAACACACAAGCAGAAAGTCTTTGTTGGGTACTGCCCGGTACCTTAAGTTACGGCGGAACGGACGAATTTTGACCGAAACAACTGGTACCGAACGAAACTTGAAGGGGAACGGAATTTGTGGGTGAGTGTCCCGGTCTCTTACTGGAACAGAGTATTCCGGCCGGTACGGGTACGGAACTAATTTTTATGGTCTCAACGCAAAACTAAGGTACCCTAAAACATCAGACACAAAGTCGAGACAAAAGAGAAAAGCTGAAAATGGCCGAGTGTGTGAGGACAACCTTAAATCCTTCCCACTTCCTACTACACTCCACTAAAACCCCAACTCAAAATCCCTTTTTTTCATCAATCTCTTCCTTTGAAGCAAAACCCAATGCTAGAAAGTACCCCAAAATTTCCCTTTCCGTTATGTCCAGCCAAAACCAAAGCCAGGGCCAAACCCAAGTACCATCTCTTGATGCTTTGCTCAACTCTGGTCGCAAAGAAGAAGTTTTTGCCAGTATAAAAGCCTCACTTTACAATTGTCTGTCAGAGACTAATCTTCAATTGACAGTCCCTGGTCTCAAATCCAAAACCAGAGGCAAGGTAGACACAAAGGACTGCCTTTTCTTTAAATAAAAAAAAATAGTCAAGTTAAAAGATGGGAAATTTTTGTAATTTTGCTTGAGTCATGCAGGTTAGGGACATTTATGATAGTGGGGATTATCTTGTTTTGGTCACTACTGATCGTCAGAGTGCATTTGATAGGATTCTTGCCTCTATCCCCTTCAAGGGCCAGGTTTATATACTTGCTACTTTGTTAATGGTAAATATTAACTGTAGTAGATGTATCATTGTTGGAATTTCACTTTTCAGGTTCTTAATGAGACGAGTTTGTGGTGGTTCAATAGAACTCGGCACATGATTCCGAGTGCAGTTTTGTCAGTACCAGATAAAAATGTTACAATTGCTAAGAAATGTTCTGTTTTTCCTGTTGAATTTGTTGGTGAGTATCTTTGATATTCTTATCATTCATTTTTGTCACACGGAGGGTGGTTGATTGGAACCGAATTGTTTCGTTTTTAGAAACTTGGAACTCTGAATTTTCATGGTCACATTTCATGATAGGAGCTATTCCGAAGTCCATTATGAATGGAGTTTCACCCTATCAATTAAAACAATCAACAAGTTTCCTTAATCCTTTGTTCATTCACAGCATGTAAAATAGTGAAAATGATCCGTGACTTTTTGTTTTAATATTTTTGTGGGAGATTGAATTGCCACAGGTTCAAAACAAGTTTTAAGTTCTAATTTTGCATGCCAACCTTGTCATTTAGAGCTATTGCTGTCGCCTGGTGTAAAATCCTCATCTGATCTGGATTTTGGTGCTATATGCAGTTAGAGGGTTTGTGACCGGAAGTACTGAAACGTCACTGTGGACAGTTTACAAAAATGGAGTTCGAAATTACTGTGGAAATGTACTTCCGAATGGTGAGGCTTCTGTGTAGTTAAAACACACTCTGTTCACTTGGAAATTGTGCTATATGATGGTGAAATGATATGTTTGTTATAGGGCTGGTAAAAAATCAAAAGTTAACTGCAAATATACTCACACCAACAACTAAAGCTGAGGATCATGATGTTCCTGTAACTCCTGACGAGGTTGATCCTTCTTTTCACCAAAGTTGAGCTTTGAATGATATAGGGAAAGTATAAAAAAAAGAATTAAGATTCTTTCTTCATCTTTCATGTTGCTTTAGTGTTCTCCTCTCCCCCACATCTGCCCCTTAAACTAAAGGCTAAAAAAAAGGGTCCTATTGGCTAATCTTTGCATATTGTTGATTGGTAACTGTTCATCTGCTGGTGCATTTTCCTTGCAGATTATTGAAAGAGGATTGATGACTCAAGATGAGTTTGATGAAGCAAGAGAAAAAGCTTTAAGTTTGTTTGAATATGGACAGGTGATTTTGATTCTGTTCATAAACTTCATGTGCTTTCATGGTGTAATATCTATCAACACACTGGAAATTCTTCAAGATGAGATCAAATAAATTATAGATCATCATGTTAAAACTTAGAATATACATGAAATCGTATTAAAAGAAAAGAAAAGAAAAAACAGAATAAGAGTAGAATAAGAAGCAAAACAAATATTTATTGTAATTTGTGCTATGACAGCATGTTGATTAAGATGAAAATGGTGAATTTTGCATTTGCGAGCTGCTTCCTGTTCTCTTAAACTCCCATAGTTTTGTTAAATACCATTTCATTGCATGTAAGATAATATCTATCAACACACTGAAAATTCTACAAGATGAGATCAAACAAATTATAGATAATTATGTTAGAACTTAAAGTGCTCAAGAAATTTTATTTTATTTTTTATAAAATGAATTGATTAGAATAAGAAGGAAAAAAATATTTAATTGTACTTTGTGCTGTGACAGTCTGTTGATTGAGATGAAAATGGCGACTTTGGCATTTGCGAGTTGCTTCCATTCTGTTAAACTCCCCTAGTTTAGTTAGAAACCTTTTTATTACTACTCACCGTTGTACAGTTCATCCATGCTCTGTTGGTGATGAAAATGTTCTCATGTCAAGCATCGCAGCATATTTACAGCAATCTTTGGTATCTCTGTATGTTTGTGTCTGTTTGTGCTTTCTACACCAAACACTTTCACCATATAAGTTATTAAAATATGATGAGTTTTTTAATTATGTATTGCCACTTGCACTTGTTATTGCTCAATCAGTAACTACTGAATGGTTTATTGGAGCCGACTTTATGATTTGAATGATTTTGTTGAGAACAATGCAGCGTGTAGCTTTGGAGCGTGGCCTGATTTTGGTAGATACAAAATATGAATTTGGAAAGAGTAGTGATGGTTCAATTCTATTGATTGATGAGGTTAGATTCCATTTTCCTGAAAGGTTCCCTGCTTCTGCCTGTCACTCGTATACACTTTACACGCACATTTTAGGTACGAAAAAATTCACACAAACTGACAGGCAATGATAAATTTTGCTTTCTTGTTCTGTAATTCAAGGTGCATACACCTGACTCAAGTCGATATTGGATTTCCAATTCTTATGAGGAGCGCTTTCAGAATGGTCTTGAACCTGAAAATATTGATAAGGTGTGCGGATAGTTTATGCATGTCAGAGTTGATGTTTAGGGACAAAAAGTTTAGAGTGAACTAATATTTAAATGGTTTGTGGGGTCTATAGGAGTTCTTAAGGTTATGGTTTAGAGAGAACTGCAATCCCTATGAAGATAAGGTAAGTCGCATCAAAAAGTTAAATTCTATGCCCATTAATGTAAGTTGAGGATATACCGAAATACTAATTTGATCATGCAATCCTTAGGTGCTTCCTGATGCCCCTGAAGAACTTGTCTGCGAGCTTGCTTGGCGGTATATTTTCCTCTTTATCATACCTTTTAGTTGATGCAAAATATATACTACTAAGAATGTAAAGAGATGAGCAAAATTGAAATCCATGTCTTAATCATTTGATGTTACATCTCGCTTTTCTTCATTTCTTGTCTCCATTCAACTGGAACACACTGTCACTGTTTTATCAGCTCGCATTGGTAATTTTTTGCCATGCTAGGCTTCACAAAACATGACTGCATGGATCCAATTTCATATGTATGGGGTTCAGTCATTAATTTTAAAAGTGACAATAGTTGTAGTGCTTTAACATTTTGACCCTGTTTTATGTTTGTAGTGCTTTAACTAACTCCCGTTTGTACCCTTACTGCCAGATACATCTTTTTATACGAGACTATAACAAAATCAAGATTTGAGATGCAGCCGATGGGAGTAAGACTTAGTACTATAGATGTTCTTTTTAATGTTATTACGCAAAAATGGCAGGTTAATTATTATTTTTTTCTTGCAGGAGCCAATACACGATCGAATCTCGCGAAATGTTTCCTCTGCATTATCATCTTTGCAGTAACAGAAGAAGATTGTACAAGATCTCATGGTTTTCCTAGGATGGTATCTATACTGTAACTTTGAATGAGCATTCCAGCATTTATGGAGTTTTTAAGTGTTTTTCTCCTGTTATTTCCTCTATGAAAACAGGCTTTCTGCATCCTTGAGGCCTTTGGCAGATGAACTTAGGGTGGAAGACGAGCTGATTTCTCCGATATAATGCATTGGTCACTTATTTTGCTTTTAAAATCTATAACTAGGATCAGCATTTCAATAAATTCTAAGATGAACGTCTGACATTTTTGTCCTTGATCTTTACCAATGAATGAATGGCTGATTCATCTTTTCATTTCTTATTCTTCCGTAGTTTTACAGCAAACAGGTCATGTTGAATTGTTGATGTGTGTGCGCATGTGTTTGTGTTTGTTGAGAGAGGAAACAACCACATTTAGACCAGAATCCGGCAAATTTTGTAGATCTCGATTGTGATAACCGATAAATTCCAATTTTACTAGCAATGAAACATTATACCTTCCTGTTAAAAACAACTTAGGAAGAAGCGGTTCAACAAAAACAATGCCCACACATGGTAGTTAGCTTACAATCTTAAGGCTGCTATCATGATTTTAATGGGGGACAACGTCCTAGTGGCATTCATCTAGAGACCTATGCAGGCGCTCGTGCACTATTTCTCTGTTTTAAGTCCATAGGGTTTGATATCATCAGGAATACTGATACTTCGAGTTGTTTTTAACCCGGAACATCAGCCATCTTCTTTCCTCTACAATAGAATCTATTTCATCCCAAGAACATCTGAAAGGCATTGCCTCTAATCTCTGGAGTCACTTTTACTTTGCTCGTTGAGAGCTTGAACAAGGGCAGAAATCTCATTATCCATCTCAATTCCATCCTTATACATCATTTCCAGGATGTCAAACGCTGGTCTCTTAGCCAAAAGGTGGTTTCTAAACCATGATTTATATATTTCTGAACTTGCAAGACCCAAACGCTGAACATCTCTAAAAAAGTTGTTTGCATCGTCCGAATTCCCATGCTTCTCGAAGTACTCAGCAATGGTCACGAGAGTATAATGGGGCGGTCTCCAATGACAATATTTTAACAAAGCGAACCCTTTCTTCATAGCAGTGACGGCCTTCACCATGTCCTGGCTTTTCACCCACCCTTCCATCAGAATTTCCCATGTCTTGTAATTAGGACACCCTCCTTTCTCCAATGTGTGGTGATGCAGTGACTCAGCTTTCTCCATCCATCCATTCTTCACGTATGCACCTAAAAGCACATTGGAGACCCTGATATCATAATTTCGACAGTTGTACTCCCACTCCATAAACACTTTCTCCGCTTCTACAATACCGCCGAGCCGAACCAAGCATGATAATATGCACATATAGTTGGCACAAGTCATTCTCTTACCTATTAACTTACTGGTTTGCCAAAGCCGAAGAACCTCGGTCTTTTTCTTCAACAATGCATATTGAGTCATGAGGAAGATATAACCAAAGCTATTACTTGCAGACAGCTTTGTTTCTGCAGTTTTGAGGGCAGTTTCTGCTTTCTGAACCAGACCTGCTTTGGTATAAATATTAGCTAAAGTCGATAGAGTGCTCCAACCCATACAGACCCTCTCATCACTCAGCATTTCAGCATAGACGGCTTCAGCTTTTGCAACCCCAGATGATCGGGCTGAAGCATCCATCCAAAGGTTGTATGATAGAATATTTTTGGGTATTTTGTTTCGATTCATTTCTTTGATAACCAGAGGTACTTTTTCAAACTGAGATGTAGCAATGTACAGTTTCATCATTTCATTGTATAGATGGGGGCAGAGGGTCAGCCCCATAGAAACAAGCTTACTCATGAAAGCCTCGGCTTTTCCAATGTCACTTTCTTTTACATAACCATTGAGAAGAGGGAGGCAAGCTGCTTTCTGTGAAGCAGTATTGGGTAAACAATTGAAATGTTCTTCAGCCGCTGTTAAATTACCAACCTTGATGAGTAGCTTCACTTTAGTGGCATGGGCAACAGCTGGCATTTGTAAGCCCTTTTGAGTTTCTTGCCATGTCAAAATCTGTTCGTTTCAGAGAGTAAATATAATACAAAATCAAATCCATTGAAAACCCATTAAAATAAATTAATAAAATACACTTTTGCCTGGAAAAAGTTCCCTACCAATTAAAAAGAATGAAGGTTTTTTTTTTTAATAGATATTGCAATATCAACAAATTCAGAAGAAGAAATGAAGAAAGGAACCTGAAGGGCCTGATTGTAGCGCCTAGATTTGTGGAGAATTTGGGTAATGGATAGGAGCTGCGGAATGTCAACTGTCTGACCCGAATCAACCCAACTGCGAAGCACCTCGGTTGTACTTTCCGTCGGCGACCTCAACCCCAAAATTCTCCCCTTTAGACTTTCATTGCTGGCAGCAGCAGCACTTCTAACACTAGCCTTTTTCACCCAGGAAGGAACAGAACTTAGTAGCCGCCCCCACCTGGCGTCCGCAAGCTTATCGCCTCCATTGCTTTTGAGGTTAGAGAAAATGGAGCGACTCGCCATGGACGATATAACTCTGCTTCCGCTCTCTGTCTCTCTCCGCTCCTTTCTCGGTCGAGGAAAGTAGTAAACCTCGGTATCAAACGGCGTCGTTTAATGTGCTTTTTAGGCTTATTCAGCGCGAGTTTTGTATAATTACAATTCCACGGCACACCGGCAAATGGACCCCATGTAAGTTTTTTTTTCTCCAACAAGCCTTTATATTTCCACAAATTTTACTCCTCCTTTTCCTTCAAACTTGGTTCCAAAATGACAAAACTCAAGTGTTATTATTATTATTTTTTTTTATAATAGAAGAGTAAATACATGGATTGAACAAACATAGCTCTTAGTGATATAACAACAATAGCATCAACACCAAGGTGATCAAGAAATGTCACTTTGTAATATTTGCCCCCAAGGCATCGATGCTAGGCCATCGGCAAGTTTATTACCCTCCCTATAAACATGTTGGATAACTACTTTCTACTCCTTTTTCAAATAGTCTTGAGTTTTTTGGATTAAGTTAAACTCGAGATAGTGTTATTAACTCAAATTCTTAATACAAGTTTTCACTACATACACTTAATTCTGTCCCAATTTAGTAATTTATCATATTTAAAACTTAAAAGTTAAATTGATATCATTATTAATAAATTTTGTTAATTTTAAATATATAAAATTTTAATATTTAAAATTTAAACTCCAAATGATAACACATATTTGAATTTAATAGAAATAAGTTAATAATGTTATCATTAGATTTCAATAGAGAAATTAAATTCAAGTAAATATGTTTGCGTGTAAACTCGAAAATGGAGAAGAAACTTTGGGAATGCAGTATGTATCCGTAGTTCTTACAAGGACACTATGGCTAATGCTATTTTCATATCTAACTAATAGCCAACCAAAGTTTGCACTTGGAATTTGCTGGAGAGAATTTGATATAAATTAGGAAATATAATTTTAGATTATTAAGAATAAAATTATATGTGGAAGTGTATTTATTATTAAGAATAAAATTATATCCAAAAGTGTATATAAATTCATTGTTAGAGATTATCTAAAAGGTCTTTTTAAAATAATTGATTATTAAATTAATTTTGAGTATTTATAATTTAACCCCTCATCTAATTATAAATATCGGTATCAATACATTATTTCCATAACACTTAGATACTTATGACACTTATAATATAATTGGTGATTTAATTTTGCATCACACTTTATAATAATATTTTGCATTATACATATGTCCAGGATTTTAATCCAACATTAAACTCTACTTTCGAGAGTACTATTGGGAGGCAGAGACGAGGTCATCTCAGTTTCAGGAGTTGGTTTCTTTCGCTTGATGTCACCGTAGAAGTAGGAAAGGAAGCCCCATAGCGACAGAGCAAGAGACACCCTTCTCCGCTTGAAACTTCTCATTGAAGAAAAATACTGCCAGAATCTCTGTAACTGGTAATAGAACCGAAATCACTACACCCGATAGCAATGATGACGCACAAAACACTACTCCAATTGCTCCCAAGAAGAAACATTGCCATATTATTGCACTAAAAATCGCAACTATGTAGTATTTTGTTTCTCCTAGCTCGAATTCCCTTGCTTCCCTTCCAATCACCTGCAAACACAAACAACCTTTCAATGTATTACTTTCTCCTGGCTTTGAGCAATGTACTAGCAATGGTGATCAGTTGGTTTGTAGAAGCTGAAACAGTATCTCACTAGTGTTGGTTTTCAATAGGCCAAAGCTGCCTTGGCTCTTTTTATTAAAGACACAGGTGATAACTGATAAGATTAGAAAGTTTAACTTCTAGTTTATGTGGACGATATAGTGATTATTGGAAGTACAGGCTATTGGTGATTGTGTATTCCTAAACCAGAGTCAATATGTTCATAATCTCCTAAAGTCAGATGGCATGAGTGAGTGCAAGTCTCTGCCAAGTCCCATGATCAGTTCAGCTAAGATGAGAGCTACAGAAGGAGATCTTTTGGCAGATCCTCATCATTATAGAAGTCTTTGTTGGGGAGCTACAGTAGTTGTGTGTGACTAGGCCACACATCAATACTGTCAATAAGGCAGGCTAATACATGGCTCAACCTAGAGACAGCCATTGCAGGCTGGTCAAACAGCTCATTATCACAGCCTTTGCTGATGCTGATTGGGGAAGCAACTTAGAGGACCGAAGGTCAACGTCTGGTTATGTAGTGTACTTTGGCTGCAATCTTGTTTCATGGCGTTCTAGAAGGAAACCTGTGGTTGCTTTGTCAGCCTCAGAGGCTGAATACAGTGAGTATTGCAAGTATAGTTTCAGAATCACTCGGATATAGTATTTGTTCCAAGAGCTTGGAGTTAGCTTGTCAACCAGTGAGTTAGTGTGTATATAGATTTATACGCAAATCGAATCTATACATAAATAGTATATCAAACTATAATATTATACAAATAAATTTATATTTGGCTTTCTAAAAATAACATGCACATCTTAAATATAAATTAGTAAAAATTTTAATATATTTAAAAGATATGATTAGACTTCTATCACTTGTCCTGTAAGAAGAGCATAACTAAGAAAGAGACAAAAAACAAACCTTGAAATCATTGTTGACGAGCATCCCGACGGTGCAAAAGGCAGTAGCAACCAAACACATCACCAACTGAATCTCCATCACAAGGGCGTAGCTGATCTCTTGCTTTGCCTTCTTGTACGTTAGTTCCACCAATGGCAATATAAATCCGTATAAAGCCGCTGCAGCTAAGGTCATTACGAACCCCAAAATATATTCCTTGTCGGATTCATTCGCAGGCCGGTCGCTGCTCGAATGCAAAGCCAGAACGCCAGCCCCTATGGTCAACAAAAACACGGCGTTTATGGAGTAGGCAGTGAACTTTTGTTTCACCAACAGGAAAGCAAACCCCGCCGTGAAAGCCAACTGCGACGCGATGATCAAAGAAGAAGTCGAAACGGGGAGACGAGATAAGCCATAGGAGTAGAGGTAGTTATCGAGGCCACTGAGGATCCCGAGGACGATAGCGGCAACGAACAACGGTCGTTCCATACAGAAAAGCTTGTTTTCCGAGGTGGGATTGGCCGTCCTGGAACGATGCACGTAAGCACGAGCGATGGGGAGCAAGATGATGGGGCAACCCGCGGTCTGGAGCCAGCTCGAGAACCAGATTCGGTTCCCACCATGGATGAAGTAGAGACGGGCGATAAGTGGAGCACCGCAGTTGCCTATAGAAAGGATGATGCAGTTTATTATTAAGAGAGCTTTTCTTATGGTGCCACCATCCTTCACGTCCATGATTAAATTCTCTGTTTTGTATTTGGATATTTTTGCATCTCCTTCTCTGTTTCCAAGGTGTTTGTAGAATGGAAGAAAGCCGAAGTAAGGATAAGACAACCATATAGGTGCTATTATTCAACTCGTTATATTAAATTCCATAATTTACGTGCATTTCGAAGCAACTATAAGTATTGTAATCTATGATATAGATTGTTATCATAAGGTTGAAACATGGGACCGATACCTCATTTGATTTTTTTTTAAAAACTATTTTCGTGCAAAAAGGGGTTTTATGACTTGTAGTTCAAAGAAAAATTTCATTCTGAATCAATTCGATTCATCCAGCGTTTATCAAAGAGGGTCCAGTTTTTTTAAACCAGAGAATTTTATTGTTGATGCAACGTCTAACAAACATTCCATAACTGTTGGTCTTCATCAGCTGTCAATAACAGCCATGAAATATTGCGGTCGGGATACTAATAGCTGCATTTGCATTATCCACTCAACTCAGCAAATTCATTTCGTTTCAATCTTGAAATTTTTTAACACTACTTAGGCACTGAATATACAGTTAAACACTAACTATTTTATGCTGCAATTGTTCAAAACATTATATTACATGGTAGCATTAAAGAGGTTCTTTTTGTGTATATTGAAGTCATCTTTTAACTAATTTTTTGTCTAGTCTTAGTATTGTATCTAAGTACCATCTATAAATACCTTCACTTGCCACTAAGATGAGTGTCCATTATTGCAATTTAAAAATTTTAAAAATTTAACAAAATTCAAATGAGATAAAAACAGAGGTGTTATGGGACAAAGTTAGGTGCGGTTTAAAAAAATTTCAAGTCCGCCTATTTTACTATTTTAAAAATAATAAAATATTAAAAATATATATTATATATATTTCTATAATTAAATTTAAATTTAAATTTTTTATTATTTAAATTAAAATTGAGTCAAGGTGCAAAAATCGTTGTCCCAACCCAACCATTAAACAAGTCTATAACTATAAAATATAATCAAAATTAATTTAAATACTAAAACTACTTCTTTAAAATACTATCAACTCTAAATTAAGATTTCTGCCAGTCCCTAACAAAAGACAAAGAAAAACAACATAGTAGTTTAAACAACTCTAAATTAGATCTACTTGAAATTCTCAAAAATTCCCTCAATATTTTCAATACAAAGTTATTCACTAAAATCAATGCCCAGTTAAAAAATTATAAAACGGTGACTTAATTAATTGCATTTGCCTTTTTTAGTCCAATTTCATTCTTTATTGTGTTAACTTTGTGACATAAAGTTTTAAAATAATATAATATCAAATTTACAAATTGTATCAATTTGATCTTGGTCCCAAACATTTATATAATGTTTCAATTTGATCTCGATTCTAAAAAAATTAAGAATACGTAAAATTTTAAAAAATAATTTATTATAAATTAAAAAATGCATAAAAATTTTTAAAATATAATATAATATATATAAATACATAAAAATTATAAGAAAATAAAAAAAATCAAAATACAAATAAAACTTAAATAAATAATTCAAAAGAACATATTAAAAATTGATAGGTGATGATGATGAAGTTTAAGAATCTGATCCACAAAGTTGAATTTTCTTTTTATTACAAAATATCACTGATTTAAGTTTACCAACAAATGACCTAAGCTAAATACTAGAATATAAATATCAACCTCCGCTTCATGCGGATGACACTTGGTCCCATTAAAATATTTCTTACGTTGACCGATTATTTAACTGTGAGTCTTCAGCACCTGTCTTTTTTAATATTATATATATTGATTAAAAAATGAATTTGAAAATATTTCTTATAAAATTCAAAATAATACATAAAAGATGGTAAATGTTTTAAAAATGAAAAAAGTAAATAAATTTAACCTTTTTCTTTGTATGGGGTTGGCGTTGACTCTTGTTGTCTCCTCCGGCCAGCAGTCGTGGATCCACCAGCTCGCCCCGAATTACGTGGTGGGTGACATTTTTGGGAAGAACTGCACCTCATCCAATCCCTCAATAGGTAATAGTTCTGGGATTAGAATCCTAATTTGTTTTTGAGGGTTTAGTTAGGCCTGCTTTGGAAGAGGGAAAGAGTAACAATGAATCTAATAAAAAGTTTCGATTTCACCACTTTTCTGGGTTTCTTTTTTCTTTTCGAGAGGGAAAAGTACAAGTGAAATGAAACTATTTATTATAATTTATTAAATGTTTTTGAAAATTTCAATGTTTTCTTAATTTGTTTTATATTTTTTCTGGTTATTTTAATTGGGATAAAATTGAGATTTTTTTAGAATCATCAACAAACTAAAAATATTGAAACTCCCACAACATCTCATGTTGCAAAGTTAATGGTAAGTAACAGAGTTAGGGTGAGTTTGGATGGGCGGTGCGTTTACTTGCGGTTAGTGTAAAAACAGCGGTGGTGGTGAGATTAGATACTGTAGCGATACTGTAGCGTGAGACAAAAAGTAAGCTAAACGCATCGCACCGCACCCAATCGCCCATCCAAACCCACACTTAGACCCAAAAAACAAAAAGTCAGTTTATAATTTTTTTAATGGGTGGGTGACCTACCCAGTAGATTCACGAAGCATATTTTATTCATAAAAAAAAGTTATATCATGATTTATCATTAAATTATATTCGTCTTCTTACTATTTCGATAGCTAAATTATCTTTTTCTTATAGTCGTTTTTTAAAATTTTAGATTTTCTTTTCTTTTCTCTTTTTAATAATTAAAGATTAATATGAGAATCGCCAATATGCCTGTAAATTCCAAAATGGAGAATTTAGAATGTAATGAATAGTCATGAGAAGGACACCATGGCAAAGGCCATTTTCTTATCCAACTATGCTATCCTATAAACAACTAATTGTGGGGATTACGATGACAACGAAATTCTTCTTACTTCTTTCCCCTCTCTAATATTTTTTTAATTTTTTTTTCTTAATTTTACATCTTAAGTGCCAATCACTTTTTATTTTGCTACTTAAAATGTGCTTCTATTGTATTTTTAATTTATTTTATGATAGACGTTAAAACTTTTTTATAATCAATCATAAAGTCATGTGACATCCTTATATAAAAAATAAATATCTTTTATTAAATGTATATAAACATTAAAATATATAAAAATGGAAATTAATATATAAAAATAGAAATATATATAATCTGAAAAAAAAGATATAAATTATAAAAAATTTATAAAAAATATAAAATTTACAAAAAAAAATACGATAAATAAAAATAAATTAGTTGAAATTAATGATATTATTATAAAAAATTATAAAAAATTATAATTTTTTTTAATTTTTTATATAATTATAAAATTCTAAAATTGTATTTCAGTTTCAAGGGTTTTTTTTTAATTACTTGAAATTTAAATACATCTTTCATTTTTATAACATTTATCAACTTTTATATATTATTTTGAATTTTAAACATGTATACTTTTATATTTTAGAATTTTATAAAAAAATATTTTTAAACTTTTATTTTAATTTTTTATATATTATATATGACATATAATGCACTAAAATATATTATGTGTAAATATTTTATATATAAAAATATTAGTTAATAAAATATATATTTTTAATTTAAATATAATAAAACCGCACATTTCTAAATAAGTATTACTTTTACACCATTATCTATAATATATACAAAAGCATGAGTTTAGAAAAACTTTTGAATTGAGGAGAATATCAGTTATTTTCTATAATATTAATAAATTAACTTTAAAAATAATTATATCTTAATTTAGAATTATTAGTTAAAAGGTTGTGCTAATTTTAAAATAGAGTTATTACTTGAATAGGGCACTAAGCATAACACAATAAAAATTTTGTGATAATTATAATTATAATTTATTTTAATCTACAATTATTAGTTACAAAATTTTGACAGTAAAAAAATTGTATTAATATTTTTTTTAAAAAAAATTGTGCTAATTTTATTATTGTAAATAGAATTATTACCAATTAAAGTTTATATTTAGCTTTATAATAACATTCAGCATATTCAATCAAAATATGGTGATTTTTTTCTTTAAAGAGTTTGATGTTGTTTTGAATGGGCTTGGTAACTTAAATGCAAGGCGCCATGTAAACCATCTTTACTTGGTGGATGATATCCCATTGGTTGAAAGCGGGAGCACAAGGTTTTGGTTTTAACTAGGTTTTCTGTCTAGGTTGCTCATATTCATGCTTCATCTTGTTTTTCTTTATGCGATATAAATTCACACAATTTGCTTTGATTTTCGTACTATATAAACTATAATCTTGAGTTGGACTATTTTATGCAAGCAAATAGTTCCCACAACTCAATCCTAAAGCAGATGACCTATGAGTAGCATCGTAGTTTCTGTTTGTACATTTTTTTTTTATGAAACTAGCTATGAACTGAATCCCCATAAAAGAACTAATAGCCAACCAAACTTAGCACTTGGAATTTGTTAGGGATGACTATGATCACCAACCCTTAAACACTGCTTTTGAGAGTATTGGGAAGCAGAGAAGAGGCCATCTCGGTCTCAGGATCTGGTTTCTTCTTTTTACTTTGCTTGATTTCACCATAAAAGTAGGAAATGAAGCCCCACAGCGAGAGAGCAAGTGACACACCCTTCTCGGCTTGAAACTTCTCATTGAAGAAAAATACTGCCAGAATCTCTGTAACTGGTAATAGAACCGCAATCACTACAGCCGATAGCAATGATGACGCACAAAACACTACTCCAATTGCTCCCAAGAAGAAACATTGATTTATTATTGCACTAAAAATCACAACCACATGGTATTTTGTTTCTCCTAGCTCGAATTCCCTTGCTTCCCTTCCGATCACCTGCAAATAAAAATTACCTTTCAAGTTTTTACGCACTTGTTCATTGTAGTTATAGAATGAAATCATTATATTAAATAAAACCTCTTTAATCAAGATTAATAAACTCGGCTTCAGTTTCCTTCTAAAAAAAGGGTTTATCATCATAGCTAGCTGTTGATACTTTATTATTTCATACCCTATAGGTCAATTATGTGGATTTCATCAATTAACAAATTTAATTAATTATTAAACTTTTAAATTATATTTATTTTTAAACGTTGTGATTTTCTTTTTCTATTAAATTTTGAAAAAAGAATCAAACTATAATGTTATAATCAAAATATAAAATAGTTAAAAAATTAAAAAAAAAAACTATTTCATCAGACTTCACTCATTTGTCCTGTAAGAAGAGGAATAGCTAAGAAAGAGACGAAAAAACAAACCTTGAAATCATTGTTGACCAGCATCCCAACGGTGCAAAAGCCAGTAGCAACCAAACACATCACCAACTGAATCTCCATCACAAGGGCGTAGCTGATCTCTTGCTTTGCCTTCTTGTACGTTAGTTCCACCAATGGCAATATAAATCCGTACAAAGCCGCTGCAGCTAAGGTCATTACGAACCCCAAAATATATTCCTTGTTGGATTCATTCGCAGGCCGGTCGCTGCTCGAATGCAAAGCCAGAACGCCAGCCCCTATGGTCAACAAAAACACGGCGTTTACGGAGTAGGCAGTGAACTTTTGTTTCACCAACAGGAAAGCAAACCCCGCCGTGAAAGCCAACTGCGACGCGATGATCAAAGAAGAAGTCGAAACGGGGAGACGAGATAAGCCATAGGAGTAGAGGTAGTTATCGAGGCCACTGAGGATCCCGAGGACGATAGCGGCAACGAACAACGGTCGTTCCATACAGAAAAGCTTGTTTTCCGAGGTGGGATTGGCCGTCCTGGAACGATGCACGTAAGCACAAGTAATGGGGAGCAAGATGATGGGGCAACCCGCGGTCTGGAGCCAGCTCGAGAACCAGATTCGGTTGCCACCATGGATGAAGTAGAGGCGCATGATAAGTGGACTACCGCAGTTGCCTATTGAAAGCATGATGCAGTTTATTACTAGGAGAGCTTTTCTCATGGTGGTGCCATCATGTTTAGGTTCCTTCACCTCCATCTGTTCTGTATTTGGATTTTTTGCATCTCCTTCCTCCATTTCCAAGCTATTTGTAACAGAATTTATCAAAGAAACAGAGGTCAATTACATGTACGGAAAAAGCTAGAGTTAGCAGAATTTAGCATGTAATGAATAGTTATTACATGGAGACTATGGCAAAGGCCATTTTCTTATCCATGTATCCATGAAATGAATTCCTATAAACAACTAATAGCCAACCAAATTGCCATGAACAACTGTTGGGGATTAGGGATTACGATGAAAACGCAATTCTACTATGCCTCTTTTTTTGCCTACCAATTCGTGATTTCGCTTTTGGAGAATATTTATTTTTTCATTTTGGTATTGATTTTTTTTAAATTTTATATCTAAATTCTAATCACTCTTTAATTTGGTACCTAAAGTAATCTTATGACCAATCACAAAGTGACATGTGACGTCTTTATGTAAAAAAACAAATTTTTTTATTAAATGTATACAATTATTAGAAAATATAAAAATAGAAATAAATATATAAAAAATCAGAAATATATAATCTAAAAAACATATAATTTATAAATAATAAAATTTACAAAAAAATACTATAATTGAAAAAAAAAAGTTGAAATTAATGATACTATTACAAAAAATGTAAAAGAAATTATAAATTTTTAATTTTTTTATATAATTACAAAATTGTATTTCAATTTCAAGGTTTTTTTTTTTGCAATTACTTGAAATTTAAATACCTTTTTCTTTTTTATAACATTTTTCAATTTTTTTATATATTATTTTGACTTTTAAATATTTATAAGTTTATATTTTAGAATTTTATAAAAAATATTTTAAAACTTTTATTTTAAATTTTTTTATATATCATATATGATTTTTTTACATTTTTATCAATATAATACATAATATTAAAAAAATAAAAAAAGGACATGTAGTATTCTAATAGTGCCACATAGCCGGTCAACACTAGTCAACTCCAATCAACAATCGATTAAAGTCAATTGATTTTTGGTTGACCAAATGTTGACCGGTGTTGACTAGCATGGATCGGGCTTTGACCAGTCATGTGGCACTATTAGAATACAACATGTGTCCTTTTTTTAAATTTTTTAATATTATATATTATATGGATTAAAATGTAAAAAATCATATAATATATATAATTAAAAAAGGTATTTAAATTTCAAGTAATTGTAAAAAAAAAACTTGAAATTTAAATATTTTTTAGAATTTTAGAATTATATATTTTAAAATTTTATAAAAAAATTATTTAAAGGCTACTTTGGCTACCGAAATGGCCTAGAAAAATCGTTTAATTTCGTAAACTTTTACTTGTCTGATTTTCTTTTAAAAAAACTTAGGAGTCAAAAATGTCCAATTATTAAGTCAAATAAATTTAGAGTCTAGTTTATTAAAAGTCATGTCATTTGAAAAATTCGTATGATATTGTCAATTAGCTTTTTATTTTTGAAAAAAAATCCTATTTCATTGTTGCGCAATAAAAAAAGTGAAACATTTAGTTTTATACGAAAAATCGTGTTTTATGCCATATTAAGCCAGTTATTAGGGTTATTCGATTTTTAACAAAATTCCATACATGCAAAATCTCAATAAAAAACAATCTCATGCCACAATCCAAAATTAATAAAATTACAGTCCCAATAAAAACCATAATAAAAAAAGTAGAATTTAAATTTGCTTTATCAATTAAAAACCGAGATGACACCTCTAAATGTTGGGTCCGACCTTAACCTCGAGGGTTATCTGTAAGGATAAAGCTATTAGGGTGAGCTTTAAAAAGCTCAGTTTGAATCTTCACAGAATAAATAATGTATCTACATGCAGACAGTCAAATTACAATAAAACATATATCCAACAACATTCCTGAGATCATAGTAGAGCACGACATCATAAAAATACAATTTTATATGTGTGGACATGCTCATATGAAACAGTGCAAAAATTTCTACCCATTCATCCGCTACACACCATGAGTTCCCTAGAACTCATCATCCGAACACCAAAACAATAAGAGTCGTAGCTCAATGTGGATAAAACACCAGTAATAATTTGTAGTTAAACTGCCAGTAATTTTGCAGACAAGCTACCAGTAAGTTACGGATAAACCGCCAATACTTCGAACAATACTCCAGGGTTGCAGATTAATTGCTAGTATAATATTGCGGATAAACAACCAGTACTCCACGGAATTCCTCCGTCACCCATCAATCCTAATCCCTATGCAATGCGACATGTCATATGAATAATGTAGCAAATCATGCTCATCAATATTAATTTCAATAACGGCGGCATACTTAACATGCATTGAGTAATATGATAGTATAAAAATTTCGTTAAGAAATTTTACCATTTGTATGCTCAATTTGTGAAAAAAAAAAACTAAATCGCGTAAACTGCGAAAGTTGTGTTCTAATAGCTAAAGGTGTTAAATAGCTATAGAACTTTAAAGTGGAGGTCCTTATGTGGTAATTAGACCATTAGATGAGTTAGTGGATGTGCATGGCTTGGTATTTGAGTTACATGAACTTACCTCGATACTTGTTCGTAAACAAAAATCTACTAATCCCGAACTTTTTCTTTTCCTCGATCTAGCTTCGTATTTCAATTTTCTGGATCTAAATAAATAAATTTAATCATTAATCTAATACATTTCATGTTCATATGTAACATTCTCTATAATTCCATTATTATTTATAGTTCATTCAAAGTTATCTTATTGAGACATAGTCACTAAATTATTTATATCTTGGGATACGGAACTCCAAATTAAGATCCGCTAATTTTCCCCAAAACTAGACTCACATATCTTCTTACCATAAAATTTTTAGCATTTTTGGTTTAGCCAATAAGTACAGTTTATTCTTTAAAGTTTCCCATGTTTCACTATTCGACAGTTCCGACCCCTCTTCACTAAAAATTAATTATCTCATTGTAAAGAATTCAGATGATATTCTTGTTTGTTTATTTTGAAAATATACTCATTAAGTATTTTAAACATATAAATTTAAGCCCCTAGTTATTTTTCTCCAATTTTTGATGATTTTCCAAAGTCAGAACAGGGGAACCCGAATTCATTCTGACCTTGTCTCACAAAATCTATTATATCTCATGATTTACAATTCCATTACTTACATCGTTTCTTTTATAAGAAACTAGACTCAATAAGATTTAATTTAATATTTTATTCATCCTATAATTAGATCTCTACAATTTTTGGTGATTTTTCAAAGTTAGACTACTGTTGTTGTCTAAAACTGTTTTAGTGCATGATGTTAATTACCATTTTTCCTTAAGCTTTCAATAAATGATAATTTCATCCCTGCTCAATTTACCTCTCAATTGAGCTGGTTTTTTCACAACCAACACTTTATTCTATCACTTTAAACTACTTTATAACCTTTGTAAATCAGAATTTTAGCACTAGACTTTAACTCCAAACCTTTTCACAATTAGGTCCTGCAAATCAATTTCTATTGAAATTACCTAATAAAATCATTTCATAAACAAATTAAAGCTTCAATTTCATGCTATTTCATCATAAGCTTCCAGCACATATTCATAGCAACTTTCAATTTTATTCATAAAATCAAAAACTAATGAATTTAGTAATAGGACCTAGTTGTAAAAGTCTTAGAAACACAAAAATTACAAGAAAAAGGCAAGGATTAACTCACTTGGTGCAAAAATTATGAAAAACCAGCTTGAATAAACCCTTAGGATGTTTTTGGCTGATGAGAATGCAGAAAAATAAAGAGAATTCTAGATATTCCAATTTGGTCCCATTTTTATGTTAGTAAAATATGTTATTTTCCCATTTTACCCTTATTTCACCAATTCTCCTGGTTTTTCTCAGCTTATGCCGCCAAAAATATCTCCTTTTGGGCTTATTTTCAATTTATGTCCCTCCTCATTTAACAATTGAGCTATTTAATCTTTTTAGTAACTTTTACCCATTTTTCAATTTAGTCCTTTTCACTTAATTGACTACCCAAATATTAAAATTTTCTAACGAAATTTTAATACCATATTACTAACACTTCATAAATATTTATAAAAAAATTTCCGACTCGGTTTTAAGAGATCGAGGTCTCGATATCTTGTTTTTACCCAATTTCTTTAATAATTTCTTTTTCTAACTAACCACTAAATCGATAAAATTCTTCTATCTATATTTTCATACGATTTTCCTATCATATCAATATTCATGCAAAAATATTAAAATAAATTTATCTTTAAATCGGATTTGTGACTACGAAATCACTGTTCCGAAAACCTTGAATTTAGGCCATTACATATTAAGTTTGACTATTTTATGCAAGCAAATAGGTACTTATTGAAGGAACTCAATCCTAGAGCAAGTGACCTAAGAGTAGCATCATAGTTTTTGTTTGCACAAAGTTTGTTTCTCTTAATAAATTCTATTGAAGGCTTCATAAAATATTATAGAAAAATAGGTCCTATGCTAATTTTAACTATGCAGCGAGGTACCTCTAAAATATGCTTGAAAAGTTTTTTGTTTTTACTTTCTTCCATTGGTAGAAAAGCATTATTGTTTTCCTAACAACAATGGTACTAGGGAGTGATCGAAGACAACAATGGTATTAATAAGTGATCGAAGATTAACTTTAATAGATGATGATACTACAATATTATGATATTATTTTTTAAAATTTTCTATAAATTTATATTGTGTGAAGCAAATACTCTTAAAATCGTTTCCTTTTTTATTTATATGTTATTTATTATTAAATTTTAACAATTATTTTTTAATCACTTGTTTATTAATTTAATTTAAATATTTTTCATATTTATCATGAAGTATGTTGTTTCACCCTTTTTTTATTTTCAAATTGACATTATAATTTACTTTCTCATATATTTATAAATTTGTATATTATTTATAAACTAAGAGAAATTATTATTATCAATCGTAGCAATAAAAGTTCATTAAAAATTAAACATGTAATAACATTAGAAATTAATTGATTAAAGACACATAAATTATTTATAATTATAATCAACATTATCATCTACACACCTTAAATTATTTAAATTTATTTATTAACTAATTTATTAGATTTAGTATAACTGATTTATACATTAAATAAGCCCATGTATGGCCAGGCTAATATATATCAATAGACACTATGGCATAGGGTAAGGTTATTTTCTTATGAAACTAGTTATGAACTCAATCCCCATAAAAAAAAACAAACAAACTAATAGCCAACCAAAGTTGGCACTTGAAATTTGCTGGGGATAACTATAATCACAACACTTAAACACTGCTTTCGAGAGTATTGGGAGGCAGAGAAGAGGTTATCTCAGTTTTAGGATCTGGATTCTTCCTTTTGCTTTGCTTGATGTCACCATAGAAGTAGGAAAGGAAGCTCCCCAACGAGAGAGCAAGTGACACACCCTTCTCGGCTTGAAACGTCTCATTGAAGAAAATTACTGCCAGAAGCTCTGTAACTGGTAATAGAAACAATACCACAATTCCCGATAGCAGTGATGACGCACAAAATACTACCAAGAAGAAACATTACCGTATTATTGCACTAGAAATCACAACCACGTAGTATTTTGTTTCTCCCAACTCAAATTCCCTTGCTTCCCTTCCAACCACCTGCAAATAGAAATAACCTTTCAAGTTTCTACATCAATTATGTGGATTTCAACAATTAACAAATTTAATTAATTATTAAACCTTTAAATTATATTTATTTTAAAAGTTTTTAATGAAACGTTTTCTTTATGTATTATTATAATTAACGGTATGAGAGAGCAGAGATTACACTCCCTATCGTAAAAATGAATTTAGATTTGGTTTTCTAAAAATGGCATGAATTGATATACTAAATATAAATTAGTTAAAAATTAGTAAGATTTATAAATTAAAAAAAAAAACTATTTCAGCAGACGTCACTCACTTGTCATGTAAAGAAGAGGAATAGCTAAGAAAGAGACGAAAAAACAAACCTTGAAATCATTGTTGATCAGCATCCCAACGGTGCCAAAGGCAGTAGCAACCAAACACATCACCAACTGGGCGTAGCTGATCTCTTGCTTTGCCTTCTTGTACGTTAGTTCCACCAATGGCAATATAAATCCGTACAAAGCCGATGCAGCTAAGGTCATTACGAACCCCGTAATATATTCCCTGTTGGGCTCATTCGCAGGCCGGTCGCTGCTCGAATGCAAAGCCAAAACGCCAGCCCCTATGGTCAACAAAAACACGGCGTTTATGGAGTAGGCAGTGAACTTTTGTTTCACCAACAGGAAATCAAACCCTGCCGTGAAAGCCAACTGCGACGCGATGATCAAAGAAGAAGTTGAAATGGGGAGACGAGATAAGCCATAGGAGTAGAAGTAGTTATCGATGCCAGTGATGATCCCGAGGACGATAGCGGCGAGGAACAACGGTCGTTCCATGTAGAAAAGCTTGTTTTCCGAGGTGGGATCGGCCGTCCTGGAACGATGCATGTAAGCACAAGCGATGGGGAACAAGATGATGGGGCAACCCGCGGTTTCGAGCCAGCTCGAGAACCAGATTCGGTTGCCACCATGGATGAAGTAGAGGCGCATGATAAGTGGACCACCGCAGTTGCCTATTGAAAGGATGATGCAGTTTATTACTAGGAGAGCTTTTCTCATTGTGGTGCCATCACGTTTAGGTTCCTTCGCCTCCATCTGTTCTGTATTTGGATATTTTTGCATCTCCTTCCTCCATTTCCAAGCTATTTGTAACAGAATTTATCGAAGAAACAGAAGTCAATTACATGTACGGAAAAAGCTAAAGAATGAGAATCCAAATAGTTGCCATTACTGATTAAAACTGAAAAGAGTGATACTTTTTAACCTAAGCAATATCAACCTCGTGGAATAAATTTTTATGTTAAAATATAAAGTGGAATAAATTTTTAAAAATATTAATAGAATATAAAATATTTTTCATATTATAATTATATATTTATAATAAATATATATAGTTAATAATTATTACAACCTATAAAATTTAAATGCAATGATAATACATAATATATTAACTTAATAATATGATAATTAGTGTTATAATGATCACATATGATTAAACATGTTTTATTATGCTATACTAATAACATTATAATAAATTTAATTTTAATGATTTGGGAATTTAGGTTTTTGTTTTTGTTTTTTTTATGATTTTAGAATTTAGGTTTTTACTTTTAGCTTTTTTGAATGTTTTTATTAATATTAATATTAATATTATTAATATTATTATCTTTATATTAATTTTTTATTTAGAATGAGTTGAACTTTATTTAGGTTAAGTTTTGAATAAATTTTAAATTGCGGGTTTGATTGGTATTGAGTTTGAATTTAAATATATATATATAGTATGTGTAAATTTGCTTAATTTAGTTTGAACGGTTTTGAATTTTTGAATTGACAATGTCAAATCAATCGATTATCTAAACCGATCATAATGCATATACATAAACTATAAATATATTAATTAATTATATTTAATCATTAATGCATATATATAAACTATTAATATATTATACATTTTATGATGTGATATAACATTACATAATATAATAGGAGTGTTAACTTTCAAATATTCAAATAGTACAGAGACTTAGAGTATATTTCAACAAATATAATAATTAATATATTATGTACTACTATTATAGTATGTGATATAATATTACATAATGTAATAATATATTTTAAAACTATTAATAAAATTGAGTTTATCAACATATTTGCTTGAATTGACTCAATTTGGTCAATTAACTCAATTTTAATCACTAACTATAATAGATGATATACTATTACATGATATGATAATATAGTATGTAACTATTACTAAAACTTTAATGCATATATATAACTATCATTATATTATATATTATAACTAGTTTGTAATTTATAATATTGTTTACAATATTAATTTTTGTTTAAATTTTTTTATGAATTTTTTCAATAAATCATTAATAAATTGAAAATAGTAATGTAAATAAAAATATTTTTAAAAATATTTAACTAATTTAGAATCAATTATATTAGTGTTATTTAATTTTAAAAATATTTAATATCAATATAATACAAAATTTCATCATGGTTTGAATATTAATAATTAAAATAATATTATTTATAAATTCTTACAGGTTATTTGTTATATATATTGTTAAATTAATTTGTTTTAATCTTAAAATGGTTAATATTCGATTATTTGTAATTTTATATTTATCTTTACTCTACTTTTTTCATATAAGTGAACAATTACATTACAATGAAGGAAAGGTGAAAGGGTTTACCAATACAAAGATCGAATCTTGGACTTTTCTCCAATAAACTTGAAACCCATAAAGTTTGTCAATAAGCTAATGGCGTGATTGACATATTTGTTCTACTTTAATCAATGAATGTAATTAACTTTAGTTATATTTGAAAAATCTAAATTTAATTTGATAAATGTTATTCGTGCTTTTTTAAAAGCTATATTTTAAGCTTAACAATTTAATATTACAATGTTAAAATTTAATTCAATTGAGAAAATCTTTAAATAAATAGATAAATTTATTTAACATGTAAAAAATTTTAAAGAGAAGGCATGGAATAACTAAAAAAATTTAAAATGCGAGGAGTAAAAGAGTAATTTACACATATTGTAAATAAGTGATAAAAGATATAGTATTACATAATATTATAATGTTTAATAATAATGCATTTATGTAAACTATCAATATATTATATATTATACGATATGATATAGCATTATATATAATAGTAGGGCTAACTTTTAAATTTACAAAGAGCATAAGAACTTAGAGTATATTTCAACTGATATAATAATAAATGATATATAATAATTAATATATTATGTATTATTGTTACAATACGTGATATAGTATTGCATAATGTGATAATATATTTTAAAACTATTAATATATATATCACTATTAATTGGTCCAAAATCAAAATTGAATTTACCATCAAATTTGCTTGAACTTGCTCGATTAAGTCAATTTTAATCTCTAACTATAATAGATGATATTACATAATATAATAGAGGGATCAACTTACCAGTTTTACACCCTTTCATATTTCTTTCTATGATAAATATTTTAATAATCCAACTGTTGAGTTTATTGATATAATTGTACTTTTTGTGCATGTAAATTTTCGAACCGATTCGGTATCTTTATCTTATTGATCTGAAATGTTATATATATTAATGTTCATTGAACGGTTCAAAGCTCTTTTTTTTTTACACAAAACAAATAGTTAGAAATTTTTAATTTACCTCAAATTTGACATGCATGATTTATATGGATCGGGTATAGGGCGTTACAATATAATAATAAATTTTACTTACAATTAGCAATTTAATTATTTTATATAAAAGAACTTTAATAAAGTTATATAAATTATGTTTTTTTTAAAAGTGAATTTGAATTACGTTGTCATTATATAAAAATAAAATGGATCATTACATTCAAAATTAAAATATTTATAACTAAGAAAATTTAAAATTATTTGAATCCGTCAAAGCCCGTTTGGCTTGATCTGAGCACGAATCTAAAAAATCTGAGTTCAAAAAAAATTAAATTCAATAGAAAAATTCGAACTCGAACTAATTCAAACTCGATAAAATTCGAATCGAAATAAGTAATAACACAAAATTCCGTTAATTGACATGCATTTCTAACCACCTTATGGAAAAAGAAAAAAAAAGTAACTACAAGTCTTATATTCTAAGTCCTAAGGTATGGATCATAGATATGTTATTTATTTTAAAACATTAAAAGGCTACACGTAGTATTTATTGTAAAAACAATATTTATTAATATAACTATAAAAGGAAAGGTCTAACAACTTGATACGTGGGTCAACCTCCTTTTTTCTTTATTTTTTCTTTTGCATTATATAGCAAAATTGTCTAATTTTAGTGTTTATCCTTAAACTACACTCAAATTTAAAATTAATTTCAAAATTGATCCCTGTGCTACAGTCAGTATATGTAAAAGGAAGATCCCTTGCTTGACATGTGGGTCAACCTCCCCTTTTTTTTTTTCGCATTATAGAGCAAAATGGTCAAATTTCCTTTTTTTTCTACTCCCTAGGCTACACTTAATTTTAAAATTATATAATAATGGTTAAATTTTAATTTTGATCTTTTGCTACTCTCGAATTTAAGATTTAATTTTTATACTTCAACTCTTTAATAGAATTTGGTACCTCAATTTTTTACACTCATTGGTTAACCAAATGCTTTATTTTGATTAAAATGTTGATGTAACTTTTAAGGATTGTTAATACTATTAAAATTATTTGTTAAATTTAAATCTATTACAGTACTATTTTTTTTACATGGCTATTAAATGAATCTTTTTTTTTAATTTTAAAATGTCACATCAGTAAATTTAACAGAAAAATATAATAATATTAATATTTGAATTTGAATTTTTAAATTTAAAAAATAAATAAACTAATTTCTAAAAATAAAAATATAAAAAAATACAAAAACTTATATTTTATTTTAATGCCGAAATATATACTGAACGGGTAAAACATCCTTACTAATTGAATAGTTTATACTTAAGAGGAATGTCCAATATTGACACGTGGATTTTCCCCGTAGGTGATTCATGTGGTTTTGCAATTTTATTTTCTTTTTATTTTTTGAGATAAGTTTTGAAAATTTGTTTTTTACTTTTAACTACAAAAGAGACACCAAGCAAATTACATGTTCCAGGCGGGCAGGTCATGAACAAAAAATAGGATAAATTAAAATAAGAGATAAAGTAACTTTTTTATTTCATGAGATTCTATAATGTAATTTGTTTATTATTCTACTATATATTATATCTTTGTATTATTATGGTTCAGGATTTTTATTAATAATAATATTTTAAATATAATATCATATTAATATAACTCATATATCTGGTGCCATTCACCGTGTTCCCCTGCTCATTGTTTGAAGAATTCAAGGATAATATATTTTGTCTTGCCCCACTTAATAATATATCCTTTCTTTTCTGGCTAAAAAACAGAGATATATCCTCTCCCGCCAAAAGAGTCCAATAGGAGAATCATTGATAAATCTTTTTAATAAAATATCTTAGAATTATTTGTAACTCTCTCCAACCTATAAATACAAAGATAATAGTTTCAGCATACTCGAACCTACGTCCTTATTTACTTCAATCAAATTAAGACACAATCACTAAATTATTTAGTTTTTAGATTAGTTAACACAACACACTACTACTGTCAATCATTGTTTAGGTTATTTTATTCTTTTTCAATTTAATTATTAAAATTTTCAATTTTAGACATCAAAAATAAAAAAAATAATTACAATTTAAGCGTCCACATTACATACTTCGACCATTTTGATCACTCTTGTTAAAATCACAAATAACAAGTTGACTTGACAGTTAAAAAATTGATATGATAACAAATTTAGCCCTAAACTTTTACATATTAAATTAATTTAGTCATAATTTTAAAAATCAACCCTCAAAATTTACAAATATTTTCAATTTGATCCTAATTTTAAAATTCCCCATTGTAGTCCCTCTCCCTCTCTGTTGTTGCTGCTTTTAGAGATGAAGATTATTTAGCTACATGTTAGTTTGAAATGTATGCTCAATTTCATGTTGAATATCTTTCTTTGGTTGCATATTTTCTTCATTACCTATATGTTCCTTGCGTCTGTCGAATGTCAGGTGTTCCTTTAAATGATTTCTTTTGATGCATATTGGGATTATAGGGTGTTATGATGCACCGAATGTGCTAAAATAGTGGTTAGGGTTTGTTTTTTATTTTATGGAAAGTTAAATTTATTGCTTGAAAATGTTTGGCAGTGCCTCTGAAGCTAGAAACTTTTGAAGGATTGTGATTCGATTTCACCAAAACAAATTCTCACCCAGTCACCATGTTCAACTATTTGTTATTCTTCTTAATGTTTTATTGTATATTCTCTTTCCTATATTAATTAATATTGGTATCTATATTAATTAAACCTTTTAAGCCTATGTTAGTTTGAATATGAAGGCAACCCCTTTCTGTGGAGGGAGAGAGAAGAGAGAAAGGGGACGGCATGGGACGATGGTGGGGGGAGGGGGAGAGGGACAAGGCCACAAGGGTAGGGGATTTTTAAATTAGGATCAAATTAAAATTTTATAAAATTATGACTAAATTAATATAAAATTTGTTATTATATAGATTTTTTAATTGTCGCTTCAGTTTATCCTTTGTGAATTTTTATTTTAGATGCCTAAAACAATTTTTTTTAATATTTGAGTGTGATATGCTTTTACTTAAATGAAAATGTGAAACTTTAATTAAATAAATAGAATTAAGATGATGCAAATAAATAGAATATATTATAAAAAACAAATATTAAATTTGTCAATAAATAATGATAGAAAATTTTCATATCAATAAACAAGTAAATAAAAATGGTTAAAATGTTAGGAGAGAGAAGTAAAAGAATTGGTGAGTTTGGTTTATTAGTATTCATTCATTTTTCTTTTTGATTTAATTAAAATGCCACTAAAAATGAGTTAAATTTATCACATTCCCTAAAATGAACGTTGGGTATTTGAATTATTCTTATATTACCTATTTTTGACACTATTAATAATTAAAATAATATTATTGAACCAATAATTATATAATTACATAATATAAAGGAGGTGTTTGATACAGAGTTTTAAATTTTTTTTAGTTGATTTGGGCATAAATGAAAGATTGAGTAGTCAAACTTTCTAATTGTAGCGTTTAATGAATGAAGATTTGTAGGAGCTTATTAAGTTAAAACCTCTAAAATAAAAAACGTAGGCATGGATAATTTTTTTTCACAGCTGATTGAGATTGAGATATATGGAATGATATATTTGATCATGCTTGTTTAAAAATTACTCATTTTATCACATGCTCTCAAACTTAATAGGGGTGTAAAGATACAAGTAATCTCCATTCATTCATTTTCACTTTCACCTACAAAATCTAAAATAAATCTAAAAAAAAATCACCGTGAAAACAAAAATCAACTATGGATATTCATTTGTAATATGATTTCAATAATTTCACTCAATAAAAACTAAAATATTATAAATAAATAAATATTTAAATTTATTTGTTATTTTATACACTTCAGCTTTAAAATATTAATTAATTTTTACTAAATACTTTTAAATAAATAGTTATTCACCAATCATAATCAACAATCAATAAAAGTTGAATAGAATGATACTTTTATTGATATTACCTCAAATTTAAGTCCCATCGCATTTACAATGAGTTTCCGTCACATCTATTTTATATGTATAAATTTTTTAAAATTATTTTTTATTTTTCATCCTTTTGTTTTGTACGACGAGTGTAATTGTACCGTTTTAGTGACCCTTCAAAAAGGATCGCCCGGCCCAAAGGCGCAACCCAAGGGTACAGATTTTGAGTGGAGTTGAAAACAAGCCACCGCGTCTAGAGGGTAAACTATTGCGTGGTGGCAGAGGGAGAGGATCTCTGCCAGACGCCCCAAAAATGGGCATTATACACCACGACCAACAACAAGAAGAAGAAGCTTTGATTCTCTCAAGCTACGATCAAACTCAACACTTTCACTGTCATCAACAGCCTAAAGACTCAAATCTGATTAGCAAAGTCTGTGTTGAATCAAAGAAGTTATGGTTAATTGCAGGACCCTCCATCTTCAGCCGCCTTGCCATGTTCTCCATGACTACCATAACCCAATCATTTGCTGGCCACCTAGGTGACCTCAATCTCGCTGCCATTTCCATTGCCACCACTGTTATTATTAGCATCACTTTTGGATTCTTGGTAACGACCGATAACCCATATCGAAACTTTTCTTTTTCTCATCTCAAAATATCTCCTTTGTAAATTGGTTTAATGTGTTTTTTTCTTCTTCTTTTTTTACAGTTAGGAATGGCTAGTGCACTAGAGACTTTATGTGGACAAGCTTACGGAGCAAAACAGTATCAAATGTTGGGTTTATACTTGCAACGCTCATGGATTGTTCTCTTCATTTGTTCTATTCTTTTACTACCATTATTCATTTTTGCTGCTCCGCTCTTAAAATTCATGGGACAGCCAACCGAAGTGGCTGATCAAACAGGTTTAGTTGCAATTTGGCTGATACCATTTCACTTAAGCTTACCATTTCAGTTCACACTGCAAAGATTTCTGCAGAGCCAACTGAAGACTGCAGTGATTGCTTGGGTTTGTGGGGTTGCACTTGCAGTTCACGCATTAATAAGTTGGATTTTTGTTTACAAGTTAAGAGTTGGGATTGTTGGGACAGCTCTCACCCTTGATTTCTCCTGGTGGTTGACTGTTTTGGGATTCTTTGTTTATGTTGTTTATGGTGGTTGTCCACTTTCTTGGACTGGTTTTTCTACACAGGCTTTCTCTGAGCTTTGGGATTTCGTCAAACTCTCGCTTGCTTCTGGTGTCATGATTCTGTATGTTCTTGATTAATTGATAGTTGAACCTCCTATATAACACTGAAGTAATTAGTAATAGATTGCGACTTTTTAATGTTTCAGCATGGAGAATATTTATTACAGAACATTAATCATAGTGTCTGGATATTTGCACAATACAGAAACTGCAGTTGATGCTCTTTCAATTTGGTTAGCTCCACTTACTTTGCTCACCTTTATTATTAATGTTACATAAAATTATACTATTTGGTTGCTGTTTTCATACTATGCTGCTACTTTTTAATACATTTTCATTTCTTTGTTTGGCAGCATGTCCATCTTTGGCTGGGAATCCATGATTCCGCTGGGATTTTTGGCTGCAACCGGGTAAGTTGCTGTTCCTTAGCCCCCTTCCCATCTCACTATACAAGTTCTAAGCAATAGAAATAGGAATCTTTAGGTTCCCATCTCACTATACCTATTGTCTTTAATTTAAATTCAATGGAACTTTGCCCTATCATTGGTGTTATTGACGAGTAATTTTGATTTCCTTGCATACGTGTTCTGCCGTAGTTTACTCTGATATGTTGGTTTCAATGATGATATCATTCATCCTAGTGCCTCCAGCAAAATGGTGGATTGCTGAAGGACATTTATATATGCTAACTGCTGTAAGATATTGACCCATCACCAATTCGTATGTTTGGCATTGGGTTGTATAAAATGCACTTTATCCCCATATAATCAATGTTAGGTTCTTTTAGTCTGATATAAAATGAATTCATTTACATAAAAACTAACAAAGATTTTTTCATTGGAGTATATGCTAAATGCTCTTTCATCTTACGAAACATTGTGTTTCCTTAATGTAGTGTGCGTGTAGCGAACGAGCTCGGTGCAGGCAATGCGAAAGACGCCAAATTTGCAACTATAGTGTCAGTGATTACATCTTTAGCAGTTGGAATTTTGTTTTGGTTAATTATTATGGCCTTTCATGAGACACTTGCAATGATCTTCACCTCAAGTTCTTCTGTTATTACAATGGTTAATAAGTACTCGACCTTATTGGCATTCACCATTCCTGTCAACTGCATTCAACCAGTTCTTTCAGGTAATAAGCTCAAACAATGTATATCTATTTGCAATCATGACCTATGGCTCGTTGTATATTTGATCTTCATGCTTTGTCTTCAGGTGTGGCGGTCGGATCTGGTTGGCAAAGTGTAATGGCATTTGTAAATATAGGTAGCTACTATTTAGTTGGAGTTCCTCTTGGTGTCCTGTTCGGATGGCTTCAATTTGGTATCACTGTAAGTACAGTTATTGTGTCACAAGTTTTTGACAAAAGAATCTTCTCTTTCGTAAACAGACGGTATTACTGAAATCGAGTGTTTAAAACTGAAGCATGTTATGTTTTTAATACCAGGGCATCTGGGCTGGAATGCTATGTGGAACTGTGGTTCAGACATTGATACTAGCTGTCATAACAATGAAATGCAAATGGGAAATAGAGGTAAGGTTTTGTTGTAATATTTCAAATATAACCCTTGGTTGTTTTCCTTTGCTCTAAATCAAGTTACTAAATTTCTTGTCTTAAATCTTAATTACAGGCAAGAAAGGCTCGTTCATATATATCAAATGAAACAGCTTCATACCAATAACGTCATTTTAAAGTGTGATTGTACTCTGAAATACAATTCTCTTGTTCAAGCTGTGAGTGAATAGGATAGTTCCTTCATGTTTTTTGTATAATATTTTCGTTTTCATATGTTCAAAACAAAATTATGTATTTTTAAGAGATAAAGGATTGCATTATTCTATATGAGTAGGAGTCACTGAACTATAGCATGCATAAACCATTATCGGACTTACCTTGGATGATGGGTTTTCACTTGGGAACTCACTCAACTCACCACTTAATTAATTAAATTTTCTTCATCTGCACTCAATTATACTAATTTAATTTTGCAGAAGGAAGTCAACTGAGCTCTAATTATTTGAATTGAAAAAAAAAAACCAAGTTAAAAAAATACTGAAAGAAATTTGAGAAAAGGAATATGGTTACCTTCTCTTTATGTGTCTCTTTGGATTCGAAAAACCTAGTTTTCTCTTCTCTTTCTGGCCATTGATTCTTACAAATTGTATTCAAACTGGAACCCCTTTTACTCTTCAATTACTTTTAAATCTTGATAAACTTTCGTAGCATCTCATTTATGTCCACTCAATTTGAAGATCACTACAAAATCTCATCATGACACCCTCTTGATCCTCCTAAAGATTAGAACGAATCATGATCATCTCTATCTCCTTAAAATAAGGCATTGAAGCCCTTTTTAGTCATAACCATCTTCATATCCTCCCAAGTATCAAAGGGAAATTGTCAATTTTGACTCCTACACAACAATTGATCCCACCAAGTTAGTGCATAATTAGTAAATTCAACAACGGGAAGTTGTTGATTTTTGGCACTTTTTTAGTTTGGGAAACAAAACCCAAAGAGAGAAAGAGAAAGAAATTGAGAGAGAAGGAAGAAGAGATTTTTTTTTTTACTTCTTATTTTTGTTGTGCTAATATCCTTTTTTAATTCTTGCTTCAGTTTGAAATTTACTTGTTATATCCATTTGCTCGACAGATTGGAATTTTTTCTCTAGTGCAGCTTGTTTTCTGTATCAATTTCTTTCTTTTTAGCTATCAACTTAGTTTTGACTCTTCTTATAGTTGTTGGTTCATGAGGTGAATGTATCTATTGATTGTTCTCAACTTGCTTTATCTATGGAAGAATTTATATTTGCTATTGAATTCCGAAAAAGGTTTAGTTTTTTGTAGACCCTAAAGAATTTATATCCTTGTAGGGAGTCGAAGGCATTTCCGACTTTAAGGTTCAAGTCCTTGAGGGTATTGGTATTTACAAACATTGATTTTTAGCTTTGATGATGAACACATTCTTTTATATTACATTTTGAAGATTTTCAATTGAGATGAGATAACAATTGGAAGTCATTGAATTCATCTGAAGGGAACAAACCAGTCAACAAGCAATAAGTTAAAAGAGAGTAATAATAAAAGACATGGCTAGGAAAAAAGTAACAACCAGAACAAAGAAGCAAGGTTTAGAGATGAAACTCGATCAAATTCTTACTTTTTGAATAAGGGTTTTAGTGTTGTAGGTACTTATATTGGTTAGTTTCTGCAATTTTTACATTGTTGAGCAAGAAAGGAACATGGTTTTGTTTTCAAGCTGACTCGTAGTAGTAAGTTGTTTAATACTTGCTATAACACCTTTATTTTCATTAATGTTCCTTCAAAATAGTAATGTTACTATATATTATCTACAACTTACTCATTGGGCATAGTAAAAAACATGTCTCCTTTCTTTTGATTCAATTATTCAAGAACGATAATTAACATGAAAATTCATAATCTTTCCAAAAGTAACAAATTGGCAGCGAGATGGATAAAGGTAGCAAGAGGGTTAGAAGACGATCTGAGGAGGACGACAAAAGTAATGATGTAATAATGAATGAGCATCAGGGTGATCAGACGTCACGTCCTTCAAGGATATTCTAACTCATACGGCTAAGCCATTTCCATGTACAGGGGCTGTGGATGATGATATCATGTTGAAAAATAGGGATGTGATTACTGGGGTGGAGAATGGTGTACCGTCGATCTCTTTTTCAGGAGAGTTCATATTTTAGTGAAGCAAAGACAATGATTGTCAAGCTGGTTGGTAAACGGATTGGTCTTAATGCACTCTGGAACAAGATTTGTAGTCTATGGAAACTTTCAGTCTTTCCAACTGGTTGACTTAGAGAATGATTACTTCCTCGCTAAATTCCAAGCCTTTTGGGATTATACAAAGGCTTTGTCTAAAGGACCGTGAGCCATCTACGGGCACTACCTTACAATCTAATTATGGGTGAAAACTTTCACTACGGAACAAAATTATCAGTTGAATCTGGTGTCATGAATTCAATTACCTTGATTGTCGAGCACAATGTATAAAGAAAGTCCCTTACGAGTCATTGGTAATGTTATTGGGCAAGAGATGAAGATTGACTACAACACCAACAATGGGGCTCAGGGTCGCTTTGCAAGGATGGCCGTGACCATTGATTTGTCAAAGTCGTTAGTGTCGAAGGTCCTAACTGATGGGAAATTGAAATGAGTGGAATATGAGTCCTTGTGAAATGTCTGTTTTAAATATGGATGCTATGGCATTTGAAGGAATTATATGCCCAATGGCACGACTTAAGGGATCAAGGGATGATCCGGAAGAGGAGGTTCCGGCTCCAGTGAAGAGAATGGTGTCGACGGCGGTGAAGGAGGCGTACGGGCCAGGGATGATCGTTCAGCAAAAAGAAGAAGAATTTTAGGGATTTTAATAAAGAGATTGATCATAATTGTCGAAACCGTTTTTTGAAAACAAAAATTTTGGTTGTCGACTTTAAAAACAAAACAGGAGTCGCCACCGATCCTTTATTAAGGTGTGATCGGCCCACCTTAAAAATAATTTTGGTCTGCGAAGTTTGAGAAAACAGGTTCGGGAGTCAGTTACGCACGAGGAAGGATTAGTGTAATAGTCCGATTTTAGGCTTAGTCGGAACAGTGGTTTCGGGACCACAAATCCGACGAAAAAAAATGTAATGGCTTGAATTTTCAGAGGTGTCGGAACGGTGATTCGAGATCACTAAATTCGACAAATGGGTAGAAAATATTATTAATTTAGTAAGTATAAGTTAAATATGAAGTTAGGAAAATTTTTGAAATAGTGAATAGTGCACTAGAAATAAATATTAAAATAATTAGAATCGAAATGAGGTATCAAGACCTCGGGGATTTTGAACTGAGCCATAAATATTTTTATAAATATTTATGGAGTGTTAAAAAGTTAGTATTAAAGTTTCGTTAAGAAATTTTAAAGTTCCGATAATTAATTGAACAAAAAGGACTAAATTGTAACAAATACAAAATTTTGGGAAATGATTAAATAGCTTAAATGATAAAAGGAAGAGGGCTTAAAAAGCAAATAGACCCAAGGTCTATTTGGGCTGGACGGCAGAGGCATGAAATCAGCAAGAAAGTAAGGAGAATTAAGGGCAAAATTGGAAAATTGCAAAATTTGCTTAATAAAGTTAGGACCCAAGTGGAATTATCTAGATTTTCTCTTCATTTTTCTGAATTCTCATCAGCTAAAACACCATGGAAGGGCTTCTTCAAGCTGGTTCTTCATATTTTTATTACAAGTAAGTTCAATTCTTGACTATTTCTTGAAATTTTTGTATTTTTATGACTTTTACAACTAGGCCCACTTGTTAAATTCATTAGTTTTTGATTTTATGAAAGAAGTTGAAAGTTGATATGAATATGTGCTGGAAGTATATGATGATTTAGCATGAAATTAGAGCTTTAAATTGTTCATATGCTGATTTTATTGAAAGAATTGAATAGAAAGTGAATGTTTGGGACCTAATAGTAAAAGAGTTTGAAGATAGAGTTATATGTGGAAATTCTGAATTTCAATAGTTGTGTAACAACTTATAATGTCTAGCAAAGTACTAATTGAGAAAATTAGATTAATTGAGGGGTTAATTGAGAAAGGACCGAATTGTATAAACTGTGAAATTTGGGGCAAAATGGAAATCAACATTTTGCACTAAAGCAGTTTTGGACAGCAGCAGTAGTGTAACTTTGAAAAATCACCAAAAATTATAGAGATTGAATTAGAGGATGAATAAAATATGAAATTAAAGCTTATTGAGTCTAGTTTCTTATAAAAGAAATGATGTGAGCAATGGAATTGTAAATCATGAGATATAATAGATTTTGTGAGACAATGTCAGAATGAATTCGGGTTCCCCTGTTCTGACTTTGGAAAATCATTAAAAATTGTACAGAAATTATTATGAGTTATAGTTTATATGGTTAGAATCCTTAATGAGTCTATTTTTAGAAGAAACAAGCTAAAACATCATCTGAATTCTGTACAATGAGATAATTAATTTTTAGTGAAGAGTGGTCGGAACTGTCAGACAGAAAAACAGGGGAAACTTTAAAGAATAAACTGTACTATTTGACTGAACCAAAAATTATGAAAATTTTATGGTATGAAGATATGTGAGTCTAGTTTCAGGGAAAATTAACGGATCTTAATTTAGAGCTCCGTAGCTCCGGATAAAAATAATTTAGTGACTCTGACTCGGATAAACAGCTTTGAATATACATGTTAGTGAATATTGAAATTATGGTTAATGTTGTTTAAGTGTGTTATACACATTAAGGATGTGGAATGGAGAGGAGGAGGAGGAAAATTGGGAAATATATGAATGATTCGTGTATAAATGGTCATATGTTTGATTATAACTCATAAACGATGAAATATGAATGATGCTTATTTTTGTGCATTATTGGTCATGGTTTAAGCTCATGTGTGAAAATAAAGTTTCATAGTATGTGTGTATGGTATATTCAGTATATGATTTGGCATGAAATAATACCATGAATGGTTTATGAATTAACACATGTTGGTAAGCCTGATATATGAATAAATGATCAAATTGAGCGGAACGCCGGATTTGAGTACTTCTGATCAAGTGATAAAGTGATAAGTGGTAGCTTTAGCTACACTTATCTGATCAAGTGACAAGTGGAAAGTGATAAGTAATAGCTTCGGCTATACTTATCTGATCAAGTGATAAAGTGATAAGTGATAGCTTCGGCTATACTTATCTGATCAAGTGACAAGTGGAAAGTGATAAGTAATAGCTTCGGCTATACTTATCTGATCAAGTGATAAAGTGATAAGTGATAGCTTCGGCTATACTTATCTGATCAAGTGACAAGTGAAAAGTGATAAGTGATAGCTTCGGCTATACTTATCTGATCAAGAGACAAAGTGATAAGTGATAGCTTTAGCTACACTTATCTGATCAAGAGACAAAGTGATAAGTGGCTGCACTTATCTGATCAAGAAACAAAGTGATAAGTGGCTACACTTATCTGATCAAGAAACAAAGTGATAGGTGGCTACACTTATCTGATCAGGGACAAGTGATAAGTGATCATACGTAAGACCATAGTTATACTATGGCAAAGTGAAAGTGAGGTACTCAATTTTCCGTGACCGTTCTCTAATTTGATTAAGGATGGTAAGTGACAAATGGGCCCAAAAGAATTAAAGTAAATGGATAAGTGGTAGTGTATTTATATCAGGACGATGTTGTTATTCAAACTAAAGTGATATTTTCATTGCTAAATTGAGAATTTCATAAATGTGTTATTGAATGGTATAATCAATAAACATTGAGTTAAATGGTAAATACGTATTAGTTTTGAATTTGATGTCATTGAATTGTACGTGAATTAAATGGAAATTTCTAGTGATATGATTTAAATTATGAGCATGAGAAATTGCGAATTGAATGAAATGGAAATGAAGCATTAAATTGCATGAGTATGTATCGGGTCTCGCAGGCCCTAATTATTATGATTATAATATTTTGAGGATATATTGTGAAAAGTTATAGAAACATGTTAATTATTTTTGAAAGTTTTAATTTTGATGAAATTTTATAACTCGGTTAAATACGTTTACAAGTGTATGTGTTTTGGTAATGCCTCGTACCCTATTCCGGTGTTGGATACGGGTAAGGGGTGTTACATTTAGCACCCTCGTAACGCCCAAAATTGGTACCAAATTGATTTTTAAATGCCTTGGTGTCGAAAATTTATAAAGATTTTAAAAGGAAACTTTTTATTTCATTAATGGATTAAAATAATAAGACATTCATATTTCAAAGAAATAAAACACCACACCCAGTGAGTTAGGGCACAATGTTTTTAAATCTCCAAAATACCCAAATATTGCCTTTTGCTTCTGAAAATTCTTATCTCGAGAAAAAAATTTCATGACCAGTAAGTTAGGACCCAACATTTTTGAATTCTCGAGAATAAGCTTTTATTTGAAATTTGTGAATTTGTTGCAAAACAAATACTTGACTTTCTAAATTCATCGAAAAATAATCGCGATCCAGTAAGTTAGGACACGATCTCTCACGAGAACCACGAATGCCAAATATTTTGGAATTTTTTTAAAAAAATAGGATGATTAAATACTTTGAGAAAATAAAAAAAAAAAGATATTTTTTAAAGGGATGCTAAAAAAAGGGTTAAGGTATAACATGAAACGAGTACTCTAATTTCAAACATATATGAATGATTATTTACAAAGATATAGACAAGTAGGTATAATATACAAATAAATTTACAAATATGTGTACACATATATTTAATGCATGCGTATAAAGATACACATAAAAAGTGAAATGGAATATATTGATCAAAATATGATAAATATGCATGTATGTATTTAAAAATCGTGAAAATAAAAAATGTACATGTGAATAAAAAAAAAATATAAAATTTTGTATATATATATTTTTAAAAAAAATGCAAGTATGTATAAAATATAAGCATGTGAAGGAAAAATAAAAACTATAAAAAGAAATTTTAAAAATGTACAAATGAAATATATGCATACATGTATAAAGGCTCAAAATATATAAAATATGCACGTATATTATACATAAATATGCGTATGTATGAATGAAATAATAATATTAATAATGTTAATAATAATAACAATAACTAAAAAAAAATAAAATAATGGTATAGCATAACTATGAAAAAAAAACCAAAATGGATTAAGTTGAATTAAAAACAAAAAAATGGGGCGAATTTTGAATAAAATTTAAAAAGAAAAGGACCCACTTGAACACGCGCGTAACAACGGAGGACCAAAAGGGAAATTATCCCGTCCTTCCAAAACGCAGCGCAGCGGGGGACCTAATTGAATCAGAAATCAAACATGCATCCCAATTTTTAAAAAACAAACAGGTCTAATTTGGTGCGCATTGCAAAAGGGAGGGACCAATTGCGCAAATTACCCATTGAAGCCAAACGCGCGGATCCTCCCCTTCGGGTCGGGTCACCGCGCGGGTCAGGGCCTGGACGAAACAGCGCCGTTTTGCATGTCATTTAAAACAATGTTTTTCCTTTTCAAAATCATTTGAAACCGAAATGAAAAAAAAAACACAGCCCCTCTTTTGCTCTGCTAGGGTTTCACCCCTAGCGTCCTCGCGCCGCCTCTCAGGCGATTCGGCCGGCCCGAAGTCCGGCACCGGTTCCGACCCCAACTCAGGTAAGCCCCTTTTTCTTTTTGTTTGTTATTTTAAATGAAACAAAATGAAAAAAGTGTAAAAAAAAGGGAAAAAATGTAGAATAATAGTTACTGTTGACACAAAAAAGAAATCACCTTCGAAAGAAAACAAATTTTCGCTGCTTTTGTATTTCTGATTATCTCTCTCAAAAGATCCGTCCCCCCCTCCTTGTTACAGATCTAGGCTTTTATAGCCTACCAAAATACATTAGTTTACAATCCTTTTCTATTGTGGACTCTTAGTCCGTTTTTATTTGCAGGTGGTTGTGCGAATGGGGCGCGTGGAGGGGCTGATCTCCGAGTCCTACGGCGCTTGGAGAGGCTGCTGGAGGCAGGGCTTGCGGCGCTACTTACTGCTGGTGCTACCTAGGCTAGGGTTTTCTGCTTAGCTTTACTATGTTGGGCTGGTTTAATTGGGTTAAATTTGGGCTGTGCTTTGTTTTATATGGGCCCGAGCATTATTGGGCTTGTACAATAATCACATTAATTTAGGATCAAGATTTGATATCATATCTAATTTGGTGGAAGAGAATGAATTAATTGGCGCTAGAGGTGAGCAGTAAAAGACTGAAATTAGGCAAAGGGTAAATGATAGCTCGGTTGTGAAATAAGGAGGCTGGGCCAGTTCACCGAGCCTTAAGATCAAAGAGTGTAAAGGGTGGAACTGGGCTTCCTAACGTGAAGGTTGATGGATGGACTGAAAAGTAAGGGGAAAGCTGTTGGGAAAAATTTAGTTTGAAAACAGTTTTTTTGTATAGCGAAAAATTAAAAATTTGAAAACTGGACGATTTATATTATTTATAGCAATAAACTTTGAACTGAAATCATACATATGTTTTCAGATAAATGGATCCTTGACATTTTCCAGTTTTCAACCAAACGATATTCTCTGCTATTCTCGTACCACGAACTGCTTCGAGTGTGGTCTCGAACCAATTGAATCAAAACACAGAATTAGAAATTTTTTTCGTTTGTCTTTAGGGTATAAACAAAAATTGTTTCTTATTTAATAGAAACCGGTAGAATTGTTATTATGAAAAAATATATTTAATACTAGAGAATAAATTCTTTTTATTTTTTGATAGAGTAATAATCTCTACAAGTTATGTAAATAGCTCTAGCGGTGTTATTTATTTATAAGGAGAAATTTAGAACCCTTATTAAATTGTAGGTGTGTATGTCAAATAAAAAACAATTTCCTAATCCAACTAAGAATGGAAGATGGGCTAATAGGGTGTGCTTCCCCTCATATGTATTATGATGGAGATTCAGGCTTCTCACTGTATTGGACCCAATTATATGTATTTTCTGAACTTTTAACCCAGCAATTTATAATTTAATCTAACCTAATACATATTTTCTATTTTCAAAAATAAATATTAATTTTTTAATTAAATAATTTTCTCATATCAATTTTACCCCTAATAAAATTATTATAGATAAGAATTTTTTTTTGCATCGAAAAGTTGGTGTTCATTAATAATTGGTTGGCTCAAGATGGTTTAACAAAAGCAAAACATTAGAGAAATGAAAAGATATAACAACAAAAGGTTAGAGAAATGGTCCAACGCAAATCCTTTGTTTAGTCAAAACGGAAGAAAATAATAGCCTTGAAACCCAGCCATGGAGATTCCTCTGAACCTTCTCCATCTTCAAAGAATAACAAAATATCTCAACGTTGTTGAATCCAAACCGTCACAATACCAGAATGGAAATGGGAAAAAATACTATGGACTTTATATCGGGATTACCCTTATCTCTGAAAAGGAAAGATGTCATTTGGGTAATTGTTGATCGTTTGACGAAGTCTGCATACTTTATAACGGTACGTATGGATTCCACCCTAGACAAATTAGCAGAGTTATATGTTTCTGAGATTGTCAGACTACATGGAGTGTCGGTCTCTATTATTTCAGACAGGGATCCTCGGTTTACATCTCGATTCTAGAATAAGTTGCAAGAAGCTCTAGGTGCACAGTTACATTTTATTACCGCATTCCATCCTCAGACTGATGGACAATCCGAACGTGTAATACAGATTCTAGAAGATATGCTTTGGTGTTGTGTGCTGGAATTTGAAGGTAACTCGGAAAAGTATCAACCTTTAGTTGAATTTGCATATAATAATAGTTATCAATCCAGCATTAAAATAACACCGCATGAGGCTCTGTATGGTCAAAAATGTAGAACTTCGTTGTATTGGACTAAGCTCAGTGAGAAAAAGATACACGGAGTAGATTTAATCAGTGAGACTGAAGAAAAGGTGAAAGTGATTCGAGATAGTTTGAAAGGAACCTCTGATCCTCAAAAATCATATGTTGATCTTAAACGAAAAGGGATAGAATTCCAAGTTCGTAACGAGGTATTCTTGAAAGTATTGTCTTGGAAGAAAGTTCTTCGGTTTGGCCACAAAGGAAAACTGAGCCCATGGTTCATCAGACCATATGGGATCATTGAAAAAATCAGACATGTAGCGTACCGATTAGCATTACCACCAGAACTAGAAAGAATTCACAATGTCTTTCACGTGTCTATGTTGCGACAGTATCAGTCAAATCCTTCACATGTTATTTCTCTAACAGAAGTTGAGATTCAGCCTGACATGACTTACAGTGAGGAACCGATCAAAATCTTGGCACGAGAGACAAAAGAGTTAAGAAATAAAAAGGTAGCTTTAGTAAAAGTTCTTTGGCAACGACACAGAGTAGAAAAAGCTACCTGGGAACTAGAGGAAACAATTAGAAAGCAATACCCAAACCTCTTTACTAGTAAGATTTTTTAGGACGAAAATTCTTTAAGGGTGAAGAGTTGTAACAGCTTGTTTTGAGTAAAAATCAGAATAGTGGTTTCAGGACCACAAATCCGAGTCAGGAAGAAAATTTATTTTAATATTATTGCATGGTCTGCATTATGGTAGAGAATTCATATAAAAATTTCGTTAAGAAAAATTTTATCGATTCCATGTTAAATTGTAAGTAAGGACCAAATTACATGAAATGCAAAAGTTAGATTCTAGTAGCTAGAAGGATTAAATAGCTATGGAATTCAAAACTTGAGGTCCTTATATGACAATTAGATCATTAAACGTAGTTAGTAGATAAGCATGCTTAGTCATCAATGGAAAATTAAATAAAGAAAATGATGAAATTGAAAAGAAAAAGATGATAGGATGATAAACAATAAAATAAAATAAAATATCATTTTATCATCATCTTCCTCAAATTTTTATGGAAACCCTAGCTAAGAGAAATAAATTCAAGCAAGCTTAATCGGGTAAGTAATCTTGTCTCGTTTTTAATAATTTTTATATTTTTTATATCGTAATAACTTAATCTAACTAATTTGTGGATTAATTTGCAAAGTTATCAAAGTGTTAAAATTTTTCCATGGATGAGTATGCTGAAATTTTGAAATTCATGGTAAAAAATGAAAGGTTTTCATAGATAAACAACTTATGTAAAGAAAATTTTCATGAAATTGTGATTTAGGGACTAAATTAAAAAGATGTAAAATTCATAGAAAATTTTTGAATTTTGTGAAATACATGGGCTGTAAATGTTATATGAAAATTTTGGTTAGGTTTGGAATAAGGATTAAATTGCATGAATTTTATTTTTCGAGCCTAGGGACGAAATTGGAATTTATCAAAAGTATGAGGGCAAAATGATACTTTTGCCTAAGATGTAAATTGGATTGAATTGAACATGAAATATATTAAATTTGTAATGACCCGATAGTTACGGGTATCAAAAAGTGTATTTTCGAGTCATCGTTTTCGAAAAACAGATTCGTAAATATTTACTAAAAATATTTACCAAGTTAGTTGTGTGGTTAATTAGATTTTGATTAGGTAAATTTGCTTAATTTAAGAGTAATTAGGTGTAAGGACTAGATTGCATATAGGGAAAAATTTAAATTATAAATTAGAGAAAGTGAATGGACTAAATAAGCAATTAAACCTTAAATTAACAAGTGTGTGGTATTGGTAATGACATGTGTAACATTTAAATACATACATTTATAATAATTGTTACTTACTTATTATTTAAGTAAATATTATTATATTATTATATTATAATGTTATAATAATTAAAACATAAAATAAATGAAAGAAAAAGAATAGAAAAAGAACAAAGTAGAACGAAATAAAGAAGAAAAAGGAGAAAAAGTTAGGGTTTTCAAGGGTTCAAAGCTTAATTGGTAAGTCAATTTAGTCCATTTTCTTGTAATTTTTATATTGTTAGAATCCTAGTATTAAATACTACTTAACCTATGTTGAAATTTTAGAAAATATTGAATTTTTAGATGTTGTTCATGTTGAATAATTTAAGTACTTGAGATTAAATTGATAGAATTTTAAGTTAGAAATGAAAAAGGGATTGAATTGTAAAATAAATTATAAGTTTTGAGTATTAGGGACTAAATTGTAAAAAAATTGAAAATTAGGGATTTGAGTGAAATTAGTGAGTTGAATTTAGTCTAAGGTGGAAATTTAATGAAAATATGGAATTATTTTTGAAGAAATAAAGTTAGTCTCGATTTAGGGACTAAATTGAAATTTAGACAAAAGTTGAATAAAAATTAAAATATTCTGTAACAGCCTAAATTTTCAGTGGTAACGGAAACAGTGATTTCAAGTCACCAATTTCGATGAGTATGCTCGTAAATTTTATTATTTAGTATTTATGAGTTAAATATGATTTTAGAAAGATTTGTGAAATAGTGATTTGAGTTTAGAATGAATTATTAGGTTAATTGGTGTTGAAAACGGGGTATCGAGACCTCGATTTAATAAACAGAGTCATAAATATTTTTATAAATATTTACGGAGTGTCATTAAGGTAGTATTAAAGTTTCATTAGAAAATTTTATCGTTTCGATAGTTAATTAATTAAAAAAGTCTAAATTGAAAAATGTGTAAAACTTGCTAAAGTGATTAAATTGCATAAATGGTAAATAAGGGAGGACTAAAAGGGCAACTAGACACCCAAAAAATGGCTGAGGCGGCATAAGCAGAAAAAAAATCTTGAAATTAGGTTATTTAAGGGCAAAATTGTAAATTTTATGAAATTAAGCTTAAATAAAAAGAAATCTAATGATTTCTAGGCAATTCTTCTTCAATTCTCAGCCAAAAACAGCCATTAGAGAGCTTCTTAAGCTGGTTTTTATATTTTTACTTCATGTAAGTTTAATCCTTGCTTTTCTCTTGAATTTTTTTTATGTTTTTGAGACTTTTACAATTAGGTCCAACTATCTATTTCATTAGTTTTTGATATTATGGGTAATTTTGAAAGTTACCATTAATGAGTTCTGGATGTTTATAATGAATTAACATGGATTTGAAGCTTTAATTTTGTTATGATGATTTTATCAAGAAATTTCAATAGAAATTGATTTTAGAACCTAATTGTGAAGAAGATTAAATCTTAGGGTTTGACATTAAATTCTATTTATCAAAGGTTGTGTAATAGCTTATAATACTTAGATAAAATTTTAATTGAGAAAAATAAGTTCATTTGATGAGTTAATTGGTAAGGGACTAAATTGTAAAAATTGTAAAAGTTGAGGTAATTGTGTAATTTTGAAATTTGAAGGGTATAAATTGTGAAGTAGACTGAAATTGAAATATATTCTAATGAATGAAAAATTTTACATTCTAGATCAAGAGCTTATAGATCAGCGAGAAAAAGAGAAATTAGTCGAATAGTCTCTGAACTATTACCAATTTTACAATCCAACCCAGGTAAGTTCATATGGTTAAACTTTCATGATTATTTATTAATTTAGGAATGGTATAATATAGTTATTCATATTTTGTTGTTGAAATTAAGATTATTGTAAAAGTATGAAAATTGAATTGAATGTTTAAATGAGTAGAATGGAGGATTGAGTACGATCGTTCCATGGCAAAGAATGAATTGACGGATAAGACTATGGTTGGACCATGACAGTGTTTAAATGTAAGACCATAATTGGGCTATGACATTTTAATGAAAAGACCATAACTTGATTATGGCATCTTGAACGTAAGACCATGGTTGGACCATGACAGTATATATACATGTGTAAGACCATAGTTGGGCTATTGGGCTATGGCATTAAGATGATAAAACCATAACCGGGTTATGACACTACAAATGTAAGACCATGGCAGGGCCATGGCAATGTATGTGTAAGACCATAGTTGGACTATGGCACAAAAAGAATGATGTACTTATATTCGTAAGTTGTTCTTCGATTCAGTAAGAAATGGTAAGAGACTTATGTGATTGAATTGAAAGATTTATAGATTATTATTGATATTGATATGAAGGAAGTGTGTTTATTAATTACATTTTATTTGATAGGGAAAAGTGTATGATTTATTTACAATTTAATTTATTATATTATATTAAGTTCGGTAATATTAATGTTTAACCTATTGAACTTACAAAGCTTCATTAAGTTTACTCGTGTTGTTTAATGTTCTTGTAGATTAACGTGTAGTTGGAAGATCGGATCAACACATCAAGCTACACTATCCAGTTTAATCCGATAGTTTTTGCACTGTAAATTTTGGTTTATATGGCATGTATAAGGTTGAATTGGCAATGATATAATTTCAAATGTAGTTGTGAATGATATATCTATTGTATGTATGTTTATGTAATTAGTAGTAGAATTTGATAAATCAATTAAATGAGTTAAACATGTAGGTATAAGTAAATTAAATATTTGTGATGTTATGTCATGTTGAGAACATGTTTTAGTTTGTATTAATTGCTTGGTTGGGATATATTGGTGTATGTAAATGTTGAGTGCAGGTTAATGTCAAAATGGGTGAGAAAAGTGGCCTTAAAATGACCTATTTTCGTCCATATCAGCAGAGACACTGGCGTGTATCTCAGCCGTGTGTGACACACGACCTGGCACATGGGCGTGTAGTCTGTCTGTGTGACCCATACACCTTAATTTCATAAATTAGTTACCCACACGGCCTGGCACACGGGCGTGTGACTTGGCCATGTGACCCAAGTCAGAGAGTTACATGAGTAAGGATATGAGTTGGGATACAACCGTGTGCCTCATATCAAATGCCTACACGACCTAAGACACGGGCGTGTCTCCTGGCCATGTAAGCCACACGGGCGTGTGTCCCCTACTTCTAAGAAAATTTTTTAAATTTTGGGAATAATTCCCTGAGTACCCAATTTAATCCCGATTTACATCTAAGGTGAATATTGGGCCTTGAGGGTCCATCTAAGGGATAATATGAGTGTTATACGATTAATTCTTAATATGTGTAACAAAGGTTGGGAAATGTCCGTATTTAATTCGTAAAGTTTAGTGATGCTCCGTAACCCTGTTTTGGTAACGAATAAGGGTTAGGGGTGTTACATATTCAATGTGAAATTGTATTGTATTGATGAATTTTAATTGTTTTAATTTTTGTAGCTAACATTGTACTGGAAACTTCGACTAAAAAAGGAAAAAATAAAGTCGACGAGGAGTAGCTCGAAAATTTTGGTTTGTATTTCTATAATTTGAATTTAATTATTAATTGTTTTATTTTGATTTAAATGTTATGGTAAGTAAATAAGGTAAGTGTTAGCATTTTTTATATTGAATTGAATGTATGTGAATTACTGAATTATGTGATAATTGAGTATTGGATAATTGTGGCATTAGAAAAGTGAATTGAAATCCTATTAACTGTATTGGGCTAAGTTGGATATAGATGGCATGCCATAGGATTGGAAGAGTTCAGGGATACTTCAACTTCGAGTCGTTGAGACACTGAGTGTCAAATTATTACTTCGGATAAATTCGATGAGGTACTGGGTACCAATTTACTTCGGCATGGCCGATGAGACACTGAGTGTCAACTTATTGCTTCGAATTATCCGATGAGGCACTGAGTGCCAAACTGGTGTGTTTTGGTTGGATCCGTGTATCCGTCCGAGTCCGTGTCATGTTAATAGGGGTTATTGAATAAAATAGTGTCATGATTGATATTGAGTGGTGATTTGAGATATGGTTAGAGACATATGATTTGTGTATTTATAAATTGAATATGAATTAACAATATTGATGTTCAAATGATTTGTGTTCATATTGTGAAAAGCTATCTGGGATAGCAAATGATAAAAATTGAATGTGTTAAAAATACCTTATTCATGAAATGAATAATTGTATGAGTACAGTTATTGTATGTTATATTATTTCACTTTTAAGCATTCAGATTATAGAAATATCACTGAGTTTATACTCAGCGTAAGGTTTGTTTTCCGTGCGCAGGTTAGGTTAAAGTCAGATTGTTGATTCAGCATCCATCAGCAATCCCGAACTCAAAACGTGGTGATGTATATTGTTTTTTGTGTCGGCATGTACCTAGGATGTTTTATGCTTGTCATTTTAGGATGTGAATGTAAATGATGTTATTAGATGATACTGGTTACTTATATACATGATCATACCTGTTAAGTTGAGGTTTAATATGAAATGTTTAAGTTGATGCATAAGTGAGAGTGATATAGGCAAATTTGGGTTGAAATTCGTATGAATTTAGAATTAGCTTAAATGGTGTTTTATTTGATTGTTTTGATAATATATGTGAAGTGCCAATGAGGGTACATTGGTTAGAAAACTAGGGTGATTGTTTTGACATGTTTTAAAGGTATTAAATCATGTTTTAAAGTGATTGATCAATTGGTTTTTGAGTTTCTTGGTGTTCAAGGTTGTAGGGACGGTAAACTTGATTTTTAAGGTTTATTTTGAGTCCACACGGCCAGACACACGGACATGTGACTGGATCGTGAGAGACACATGACTAACACATGGGCGTGTGTCCCATGTACCTAGGAAAATTTTTAAAATTTTGCGAAAAATTCCTAGAGTACCGATTTTGTCCCGATTTGTTTCTAACACATTTTTTGAGCCTCGGGGCTCATAAAAGGGACAACATGATTAAATTATGATGTGTATGCTAGATGATTATATAATGTTCATATTTGATCTGAAAAGTCTGGTAATGCTCCGTAACCTTATTTCGGCGACGGATAAGGGTTAGGGGGTGTTACAAAATTGATGTTAAATTTATTTATATAGATCTGGATAGATCAAATAAGGAGTTAGATCGAGAAATGGAAAAAGTGTTAGGTTAGTAGAGTTCCATATACGAGTAAGTGACGAGGTAAGTTTGTGTAACCAATTTGTGTATATTTATATGTTTGAATTGAATGTTGTGTACATGTGAATGTATAAATTCTATGAAAATATGAAATTGATTATATGTTCAATAATGCCCGATAAGTAATAAGTCCTGTTTGAATAAATGAAATTCGATGGATACAGGATTTCCGTATTAGTTTTGGTTCTGGATATGTTGCGAACACACCATAGCTCGAAAGAACATCCTGTTATAAGCCCTCTCGAGCATCCTATTACATGGTTACTGCGAGCATCCTAATCGGTATTAATCCTTCATATGTTGCAGACATATCATAGCTCTTTGTGAACGTCCTGTTATATGATTGGTATTGATCCTGAATATATTACGGACATACCGCAGCTCTTTATAACCGTCCTGATATATGGCTACCTGGAGCTTCCTGATAATAGCTCTTCGAAGTTACTTGTTAAGCTCACATGAGCTTTCTGTTTCAATCTCTTATGAGTTTCTTGTTATAGCCCGGATAAGTTTCCTGTTACATAGCTCATATCGAGAAGGTTGGAACTTGGTCGGAGACACATCACACTATCCCTCGGACTTCTCGGTATATAAAGCAAGCTAACTTTTGGTATAATGGCATGTATAAGTAAAGTTACGTATAATGATGAAATATTTTAGTTGTAACTAGCCATTGGAATGACTAGTGTAAGGCATATTTTAATGTAATTATATAAAGCCTTATCAAGTTTGATGTGTGATAAAATTGTGAGATGATGGGAAGTATACAAACCTATTGATGAATGGTCTTGAATTATCATAATTGATAAAGTATACTTATAAGGATTAATGTGTTTTTGGTAAGTTTAAACACTTGCACATATGAGATAATATGTCATGCATAAAACTTGGTATTGGCATTGATTTGAGGGTTATGAATTGGCTTGTGAATATGTTTGGATGATGTTGTTGGTGAAAGGCAAATTGGGTGAGAAAAGTGGCTAGAAAATGACCTATTTTTCGTCCATACAGACAGAGACACGGGCGTGTGTCTCAGCTGTGTGTGATACACGGCCATGCGTATGGGCGTGTGGTTAGGCCATATGTCCCCTGCACCTAATTTTCAAAAATTAGATTGTCTACACAGCCTAGCACATGGGCATGTGGTTGGCTGTGTGACCCAAGTCAGAGAGTTACACGGGTTTGGACACGGGCTGGGACATGGCCATGTGCCTCACATTGAATGTCAGCACGGCCTAGGACACAGGCGTGTCACTTAGCCGTGTGAGCCACACGGGTATGTGTCCCCTGCACCTAAGGAAAAATTTTAAAATTTCGCGAAAAATTATCTGAGTTCTCGATCTAGTCCTGAATTATTTCTAATGCATAAATTGGGTTTCGAGGGCCCATATAAGAGACATTATGATTGATTGAGTTAGATTCTGGATATGAATATTAAATGATACGATTTAATTATATTTGATGTGTAAACTTTAATAATGTTCGTAACCCTGTTTCAGCGACGGATTTGTGTTAGGGATGTTACAAAGTGATCTCTTGACAATAGCCTCGAATAAAACCCAGGAGTTCATGCATGGAGAACATAAGACCTTCATGTATCATTTTATTCTTTCGATGCCATAAAGCCCATAAAAAAGTAATTAAAACCTGTTTGTTGTTTTCAGCTGCTGCATGAAAAGTGTTTACTAACCAGTCTTTGCAATTCGAGGTAATCCCAACTGGAGCCATTGTGATATTTAGAGAAGCCTAGAGCTATTGTAAAACACCACAGGACCACATCAAGTGGTTAGAATCCTCCGGAACCTCCTTACATAGTGGACAAACTACATCAACATTTAATCTTCGCTGAAAAAGATTGCTAAAATAAGGCACATAATTATTGAATAGCCTCCACATATGTACTTTTACTTTAGTTGGTATGTGCATAGTCCAAAGTGTGTTACAAAAATCCTTGTATTTGTCTACTGTAGACAAATTCTAGTCATTGTTCTGTAATTTTTCTGTAACTAAAGCTCGATACCTACTCTTCACGAAATACTCCCCAGTAGCCTCGTGTTTCCAAACCAACATATCGTGAGATCTGGAGCTGGCAAGAGGGAATGGTAAAAATTCAGTTCGCTTGGTCTTCATCAACGAGTCTGCTGATCACCTCTTTATTCCAGGTATTTGTCTCAACATCAGTTAACTGGTTCACTGTAATCTAGGAAAGATTTATGCTCTGAACTGATAACCTACTATTTCCTGGACCAGACAGCCATGGATCATTCTACATATTCACACTACCACTACTACCACTACACCGAAGTAACCATTCTGCAACCATATCCCTGACACTAATAATACTCCTCCAAGTAAATGAAGGGTAAGAACCAACCTTAGCTGATAAAATATCTGTGAATGGATAATAACGGGCTTTTAAAACCTTCGATAACAGGCAATTGGGAAAGGAAAAAATACGTCAAGCTTGTTTTGCCAATAAAGCTTTATTAAACAAAAACAGATTCCAAAATCCCAGCCCACCAACAAACTTAGGTTTACACAACGCATTCCAATTACTCCAATGAATGCCTTTTGCTGATTTATTATTAGACCACCAGAATTTATTCAAAATACCCTCTAACTTGCGACATAAAGTTTTTGGCAAAGCAAAACACTGCATAACATATACATGGATTGCTTGTAGAACTGACTTAATGAATACTTCTTTTCCTCCAATCGAAAGATAACGCAAACTCCACCCATCAATTCTTTTTTTGAAATGGTCAACAAAATTAGCAAAAGCCCACCTCTTCTTTCTTCCAACCATCATTGGTAATCCCAAGTACTTCTCAAGGTTTGTAGCTACACGAACACCCAAAATGTCGGTAACTGTCTCTCATACATTAGATGCCACATTTGCACCAAAATAGATAAGCGATTTATTGAAATTTACCCGTTGCCCTGAATATTGTTTCGAACAGCATTTGCTCCCTCACGCGAGGCATCCCAAAAAAGAATACAGTCATTTGCAAAGAACAGATGGTTAATTAAGAGTCTTTCCCTTCCAATTGGACCACCCCGAATTAGACCTTTCTATTTAGCCTCATGGAGTAGAGTAGAAAAACCCTTTACACATATTAAAAATAGATAAGGGCTGAGCAGATCACCCTACCTCAATCCTCTCGAAGGTGAAAATCACTCACTAGTATCCCCATTGAGACCCGCAGTATAGGAGACAAAACAAACACACCTCATAATGAGAATGACCCAATCAGTATGAAAACCCAATCGGATCATCATTCCAGCTAAAAAATCCCACTGAACATGATCATACACTTTACTCATATCGAGTTTAAGCGCAAAATTCCCTTTTCCACTTCTCTTTCTTATTTTAAGGGAATGTAAAACCTTATATTCGATTAACACATTATCCGAAATATGTCTTCCTGGGATAAAAGCCCCTTGAGCTTCATTAATACAACATCCCAATATTGCACTCATACGCTCTTACAAGACTTTCGCAATAATTTTGTAAACCACATTACAAAGACTTATAGGTCTGAATTGTGAAAGATTTTTTGGTTTCTCAACTTTATGAATCAAAACGATATGGGTTTTCTTAATTTCAACCATTTTAATTTCAACTTTAAAAACAACTAAATACTAGCTAGAAATTTCAGGTCTAACAATATGCAAGTACTTTTGGTAAAATATTACTTAAAAACCATCAATCCCGTGGCCTTTAGGGGTGTCATCATTTTAACAACATGCCCAATGTCCTCAGTGAAAGGTTTGAGCAGCTCGTTATTCATACTCGTAGCGATCCGTTGCTTCATTAACCCAAACAACTGTTCATCATCACCTGTCTCAGAGGTCGAAAATAAATTGTTGAAATACTTCAAGGCAAGCTGTAGCATCTTAGCTTTCGTTGAAAACCAACGTCCATCCTCCACTTTCAAACCAGTTATCCGGCTACGATTTTGGCGACTTTATAAAAAAAACTTGTATTCCGATCCCTATTTTTCAACCAGTTGATACGAGCTCGTTGTTTTCAAACAATTTCCTCTTTATCAACCTTCGAACTAAGGTCTAACTGAACATCTTTAATTTCAGCCAAAACCTCATCAGATGGATCCCTACTATAAAGCTCAAGTAGTCGTTCTTCTAAATCCAAACAAGTTTTCCTTTGCTTCCTGTTCCGTAAACAACTCCATTGTTGGAATTGCTGCCCCATTTTCGTAAGCTTAACCGAGATACTTCCAGCCAAATCATCTCAATTTCTTTTTACCTCCTCAAAGGAATGTTCTAAACACCATCTGGCCTCAAAACTAAAAAGCTTAGCACCATATCATTGAGCATCTCTTCGCATACTTGTCGTGTCCAAAAGAATCGGCAGTGGTTCGAAAAAGTACGACTCAAATGCTCTACTTGGTATCCTGAAAAGAGATTCATCCAATCCAACGACGAAACTCCCTTATCAAGTCTTTCCCGTATATTAGTTGACAAAAATCTTCCTCTCTCCCACGTAAACCACCTACCGATGAAACCCAAATCATTAAACTCGCAGTCATCCAACACGCTTTAAAACTCAATCATCTGTCGTTTTGATCTAAGACGTCCGCCCTTCTTCTCAAAAGAATTCATGATCTCATTGAAATCCCTAATCACAAGCCAATAGAACATTTGATCATGTCCCAAATGTCTAAGCAGCTCCCATGACCCATGCTTACTCCGTTCATCAGGACTCCCATAAACCCCATTAAACACCAAGCTTCTCCACATTCATTATCATGAATATTAAATCAATATGATAATAAGAATAACTCTTAAGCCAAATCAACGAATTCCCTTTCCAACCCAAGGATAAACCACCTTTTGAGCCGATCGCCCCAATATCAATACCGTTTTCAAAACCACATTTCAACCTAACCATTTCCATCTTTTTTTAACTTAAATGTGTTTCTATGAGAAACAAAATCTGGGGATTAATGGTCCTCAATTTTTTTTGAGCCTACTAACAATCTGTGGTCTCCCCAAACCACGAACATTCCAACTTAGGATTTTCATTGCATTCAGCTACTCTGCCCTGCAGAGCTAGCCGTTAAATCGAAAGAACCTCCTTCAATATTATTCCACGAAGAATTTATTGAAACACCCACTATCCGTTGTCGTTTCTTTCCTTCCAAATAAATTAGAGGATCATTTTCCTCAGTCAACACCACATCCATGGGCTAACCAGCACTAACGACCCCATTCAAATCCCTACTGCCCATGTTACGCCAACTGTCATTCCCCCTAAGTAAAATATGTTCAACAGATTCTAAAGGAATAAAAATGGGATTTAGAGACGTTTTCTCCATAACACCCATTGTATTACGCCCAACATCATGCTCTTCCCCTGAATTTCTATTTTTATTATCTCTTTCCATATCCACCCTACTACACTCTGAACCGTCTGCTTCACGGAGCCATTTACTCATGATTGTATTTTGTCAGCGCACCACCGCACGCAAAGAAATATCTTATCAAAATACTATTTTTTATTGTTCAATTAGGGTCCGAAACAGGTAAAAACTCTCCACATAACTCAGTTTACCACAAATGAAGCAAAATAAACACAGTTTCTCGTACTGAAAACGAGCATAGACAGTCATCTCCTTTTCGATTAGAATTTTTTTCTTTCTTTTCAACGAAAGTGACACATCCAAGCGAACCCGAATGCATATAAATTTTTTAATTTCTGTTTTCAGAATAGAAGTATCATACTCAAGAAACTGTCCCAAAAAATTACCAAATTGCTTGGCCATCGTTTCCTTCATCAAACCTGGAGGCAAATCATGTATTTGGACCCAAAACTGAGATAAATATAACAGAACTACTAACAGATCTTCTTCCATTGGGATTTTGTGAAGAATAACCAAATGATTATTGAAAAACCATGGGGGTACCAAAAAGCACTCTTTGAACATCAACATCATGGAAAAATTGAAAAAGAAACCTTTTGTCCCCTAAATCCAAAATGCAAATCCCCCCAATAAGATGCCAAAAATCAACCATGGTATTACATAAGGAAGGAAAATGAACAACACTATCAGTTAAACATCGCCCTACCAAACAAAATTGATAATTCTGATCCACCACCGTAGCCTCTTCATGAAACGCATCCTCTTCCTCATCAAGTAAATTCAGGTTGGCCAATCCCTCCTCCATCACTCAAAAACAAAGAAACTGCCACACCAAAACTAAGAAAATTCAAAGGCAAAAAAAAAGAAGGAAAAGAATAACCCCGTGTCAAAAGACAAACAAAACCCTGTGTCAAAAGATAGAATTTTTTAAAAAAATAGATAAGATTTTAATTATTCAGGAGGTTACACATTTCATGCATGTGTGTAAAAGAAAGAAAAGGTGGATGATAATAAAGATTGATATTGAGAAGGCTTATAATCGAGTGGAGGGAAACTTTATGGCGGATACTCTACTTTTTTTGGAGACTCCTACTCGTTTATTTAGGCTTATGAATTGTATTTCTTCGCTGACTATGCAAATTTTATCGAATGGGGAACCGTCAAATGTGTTTCTTCCAAGCAGGGGCTTACAGTAAGATGATCCTTTATTTCGATATCTGTTTGTTTTGGAAATGGAAAGGCTTGGCCATATGATTGATAAGGAAGTACCTGGGAAATCGATTCAATTTAGATAAAATAGACTAAGCTCATCACATTTGTTCTTTGCAAATGATTTAATTTTATGTTGCCAATTTGAACTAGATTAGATGGCATTAGTTAACAATGTATTGAGTGAGTTTAGTGCTTTTTCTAGTCATAAAGTTAATGCTATGGAAACTCAGGTGTTTTTTTCGAGTAATATTGTCAACGAAGTAGCGAAATCTCTTGCCCAAATGCTCGATTTCTAAAAGGTTAATGATTTGGCAAGTTACTTGGGAATGTCTTTGTTCCATAAACATGTCACTAGAAAAACCTTTCAGTTTGTTATTGATAAAGTGAGGAACCATTTAAATGGTTGGGATACAAAACTCTTGTTAATGGCTAATAGGTCACTTTAGCTAAATCAGTTCTGATGGTTATCCTTAATTATTTCATGCGAATAACTTTGATATTGGTTGGAGTTTGTAACGAGATTGAAAAGGTTTTTAGGAATTTCATTTGGAGTGTAATGAACCGAGAAAAAGATGTGGCTCTTGTCAGGTGAGAATATTTATGCCAAGCAATTGATAGAGGTAGTTTAGGCTTCCGTTCTGTAGTCTTACAGAATCAAACATTTCTTTTAAAATTGGGTTTCCATCTTCTAAAAAATGCAAATGAGTTTTAGGTTAAAGTTTTGCGCTCCAAGTATGGAGTCACAGAGGAAGTTCCTTTGTCTATTGAACGATCAAATTGCTAATTCATTTGGAAATCAATTGCAAAATTTTGGTCCATGTGTTTCGTGATTGCCCAAGTGTTGGGTAAATTTTGAGTAGATTAATCCGAGGTGAACAAGCTAAAAATTTCTTCAATCTTCCTATCCAAGATTTGCTAGCTGTAAACTCAACTAATAGATTAGAGGTAAAAGTGGATGTGGTTGAGTGAATTACCTTGTTTGGGATGTTTTTTTGGCTCATTTGGAAGCATCATAATCAACTGGTTTTTAATGGTTTAAACTTTAGCTGTGATGATATTTATGCTAAAGGTACGGCGTGGGTGAAGCATGTGATGGAAGCAAAATTGTATAACAAGGTGCGGAATCCCTCGATGTCGAAACATTTAGTTTGGATGGCACCAAATGAGGGGTGGGTTAAGCGATGGTTAGGTCAGAGAGGAATCGGAACATGCGACAATGGGAGGTGTGATACGGGATCAAGTTGGTAACTGGCTATTAGGCTACTCTAGGCACTTGGGATCATGCTCTATTCTTGAAGCCGAATTATGGGGGATTTTTGAAGGGATTAATATGGCTTGGAGTTTGGGTGTTCGTCGAATAGAGGTGGAATGTGACAGCAAAATGGCTTTACAGCTTGTTGCAGATTAGCAGCGAAACAAGAGCAGCAACAGTAGCAGTTTGTGATTGGTATAAGATATGGTCTCGATGTGTGATCCGCCTTGAGAAGTATCCGTTAAACATGGGTATCGAATGGCAAATCAGCTTGTAGACGGCATGATGAAGTTGGCTTATGGTCAACCCTTGTGGGTGGAACAGTTTGGAAGTCCTCTGGAACATCTATAGAGAATTTTTCTTAATGACACCATGGGTATTATAAATGTTGTTGATGGTAGCTAATATTTTCTGTTACGTGTTTCTATTACCAAAAAGAATAGTTGTAAACTAAACTGAGCCTCTAAAATTTCACTTGAAGTCTTAAAAAAAACTCAAATAATTAATCACTGCACATTTTGGCTATTTTACCAAAATAATCTAAAAAATTTTATATTTACAAAAATAACCCAGATTTAAAAATAATTACCAAAATAACCTAAAATGAACAGTAAAATGGGGTGGTGGCCTGTCAATGGCCGGCACCACTTGGTATTTTGGACCCATGATTGCTTGATAGTTGTGTCAGACTTAAAAAAATAATTTTTTTGTGTATTTTTTTTAAAAATCGTATCATACTGGTATACAGGGGAAAAAAAAGAAAATTTGTTTTTTGGTGCTGGCCTATCAATGGTCGGCACCACCTTTACGGGAAAAAATAATATTTTTTTTTACAATTTGGGTGTCATTGGCCGGCACCAGTATACGAAAAAATTTAAATTTTTTTTTTTTGTGGTGGCCTGTCAATGGCCGGCACCACCTTTATGTAAAAAAAATTACATTTTGGGGTGTCATTGGCCGGCACCAGTATACGAAATTTTTTTTAAAAAAAATTACTTTTTTGGTGGCGGCCTGCCAATGGCTGGCACCACCTTTATGTAAAATTTTTTATTTTTTTTACATTTTGGAGTGTCATTAGCCAGCACCAGTATACGAAAAAATTTAAAAAAAAATTGGTGGTGGCCTGCCAATGGCCGGCACCACCTTTATGTAAAACAAATTTTTTTTTTACATTTTGAGGTGTCATTGGTCGACACCAGTATACGAAAAATAAAAAAAAATTTGGTGGTGGTCTGCCAATGGCCGGCACCACCTTTATATAATTTTTTTTTTTACATTTTGGGGTATCATTGGCAGGCCATCACCAAATATTTTTTTTTGTATATTGGTGCCGGCCAATGACACCTCAAAATGTAACATAAAGGTGATGCCGGCCATTGGCAGGCCACCACCAATTTTTTTTTAATTTTTTCGTATTCTAGTGCCGGCCAATGACACTCGAAAATGTAAAAAAAAAATTTACATAAAGGTGGTGCCGCCATTGACAGGCCACCACCAAAAAAAAAATTAAAATTTTTTCGTATACTGGTGCCGGCCAATGACACCCCAAAATGTAAAAAAAAAATCCTGTAAAGGTGGTGCTGGCCATTGACAGGCCAACACCCAAAATTTTTTTTTCCTTTTTTTTCCCTGTATACCAGTATGATACGATTTAAAAAAAATACACTGGTTCAGGCCATTGACAGGCCAAAACCAAAAAAATCATTTTTTTAAGTCTGACACAATTATGAAGCAATCATGGGTCCAAAATATCAGGTGGTGCCGGCCATTGATAGGCCACCACCCCATTTTACTGTTCATTTCAAGTTATTTTGGTGATTGTTTTTAAACCTAGGTTATTTTTATAAATATAAATTTTTTAGATTATTTTGATAAAATAGCCGCACATTTTAAAAGATGTGACGAAACTCGAGATCAATTAAATTCAAAAATTAATAATAATTTAAATTTAATTTATTCAAAATTTTAAATCATTTCAAGATTACCTAAGAAAATGTCATTGTCTTTCAAAATTAAATCAAAGATACAAAGAGGGTTTTAGATGGGGACGAGGACATGGTCCAACATAAAAAAATGGACCCTCGGAATAAATTTCATTCATATTTTCCTGATCTCTTTGTTGTGACTCTTTTATCAGCGTGGCACTCGTGGAAAACTAATGTACTAACTGTTACAAAACTCTCCACCGCCAAAATAATCAGCTGTGATGTCAAAATCAAGTACAAATTATTATTTGTCCTTTTTAAAGCAAAAGTACCAATTATTACATACATATATATATATATAAATTGTAAAGCACACCTAATTATTTATGGTTTTTCGAGACTCGAGTTGATGTGATATATTATAAGAGTAAAGTCACTAAATTTTTAGGAAGACTGAATTAAATTGTAATATTAATAATAGTAAAAAAATAATTTTACAATTTTAATAGTTTTTATATTTATAATTTTTAAAGGATTAAATTAAATTTTTATTATTTTTAATGGGTCAAAGTATAATTTTATCTTTACTAATTTAAAATTTTAAAACAAATGGTCTAAATGAAAATTTTTTCATTTTAGGAGGGTCGGGGTCTCTACCTGCCCCTGGTTTCGCCCTTAACTTATGATGAATTTGACGTGTTTAGTAGAAGTTTTTTCCACGAAAAATGACAATAAACATTTTTAAATTTAAAAATTTAACTCCAATTATTATTTTTGTATTAAATTTATTGACCTAATATTCTAAAATTTTAAAAAATCAAATTTAATGTCATATTTCACATTAAAATCATCAGATCAAAATCAAAATTCATAGAACATATATTTAGAAAGCAGTTTTGAAATATACCACCAATTTTTATTTAAATAAATTCAATATTAATTACTCCCTTAAAGAAACATTAAACTTGCAAATACTGTTTCATGTCATATTTAATGGGTAAATATTTTATTAAATTCTAAAAATGAGATAAAATATTTTTAAAATGCTCATTTTAATTTGTAATTTTTTTGCCTATATTTTAATATAGTTATTTAATTAAATCTCACTAAATCAAACATTTTAAAATAATAAAATTTCTATATCATTTTGAAAGAGTTTGCACACAAATAACGAATATTTATTTTACAAATATTATTTCCAAAATAAAAAGTATAAATATTAAATTATCAAATTCGTGCATTGTACAAGTATACAAACTAGTATTATATATTTCAAGGTCTTAGATTCCGAGAGATATGGAGGCTTAATTTATTAACTCGTGACATCACACACTTTGCTATAAATGGGTTCTATAAAATTGATAAAATTTTTACAATTTAAAACGTCATATGAATGGATTAAATTTTAATTTTATAAAACTATTAAATATTTGAAATATTTGAAACAATATTATTTCAAAGATATATATTATTTATAAATTTAAAATAATTAGTTTTATTATTAGTTAAAATTATGTAAGTGAAGATATCAAAAACAGAAATTATTATTTAATTATAAATTAAAACCAAATTTTAAATAATAATAATTAAAATCAAATCTTAATTACATACATTGTCATCATTAGAGGATTATTTTCTTAAATTAATGGTTCGTTCTATATAAATTATTTATTTCAACCACAAACATTGTACTCATTTATTTAAATGAATGAACTTGTTTTTAATTTTTTTTGTTAAATTAATAAATGTAAAATTATACTTTGACTCCCTTAAAAATATAAAAACTTAATTTAATTTTTTTTAAAATATAAAGATATAAATTATAATTTAAATTCAACCCAAAACTTTTAAGTAATTGAAGTATGCGTAAAACGCGTGATATGCGTGGAACAATAAAGGAATGAGGTTGTAGTTTGAGTAATTGAAAAATGCGTGAAACGCGTGATATGTGTGGAACAATAAAGGAATGAGGTTGTAGTCACAGACACGAGCATTTAGAAAAAGGAAACTCTAAATATGGGTCCATTGACCAAATTGTTGGTCCTTTATGGCAGCAACATAACCATAAATTTGTGGGTCCATTTTGATTTTCAGGACTCCTAGAGGGAATTCCCGCATTTAAAATTGAGGACGGTTAATTTGTAAACATTTATATTGTGACAAAAATAGTGTAAAAGAAAGGACAAAACCGAAATGCCGAGAAAAACCTTAGAGAATGGACGGAGACAAAATTGTGCAGTATCAAGTATCAACCTTAAACTAACAATAGAAATTGGGATACCAATGAAAAATAAGTGATACAATATATTTTGGTGGTTAAAAATATTTTTATGAATGTTAATTAAAGGATTGATTTACAAGGGTTTAATTGGGTGTAAGTTTTTCATTAGTGTTTAATTGATTTTTTTATTTTTCTATTTATTACTATTAAGTAAATATGTATATCAATCAAACACCATTAATTTAAAAAAAAATACATTCATTAATTACATTAGTATTATTGTTATACTCTTATTCCAATAATTATTTAATGGTGTCGATATTTATGAAATAGTGTCAAACTTAAGTAAAAATCAATACCAAATGCCATTGTATCGATACTTTTCTTAGAAATGGTAAAATCTCACCTTATCAATATTCAATTCACATCAAACTCACGTGCTATGATAGACATTAATAACACAAATTCAAACACTTAATATCTAACAAATGTGTCTTTATTGACACCACAAGTTAACTACCAAATCATTAACATTCAAACCAAGTCCAACTTATTTCAACTCAAGCAATCAACAAATTATTACTTAGTTACTTCCATACCATCACATTTGACTATTCTTAGCAAACATATAAGTTAACACTTACCATTTGATACATATAACCATCACTTGAACCTAGATAGACACCATCAAAGCATGCATCAAAGTTTAAACTACAACTATGTATAAGTAAGCTATCTACACAAACAAGCCATTAAATCATCACTACACACAACTTAAACTCCTATTACATGCCATATAAGCCAAGATGTTTACAAAGTCTACCAAAAGAGTTTCTGAATAGTGTGATTTCTCGAGTTGACCCAATCTCCCGATTCCACAAAATGTATTCTACAAAGAAAACAAGAACATGAGTAAGCCTACATAAAACTTAGTAAGTTCGTCGATAAAACGATATAACTTATTGAATTTAAACACAATAATTCAAATAATAGATTAATGAATAGAGTTCTAGTCACAAGACTAATAACAAAATTCCTGTTAATCACAGTTAACAACAGGTAAAAACTACTCAAACGTTAAAATGAATTAATAATCAATGCCCGATGAACTATACATGGATAAGAGTACACGGTTAACCACCCGAGAACACGCCAAACGCTCATATGAGCTAGTCCAACTGATAACACAACTTGGCACCAAGTGCTTAGCCCGTAGGCTAATCTCCACCCCCAGTAACACACCAGAAAAACACTGAAATATAACACGATAGTCCGCAACAAATGCAGGACTTCGATATATTCAGTAAACAGAAGATATACAGAGTCATTATCACATCTCATATCAATCCCGTACCGCGTGTAAAATAACCTATTGGCATGCCAATTGTACTCTATCCTATGTTCATCGACTCAGAAGATTTCAACGATATTCAACGCTATAATGATTTATCATCCAAATCTCATATTCATACATAACAGTAATATCCAAGTTGCAACAAATTAATTCATCCAAAAATGCAATTAAAAGTATTAGTTTTAAACTGAGCGAACTTACAAGACTAATCCGCAATGACAACGAAGGTGTAAAGACTATTCCACTATTTTCTCTTTTCCGCCGGTCCCAACCCGTTCTTGATCTAGAATAATAATTTCATTCAATTAACTATATCAGCAGAAAAAATTAAATCATTTCATGCAATTAAGTTCTTTTTGATATTTTATAAATTTACCCTCAACATTTCATTTTTATTCAATTTAGTCCCTAGGCCATAAACATGCAAATTAACCATTTTTATTTTAAACCCACCTTGACCGAATCTCTTAGGGCCTCTCTACAAATCCTATTTACTGTTATTTCACAACAAATCCTTGTAATTAATTACCTTTAATAATTTAGTCCTTTAACGTTAAAATCATCAAAAATTACTTTATAAAATAGTTCAATCTAACACCAAAGCTTAATAATCTTCCACAAACATTCAAGAAAAAAATTCAACTCTTCAATGGAAAAATTTATAATGTTTGATAGTTTTACGAATTGGTCCTCGGGTTAGCTAGATTAAGCTAATACAAGCTCAAAAATATAAAAATTACTAAAAACGGTGAAATTTCACTTACCAAAAGGAGATTAAAGCTTGACCGAAGCTTTCCCAACCCTAAAAATGGCTATTTGGGTTTTCTTCCACGAAGAAGAAAAGAAAATGTTCATATTATCATTTAATTTCTTTAATTTTAACTTAAATTTAACTATTTACTAAATTACCCTTTTTATTACAACTTATAAAATTACTAAATCATGTCCATAATATAAGTATATGGTTTAATTACCATCTAAGGAGGGTTTAATTGTGCAATTAGTCCTTCAATTATTTTAAATTATTAGTTAATTAAACTTTATTTTAATTTAACCCTAAACTAATTAGGACAAAATGAGCAAATAGCCCAAAAGCTAGTGGATTATCATATCCACCACCGCTTGGAATTCTTGACCATGGTTTAATCATCATTTTGATCTCTTTACTTTTTTAAATCTATAGCGATTACATTTTACCTCTTTTACAATTTAATCCTTTTACTTTAATTAAGCAACTAATCGTCAAAATTACCGTACCAAACTTCAATTCACCTATAATACGACTCTGTAAATATTTAATAAAAATATGCACGAGCTCGGTTTATAGAAACGATGTCTCAATATTTTATTTTTCGAAACCACTTGACTTCCGGAACAACCATTCATACTAACCATTAATTCAATTAGTTAAAATTCATTAAATCAAAATTCAATATAAATTTATTATTGACTCATGTAATTTAAATGCTAATTATATAAACTTATTCGTCAGATTTATGATTTCAGAATCACTCTTTCCGATACCATTGAAAAACGAATTGTTACATAGTTACCTTCAATCTACAATAACATAGGCTACCCATGGAACCAGTGTGCTATTTCAAAGTTCTGGTGGACATTGGACAACCTTTAGTACTAAATCTTACTTCAAAAAAATCGACCAAGAGATGAAAGCATCTAGATGATTCTTTCCGGCGGGCAAAACCTTAACTTTAAAGAAGATGAAGAAATCGTGAGAAAAGAAATTACTCAAATTCAACATTTTTACATGATGATTTCACGTAGGTTAATGAGATGGAAAAAATTTGCAACTTGGCAAGATTTTATTAGTCCAATTTTTTTTTTAAAAAAGGATTTATAATTTGAACAAAAATAAAATTAAAAAAATTAAAGCGAAAAAAACAATATACTTTAAATACCGATTTATACATATTAAGCCTCTTCCAGCCCAACACATTGCGCTACAATCAATTTTATGAGATTCGGTTCAGTCTTTCTTTTCATTTTTCTTAATATATTTCACATCCTTTGTTTACAATGTTTTCTCTCCACCTAAGAATTGCACAGATAAACCACAACCCAAGTTGGATTATAATATATGCTCATATCATCATTAGCCTTATCTATGAAAAGCAAGGCAGTCCAATTTCGTACCAATCGTTTCAATTCTACCACAAAACTATTCATTTGTGAAAAAAGTAATACTATCAATCTATTATCATTACAATACGAATTTTGTAAAATGCAATAATTTTTTTTAGAGTATTGACACCCCCAATATCTCTTCTTTAGTTTTTTTTGTGCCACTTCTTCTGAAAATAAAATTTACAAAACAGGTCTTTATATGGACCTCAAGTCTCATTTCTCTTATTTTCTTAAGCGATGTGGAATTTGGATCTATATAGACTCATAATTCATTTGTAGTTTGTTTTTAGACAATGTGGGATTACTTACTTTTTTTAACTAACAACATAAAATTAAATGCTATACTTGATTCTTAAAAATTAAAGACAAAACTTTGTACAACATTAAACTTAATTCTTAAAAATTAAATGTTATTCTTTTGTTTGACATTGTTCAGATTACAATTTGAGGAGGTTGGTCATTAGACAACTAATTATTATCTTTAAATTATTTTTTTGGGTAATTTGGGTAAAGAATATATGTTATTTATTTTATAATTTTATAATTTTCTTTCATTTTTATCGTGAAAATTTTATACATTTATATCGTATTTGTGTTATTTTTCGTTTTATAATCATGTATTAATTTATATTTAAAAATATTATTTGCACTTGCAAGTTTTTTTTATATTTTTTTTACAAATAAGAAAAAATAAAAATATTCTCATAATAAAATATATTTTTTTTCAAATATGTAAAATTATTTAAGTAATTTTCTTGATTGATTTAGTCTCAACTCGACACTAGATAATAATGTAAATTCTTTGTTATCAAATTATTTGTTAACTAATGTACTTTTTATTTTTAAAAATATAGAGAAATGTAAAAATAAACATATTAGGTTAATAGAATAATATCTATAATTATTGACAAAATAATATCTATATTTAACATATTCAAAAATAAAAATAAAAATATGCATCACTATATCATCTCGTATAAAAATAATGTAGAATATTTAATGTACTCTCGTACAAGTTTTATACGCTATTAATGAATAATAACGTAATACCATCATTAAATAAAATAAAAAAATAGTGTAGGACTTATAAATAAATACTGATAACTTTTTTTTAAATATAATTAATTATAAATAGATGCTAAATCTTGAAGCCCTAGACTATAAACTCTTAAACTTAATATTCTAAACTCGAGAGTTATTAATATTTATTTTTAATAGTTGTAATTAATATTAAATTATATTTAAATAAATTTATTAGTATTTATTTAATTATTCATTCATTTGATGATAAACTTACCCTTAAAATGGGGTAGGAGATAAGGTTTCTCTGACTTGATTTTTATCAAGTCACTACCAAGTACCAACATCTTTTGATGGTCTATATAAGAAGCCAAACGGGAAGTGAATCACTCACAAAATACAAACTTATCTCAGCCTTCAGATTTTTAGTTATATCAACTCATCTGAAACTGGAAAATGTTTTCTGTAAAAGAACTAGTTGAATCAGTTCCCCTCACTTCACTTCCTTCCAACTATATCTTCGGTAATACAGAATCTAATCGTCATTGTTTGCTCATGGAACCAGAAGAAACAGTCCCCATCATAGATTTCTCTCTGCTCACATCTCATGATCCTCATCAACGATCCAAAACCATTACTCAACTCGGCAATGCATGCTTGAACTGGGGATTCTTCATGGTAAACTGATCGGTTCAATTACACATATATACATATAAATATGTATGTATGTATGTTTTCTCTTACGCACTGATGAAAGGTCTTAGCGTGGGTTATCTTGTTGTTTTGAGCAGGTAATAAATCATGGAGTGGCGGAGACATTGAGAGACGAAATGGTAAGGGAAACCGAAAGTTTCTTCGATTTAAGAGGGGAGGAAAAGAAACAGTATGCAGGGAAGAAGCTGTTTGATCCCATAAGGTGTGGAACCAGTTTCAATGCTAATGTGGATAAGACTCTTCTTTGGAGGGATTATCTCAAGATTCACGTTCATCCCCATTTCAATGCTCCTGCCAAACCTTCTGGCTTCAGGTACTTCATGCTCCATTACTTTTTTTGTTTTTTAATGATTTCTTTGCCAACTCATGAACCGGGAGATGTTTCTTTTTGCTTGCTTTGCTTAACAGCAAGGTTCTGCAGGAATACTGCGAAAAGACTCGCGAAATGGCAAATGAGCTGCTTAGAGGGATATCCGAAAGCCTGGGACTGGAAGAAAGGTACATAAATGAGAAACTGGGAGTGGAATCTTCGGAGTCTCATCAGCTGTTCGTTGCGAATATGTATCCGCCTTGCCCACAACCTGAGCTTGCAATGGGTCTACCCCCGCACTCGGATCACGGGCTCCTCACAATACTCATGCAAAATGGGATTCAAGGCCTTCAAGTGATGCACAAAGGAAAATGGGTTCTTATCAATCCCCTTCCCAACTCTTTCCTCGTCAACACAGGCGATCACATGGAGGTACTTATGGGTTTCCTTTCTTGTAAGATTTTTGATAGTTGATTAAGACGTTATTGGTTGAAAAATGGTTCCAACCCTTTTGCAATGTTGATTTCAGATACTGACCAACGGCAAGTATAAAAGCGTGTTGCACAGAGCTGTGGTGAACAACAAAGCCACGAGGATATCCATTGGAACTGCACATGGCCCACCGCTTGACACCCTCGTAAGCCCAGCAAAGGAGCTGGTGGCGGACGACGCCGGCCAAACATATCTAGGTATCACGTATAGGAACTACTTGGAGCTACAACAGAGTAAAAGTCTCAGTGGAAAATCCTGCTTGGATCGCCTCCGCTTTTCGATGTGATCTCGTTCTAGTCACTGTGTTCATCATTTCGTCACTTAATATCAGGTGTGCCATATTTTAATCATAGAAAAGGGAAAAAGTTGATTGGTGTGGAGCTACAACAGAGTAAAAGTCTCAGTGGAAAATCCAGCTTGGATCGCCTCCGCCTTTGAATATGATCTCGGTCTAGTCACCGTGTTCATCAATTCGTCACTTAATATCACGTGTGCCTTATTTTAATTCATAAAAAAGGGAAAAAGTTAATTGGTGCTATGTTGCTCGAGTCAATCATGGTAACATGTACCTAAATGATTGTGCAAAAAACAATTATCCTGCTATATCACTTGCAAAAATTATTGTCTTCATATAGATGGTATATAATATTTTGTTGAACCATGCTTTTGTGACTAAATTGTTGGATAAGGATCATCAAAAAGTAACATGATTATTTTCAATTATGCCCTAAAATCAATAACTATATACAGAACACAGAAACAAGCATCGCTATGGCAGTAAGAACAAATAACCATAAGGGGACATGATACAAAACACATAAGTAAATCATAAGCAAACAAAATTCACCAACAAACCTTGAACATCGAAGTTCTGTCAACGCATGCCTTGGCCAAAGCATCAGCCCAACAATTCATCTCTCTTGGTATATAACAGAACTGAACAGATGAAATGGCAACCAACACTTCCCTCAGTTTCTAAGGTCGAACTCGAGATGCCGGATTATGACACCATGATACCGTCGTAATTTGAGAATCTGATTCAAGTAACACCCTCACATCATCTTTCCAATCAGCAAGCGAGCCAAGTTCCAATGCCACCTTAATAGCTTCAAGTTCTGCATCAATAGTTTCCAACATTCCTAAAGGCCCTGAGAAAAGAATCTTCACTCTACGGTTATCATCCCTCAGAACTCCCCCATAAGCACCAGTAAGCTTCAGTGAAGCGAGTTTAATTAACTCCTCTAACTGGACTGGTGAAGACGTTTACTTCTAGTTCACGATTAGGTAGTAAATAATATTGTCGAATATTAAGTGATTGAGTTTATATCATTAGCCAATTAAATATAAATTTCAATTGGATAATAATAAAAATATTCTTATTTTACAAAATAAATTATATTATTTTAAGAAATATAATTTTTTTATTTTATATCACGCAAGCCTGATAACTTTAAACATTTATACTTTATTATTTATATTAATTTTTTCATACATATAGAATTATAGAATTTTGTTGTTTACTCGCTATAACCTAGTATAGAATTAGCAGATTGGACTTTTCTACCCAAAAATGAAAAAAGTTGATTGGATTTAATGAATGCCGGTGCAAGAAACACGGGGATACCAGTCTATCCAGTTACCGAGAGACTTTCCTTTTCGGGAAAATGACGGATAATTACCGACCAAATGCCAAATATAGTTCATTTTAGTAGCGAAAAGCTTGATAGTTGACAAAAGAACCGTTGGTTTTTTTACTTTATCCATTCGTAACTGCATAAATTAACCTCCTTTTCCATGAAAGCTAACTGTTATCTTATCCTCTTATCTCTTCCATTCTTGTTATTTTTTCTTGAATTCAATGGGGTATCGGAAAAACCTAAGAATAGTGTGCGGTAACCTGAAAGATAAGGGTTCATTGATCAAGACCGTCTTATCATCAAAGCCCCACAAATCTGCCGTTCGTTGCGTGATCCTACGCGCCACCACCCACGGCTCCTCCTCCCCACCATCAAATCATCGAATTGCCGCCGTCATCTCCCTCGGCCTTGAATCAAAAACCGAGGCATGTTCTTGTATCCAAGCTCTCATGGATCGACTGCATAGCACGAGCAATGCGTTGGTTGCATTAAAATGCCTCTACACCATCCATAACATCATAGGGAAAGGGTTCTTCATCTTGAAAGACCAGCTCTCAATGTACGAATACTTTGGGGGTCGAAATTTCCTCAAGTTGTTGACGTTTCGAGACGATTTGGATCCAGAAACAAGGGAAATGTCCAAATGGGTTCGATGGTACGCAGCCATCTTGGAACAAAACTTGCTGGTTTCCAAGGTCTTAGGTTGTCACCTTTACAGTAAACTTGCCAAGAATGTTATCGGTAAGGAAAAAGACAATTTCTCGAGTTCGTTGAACTCCGATTTACTAAATGATATCGATGCTCTCGTTGAGTTCGCATGCGAGGTAGGTGACCTTCCCGATTCGCTTCATCTTCAACGAAAAAGTTTGGTGTACGAGATTGTAAGATCCGTCGGCGAAGATTACAGATTGGTCCAACGTGAAATCGGTACTCGAGTTGCGGAACTCGAAGCGCGAATGATGAGTTTGAGTTCTAGCGAGTGGACTCAGTTCCTGAATTCGTTAACCAAGTTCGAGGATTGTAAGGAGGGAATATCTTTGTTGTTTAGAAACAGAAACAGGAACGATGAGTTGTGGGATTTAGTGAAGGAAACAAAGGCAAAGCTTGTGGCAGTGATGAAAGAGAGAGGAAATGACGGCAAAAGGACGTTAGTGGTTAGATTCTTACAACGAACGAGTGGAGCGAGTTGACTAGGTTTACTTAACCGGTTGGCATATGGCGTAGAACCGAGTGGTGGTTGGGTGGGGTTTATTTGACCGGTTCCTATAACTCCACTTATTTTCGGAAAAAATACAATGATTTTCTTTTAAGGACATATACATTGTGTGGTTTTCTCTTTTTTGGGTACATGTGTGGCATTTATTATTTTTGTTGACTTGAAAAAATAATAATGTTGAGTGAGGGTTGTTTATTTTATTTTTTAATTGTATAGTCAAATGCGATAAAGGAATTAATTATTGTTATTGATAATGGATTGGTTACAATCTAAATTTTTTTTATTAGTTACGAGATTTGATTGTTTTAGTGCACAATTTTAATATACTAGTTTCTTATATACGTTTAATTTAATTAAAATATATTAATTTAATTAACAAATCACCTACACCATATAAATTACAAACAAATAAATAAAAACAGTTCCATTCCAACCTAAATTTAAAAAAAAATAATATCATAATATTATTACCTCATCTCTCTCCGGTGTGATTGTTTTTCCGAATGTGATTCAATACCGTCTCTTCCAATAACCATGGTTTTAATGTTCAATTCTTTTTTATATAATTCTAACTTATGCTAATATTTTTCATTTTTTTACAAGTAATTTTTCATAGGTGTTACTTGATTGACTGTGCTTAACTATCAAATGTTACTTATAAAGTTAAACTTAATTTTTAATTGATATACAACTCTAATCTTAATTAAGCGATAATTAAGATATTTACCATTCTATTCAAGTAATAACTCTATTTTGGGAATTCAAGCAGGATTAATATTCATGTAAAGTTGTTTCAATAATACCAATTCTAGAAATGAAACTTAATTTAAATGCGAATAAAAGAAATTAGTTTAAAGACAAGTACGAAGTTTGATTAAGGCAATTCACCTATAATTTATAAAGTATATTAAACCAACCATTCATTTACAATTATTTAATCGTATCATTCTCGAATCTTATATTATAATCTAAGTAATGTGACAAAAATGGAAATTTTGATAAGTGGATCTGTTGATTTTAGTGTAACTGCAAATGACAACAATCACAATTAAAATATAATAAAATTCAACACAGCTCGCACGTCCCATTGAAAATTTGAAGTATTTCTAATATACCTAAAATTCCACTCAAGCCCAACATTTCGGAATGCTCGGCTCGTAAGCAGCACGCAATCAGGCTCATCTATTTAATTATAACTTCACTGCTTTTGGGCCATATGGGCCCTTCTTTTTGCACCTACAAAACTTAAAACGCTATCATTCAACTATAATTTTAAAAATATGATCACGCAAAACAAACATATTCTTTCAAATTTGTTTTTTTAAAAATTAACAAGAAAATAACACAGCAAATTAATTTATAAAATATTAAAATTTAATAAATTACCTTAAATTTTTTATAAAACAAACTTGTAAAGTAGAAAAACAAATACAAAAATAGTTTTTTTCCTTTATAAAGTAATTGTTTTTATTAATTTTAAATATTATATTAATTTATTATTGTTAAATGTTAAATAAATTATTGAAAACATCTTTTTTTTTTACTAAGTTTGGTCTTCAAAATATTTTAAATTAAACTTATATAACAAAATTCAATCAAAAGTCAAAACTTAGTGATAAATCTCAAAATCCACTTACAGTACCGTCAAGTTCTTTTTTTATCGAAAGGGCATGGACAATATCAAATTCCAAACAAATACAATTCAAAATTATTAAATATTATTACAAACATTATAAAATATTATGGATTATGCCTCACATTTCGGTCAAATTAAGACACAAACAGATAGCAACATCGCGACGACAAAAACAAGGAAGAAGTAGAAATGACGTCGCAATGTCATGATAGGGGATGTCACGACATGGCGACATGGCATGTAATTTTCTCGATTTTCTTCTTCCAGTCAAATATTGATTATTAGTCTCAGTCGAACTCTAATTAATGTCGATTATTTTAAGAATATTTGACCTACGAAATTAGCTTACAAATAGACCTTCTACAACCTTAGAAAAGAAAACCATGACACTTTTAGGTATTAGCTTTCACAAGCTTTCAAAGAAATTTGTGTTTACGTTTTTCGGGTTTCAAGGTTTAGTTTTTATCTCCATCTTTGTACTCTTCGTTTTTGCCAATTTAGTGAAATTATCTTTGCCTGTGGTTTTTTATCCTATTCGGAGGATTTTCCACGAAATATTTGTGTTCGATCTTTTCCACTTTCATGTTATTTTACTTATTCGTTGTTTACACGTGTTTATCCCCAATAATTTGATATCAAAGCTAGTTCAATTTTCGCATTCAACTCGTTTAGAGATGGCAGGAACAATGTTTGACATTAAGAAGTTCGATGCCATCAAAACTTTCAATCTGTGGCAAGTTCGGATGACAACAATACCGGTCCAAAATGGTTTGAAAAAGGTCATTACAAGGAAAAAGGTCGCAAATATGGAACAATTAGAATGGGAAGAGCTTGACGAGAAGGTCTTGTCTGCAATTCAATTGTGCCTCACGAATAATTTATTGCAGGAGGCGTAGATGGAAAAAACGGTATCCACATTGTGGACAACGTTAGAAAATCTTTATGTGACAATGTCTCTGGTTAACCGGTTGGTCTTGAAACAACATCTATACACATTTCGCATGGACGAAAGTTAGCACCTTAGAAATCATACTAGTTAATTTATTACTCTTTTGAATGATTTAAAGAATGTTGAGGTTCAGATTGACGACGAAGATCAGACTATACTATTATTGTGCTCTGTACCCCTTCCATACAAGTCTCTCAGGGGGACATTAGTTTATGGTAGAGATAAACTCTCGTTCGACGATGTAAAGGATCATCTATTGAGCAAAGACAAACTCGACAATGAGTTTAGTTCGAATAGCAAGTTAGATACGCAAGCCTCAGTTTTGGTAGTATCAAGGAAACGAGACAAGAGATGTTACTATTGTAAGAAGTTAGGTCATGTTAAGGTAGATTGTTACAAACTGCGAAATAAAAGGGTTGTTGGGAGCAATGAGAAAGATTTAGTTGGTGCGAATTTAGCCAATGAAAAGGGTGATGATTTCTTGTTGGTGTCAACAAGCGAAAGCTCCGAGCTTAAGTCCAAGTGGATCCTCGATTTGGGGTGTTGTTTCCACATGTCTCCCAACAGGGACTAGTCCTCTACATACAGTTCAGTTGAAGGTGGAGTTGTGCTTATTAGGAATGATTCACCCAATAAGGTAATTGATATTGGTATTGTTCAGATCAGGATGCACGACGAGACAATCAAGAGACTGTCAAGTGTCGGGTATGTATATGATTTAAAGAGAAATCTCATCTCCTTAGGAAATTTAGACTCGAAGGGTTCAAGAATTAAATTCGAGTCAATCAGTATTGAGGTATCTCGTGGGGCTTTCATTTTGATGAAAGGTAAAAAAATGACAATCTTTATGTTCTGGAAGGATCAACGGTGATTGGTGAAATAGGACGTCCCTCGTCTGTTAAGGAGTTGAAGTCGACTCGTTTGAAGCGGAGGCAACTTGGTCATCGTAGGGAAAAATGTATGACCATGTTGTATAAGAGAGGTTCTCTTTTTGGTGTAGGTTTTGAAAAGATACGACATTTCATTCGTGTAAATTAGACATAGGTCAATTTTGATTTGGCAGTGCACAAGTCGAAGATTAGAAGTCTTCTAGCTTCAAAGTTCAAGCACAACTTTGACTCAATTAATATCCTACAAAGTTCGAGATAGGTCTGTGAAGGGCTTTGGCAAAGAAGGCATTGTAGAAATACGAGTCAAGATGGAGATTTGTGGAGTATGCCTCGTATTTCAGTCAAATTAAGGCACAAACAGATAGTGACATTGTGATGATGAAAATAGGGAGAAGTAGAAATGACGTCACGATGACACGATAGGGGACGTGGTGACGTGTCATGCAATTTTCTCAATTTTCTTCTTCTAGTCAAATTCTTATTATTTGTCCTAACCGAACTCTGATTAATGCAATTTTTAGAATATTTAACCTATGAAATTAGCTTATAAATAGGCATTGTATAACCCTAGAAAAGATAACCCATAATACTTTTAGGAATTTTGTGTTTAAGTTTTTTGGGTTTTGGAGTTTTATTTTTATCTCCATCTTTATTCTCTTTGTTTTTGCTGATTTAGGGAAATTATCTTTACTCATAATTTTTTATTCTCTTCAAATGAAATTTTCCTGTTCAATTTTTTTAATTTCTACGTTATTTTACTTATTCATTATTTTCTCGGGTTTATCCCAACAAATCCAAATAAAAAAAGAACGGAGCATATATTCCTACAATTGAAGAAGTGCAAATAAAACCTAGTATTTAACATCGAATTTATCGACAAAATATAATATAGACCGACAAACATTAAAAATAAAAAAAAATGAAAGGAACAAATTTGTGGGATTGGTAATCGTGTGGAATGCAATCGGTGATGTTGTAATAAGAAGGTGAAGATTGAGGCGGTAGCCCCTGGTTTTAGGTAGGGACCGCGGCGTTACAACAGCTCTGACAAGAATCATGTGGTTGGGCTTTGGACCACGTGTACGGCTCCTATTTACCCCCACAACTTGTTCCCTGTTCCATTCGAATCAGACGATTTCGATATTCATCATCCCTCGTTTCCTATCATTTTCTGTTGACTCTGGTTGTACTACCACTCTCACATAATATTCCCACGTAATTCTATTTCCTTCTTTTTTTTTTTCTTACAGGGATATACAGTAACCCTAGATTTCATTTTAATTATTTAGTTTAATATGTACGTCATAGTATTGATTTTGCATGCTTTCACTTGCAGATAAGTTCATGTGATTTTCTTTAAAATTTTACAAAAATATAATCTGTTTAATTCTCAAAATTCATACATAGAAACTTTAATTTTTGTCAGACTTATATGTGAATTTTATTTTTTAGATTTAATTTCTAAATTGAGTTGAATGTAAGTGGGGTTAAATTATTGGATGCCAGCAAATTATAAGTAATCGAGCTTACAAGTTGTTCTAAGCTGATACCCTAGGTGGAGGACATCATACAGATCATTATAACAGGGGTATCGATTTAATAAGCTTGCAATGAAGTGCATCAAATTAATATTCCAGCCGTAACATGCTTCTTTTTTTATTTGTCAGGTATTATATATTTAAACAAATTTTAATCTATTGATATTTTGCTATTATTTCTTTAAGTGTTTACATCACATATATTTTTATCGTGTTTCATTTTCATGCATGCAAGAGATTTGTCAAATGGGTAGAAGCCTTAAATGTGTCATCTTCTTCGGCCCATACATTCAATGGGCTATAACACTCTAATAATTTGTCATTTTATAACAAAAAGAAAAAGAAAATTAAAGCTATGAGAATAATAATATCATTTTATCAAAAAAAAAACAAACAAGCACTAACATTATTTTTTATTAGCTAACAACCACCTAAAAATGGAAGAAAAATAACTGGGGGGAGTAGGGGGTCTAAATCTTAGGCTGAGGCCATGGCAACAAAAGACGACAATAAGGTGCTGCTGTTTCCCAGAATTTGAGGTCCCTGGTTCCTTGAACCCATATATACTTCTCTAATTACCGTCCTCATTTTAATTAAAATTAAGTTGAGATTCTGATCAATGCTTAAACTTGTTAAAAATATAATTATGATTAATCCAGTTGGAATAATGTTGGCAACCATGTAATTCCCACATGCGTCATGGTTAGAATTTTTGGAAGCGAGCTTTGCGCTTGAAACACACACACACACACATATTATATATATGTGACGAAAACCAAGAACAAAGTAATTAATTAATTAAGTAGCTAAGCCTATGTTTGATTTTTTTTTTGGTGTTTTCTTAGGTAATGAGCTGTATTTATGAGTATCTCCGTACGGTTTGCTTAGTTTTCCTGCTTAATTATTAAAAAAAACCCTAGCTAGTTAATTTGAATCGTAAACTCTATAGTTTAGCTGTTGAAGCACGTATTCGTGGTTTGGTTTTTACATTGTTAGTTGCGTTAAGCAAATGAAATCAGAAAGAAGCAATATTTAATGTATCATGGTGTACGATCAAAATATTCACCTCACGTTTTTCTTCAAACTCTCAAGTCAAAACAATGATCTTAATTATAAAATCAATAAATGCTTGGTGGATGGATTCCATATATCAACCAAAATCAAAGATCAAAATAAAAGACCAGTGGTGGCATTTAAAAAAGGTTGCATATAAAATATTTAGTTGTGCTGATGATGGTAATGGAGGTTGGTGTCGATAGTTTGTTTAAAGTTATTTTGATGAGTTCAGAGAAGAATGAAAGGCTTGGGAAAGTGGTGGTTTGGAGTCAGTGGAGAAGGCTTATATAGTCAATAGGCTTGCTTGATGTGAGTTCCCTAGACGTGTGTCTTGTTAATAGAGCTAGTAGCTGAGTTATGGTGAACTTTCTGCATTTATACTTGGATGTGATTGGAGTACTTGTAGTCCCTGTTATAGAACGCAGGAGACAAGTACTGGTGAAGAACATAGCCTAGCCATTGAGAGCTTGAAGCATCAGGCAGGATGGTGTCTGGTGATAAGGTCTTGTAGGCGAGGTAACATATTGGCCATAATTGGGTCAAAACTTGAAGGGTGCATCACTCTTTGACTATTGATCTTCAATGCAACAACACCTAACATGAGCAATATTCTTGTGAATATATATTAACATCATATGCTTTATCAAGTTGTATATAATAAATTTTATATTAAAATGTAAATTTTATTTCATGTATACTAAATGTAAAATTCAAAAATATAAGAAAATTTAATTAAGTATTATATGTTGAATATATGATGGTTTATTGAATGCTTTTTTTTAGGAACTTTTAATTACAAATTTGTTGAATAGGATATATAATTGTTGTTTTTTTTCAGAATAGGAGATATATATATATATTAAGTAACCTTGTATAACAACATTTCACATTAAATTCAATAAATTAACTTCTACTATTTTCAAATTCTTATATCACAAACATATTATCATATGTGTAATGTCATGTTACCTTATTATTTCCACATATTCCTCACTTCAAGACTAAAATTCCAAAATTTGAAAAGTACAGGGATTGAAAATGATCAAAATGTAAAACATGAACCAAGAGTGAATCTATAAAATTTTTTAGGAGGGACCAAAATTGAATTATAAATTTTAGGGATCAAGGTCAAAATATAATTTTATCATATATTAGTTTATGATTTCATCATTTTTGAAAAGGACTAAATTTTTTTTTTCATTTTGGGGGTTCAAAGTGGAAATTACCATATATAAATTTAATAATTCAATAATTTTCAAGACTAATAGTAGAATTTAACCATTATCGTTTGAGTCATGAATAAAAACTAAGATTAACCGATTCATAAAATAAAAAAAAAACTCAAATTTACCAATTATAATTTAGCCATATTTGTATCCTACTTATTAAATATTATTTTAGATGATTTCTATTTTCATTTTCCTTCTAACCACCATAAAGTCGCGAACATCCTTTTTTAAGAAAATATTAATTTTCGTTCAACATCTTTATTTTGTCTTTTCCTTGGTTTTTATGTTGATTACTCAATACATTCAACACTCCTACCTAACAACTTAAGTTATTGATTTTCCAATAATAGTTATTTCCTTACCACATATTGAAAATTGAGACGAGGTGTTTTAAAAATAAGATTGATGTACGATGGATCATGATTTTGTCAACATCAAGGTTAGTTTATTATATATTATTAAACTTTTAACTTCTCAAATATAATTAACACATCTTTTATTTCTAAAACATTTATCTTTATTTATCTCTTAAAATATATCGTGTTGATAGAACGAAAGCATTGTTTTCTTTAGGTATTATTACGGTCAAGAGTCACGCACATTCAAAAGAGAACCTAGGCCGCTTCTTTGAAAACATTGAAGAATGAGAATCTTACCATTGAAGAATCAAAACATAGTGAAAATCCATACTCCTTTTAGAGTTGAGGGACAAAACTTTAAGGTGATGTTTGGTTCCAGTAATTTTACATTTATGTAGTAATGTAAGATCTTGGAATAACATTCCTCTCTTTGGATTTCAAAGATTACCTTAAGCTCATAATTTTATATTTCCATTAGTGTCAACATTCCGAAATATACATAATAATTTCAATGTAGCTCTTCCTTAGGTATCTTACATTCACATGGTAATTTAAGATTGATTTACCATTTTACCTTCTTCTTTTTTTTAAATGTTTTTGATTCGTTTTACTTAAATTGAAACAAAATAATACTAACTAATGAATTAAATTCTTCAACTCGTAAATATATTTTTCAAGTAACATTTAAACTATTTATAATTTTGGTCAAATTTGTCCTTGACAAATATCTTGTTTTAAAAATGTAATTTTCTTTGCTTTTCTTTTCCTATCACAAGCCCTAGTAGGGATATAAAATTAATTTATTAATAAAATAAAATATTATAAGCTTAAATTATTGTGTAGTAAAAAAATAAAAAGAATAAAAGCAAATTATATGGAGATGTGTTTAATAAAATGTATTTGTAAGCAATGAATGAAATAGAATAATGTAATTATAGTTTAAACTTTATGATTAAAAAAAAAAAGAAAAGAGTAGGACTTAGAAAAAGCCGATAATAGGAAGATAGACAGTGAAACGGCGCCTTGCTTGCGTGTTGTGAAGGTCAAAAATAGTTAAACGACAACACGTCTTGTTTGTAAACAACAAATTGCAATAAAATTATGAAGCGAGTAGTTTAGAAGGAGAGGAAGGCAAATTGTATATTGTTAATGTGATAAAATTAAAAGAATGCCAGTTGTTCCATTGGGAATACAGACTTAAATTCCGACAGTAGAAGATTAGAATATTGACATGGAGTTAACAATATTCCATGGGTAAATGAGGGGAAAGGAACCATAAAGAATTAATGTCTTATTGAAATTGATGTGCCTACCTACCTACCTCATTAATATGTTTTATAAAAAAAACCTCCCATTCTTGTGCAAAAATGGACATATTTTTACTTGTGCACTAAAAGGAATAAAACCTATGAATTTAATCTTTAAAACTTCATAAATTTTCAGCTTATTAGTTTTCAAATTTAAGGAATTTAAAGATTGAGGTAGATGAGAAAGGGTTCTAAAAGGCCAAAAAAACATAATGCAAAGTTTCAATTTATAATTGGAAATTAACATTAGGAAGTAGAGAATTTTTTGGGAAGAGAGAGAGAGGAGAAGCATGATTTTTTTTTTTTTTTGTTTTAGGTTAAAAGCATAGTCTTGGTCGTAGATGATTATAGAGTGGCTCTTTGTATGGTCACATGGATTCCTCTGGGCATTTACCAGACACCTGAAATATATTTAAAATTAAAATTAAGATAAAACGATAAGCTGTTTTTATTAGGGTTTTATTTTTTATATATATAGATCTTTGATCAGAATCTCTGGTTTATCGTCAGCTTTTTGTCATCTTTCTGAGTTTAATGTCCAAGTGTCCGACCACATTATTGCATAATGAAAGCCATAGTCATATCTAATTAGGCGCCTCTGTTTTGTTTGGACAATTTAGAAAAACTATAATATAAAATTAAGAGGATATTCCGAATTAGTCTAAAGACGAAACAACCCTTTCCTTTTAATTATTAGTTTAATGTCGTTGGCAGGAGACATGACTGTTCCCTTGATATAAAATAAAATAAACAACAAAAGGTTACCCATTTCACGATATTAGATATGCCCCTAATTTGGAGTTTGGACCCTTTTCTTACATTGGTATTGTTATTTACTTTGGGACGACTATTCTGAAACAGTAATTGCTCTTTCTCTCTCCAACTGCCATAGAGAATCTCTCTCTGTCTCTATCTCTCCATGGTCTGCAATGTAATCTCACGTGCACCATGCTGTAGCTTTTGTTGTTTTTTTAAGGATGAAACCATCTTTTAAAAAGTTGATCAACTTTCTTTCATGAGGGAGAACCAGGGGATGATAAAAGGAGGACTTTGTTTGGTCTTTTGGATGTGTAGTGCTTTCTTTCTTTCATTTGGGGTTCTTTGTAGGGAACAGTTCCACTCTCTCTCTCCCTCTCAATTCTCACCTTTCAGTTCTTATAATTTCAAGAGATTCCCTTTTACGTATTTTATCTCTTCCTTCATCTTTGTCTTTCCACTTTCCTTTTAGGAAAAGAAAAAGAAAGAGAGAATAGACAATACAAACGTGTGTCTCTTGTGTATGTGTGTGAAACAAAGGACCAACTTTAGAGGGGGAAAAAAAGATTGGCAGTGTGTAATAAGGATCTGAATTCTTGCAAAACATGGCATTAGAGGCAGTGGTTTACCCTCCGGATCGATTTACTTACGGTTTCAAGGACATCTTCCCTGTTGCTGGTGGAGGAGGAGGAGCCTGGGGATATGATTTTTGCTTTCAAGATGAAGATAAAGTTCTTCCTGTGATCCTTGAAACCAACTTACAACAACAAGGGAGTCATGCAAATTGGGACTCATCGTCTACTTCAGTCATGCAAAAACAACATGCAAAGGAATTATGGGATCCTTACTCTTCTTCGCCTGAAACTTGTACTGTCGACCAGTCTCTCCCTGGTCCTGCAGCTGGTTTCCAAGCTCCAATAGAACCCCCACCAGCTTACACGGCGACCAACGGTGGTGGTAGACGAAAACGTCGTCGCACCAGGAGCAGTAAGAACAAAGAAGAGCTAGAGAACCAGAGAATGACTCATATTGCTGTTGAACGCAATCGTCGGAAGCAAATGAATGAGTACCTTGCTGCTATTAGATCTTTGATGCCAGCTTCTTATGTTCAAAGGGTCAGTTTTTATTTCTCTCTCTTCCGTTTGGACTAATAAAGTAACGATTAACCTTTAGAACAAGTTTATACAACCCTAATCAACGCTTTCGCTTATTAATTAAGTAATTAACATATTATGACCATTACTTTTTCGATTCTCAAATGTTTGAAGAATCGTGAAAAGGCATTGGCTGAAAAAAGTGTAGAAATTCCTGATTTTCATGAAAGATCATTCAGATTTGTAGCCTAGGTCAGCTATATTTATATCTTTGCTTTGTCTGACAACTAGTTTATACTAACAAATGCATTAACCCTTTTCTCAGGGTGATCAAGCTTCGATTATTGGGGGAGCCATTAATTTCGTTAAGGAATTAGAGCAGCTGTTGCAGACCATGGAGGCTCATAAGTGGACCACTCAACGCCCAGAACACAATGGCGACCCTTCACCCTTTGCTGAGTTTTTCGCCTTCCCGCAATTCTCGACTCGTGCAACGTCTCACTGCAACAATTCCCCGTCGTCCATGGCAGCTGATCAGCCCATGGCCGCCGAAAGCGTGGCGGATATCGAAGTGACCATGGTGGAAACCCACGCTAACCTTAAGATACTCTCCAAGAAACGACCCAGACAACTCTTGAAACTGGTTGCTGGGTTACAAAGCCTAAGCCTCACCATTCTCCACCTCAATGTCTCCACTGTTGATGAAATGGCTTTGTATTCAATCAGCGTCAAGGTAATTATTTAACAAACATTTCACTACAAATTTCATTAGTTTAATAGCAAAAAAAAAAAAAAACCATCTCAAATTATGGTTGCTGATTTAGAGTGTTAATGGGGACAGGTTGAGGAAGGGTGCCATCTGAACACTGTGGATGAAATTGCAGCAGCTGTTAATCAAATGCTGCGCAGTATCCAAGAAGAAGCTGCTTTTAGCTGAGAGAAAACTGAGACGTATAAAGCTTCTATGTCTTTTGTGTCCCGCTGTAATTTTTTTTCCCAAAAATCGATGGATCGAACGGGACTCCATTGTTGTTTTGCTATCTAATTTTCTCGCAAGGTCTGCAACTTTAATATATATCTTACTTCAATGTATTTTGGAGACATACAGTGTAAGTGTAGCGAAGTGAGTACAATATTTTTCCTAAAGTTGGGCCTGCTAATGGAGGCAAGAATTAATCAAATTATATGTCTTATTATTACTACTTGGTAAAGAAAAAAAGTTGCCATCAAACTGTGTCCCATCAGCCACAGTGCAGTCGAAATAGACAGAACCCTGTTACCTACCACCATTGCGTCTCATGTATAAAAAAGAAAAAAGAACATCAAATAATTAAGACACTTAAAGACAGCCATAACCATATCTTCCGGCCGGTTCTTTTGACAAGATAAACTTATTTTGTACTTATTGTGACAAACTGCCGAATTCATTCATGCAATTCCATTAAAAACAGATAAGATTTATTTAATCGTTGTAATGTTGGAATTAGGACAATTTACTATGTTGTGGTATAATGCCACTGTTACAGTGTTACCTAGCTATGCGCCTTCGAGGAAACAACAGAAAGAATAAATGTGTCTTTTTCCCAACAATATATTGCAGTTTTCCTTTGTCCTACTTTTATATGAAACCCCTTCCCCTCCTTCTCCAATGTCCATTCCACTTTCTGAATTTAAACTATAGCTTGACAAACTTTTAACTATGTGTGGGTGCCACAATCACTTTTTTTCTCTCTCAAAAGATTAAGGCATGCAACAGTGAACTCCAGATTCGATGGTCTTACTTTACTTTCTTTTTTTTTTTTCTGAATCTGTTTAGAGGTTTCTTTGATGATTATCTTCAGCCATTACGTTATAAAGTTTATTTGATTCTTTATCCCCTTTTGGCCTTTTGTTCTCCTTTTTTGTCATTGAATTTGTTTGATTGAGTGAAAAATAAGTAAAGGGGGTTACTTTTTTTTTTTGTGCTGCCCATTCAGATGTTTGCTTCTTTTTTTTCCAATTTTGTTTTTTCTATTTTTTGAGGTAATAAATTATTTTAATGTTTGTAGATGATCATGATCTGGAAACCATATGCCTAAAGTACCACACATGCAATCGACAGAATGTGGAACTTGGCTTCCTAAACTTTGCATGATATGAAGAATGAAAACAATAATAATAATCATTAATCAAGCTTATCTTTATAAAGATCCATTAGATTTTTGTCGTCCCTTTAGGGAAAATAAAGGAAAGCTAATGAAGGGGACTAGATGTAGCTATAGACCTGCATCAACAAACTTTATAAACAGCAAAGTTTATAACCATCATTTGATTGATTGCAATTTTTTCGGATTTGAAATTTGAGTTGGCCCATATATAATTTTTCTTAGCTCTTTTTAACCTTTTATTAAGGTTTTAAAATTGACGTGGAATCATTTATGTTGGTTTAAGTTATTATTAGTACTAATTTTTTGAAAATTAAAAGGAAGGTAAAATTAAAGGTGATTAATTCCAAATCACACTTGAAATGGTAAATATCCTGATCATTAAACTAACACACGAGATTCAGGACGAAACTTCATATTCAAATTTGTACAATTCCTTCCTTATATTCTTAAAATATTATGATGAAAACTCTACAAATCACATTAATTAGATTCTCCCCCAACTAAGCATGTAATTAAAAAAAAGAATTCAGCGAATTCCCCCATTATTTTTGGATCAATAATTCATATAGATATGCATTAAAAAGGAACATGTTGTTATAAATATTGATGAATAAAATGGAAAAGACAATCTAATTCATGCTCACATTGCATGTCTTGATATGCGAAATTCATCATTCCTTTCGGTAAAAAATTCGCAACTGTTTATTAAAAATTACAGATTATCATAAAAAAAAAGTGGGGTTTTTTCCAGTAAAAAAAGGTTTTCCTTAATCTGCAGGAAGTTTGATTATAAAAACCAGAAGGTTTTGCCTTTAGATTTGAAAGTAGATTGAAGGAAAAAGGGGGGTTGTGAAAAAGCTTGGGAGTGGACAGGAGATTCTTTTATGACCTGTAGAAAAAGAAAAGGGGGAGAGTTTCAGGAAAGATCAAAGAAGTTTCTTTAAGGAAATGATTGTGATTTTGAATTACAATAATAACATCATCATGACTTCCTTCATATTCCTCTCGCATCTTCTGTTTTCCTCATTTCTACGCTTCTAATAATTATGAAATGCCAATAGCTACTGAATAGTTGCTACCAATGTGATGATAGTAAACATCAAACCTACATTTATCTGCAACAGTAAAAGTCTGCCTTGGCGATTTTTATAATTAATTACTGCAATTCCTTTTTGTCCCACAACCACAGCTCCCTCAACATTAGATTTCTTATATATTTAACCTCATTTAATTTATGCTATATGATTTAACATATTCAATCACACATACTCCTTTTATTCAAGGAAATTAATGATTTTTAAGTTTTTTTAATGTTTCAAAATCAAATTATTAAATTTCAGTTTTAACTTTTTCCCCATATTTCCATTTTTATCTTTTGCAAATAAAAATGAGCAATATGTTTTAAAAAAATAAATCATGATCTAGTAATACACTTGTCACAATAAGTGTGGGTTTGGATGAGCAGTGTAGTGCATTTAGCTTACTTTTTATTTCACGCTATAATATAGCTACAATATTTAATCACATCGCCACCGCTGTTTTTACACTAACTGCAAGTAAACGCACCGCTCATCCAAACCCGCCCTAAAATTAGTTGAGGAGGCCAAATCACTTTTTTATGACGCTAACAAATTAGATTTAAATATATAATGATTTATATGTTCGGAGGGTAAAAAGGTAAAAAAATACCAGTGTCATTGTGGATTTAGTTGCTAATTTAGCAGTAAAAAATTACATTAAACTTTTTTAAAAGAGTTAATATATCATTTAAAATCTGAGTTTAATTTCAATGTTCAATTTATTGTTTGGATTCAATGTTTAATTTGAGACTCAGACTAAATGATATCATGTTGCCTAATAAACGCTTCACAAATGTGCTCTAGTAAAGAAAACATAAGTCCTTAATTGAAACAAAAAAAAAATTCCAAGTACCAAATTAAATATTAAAATCAAACTCAAATACCAAATAATATATTAAATTTTTTAAAAACATTAGCCAACGATACCTTCTAGAGTTGGCATCAAGAGTTTGAGTGCTTGAATTTGAGCTTCACCTTGCACAAATCATGTATGAGCTTTATCCGAATTTATGTTTGAATTAAACTCCGTTATATGTGAGTATTGTAATATAGGATAGGTTATATTCGAATTGCGATTTGTACTGTTTAATTCTCCAGGTAATAAATTAGAGATTAACCTTTGCAATTGTTTATCGGCATTATTTTACAAGTACTTGTCCTTCAATAGAGAAAAAGGAAAACATTAGAGAAACGTCGTCGTATAAACCATCAAGCCATTATCCTAAGTATTACGTGAAAATGCTTACATACTAAAGAAATCAGGATTTAATAAATCAAAATTGAAACAAATCAATGATTAAAAGGAAAGAATTTTGAAGAAAATCATCCCGTATCAAAAATAAGGATAGTGTTTGACTCCTACTTCTTCGATAATCCATCCAATGGAAAAATAAAGGGCACTTTGACTGCACCGGTGTGGCAAATGATTGAGCTGGCCTCGTGATTACATGTATGATGTATGTATAGGGACAACAATGTAGCTGGACATGTAGATATTCTTAAATTTATTATCGTTTTATAATTAGTATATTTTTTTTATTTATCACTTATCTCGTTCTATTATAGATATATAATTTTGAAAATTCTTATCACATTCATAGGTGTTGGATGCATTCATCGCTACTTTATCCGCACCGTTTTAATCTAATTTTTGTGACTTATTTTCAATTTTTTTAAAATCAAGTAAAATATTTAAATAAATTCTTCAAAAAAAATTTAAACATAAAATATATGATTTTTCATATATTATATATTACACGTTTACCTTTTTAATAGTTTATACATGTAGTGAAGCGGGTCGGGCGGGAGCAAGCAATTACGGTAGCTGCTCTATACTCGTCATCTAAAAGAAAAAGTTCACCTTGTCTCATTCCACATTCATTTTTCAAATAAAAAAATCTGCTCTATTCAAACTTGAACCAATTCGAAATCGACGGAATGGTCCAAATTTTGTCACATTGCATTTGAAAAATTAAATTCGTCAATGTCTAATTTTGGAGCAACTTGTTCTTAAGGAACACATACGACACAAGTAAGTCAAACTGGAACAAGATCTGAAGAGATCTTAGATTGATGAAAGGATTTTAGTTTTAAAATAACAAAGGGAGTTGGGACTTGGAACAAAACCATGTAAGACAATGCATGCATGGTTGTTAGTAAGTAGATATTATTAACTCCATGAATCTCGAAGTCGATCTCGCCAAACAAAAAGATTTCGCTACGATCGAAAATGTTTTTTTTTTCTCTTTGTTTTAAGTATAGATATATATAAATTAGGAATTAAACTGCAAATCGATTCAAGTGTTTGTCTTTTGTGCTGGGCTTATTAGGTTTGACCATCGTTTTCTCTCTCCGTTGGCGTTGCTTGGTGTTTATTAATGGCATTTGCTGTCCATAATGCACCAACTTGCCCTGTTTTTTTTTTTTTTTGGTGTAAGACTAAGCAATACAAAAATGGCGGATTTGAAGACGACAAATTAAACAGTGTTTTTTTTAACTGAAGGGATTGGGTCGAGAGATGTAAGTTGATTAAATCCCTTAATTACACTGAGCTGTCTGGGCCTGCTACTTCAAGCTTCTCGAGGCTCTAGCTTGGTGTAAAATTTCATTCTTTTTGTCTTGCCTCGTGCATTAAAATCGAGTTAATTGAATTAAATCCATGCAATTTGATTAATTTGATTTTGTTTGTTTATTTTATTTTTATCTGGTTTATCTAATTTACAATTGCATCAGACGAATTAATAACTTAATATAAATATATTTTATTTACTTGTTTTTAAATGTAATCATCGTATTATAAATATACGGAAAATATTATAATAAAGTTTAGGGACAATATAATTTTTTATCCTTAAACTTGGTAACTAGGTTTATTTTGGTACTTATAATTTTTTTTTGCCCATTTTGGTACTTCAACTTGACCACTAGGTCCATTTTAATCTCTAAACTTGAAAAATATAAAAATTTGAAGATGCGATACTTTGGGATTGTGCCACATCATCATTTGAAATTTATATAAATTTTGAAGTGATTATGTAGTACAACCATATAGTGTTACATTCAGTAATAACTAGATCGATGGCTGAACAAGTTAGATCACTAGTTTCCGATTCAATCAGTTCGATCGCCAGACCAACAATAATTAAAGAAATAATTAAAAATTCATAAAATCTAAAAAATCAAATAAATAAAAAAATTTATTATACCGATTCAACTTGTTCAACTATCGATTTTGTCATGATTTTAAATTTTCACCAATTTCAAGCAGTTTTCAAGTCAACCGGTTCAACCCATTTGTTCGGACCATTATATTGATAAGTTCTTGGTTTGTTCGATCCGGTTCTATTCCAATATCATTGGTTATATCATCAAATCTTGACAGAGTCCAAGTTCATGGACCAATATATCTAATTGTTAATTTTAGGGTCAAAAATTATATTATCATTGAAGTTTATTACATTTCATCTTTAAAATATATATATAGAATATATATAATAATCTAAGATGAAAAAATAAATTAAAAAATAGAATTATATATATTATTTTAGTTTTTTGTCCACCACTTTTTTAACTTTTTTTCATTTAATTATTTAATTTTATATTTAAAATATATATAAATAATTAAACATAGAGGACTAGTTTCTTTAACCTAACCGGTCCACTGCACCTTTATCTTTGTCAAGTTAAAATAAAAGAATTTGAACAATATAATATTTTAAGAAAAATGTTATACAAAAAATTCAAAACATAAATATTAGATGAAAAATGTTATTTGGTAATTGGTTTGGTCTAAACTTGTTCATGAGTTGAGCTATCTGTCCGAACTCGAAGGTCCTTCCAAAATTTAAAAGGGTTTGGGTAAAAATATTAGGCTCAAAAAATGAGTTTGAGCAAAAAAAATAGGTCTATTTAAAATATAGATCAAGCTCAGGCTTGAACATTCAAGGCCCAAACCTGGCCCGACCCATTTTAAGTTTATAATAATTTATATTATGTTATTTTTAGATATTATGTAATTTAGAACACATTAAAAAATAAACATATATTAAATATATAATACTATTCTAATGTAAACATTAGAATAATGTTAAGATCACTATATAAAAAATTTCAATAAATAAAAATATATTAAATTATTAAATATTAAAATAATATAATATAAATATAATTTTTTTTAAATAATATGGGTGGGCCTAAAATGGGCTTGAGTTAGTCTTTTGTAAATATAGGCGGGTTTGAGTAAAATTTTAGGCCTAAATTTTGGGCCGGGTTTGGGCAAACATGAAGTATAGTAACATCATGCTTAGGCGCAACCCGGCCCATGAGCACCTCTAGTTTGGTCCCTCTGCCACGAAGACAACGAATCAGAGAAATTGGACATGTTTGGGCTCTAAACACTGGGCTTATGGCTGCAACCATATGGACCCAAAAACTGATAGGGCTTTGGATCAGTTACTGAACCAGCATCAGTACCAATTCAAAATCGTGGCTGGTTGAAAAAGCCCACATCGAAATTTGTTTAGGACATGAAATATTAGTTGTAGGTATATAAGCTTAGATCATCATCTTCAGAGTAAAGAAAAATGTCAGATTGATTAGATGGAAATTAGGCCATGGAGAAAACCTAAGTCACCAAAAATTCGGCAAACCTTTTGACTGCTGATGAAATTGACTGGTTTTGGTTAGCCTGTATACCTGGTTTCAAGCAACCTCTAAATTATGACTTTCTCTTCTTCTTGACTTGAAAAGCAAGAATTAAAGAAAGATTGCTTCATTTAAACTAAGAACTATATTCATTTTATCCTCCATAATTATCAATCATTGAAGTTTACCAATTCAACATAAAAAAAAAAAATCAAAATCAATCAATTCATCTCTCAGCTGAAACACACTCGTAGTTAACAGCGTAATGAGTTTCTCGCATATACAGATATCAGTTGATATTAAACGTGAAGCTTCAATCAAGTTATATATACTTCTGGATTTGAGCCCAAGGCAAAGCAAAATACATGGAATTTATTCTTGTTCCTCTCTTACGTCGTGGGCTTCATCAGCTATCGTGCATACAATTTCTCTGTTTTTAACAAATACCGCACACTGTAAACCAAAACTATAATCTAAAAGAGGGAAAGAACTTTACTTTACAGGGGAAGAATTGAAGAATTCATGCTTCGGTAACGTTTGGATGAAGAGAAAAACCTTCCACCACATGAGAACGATCTTTTCATTGTAACTGGGCTTAAATGAAGATGCTGAGATATGGATGAATTCCCCATTACCCTAACCTCGTTTTGTGTTTCAACGATGCTTGAATCTGGGTTTTCCACATCCTCTTGAATGCCCAGAAACAAACTTGCAGCTGATGAAGAAGAAGAAGAATCCATGGAAACGCACCTTTTGATTTGTGTCATCTCTTTAGCCACAACACTGCTTCTTTCCATGCAATCACTTTCTAACAAAACGCCATTTTCATCGCCTTCCTTCAAAACCCTTTGGTCATTAGCCTCTGCCAATTCTCTTTCAGCCCTGTTTTCATCAGAATTCATACCTCCAATCTCAGAAGTTTCTGTCTGATTATTATCGATAATTGCATCCATGTTATCGGGGTTTTGATCCGCTGAAGTTGGAGTGCTACAAAGAGCATCAAAGACGATATGTGCTCGGCACAAGGGACAATTAGTGTGAGCCCTCAGCCAAGTGTCGATACACGAAATATGGAAAGCGTGGTTGCATTTAGGCAACAACCTCACCGTCTCATCTTCTTGGAACTCATTCAAACACACCGAACATTCCGTCCCTTCAATCAATCCGTCACCCTTTTTGTACTTACAAACAGTGATGGAATTTATGATGGATTGTTGCAAACCAACGGTGGTGATGAACCAAATAGGATGATCAATTCGGTTCTCATCGAGGAACTCTTCGTCTGAAGCATCGGTTAGAGTTTGTGATTGCCTGTTATTCCTCGAACAGCACCAACCAAAACACGACTTCACTACAACCACGTAGTAGCCAACAAGAAGGATCAAACTGGCGAGTACGGAAACCAAGATGATCACATAAGGTGAGATGTAATGGTTTTGGACCGAGAAGGGAGGAGGAGGCGGCGGCGGCGGCGGCGGTAGGTAATAGTAGTCGGGGTAAGGGTAGCAGTTGTAAGGGCAGGCAGGGTCACAAAAATCGGGGCATTCTATGGTTTCGTTTGTTTCAGTCACAGCCGGAAAAAGCTTTCTGGTTTTCATTGCTATATGAAGAGAGAATGAAGTGAAGAAAAAAAGGAAAGAAACAAAAAGACTCTTAAGCAGCTGTAAACTTAATATTTTCTTTGAATTCGAAGAGAAGGAATGAATGAAAAATGAAACATTAAACATGTCAGTTTCAAAGGTTAGTAAAGAGTAAAGACATATTTATATGTAACAATTAGTATTTTAGGACCACGATTTCCAATTAAGCCTTATTTTACTATGTTGGAAAAAGCTTCGTAATGCAGTCTTCTAGTTATATAAATATACAGCATATTGACCTAAGATGTTGTCACTCGTTATTGGATTCTCATATTTTATTGTGATTTACTCTATGATAGATACAAATTTTCCACAATTTTTTGGTAGGCGGTCTTAATCATGACGATAAAATTATAATTTAGATTAAGTGGATATTAAGTAGTGTTTAACCATATCTCTCATCAAGTTGTCCTAGGGTCATAGTTTAGGGGATATTGTGTAGTTGTCGACTGAAATGGACCTCGTATCTGCAGCTATAATCTTTTTTCTTTTTTCTTAATTTTATGTTTTCTTCTTAATCAACCTTAAACCTGCCTTTCATTGATGGAGAGGCTGATCAAATCACAAGGTTGTAGAGATTGAAAAACATATATACACGATACATCTATTTCTTTATATAAAACTAAGATACAGTTCTGCACTGTAGAGCTACTGCCATGAACATCTCACACGTTTCTCTGTTTGTACGTGTGGTAAAAGAGAAAGGACCAAGGAAAGAAAAATATTTTTTTAATGTTTTAAAGTATTATTTTATTTTTTGTATTGTATTTTAGTTATTCTCCCTAGGGACGTCAATGGGGCCGGTTCCGTGGGTCTTGCCCCACTTCGCACTCAATTGAGTAAGGATGGGTACAAGTTTCGCGGGTGGTGAGACGGGAATGGGGACAAAAATTAAACCTGCCGTGAGTGGTAGGACAAGCGTAGGTATGACCTTGTACCTGTCTCATCCCCACCCATCCCGCTCGCCCACATCATATAATAAGCATATTTAAAAATAAACATAAATAAAATTTTAATTTTGATAATACTATTTAACTCACATTCATTGCTTTTTTTTTTAGAAAAAAAGGAGAGCACTCCACAGTTTCTCATCCAATTTAAAAAAAGAAGAAGAGGAGAGTACTCAACATAGTTTCTCATATGCAGGTTTAGGTGAAGTTAAAGAGATACAATACTCACAATTGATAGAATAATTAGAAGATGAATGTGATACAGAAGCAATGGGAGTGACATGTATTGACTGATTTTTGGATATTATGTAGAGATTTTATTTTTTAACTTTTTTAAACTCGTGTTGAAGTTATATTTTATTTACCAATTAAAGGATTGTGAAGACTTATTTTCTTTTTAAAATGGTGATAGTTGGAATAATGTCACATATGTTGTGGGAGTTCGAAGGATAGGTGTTTCATACTTTTTTCATAAAAAATTTGGTTTATATTTATTTGGACAGGTATGTCCTTAGTTAATTTAAATGCTTTATTTAAAATAAAATGTTGATGTAATTTAAAAAATTATTAGCATTGTTAAAATTCTTTGATAAAGTAGGTTCAGGACAATGTCGTCTTTTTTGTCACATAACTACCAATTGAAGGTTTTTTTTTTAATTTCAAACTGTCACACTAGAGAATTTAACCAAAAATTTAATGACATTAATAGGTAAACCTATATTTTTAAATTTGAAAAGTATAGAAACTAAAAAGGACTAAATTAAAAAATATGAATTAAATCCATAACTCTTGTGAAGCATAGGGACTAATAGCGGAATTTAACCTAAAATAATAAAATCCAACTAGATGCATTAATAATAAGAGCTAACCTAAACACTAAACTTATCAAACAAAGTAGTAAGAGATAAAAAAATCTAAGCAAATAATTTTTTTATAAAATATAAAAATTTAAATAATATCCACGTAAATAAATATCCCAACGCTGAGATCTTTTGGGAGTCACCACTAAACTCATTGATTGTTCACATACAGTCAATAAATCATGTTTATTGAGTTTTATTAAAAATTGAAATCACTAAATGCGTTGCCTTTTAGTATCAAATACTTGCAAAGTTTAGAAAGAGTTTTTTAAAGTTAAAAATTCAAACTTGTAAGGGTTTTTTTTCCTCTTGAAACGTCAAACTTAAAACATTTTTCATGTTGTTTAAAGTTTAAAGAATAAAATGAACAAATATAAACGTTTTTTTAAGGCTAAAATAAGTGTGGGATCATGTTTAAAATTATAAAAATATAATACTTAATTATACAAATGAGAGGAAAAAATGTAATTTTATCTCCGAGCATATCTATAATTATAACTAATACATATTTGAATTAGTTATAATCTATTAAGCGTTACAGACACACTTGAATAGTTATAGAAAGGACACAAATATGATGGGGTTTAAGCTAGAATAAATTTTGACGATTAAATTTATAATAAAACATGATTGATATGATGGGGCATGACATGTGAAATTATATTTTTAAATATAGTAGTTAATTTATTAAAATATAAATCATATAAAAATTTATTTAATAAGTGATAGTTTGGAATTAATATCACAAGTAAAATGATACCCTTTGAAAAAGTTATAAAAAAAAACCTTAAATATATAAAAATAAAAATATGAAAATCCTTTATCATTATTTAAACTGGAAATTAAAAATAAATTCATCTAAAAAAACTACACATATCTTTTAACCATCAAAATAATTCTTTATTTTTCGATTGTTGATTAGTAAATCGTCATGTTCCGAAAATGCAAGATTTCGACTTGGCCATTAATGGGAAAAGGGATGTATTCAAATTGTTTGGGCTTAAAGTACAGGAAATGCGTTGATGGATACCACAAAGTGTTAAACCCATGCTGTGTTTGGAAGATTTTTATAATCTAACAAATCAAATCAAATCAACAATGTAATTTTCTGACAATGTTTTTTTAACACCTTCGTTTACTCAAAAAATAAGTGAATTAGTTCTTGTACGTTATATAAATGGGTAAGTTGATTTTTTATTAAATATTTTATACATTTCTACTGTTAAAAATTGATGTGGCTAGCAGAATAAAATGATAAAGAAGGAAGCAAACCAAGGATCGTATTCAAGTTGTTCGACTCGAGAAAGAATGATTCAAATTTGGCCTGTAAAAAAGAAATAAACAAATTTGGGAATAAAGAAAACGAAAACACTAAAAGAATAAATTTGAGGACAAAGAATACATAAAAATAATAAATAAAGAAACAAAAATTTATAAAATAAATAAAATGGAGGATGGAACGAGTAAACCGATTATATGATGGATAGATGGATAAGTGCCCAATTAAACTCTTTGAGATATAAACCCCCCAACAAATTCAATTAATGACTCTAATCAACCCTCCAAGAAATAATTAATTGACAAATTGAAAGATGAAGAATGAATTCTCACGACCCCTTGAAGAAAATCAAGAAGAAAATTACTTCTAAAAATCACAAGAAAGAAATCTTGCACAAAGAAATTAACCCCAAGAGTTGAAAACTTTATTAATAAAAACAATTGTGTATCTAACTAACAATAAAGAAGCTTTTATAGAGGCTAACTAAGTACATCCAAATAAAACTATAAACTGAAACTCTAATTAATCTAAACAAAAAGTAGTTTTAAATTAAACTTTCTTTTTTAGTAAGAAACATAAAACTTCTAAATAACTTAAAAAATCTAATTTTTAGAATAAGTAAATAATAAAATAAGAAAACCTAATAAATATAATATTGGGCTTATATATAATAAAAATTAAGCCTCAAAATCGAGCCAAATTTGATTTAAACTCGAATTAAAAGCTTGAAACTTGTAATTTTCGTAATAATCCGGTCCAAAAATTCTGCTCTCACAGTCTTCACCAAAATGATCATAACTCGAACTCCATAACTCGAAATCGAGTGATTCAAAGTGCGTTTCGAAGTTAATAGATAGATATTCAAACGCTATGAAAAAATCTCAACCTAGATTTACTTTGATCCCATCCAAAAAGTCATCGCAACTGATTTTTCAAACTTAAAAATTGATAGCTTCGGTGAATGAAATTTAATAAATTTCAGCTCATCCGTGTATGTATCAACTAGACAATTATACGTGGTGTATACTTCATTTTAATACCTTTAAATTCTTACCAAACTAATGATAATTAGAGAATATCAAAATTTATGCTTCAAATGCTTAAACTTCCGTAATAGAGAAAACAAAAAGTATGAGCGGAAGAAGATAATCCCCGTTGGAATTAATAACCGTCGTTTACTCTCTCTTGTTGGCTGGTCTGCCATGTGATGCCATTGTACCGTATTGGACAAATTGACTTATGTAATTACTTTTGGAAAAGGAGAAATGCCAGGGAAACTTATTTGAAATTTGCAGAGGAAAACAGTTCATTGGGAATTATGCCTCCCTGACGCTTACTATTTGCTACACTTTTAAGATCAATCGTTGCATTCCGTCTCAAACTCAACGCTAAAATGATTTTTAAAAAAACCTTTTATTTTTTAAAATCATAGTTTAAAATATAAATAAAAAATGAATTGAAATTTTTAGACAAATACTAAAATATGCTTTTAAGTCTTTGTGTATTTGTATATTTAAAATTTACTTTATTTTTTTTTTCAAAAGTTTAGTCTACTTTTCAAAATTTAAAATTTAGGTACAATTATTAACATCGTTAAAATTCTTTTATTATATCTGTTGTGACAATTTGAAAAAAAAAATTATTTAGCAGTCTTGTAACAAAAAGAAATGACGTTGTAATAAACATTAGTTTAATAGAAAATTTTTAACGACAATTGGACTTGCATTTTTAACTCTGACAAAGTAGAGGATTCAAATTCTTTAAAATAAAAGTAAAAAATTAAATTTTAAATATATAAAGAGTACAAAGAATTAAATTAAAATTTAACTATAATTTTTTTGAAACATAACCTTAATTCGATTTGACTCAACCCATGAATATCTCTTGCCCTAATATTGTTATTGAGCCAAGGCCTTATTAGTTATATTTTAATATTTTAATTCAATATTTCTTTTCTATTGCCATTTTTAGATATTTATGGTAAGACTTGATTGAAATGGTAATTGAAGCTTTCGCTTGGCACTTAAGGGGCACAGGTTCAAACTCTATCATTTCTCTTTCCCTAATATTATATGATAAAAAATACTATATATAATACTGTTGAGTTGGTTTCACCAATCAATCGAGCACTAGTTTAGTTGTGAATTTACCAAAAACTAATTTATTTAACAAAACAACAAATATGATTTTAATGATGTTTATGTTTTTTTTTTATATATTTTTTTGATAAATCTAGAAAAATTTATACATGTAACGAAGTTTAAACTTAAGACACCTTAATGTTCACTCTCTCAAGTTTACCATTTTAACCAAAGTCATATTTTGTTTTTGTTGAGGGGATGTCAAACTCGCTCTAGAGAAGTTTTCGAAGTGTCGATTGTTGGGAGACAACAAATCCTTTAGCGGTGCTCAATTTTGTGCCCGGAGTGTCTATACTCAATTTTATCTTTCGGTTTTGTCTCCCGACTTCACGGAGAGTCTCTAGAGGTTCACAGGGTAGGAGTGCCACACCCACCAAGGAAATGTGAGCATTTGCTCTTAGTGTGGTTTGAATTCATGCTCTTTATATGGCATTTTTGGGTAATATGGGTAGCTAGCTCTACCTTTTATTGTTGAGGGGAGGCCGATTCTTTTGAAAGAAGTTTTTGAAATGTTATCTACCAAACAAACGGTTGACTTCTAACAATAGTTGAATATTGTCCTTGTGCTAGGATTTTATTAACTCTGAAGACAACCTCAAAAGATTTATGGAGTGCCCACACCGTAAACCCCTTCGAAATTACCTACAGAGACGAAAGACAAAACTGAAAGATAAAATCCAACATAGTTGCTTCAAGCACTAAGGGTCCGTTAGTACTTTAAGAACTTTGCTAAGAGCTAATCTGACCTCCAATAATTTTTATGTAAATTTTTAATAAATTTATTACCGAGTATTTCTATAAGCCAGTATAATATAAACCATCTCTTTAAACTTTTTTTTTTTTACGCGATTGATGAGTTATTAACTAAGAAAAGACGAAACTGTCAGATCTACTCAAACGAAACACTGCTCACACAAGTAAAACGATGGGAAAAAAACAAAGACGATATTTTCTTTTGGCCATAACAAACACACAATTTGAACTATGAAATTCAAGGAATATAATAAAATAAAACGTTTCTTTTTATCTTGGCCATCAAATTCATCGTACACAAAAAGGAAGATTATAATATTGTCTTCCTTACCAATCCAGGTAGCAGCAGCAGCCATGTCTATAATATTTTGTTTCCCCGTTTCTCTACTTGCCGTTCCACACTTTTTTTTCCAACCCTTTTTCTAGACATTAAGGAATCTGTTCTCATCACAACTAACAAGTACTTATGTCGAGTAGTTCAGGTTTTATCCTTCCATGCAAGGTTCCCATGGAATCCCGCAAATCCCACCCTTCTATTGTTTGTTTCAGTGAAATCTTGGTGGAACCAAACCACAAGGGGAAACATCAGATTCTAAGAAACTCCAAGTTTCAACCTCTGGGCAGTGGTCTTAGATTCCAAATTACTGACAGACATAGTTACATGGTCTTCTGCAACAGTAATGTTGAACAAGGACCTGTAATCCCTTCTAGCCCTGCTCCTGCTCCTGGATCCTGGTTTGTCTTTTATATATGTATTTGAAAGGAAAATATATCTTTTAATTTTGCTCTTCAATGAGGTTTGTCACAGTCATTTCTAAATTTCCAGGAAACCTTGGATTCTGGGATTTCTGATGAGTATAATCCTACCCTTTTGGAGGGGAAACTGGCGGCCATTATTAAAACTCAAACGTGAGCACTACCCCTCAATATCGTCAATAATTTCTATATATATATATACTTCTTGAGCCTAAATTTAGATATGTTGCTGTATATATGTCTGTAGAGGAAGCTGAAACTGTAATAGACACGGTGGAAACCGTGACGGATATCGTAGAAAAAGTAGCGGAGCAAGTGGAGCAAGTGGCGGATAAGGTTGGCGATAGTCTACCAGAAGGCAAACTTAAAGATGCGCTTGAAATTGCTGAAGATATGGCCGAAGGAACAGTCGACGATGCACGCATAGTCGGAGAGTTCATTGACAAGGTATTGCAATTAACTAAATGCCTTTGTTTTTACCTTTATTTTAATTCTTTATTAACAATTGGATAAGAAAGCTGGTAATTCATTATCCTGTATATATTATGTAGACTTTGCGCATCATGATTGGTTCCCATCAAATCCAAGAAATTAAAGATCAGCAACACCTAATTCCTGACGTAAATGTTTTAATATATTTCTAATTCGAATTAGTACTCTAAAACCCGCAACCCCTATAATCTATATATTGAGTCTACTAATAAAACTAAATATAATGCAGGTAGAAGATATGGTAGACCAAGTGGAAGAAGAGTTGGAATCTTTAATAAAACCAAACAGTGGTGATGATGAAGAAGAAGTCAAAGAGAAAAAACAAAAGGGCAAGGGGCATGTTTAGGCAAAATATTGGTACACGTCCACAACTATTCAATTGCAATAATTAACTTGGATGAATGGAGACTACTTGAATGAATCTTATACATTTTTAAAATTTTTTAAATTTCTTGCAAATCTCTAAAACTTTTTTTATGAAAAAGAAAAGGGAAAGCTTTGCTTCACATATTCTCACACCATAATTATCAACTATTATCGTCTATTATCGTTTTAACGAATTAATTTGGATCTCTTAATAACCTAGTCCACGAGCTCACCTCACTCGAAAACCTCACCAGTCGTGACTTATGGTAGTCCACTCTCAACAGAGTTTCTCGAGCCTGTTCCCTCAACCTCCTAACCAACCCCCACAACCACCTTATCTACCTTACCTACAACATTCTCGCCCTCTCGAAACTACGTTGTTTCATAGATTCTTCAAACAAGCTTTACACTCGCAATGACTAAAATGACCACCATACGAAACTTACCCTCAACTTTACCAAAACTAGTTTGGTTCCATGCTCCCTCTCTCTTCGGTTCACCCATACTCGGCTTCCAATCAAGCTTTCTTGGGAATATCTAAGAAGGTTTAGATTAATTTTATTGTTTTTTTAATTTTTTAATAAGAAAATGAAAGGAATAATCTACACGATTATGTAAAAATTTGGAAACGAAAAAAAAATTATTTTGAATATAAAGAATTCAATTTATGTTTAAATTTAATTAAGGATATAGTTTTTCTATATTGATTAGTTAGATCCAATTTTAGTTTCAAATTTAGGTTATATTCAAAATTAGATTTGATTAAGAATGATTGGTATTCGATTTTGAGTGAAATTCAATTTAGGAATCATGTGAAAGAAATAAGGACTTGGTTTATTTGGTGGGCAAAAATCATGTTTCTGCAGTGAAGAATATGAGAAGAGAGAAAAATAAAGGGGAAGAAGAAAAGGAAAATAAAGAAATAAAAAAAATTAAATTGTTCAAAAAATAAAAGTATAGAGATTAGTTTTAACAAATGGAAAACATAAAAAAAATGGAGAATGAATGAAAACTTAAGAAGTAGAAGAGAATGGAAACTAAAGAAAAAAAAGTTAAAAAAAAAGAAAAAATATTAATTTACTCAAACCGAAAAAATATAGGGACCAATTGTATAATTTAACCTAAAATTTTCATTTGGAGTAATGGTTTAACGTGCCACGTCAGCTTACCGTTACACCGTTAATGGCAATTAATGATTCAGCGACTAAAATATTATAACACGAGAACGTAAGTGACTAAAATGTAATCAAAGGCAAATAAAAGTGACTATTTTATTAGGTTACCCTGAGATATATGGGCCCTATTTTTAAACTTCTTTATATATTATTTATATTAATTGGACCTATTTTTTAAATTTCTTTGTTTTAATAATGAAAGGAAATAATACACATCCATCTAAATTATTGTTGCTTGATAATTAAAAAGATGTTTTTACTTATAATGTGAAATATTAGCTATTCATTTTAAACGGAATGTTTAAATTAATTGATATTAATTTTTTGAGATTATTAAATATCCATTTTTTTATATTTTTATTTTTCAATCATATTATTAGATATTACATTTTATTTTATTTTTTAATAAATAAATAAAATGAATTATAGTTAATACATATAATCAATAAAAAGAAAATAGTATATGAATGTAAGAGTCAAAACATATTCGAAATGAGAAAAATGTCTCAAATTAACAACTTGCATTCTTTGAAAAGGGAAAAGGGAAAAGGGCAAAGGGTTTGTTGCGTTTCAAAATTGAACACTAATATCTAGGTTAAATTATGTTATTAGTCCTTATACTTTACAAAAGTTATGGATTTAATTTTTATACTTTAAATTGGTTATTTTTAGTTTTTGTACTTTTCAAATTTGAAAATTCCAGTCATCACCAAACAATAATTGTAAATTCATTAAGCCTTTTTATTTCTAAAATTTGACACGACAAATACTACCATGTGTAATATCATGTCAGTTTGTTATTTTTATATATTACTAACTAAAAATCTAGTTAATTGATTAACAACTGTCATTTACGTCAAGACTAAAATTTCAAAATTTGAAAACTACAGGGACTTAGAATGATTCAATTGAATAATATGGACTAAATTTAGAACTGTATGCATAGTACAAAACTACTAATTGAATTTAACCGAACAAATTTAATTGCTACAATTTGGATCAGAACTAAAATATCAAATTTAAAAGAGTAAAAGGACTAAAGTTGATCAATTGAAAAAGTACAAGGACTAAATCAAAAACTTTTAAAAAGGACAGGGACTAATAGCAGAATTTAACCTAATATTTATATTACCATTTTGCAGTACCATATGTGGAAAAATATTGTGGTGCATATCTAACTGGGTATGATCTGAGAGAGGTAAATTAGGTTGTTGAACAAGGCTAATTTCATAGCAGAAAAATATGTTGACCATCGGATCAATTGTTGTTCTTGGTCCTGGCAAAGCTAAGTGCCTTCATCAGGAGCCCTTATGCAGATCACAACTCAAAAAAAACACTGCTCTTTGTTTGCCCAATATCTCAAAGCAAAACAACGGGCAGCTGTTTCAGAGAAATCAAACCTTCCCATCACTCATCAATGGAGGTTGCAGAAACAAGAAGATGAAGTATAACTTGGCTTTTTGTTTTTCTTCTTATCTCCATATGCTAATGCTAGCTGTTTTGATTGCTTTCCTTGATTTTGAAAAGATTCAGGAAAAATATGCAAGTGATCAGCTGCAGTTTGGAATCAGGGCAACCATCATTTCCTTTTAATCTTATTCCTGCCGGTTCCAGTTGGTAATTAATTAATAAAACATGCAAATAATTAATACATCTTCATTATGCTATTTGTATTAAAAGAATTAGCACTGAGATATTGACAGTGCAGGCAACTGTGGGCTCTGGGAACGTTAGTACCACTTCTCCTCTCCTTCACAACGAGCAAATGGGGGCCATTCTTAAAACTGAAAAGTAAGGATCTTCTTCTTTCTTCTTAAAGTAACCAGGCATCTCATTTACTTATCTTTATTTGTTGGGTTCATATATGTGTAGATGAGGCTGATAACATGCTAGAGGCAGCTGAACAGATAACGGATGTGGTGGAAGACGTGGCGGGGAAAGTGGAGGAGATAGCAGATCAGGTCGGCCAACAGCTGCCGGACGGTGGAAAATTTCGGGCTACTCTTGAATTGGTTGAGGATTTAGCCGAGGAAACAGCTAAGAACGCACATCTCGCCGGAGATCTCATAGACAAGGTTAGCACTTAGCATTCCACCTAATTATTTTGATTATAAAATTAACCTCGGGTTTTTTTTTTTCATGAGAAACATGTTATTTTATTCCAACTCAATTATCACATACTTTATCTTTTTACTCAATTATTGTACTTCACACTGCAATTTCAAAAGAAAATTACGGCTTTTTTTCAGAAATAACCAAAATAAATTATTTATTTATAAAAATATTCATTTGTGAAATTATATACAAAATAATCTGTTTTAAATAGTGAATCTCGGTGTCACTATTGCCATTAGCGGCACCACTTTTCATAATGGGTTAACCATTGACTAATTTTTAAAAAATAATAATTTTTTTGGGTGCTATTGTTGTCATTGGTAACACCAGATTAAAGTGATTATATAAAATATTCAGGGACTTGATTAAGCAATTACAGATTGGATGAAAGCAAAAGGCGCCGCCATGACTACATGCGGGCTCCCAATTAAATGCTTTTAGCCTATTTGCATGTTAGGTCTGTTCTATTTTAAAATTAAATTTAAATAGTCCCTAAAATTATAAGAATAATAAAAATAAATATTTTTCATTTTTATATTTTTTAAAAATAATAAACTTAAAAAGTTATATAAAATTATTACTTAAATTACCCAAATATATTCCTCAATAATTTTCAAAATCTTATATTTTTGAAGGACTATTTGAATTTAATTTCAAAAGATGAGAAACCTAACATGCAAATAAACTAAAAATTTAAAAGCATTTTTTCCGTCAAATCTAAAAAGGTTATTATTTCATTAGGTTCCTGAATGTTTTATATAATTACACTTCAGTCTGATGTCACTAATATCAACGATGACACCTAAAAAATTATTATTTTTTAAAACTAGCCAATGATTGGCCCATTATGAAGGGTGATGCTGCCAATGGCAGCGACGGTATCGAGGTTCACAGTTCAAAAAGGGTGATTTTTATACATAATTTTACAAATGAGTCATTTTCGTAAATAATTAATTTATTTAGATTATTTCTAAAAAAGCCAAAAATTACAGATATAGGCATCATCATATTACTTATTTATTAAATAAATAAATTATTTGTTTATTATTTTAAAAATTAATGATGAAGTTATTTGTAATTTTCCTTAATTATAATTGTTTTACATTTTATACATCTGATATTTAGTTTTTTACTTTTTATTTTAATATTAAGGCCTACTTTTATTTTAACGAATTTAGACCATATTCCTCGTTACATTTGTGACGCTAAAAGTATTTTTTTTACCACAAAAACAGTGAAGAATAATTGGCTTTTTGGAGTCAAAATTATAGTGGAAAAACGTTTTTATTTTTTATCAAAGCAATTTTCAACCGAGTAATGGAGAACTAGCCCTTAGTTCCTCTAGTTTCATTTAAAAATGCAGATCTAATCGTTAATATTATTAAAATTCTTTTGACAAATTTATGTTCATTACAAATGTTATTTTTTAGTTACATGGATATCATGTGATTTTTTTTTAATTTTGAAATGTTACACTAGCATATTTAATAGAAAAATTTTAAGGATGTTAACAAAACTTTAATTAAAATAAAGATGGAGAGAATAAATTCCAAATTTATGAAGAGTACATAAATTTATTAGATATTTTAATTTACATTTTAAAAGCACGAGTCACTTTATTAAATTCAACTTGCAATTATGCGAAAGGATGGTATGAAACATGGATATTATCTATTTCCAATAATTTAATGCCACATTAGTAATTTCATTCTAATTTTCAAGATTCTCATTTAAATTTTATTTTTTTCAATATGAAAACGTTGATATGACATTAAACTATTAGAAAAGGATATAAATAATGTGGTGTCATTGTTTCATACAATCCTTTTTTTACAATTATTGATCATCATCAATAGTTGAGTGATTTATTATTTATTTAAAATATACAAATATATACGTATTATTTTTATTTTTATTTAATATTTAGTTATTAAAAAGCTTAAAAACATAAAAGATATAATGTATTTTAAATTATATAATAAGAGTATAAAAAATAAATCAAATGTTGGACGATATTTCTATGTTTAGACAAATACCTTTTTTGATGCTTAATGTAAATTTTCTTTTTAAAATCTAAAATGCAGGTGCAAGAAATTGAAGATAAGATGGAGTCTTTAATGGAAGCAGTCGACACTAAGGACGACAAGAAACTCAAAGACGTGCAGGATTGATGGTGTTAATGTGGATAGTTGGGAGCTGAATCCTTTCAAATTTTAACTTCTTAAAATAATAGATATAATTTAATTTCGAACCCTCTAAAAATATTTTTTGATTCCAACATTGATACGCATTAAGTTTATCAATAATTGGTGAAATTTGTTTTGTTTGAATGGAAAGTATCAACAAATAACTAAACTACTTGTCATATAATGAACTACTTTGTATAAGATCACCTTATAGTATAATATATAATAGGATACATTTACATTTTTGTTTTTTGCTGCAAAAATCTATTCCAAAATGACACAAACACAACAAATATTTGTTTACCCGTTGCTTCTTTTATTATTTGGGTTACTGGCCCAAATAGAAAAAAGTAAAAAGAAAAGATATTGCCAGGTAAGCAGTAGGGCCACGTTATAGATATTTGGAGTTAAATATGGCATAAGTCCTTGTGCTTTCTAAAAATGTGGAATTTAGTTCTTATATTTCTATTTTCAAGAACTTAGTACCTTTACTTTTCAGATTTTAAAATTTAAGTCAATTTGTTAATCTTGTTACTTTTTTTTGGTTAAATTCAAGTTAACTACAATTTCATTTTTAATTAAATGGATTGTAAGTGAATCTATATATTTTTTAAAAATCATACCAACAAATTTAACAAATGAATTTATTAGCGTTAACAGTTGGTCTTGAATTTTGAAATCTAAAAAGTAAAATACTAAATTCCTTAAAATATTTTGCCAAAAATAAAAAATATATATTGAAAATAAAAGTATAGGGACTAAATTATAAATGTTTAAAAAGTATAAAAACTTGTGACGTATTTTCACCATATTTGGGCTTTTAAAACGCAGTCTAACGGCTAGTCACGGCCACTTTTCATTCAATTTGAAACAACTCAGCGAAAGTGAAAACACTCAAGAAAGAGAAAGACGAAAAGGGAGGGAAAAAAAAATCTCTTTCCGAAAGCCCCCCAAATTCCTCCATTTTTGTCTTCTATTTCAAAATCCCTAACTCCAGTTCCGAATTACTTCTAATTTGTTACCCTTTTTTCCCCCTACTTTTGACTCCACAGTTTCTCTACAAAGATTATCTTTTGGATTTTGTGATATCTTGTGTTCTTCGTCAATCAAAATTTTGAGTAATTGAAAACATGGGGATTCCTCAAGAAATCGATGATTACATGAAAAGAACCATAGATGATTCCTTAGGTCTTCCAATCTCCACTGAATCTTTGCAATTGAAACTCCGTTCCTCCGAAGAAACCCAGCGCCGCCTCCGTGAGCAGTATCTGTTACTTCTCTCAAAACTGAAAGAGAAAGACCAAATCATCGAGCGGTCAAAGGTGGGTCAACTTTAAAACAAAGCCAAAATATATTTGTATTCAAAATGTGAACTTATTGACATTTTTAATGGTCCTCTCCCCCCCCCCAAAGGCCGAAGCGAATATGAACGCAGTGGCGTTGAAGAGATTCGTGCAAGAGAATCAGAAGCTTGCGGCAGAGTGTGCAAATTTGTTAAGTCAGTGTAACAAATGGGAAAAAGAGTGTTTACTTTATGATCGTGATAGGGAGGCGTTGATGGATTTTGGAAATGAAGCTGATGAGAGGGCAAAGAAAGCTGAGATTAGGGTTCATGAATTGGAAGAGGAGTTAGGGAAGTTAAATGAAGAATTAAGGTTCTACCAACACCGTTATGAGAGCCAAGGGGTAAATTTGAATTCTTTTCCCACTAATTTGTTGTTACTAAGTTCTTACTTATTGTTTATTTTTTTGGACGGATTGATTAGTTTTCTTTTCTCGTAGTAAATAATGCGATTTTGCTGGATTCAATTGCTAAATTATGGATATTTAGCTTATAGAGAACGGGTTAAACATGTAAACGTAGTTGAATATGCATTGTGAAACCGTTCTTCTTTGTTGCTGATATCGTCCTAGACAAAACATAAGTTGAACACTGTAAAACTGCTTTGGGGAGATTAATTTCAGTTTTTGCTTGTCTATGATTGATTAGAAAACCTGCAATCATATATAGCTTAGTCAAGAACTATTATATCTCCATACTGACAATCATAGATCGCACTTGTAGATCGATTCTTCTTCCGAGGGCGCAATTAAGGAAGATAATTTACTTGAGCCAATTCTAGCAGCATTGATTTGTAAAATTGAAGTTACATCTGGACGTGCATTCTTGGAGGCAAATACTTCCCTTGAATCATGCCTAAGGTTGCTTAAAATGTGGAACAGGTGATGGTTTTCTTCTTTCACTGCTAAGGGCTTCTTCCATATTTCTGAATCAGTTGTAATGACCTCTGGTGCTTTGCAGGTTGAGGCCTTCAACTCAAAAAATTTTGACACTAGCTGCTGAAGTAAAGACCCTTAAGAAAGACAAGGAACATCTCAGGATAAACCTTAGTAAAGCTGAAGAAGAGGTGAGAGAACCAAGGAATTTGGACATGGGTATGCTTGTCGAAATTTGCTTTTGCCTTGTGACAACAAGATATTTTATCTATATAGGTCAAAATTCTGTTTGAAGAAAACAACATATTGGATGAGGCGAACAAAAGATTAGTGAGGCAATCCCGTGAAGAAAAGAATCTCCATGATTCTGGTCGGAAGCATACTGGTAGTGCATCTGCAAAGGTGAGGAAAGAAAACAACATCTTGGATTCTCTGTATTTGTTGGTCAGCACATTCATTAGTTTAATGCTACAATTTGCTTGATTGTGTCACAGACAAACAAACGAAAATCAAGTCCCAAGATATGCAGCCCGATTGAGAAGAAGATTAACTTCACTGAAACAGATTCAACAAGAAAGCCTCTGTCACCCTTCCGATATAACTCCCCGATGTAAAAAATGCACAAGATAGGACCTAACTTCTTGTCCATCGATAATCTTTGTATCAAAGATGATGTTTTAAGTAGATTTACAGATAGCTTTTCTGAAGCTACAGTGTGTGTAGTTTGCGAGTAATTTCTTAGTTTCAAGCACTGAAGGAAAATCTTATCTTTTTTTTTGTTCTCTTATAAGTAATGTTCATGTTCTGCTTTTCTTATTATTCAGAAACCTCCATAACAACCTACCAGCAATTTGCCCATCACCTTCAAAGTACTTTCTATACAATACTTACATATATGCTAAAAATCCCATCTTTCTTTTAGTAAATTGCTTTCAGTTTAAGGTATTTCTATATGCATGCTTGAATCCCCAAAGCGCACCATTCCAAATGCACACAATTAATACCATCTACCACAAGACTTGAAACAACAAAAGGAAAACTGGGTTTTGATACAATTATCAGACCGGTTAAACCACTGATTTCTTATATAATTAGTTTTTTGATCTAGTCCAATTTTAACAACTTTGATCACGAATAAACTAAATTTACCTCGACATTCTTTGGTTCAAAGTTTATGAGCCAAACACTTGTTTCCAAATGTTTCTTAGCTTTGCCTGCACACGAAGGTTTATGTTATTACTCATTACATCCTTAAATAAATGGTCAAATTCTACTATTAGTCCCTGTATTCTCTAATTTTAAAATTTGAGTCATTACTATTAGTCTATGACTTTTCATTTCTCTCTTTGGTTCTTTGTAACCATAGCATTCAATTTTAAAAGATTAAATTACAGCCTATTTGATAAGAAAAAGAAAAGGGTAACTTTATGAAATCATCAAACCAGCAGCACTGCATTGAAGCACAATCCATTTCCCATTACCTATAAAACCATCAAACAAACCAACAGTGCCCCCCGCCCTCTCTTTTTCGATGGCACCAAAGCGTTCAAACCCCATTTAAGTCCAACCAGCTGCTTCTTCCTCTGAGGAGGTGACTTCTTCTGAGGAAGAAGAAGGGTCTTCAACTGAAGAAGATGATGAGGAAGACCCCAAAACCCAGTCTAGTCCATTGATCCAGAAGAGCCGACCAACCAGAAAGCCTGATTCTGAGTCTGAATCAGACACCGCTGTACCGATTATTAAGCCTATTGCTATTGCGACGAAACCCATGAAGGGGATTTTGAGTGCGAAGAAATGCAGATCTAGTAAGCCCTTGGCTTCTCTCGTTAGGGCTTCTTCATCTAAACGGGCTGGGGAGTTTGCCAAAGAAGTGAAACTGTAAATACCAAGTTCTCATTGGTATCAGAAATTGCAGTGTAAATATTAAATAAAGATATTTACGAGTCATTATATAAGTAAATTAAAATATGGAAGGTCAATTTAATAGAAATTGTGATTAATTAGTGTCTAGACATTAAATTTTAAAGTAAAATCGTTACAAATTTTTAATTAAAAAATAATTTGGAGATTTAAATTGCAATTAGTCAAAAATTCAAACAACAATTAAACCATGCTTAAGTAAGAATTAGTGGACGGTTGTGATGATAGTTAATTAATTAAACAAATTGTGATTAATTAAGGTGAAAGCATGATTAATTAAGTTAATTAACAAATTAACCATGATTAATTAAGTTAATTAACAAATTAACCTTAGTATAAAAGGAAAATTAGTGGAATGAGAGATGGAAAATCTTCCTTAACTAGCCAAAACAAAGAAACCAAGGAGGAGGATGCCATAGCTAGGTTTTTAAGTATTCAACCCTTAATTCAAGTAAGTCTCTAATCAATTTTGCTTTGATTTTTATAAAAATTGAATTATGAGAACTTGATTTACTTAACCCATGTACTAATTTGTGAAACTGTTAAAGTTTTAAAAACTTACCATTGTTTAAAATTAGATGGAATTGGTGTGAAATTGCTAAAAATTAAGTTTTGCTTAAGAAAAGACCAAATTGTAAATCTTAATTGTTAGTTTTGTATTTTAGGGACCAAATTGAATAAAATGTAAAACAACCATGAAATTTTAGTAGGAATAGAAAATAAGAGGTCCTTAATTTGTAATTGTGAAATCGGATTTCAATTTGAAGCTTTAGATTGAAAGTTATGTTTGTCTCGGATTTAGGGACTAAATTGAATAAATTGTAAAATATGTTTGATATTGTAATTTATTTCGATTTGATTGAAATTTAATAGTATTATATGTTTTGTGATTTTATTTAGCTAACATTGATATGAAACTGTCGAGAGGGAAGAGAAAATCGAAAGTCGTCGACAAGTGGCTCGAAATTTTGGTTTGTATTTCTATGATTCGGGAACCATTTATTTTTTGCATGTTCATATTATTTTGCATTATATGGTGTTGATATGAGTTATGAATTGAAATAGTATGATTTAATTTATGTGTTAATTAATATGAAATTGAGTTGAAGCATGTTGTGTTATATGATAAATTGATGATTTTATGATAAATTGAGATCGAAGGAATATGAATTGAACTATATATATAATGAATCGAAAATTGGTTACCCTATAAGTTATTTGGACTAAGTCGGATATAGTTGGCATGCCATAGGGTTAAATTATTGATTGAAAACCATCGTTGTTGGGCAACCCGAGGTGGTAGATTGTACACTTTGAGTCATCATTGTCGGGCAACCCAAGGTGATGAATCCGTGTATCTATTTTGAGCCCGCGTCGGGTTAATAGGGTTATAAACATATGAATTAACTAAATGATAAAGTGAAATGGTAAATGTAATGGAAATATGATATGTGATAGAAAGTAAATGAATCGAAAACGAGCCCTAGGGGTTGAATGAGTATGAATGAGCCAATAGTCTCGAAAATGATTAAAATGTGAAATAAAGTGACATATGTGTATTTATATACTAAAAGTGATAAATGAATTAGTATGTGTGAACTAGAGTTGAAAAAGTGAGATGAACAAAATGGTATGTGAAGTTGTATATGGTTGGTAATCTTGTGTAATTGCTCAAATGATTTGGTGTAAGTTTGATTATATATATACACACACTTAACATTGTGAAAATGACTGTATTCCGGTATGAAATGGCACGAGTTTAAATTATAAATTGATTTTGAATTGTATGTATGAAATTGTTTAAGTTCATTTTATATTGACTTAAATCATAAAAATATCACTTAGCGTATTTGTTCAGCGTACGGTTTGTTTTCTGTGTGTGCATGTATAGTAAATTTCCAACAGTTTATACAATAGATCCTGCATCTCGGAAGCAATCCTCGACTCAGTAACATTTGTATAAATCTCTTTTTGTTTTAAGTATGACATGTACCTCGGTTGAGTCAATTTTGATATAAAACTATGTTTATATACATTTTTTATTTAGAAGTTTAATCTATGAATTTGGTCAATGGAATACAATGTGTGAATGGATTCAAAATATAAAATTGAATGGTATGAAATATTGTAATGGCTTATGGCATTGATGAATAGGTATTTATGCTTGAAGATAAGAATGATTTGTGTTTAATGGTTGAATTATAGGAAATGTGATATTGGTGTATCATAGAATGTGTTATAGTTCAATAATTGGTTCATTTAAATATCATATTTTAGTTGAAACTATATTGTGTTTAAGCAAATTGATACATTGAAAAATTGCGGGTTGATGATCACTTAATATTTTGCAAAAACAGTTTGTCACATCGCGACGTTGAGTGTAGGTCGTCGCAATGAGATTAGGCCACCATGTCACGATGCGACGTCGAGCATGGATCGTTGAGATGAGACCTACTTAGTATGTTGCGTCACGACGAGAAACTCTCTAATGTCGCGATGTCAACTTGAAATTTTGAAAACATTACAATTTAGTTTTAATTAAATCTCGAGTTAGCATTAGAGCTTTTGTAAGCTCGTATAGGACTTAGAAATAAATATATAACATTTATATACTTAACTTGTTTGCAATTGAATGTTTAATGATGTGAATTAGATTATAAATTATTCGTAGTTGCTGCGACAATGGATGTGACACCTTATAGTTCAGACCTAGTGATTGGGTCTAGTGATTGGGTCAAATGGGGTATTACAGAAAAGACCCAAGAAGAAGGTTAGAAAAGAAGGGTTGGCTATTGCACCTGTTGTGGAGGAGGTGAAAAAGACTGGTGAAGATGCAAAGAAGCTACTGTTCCAGCGGCTGTTCAGTGAAGATGATGAGATTGCTTTGTTGAAAAGCATGTTGGCTTATTCTGCTAAAAAAGGGGCTGATCCTTGTGCTGATATGAATGGATTTTATGATTTTGTTAAGAAGCTGATTCATATTGATGTTACCAAAGCACAAATGATGGATAAATTAAAAGGTTAAAGAAAAAGAGATTCAAAAACAATGCTGGTAAAGATAAGGGTGAGGATCGAACTTTCTCTAAAGCTCATGAACAAAATGCTTTTGAGTTGTCGAAAAATATTTGGGGCAAAGAAGGGATTAGTGGAAAAGTTGAGTCTTCAACTGATAAGAAAATAGACGAGCTGTCTAAGAGTTTTGATAGTTTGCTTGATAAGAAATTTGGTGTCTTTGACATGGAAGTGGAAGTTGTAGAGGTCGGGTTGGATATGGTTGATGGTGAAAAGAAGACGGCTTTGGAGGCGAAATGGAGAAAATTGCAAATGGTGCAGTTGGCGGGATTTGTGGAGTGAGCTGAATTTGTGGCTGAGCAAGCTAAGATTACAAGTCCAAAGAAATGTTTTTAAGTTTTGTGCTTATTAGATAAGTAACTGCCTTTGGGATAATATTTGTCTCTTGCATAGAGAGGGTCGTTCATTTAAGGCTCAATTATGCTGATACTAAGAAGAAGAAACTCGCAAAACCTGAGAAAAGCCAAAGCAGTTGTAGAATTCAACTTGTTTGTGGCAAATCTTTCATATGAAGCAAGAGCTAAACATCTTAAAGAGTTTTTTTCACTTCAGAGGGTGCTAATGTTGTCTCTGCTGAAGTTATATATCCTGATAATCCAAGAAAGTCATCTGATTTTTCGAATCGGGTGTGGCCAAGATATGCATTTGTTTGTTTAGTCAAGAAAATGACAAGTTATTTACTCTGCAGATGTTTATGGGAATACCAATACGGGTTGTGAAAGTACAATCAGAACAGAGTTCATAGTCTGATGATAATTCAACCGAGTTTAACATTATTTTGAAACGAGCAACCGTTGAAGAAAGTTGAATGAGACACAGAGCAATGAGATTTCAGTATTTGTCATTATGTAAATAAGGTTCTTAAACTCAGTGATGATGAAAGGAATATAGCTGTAACATTATACACGAATGTTTCAATCATTTTAGCTCTGTAACATTATACGTACAGTAAGTGGCTTTTTTGCTGGGTGCTTTAACCTTTTTGGAACTATGTCTGTTCTTTCAGATATCCACATTCAGGCTTCATTAAACTGAGGTGCATGTCTATCACAGGGTTTGGACTTTCTAGTTTCCTTTTTCCCCACTTTGAAGCCAATCCTAATATTCTGAGAAGAACTTCAATTTATTAATTTGATGTGACATCTAGCCATTGGGTTTCTTTCCTGATGCACAAATCTACACACCCTTTGCTTAGAATGAACTGAGATGAACTTTATCACATCATTTGAAAATGAAACACTTGTAGCATCTCAACAAAACTGTGAATAAATGTAGCCAAAGGAAATCCAATTGATTTTGAAACTACACCAAATGATTAGGTGTAGCATGCAGATGCAGCTTCTAAATTTTACACAAAATTTCCCCGTCTTTTGTTAGACTGAAAGGACAATATCCTAACCAGGAAAATTTGGCTTCTAGACCTTTGTAGAAAATTTAACAGGTTTAGAATAGAATAAAGTTGATCTCTCCATTATATTCTTCCTTTTTCCATTTCATGATGTTGAATTTGTTTGTTTTAGTGAAATTAGAATGATGATTCTTTTTTAGTATGCTTATGTTGTGGAAAATGTATGTTTCTTTTTCACTTCTTTGCCGGCGTTGGTGTCACGATCCACCTGTGAAGTCTCGGCAAGTGACACCTTGCGGTGGTTGGCCGTCCTTGAGGCTGAAGAGCAAAGAAATTATTTAGCTTGGGATGGTGGGGGGATCCACAAAAGGTTGCGGTTGGTGAAAGTGATGATAATGCACAGCAACAGATAAGCTGACCAGGCTAGCTAGCTGGAGTCCAACCTAAACAACGGTTGGCCTAAACCAATTGAAAGCTTAAAAATAATTAAAATAAATATATTAAAATTTGTATAGTATAACAAAGGTTAAAATGAGCCAGAAGTCCCTCTACTTTTTGAAAATTAGGAATTTAGTCTTTGTACTTTTATTTTATAGAATTTAGTCCGTCTATTTTTCATATTTCAAAATTCAAGTCCAATTGTTAATATTATTTTTTTGTTTAATTCAAGTTAAATTTTTTTTTAAATTACATAGTTATCAAGTAAATATTTAAAAAAAATGTGACAATAACAAATTTAGCAAGAAATAAAATTAATAGCATTAACAGTTGGGCCTGAAATTTAAATTTTAAAAAATATAAGGACTAAATTCTTAATTTCTAGAAACAACAAAGACTTGTATAGTATATACGAGCATGTTATAAATATGCCAATTAGCAGTTTCAATGAGCCAAAACATTTTTTAGTGTACAGATAATTCTCATCCATGCCCATCGAGACCTTTAGTCTAGAGGTTGGTGAAATGTTTGATCAAGATGTGTGCATTGCTACAATCATTCTCCAAAACCTACTTTTGGACATAAAAAAGAACATTACTTTATATTATAGATTAATTAAAGAAAATAAAATAAGAAATTAAAAGGTATCAAATCATTTCCATTTTAAGAAGTTGCACATGCATTATGTCATAAACGATACCATAATGACTTGTTGGATTCATGTGTTAACCCCCTACATTATTACATAAATGTATTGTAATGAATTCCTCGTTCTTATTATTTCTTGGCAAGCCCAACAATAAATGCTTGCAAATTCTTGTTCTGTATTTCCAATTTCCATCTAGCTACTTTGATGACCAATTTTAAACTATTAACCCTAATTAAGAGTACAACTGAGAACCCTTTTTTTCTCTGTTTAGGGTTTTTTTTTACCTTCTTGGTAGTTGAATCTCCAAGTTATCATATAATGAAAATTGGCCTTTATGAGGTTGTTGGATCCTAGATTGAGTTTCAAAAGATGGGTTTAATCTGATCACATATTATTTGAGTAGAGTTCAAGCATGTTTGTTTACCTGTTTGCATTACTGTACTCTCTCTTTTTCCATTAATGATGATTATGAGCTTTCTTCATCAATTTGACAACAACCTCTCATAAAACACAATGGTTGCAACAGCACATGATGACAACAAACTAACCTGTCTACAAAGAATCTAGAAGGAAAACAAGAAACTTCTTTTTTCCATGCTTTTTTCTTTATTCACAATCCATCATTCTAGGAGTTGAAAATGGATCCCTTAAAAATGAATTAAGAATGGTAGAGTTCCTTTACATGAATGCATAATTGATGTCTTTTGAACTGGGTTTGTAGCTAAGAACATTATTACCAAGCAACCACCATTAGGGTCCCCACTTAACAACCATTGTTCAAGATAGGGTTAAGGGACCCATGTTCCTTTTGCATTAGGTATAGGACCTGCCGCCCACAAGTCATCCTTTATGGAATGAGTTTCCTTTTCACAAATATTGGTTTGTATGGCATTAAGTGGACCAAATTTTACTCCTTCCCATCCCCCCTGGCCACCCACTTTCATGGCATTATATAAGGATTTCCATTTCATAACATTGCTATCATACAAAACTCCTCACTATTCTTTTACATCCCCTGTTAATTTTACTCTAAAAAATGGTGAGCTCAAGTGTGGGAATGGTCTGTCTTTTGCTAGTCTCGTGGATGGTTGTGCCGAGCTTGGCCAAAGTTTACACTGTTGGTGACACCCCTGGTTGGACAACTGGTGTAGATTATAGCACATGGACTAAAGATAAGACATTCAAAGTTGGCGATAGCCTTGGTGAGTTCTTCAATCTATATATACTTCCTAATGTTGGGTCCATCATATTGACTGACATAGTTAAATTTTGATGAACCTAGTTTTCAATTACCCAACAAGCCACACAGTGGATGAAGTAAGTTCAAGTGACTACGGTACATGCACGGTGGGCAACGCAATCACAACAGATAACAGTGGAGCGACCACCGTTGCTCTCAAGACCGCCGGGACACATTACTTCATTTGTGGTGTGGTGGGTCACTGTGCGAATGGAATGAAACTTTCAGTCAAAGTGGAGTCAGGTTCATCGGCAGCACCATCTAAGTCACCATCGTCTTCTTCGTCATCCTCGCCAGCTTCCACCGATAAACCATCGACCAGCACACCATCTACTACAACAACAACAACTAAAGCCCCAGACTCCTCATCCTCGTGGAGTCTCTCCCCATTTATGGCTGTTGTCACAACTTGTCTTGCGTTGTTGGTTTTGGTCATTTCGTAATAAGCTTCTCGGCAAAGAGTGTTGGCCAGCCATGGTCAGGATAGAGGCAGTGCTGCTGATCTTATCTTTTTCCCTTTTCTTATTCCTTTTTATTATATTGTTTGTGCTGAGGATCATTGTATGTTCATGAATGAGATGGTTGGGCTTCCATGGCGTTAGGCACGTACATCATATATGTAAGTTATATTGTTCATTGTTGTATCATGTTCTATGTGAACATTGATTGGGATTTTCAATAATCCATCGCCTTTTGGCTACACCGGAAATTAGAGCTAAAGTATATATGACTAACAAGGTCTATAAATATTCAATTATAATATATAATTTATGTCATTTCTTGTCATACTAAAGCATTTATTTTCAACCGTGTTTGAAATGCGTGATTTTTAAATATATATATATTAAAACTAATCAAGTTGATATTAAGAATTTTCTATTGAAAATTTAATCAAAGAGAGAATATGGACTCTTTTACCTACAGAAATTGGTAGTCAATATTTTATGCTTTAGGTACAAATTAGACGGTGGTTGCCAAATATTTAAACAAAGAAGGATTCACTTGTATACATTTAAAATTAAAAACTTAATGATTTTATATATGATTATATTTTAATAATTATTGAATTTAACAATATATTTATGCACAAAAAACTAAAAACTTGTACCTACTTGATTTTTTCCCCTTTCCGGCGGTCCTTATTTCCTTGACCTAAGGGCCATCTCATAAATCTAAGCTTGAACCCCCAACCTCTCTAAAACAACCAAATTTGCCTCTTCAATGCCTAAATCAAATCCCTAAACTCCATCTAACTTCGTCTTTGTGAACATGTTAGAATGTCTTACGAATGGCATCAGAATGCTCATGTATGACATCCAAATGTCCTGTGAATGGCATAGAATGTTGAATGTCTTATGAATAACGATTGAATGCTTTTACCGAAAACGGCCATATCTGAATGTTCTGGCAACTATTTCCACTAACCTATGTTACTTGGACTGATATGTAAGAGTCGGATACGGGGATGTGTTTGACAGAATTATGTTATATATTTTAAAGTTTTTAATGTATTTGGAGGATTATATCACCATACTTACACATGGGATAATGTATACACAAACATTTCAAGAAAAATAAAGAATCGCAACAACAAAACACCATGTGATCCAGGCTCCAGAGTGATTAACAAGTCATGTACTGTAGCTCCGTTTAAATCCAAATGAGCCCCCAATCATCATGTTTCATATGTATCATCATTCATCAATTTTCAACCATGAACTAAGGAATGTCAAACCAGTGCAAATGCCAATGCCCAATTCATCTAGTTGAACTAAAAAAAGGGAAATAAAGTTTTGAACAATCCTTGAATTCCCTAAGAAAACAAAAGTTTACCGAGAAAACTACACCAAAGCTGCCCTCACAGACCCCTGCATAACAAAGACAACAACATTTTCATACGTTCTCACAGAAGGAAATGCAAAACAAGAAGAAACAGAGCAAAGATTCACTAACATAAAACAGATTCAAACACGGTAGGGGATGATAATACACGAACAATTGGATCTTTCTTTAAAGAACTCAATTTTGGCTCAATCATAATCGATTCAAGCTAGAGCTTGAGAAGATCAGACTATTGGGTGAGTCAAATTCGTGTATCCTAATACATGACTCAAATAACTCGCAAACCTAATTGAGCTTTTTATTCTTAATTAGTATTTAAAAACCTAATACAAACTCAAGCTCAAACATAATAATCTGATTAGAAATCGAGCATGAGAATCAAGCTTACCCTTTACTCAAGAGTACCCAGACAATTGCGAATAGTAGTATAGATTCAACACTGTTGCAGATGATAGTACACAAGACAATTATGCTTGCAAGCTAATCAAGTTCATCTTGAAAGAACTCAAACTCGGCTTGATCATTTTCAAGTCAAGCTAGAACTTAAGCAGCAGCTCAAGCTCTTGAACTAGCCGAATTTGAACATATTAATACTTGACTGAAATAGCTCAAGAGCCCAGTTGACTTTTTAATTTTTATTTAGTATTGAAAAACCTAATTTTAACTCGAACTCAAATAAATAATCCAGTTTGAAATCATGCAGGATAATTGAGATTATTTTTTACTTAATGGAGTCTACAGTAAGTTCTAACAGTTTGATTCTTATCTCTAATTGAACTCAAGTTATAAATATGAAACTCAATCAAACTCGAATTTCATGTTGAATTCCAGTTCGACTCAGTTCAATTATATCCTAGTATATATATGTGTGTGTGTGTGTGCTTGGCATTCTGTTAGCATCATTCAGAATTTTAACTATGGCTATCTAAACGTAGAGTATCAAGAAGACTGAAATTCAAAATTTATGAACTGATGAACTTCTCAAGTACCTGACTTTCTTGATGAGGATGGTCTGCAGCTTGCGAGCGTGGTCCTGTGATTTGATCTTACGCTCCAAAATCTTGCGTGCCAGAATCCGTTTCTCCGAATTCTTAATGTGATGAGTTTGTTCCTGCTTTATCAGCCGTTCGGTTCCGCTAGATTGCATCACCCGCTGCATCACCGCCAACGCTTGCTCCAAGTTGCCGTTCCTTACCTTCACCCTTATCCCTCTCATTTGTTGAACCTGACTCAGATCATGCTCAATAAATTGATCCCCTGTCTCGCTGGAGCAAAGATTCCGGTAATAGCTCGCCTCGATATAGCGTTCATTTTGTAATGGATTTTTGGCACAATTTTGGGTTTGCTTCAATCTGTCTGCATTCTCATTAGGGTTTACTTCGTTTAATTTTTAAAACATTAAATTACTAAGATGCCCTTAATCAATGAAATATATTCCTCTGCGTTTTTTCATTCCCCACTCGCCTAGACCTGCCTACGTCCCCCGGCCCAATTGAGTGTAAATATTTTCTGTTTTGAGTTGATTGTAGTGGTTCTAAACTATATATGACTTACCCATCGAGTGTAAATAATAAAGGTTTTCAGAATTGATGGATAGCGGATTTGGTAAAATTATCACTTCATCCATTTAATTAATTTAATTAATTAGTTCGTATGGTTTAATTAAATAAATTATTAAAAATTAAAAAAATTTAATTTAATCAATTTTTTTGCTCATTTCAATCAATCCGTACCAATTTCCAAATCCATTGATCTAATGACTTTCTTCAGACTCATACACCAACCAGTTTCTAGTCCAGTCTGATTCAAACATATAATTTTATTTTTCTATTTTAATTTTATTTATTTATAATATCTAAAAGCATGAATTTTATAAAAAATGAATTAATAAAATACTTTTTATTATTTATTATATTATTACATTGACATTTAAATAATATTTTATTAGGTAAACTACATTGCATGTATTCTAAAATAGCGTTGTTCTTAATTTGGTCACTTTATTTTTTTGTCAATTTAATCACTCTAATTAATATAAGTACCCGAATTGACCATTGTAGTTAAAAATCCCATTAATCTACTGATGGGTTGTTGATGTGACAATTTTTTTACTTTTTTACTAGAGCTAGGGATTTTTTTATAATTAGTCCAGAACATTTATTTTAGAGTAAAGTACACCAACAATCACTTAACTTTTATTTCAATAACAAAACAGTCACTCAACTTTCAAAAAATAACAAATCAGTCACTAACGTTAGTGAAAAGTGACAAATTAGTCACCCACTAACATTTTCCATTACAGGTCTAACGGGACAAGTGATGTGGCCAATTAACTTGCCTCGTTGATGAGGAGCCAAAGGGTCTAAGGTTTGGATGGGTTTAGGAAAAAGAAAAGATGGATTGGGATTAAAGAAAAAAAAAGAAAGGATCGATCGGTATTAACATTTTAGGGTTTAGTGTTAGATGATTGAATGATTGAAACTTTTAGGGTAAGAGTAAGATTGAACGATTGAACGATTGAAAGTTTGAATGATTGATATTTTGAGTTCTGAGTTTATGGAAAAAAAAAAGACAACAAAAGATATCAGTGGTTAGGGTTTAGGGCCTCAATGGTTAATAGGAGAGAAGCAGCTGATGTTGTTGCATCCATTGTAACGAGTAAGTTTCTTTGTTAGTTTATGCTTTTTTGAATTTAGGGAGATTTGAGTTTAGGATTTTTTTGGATTCCTTTCTTGGAAAATAGTGCATTTGCATGAGGTTTATGTACTGTGTATGTTTATTGGTTGTATTAAAGTGTGGCAAGTTTTGATTTCTTTTGTTATTTAAGTGTATAACAGGTTTGGATTGTTCTAAAGTTATTGTTTGTCACGTGCATACAAATAGCCTTAGGAAAGAGACAAATCAGTTCTTATTTTTATGACTAACAATATCAAGCTTCTTTGGATTCAAATATGACAAATTAGATCCTAGTTGTAAAGAATTTTTTTTAAATGTTGAATCAAATATGATAAATTAATTCATAGTTGTCAAGAACATTTTTTAAATGTTGATTCAAATATGATAAATTAATTCATAGTTGTCAAGAACATTTTTTAAATGTTGATTCAAATATGATTATTGTTTGTATCAAAGTATATGGCAGGTTTGGATTTTTTTAAAGTTATTGTCTGCCATATACATACCCTTAGAAAAGAGACAAATTAGTTCCTATTTTTATGTATAACAGTACAAATCTTCTTTGGATTTATATATGACAAATCAGTTCCTAATTGTCAAAAGCACTTTTTAAATGTTAATTCAAATATGATTATTGTTTGTATCAAAGTGTATGACTGATTTAGATTTTTTTAGTTATTTTCTATCATGTGCATGATAGAAATGGATTTGTTTGTATTAAAGTGAATGACATGTGCATGATAGAAATGATTTTTTTTTTGTATTAAAGTGTATGGCATGTGCATGATAGAAATGGATTTTTTTTGTAATAAAGTGTTTGGTTATTGTCAGCCACAACCTTTATTGATGAGTACTCGAATTGATCATTACCGTTAAAAATTTAGTCACCCTAATTAAGATAAGTACTCAATCATTATTGTTAAAAATTTTGTTAATCTACTAACGGATTACTTATGTGGTTTTTTTTTCTAGTTTTTTACGAACTCTTTTATAATTAGTCCAGAACATTTATTTTAATTTAATTGTTTCCATTCTCCGATGCCTCTATCCACTGTCGCCCTCCCAAACAACTCACTGTTTCCTTTCCTCTTGCTCAACTTCTTCATTGTCACACAACATCTAAACCCTTGTGCTCCAAAATAACAAATCATTCAAGCTCGCAACGACTTCTTGCGTTGTAACTTCATCGTTCCCCCTTTATGCTTCAATAATTGCATGAATAATTGCAACAAATGTTGAAAGCTGGAATTAATAATCAATTCCAACATGAAGCAGTGTGTAACACCCCTAACCCTTATCCGTCACCAGAACAGGGTTACGGAGCATTACCGAACTTTACGAATTAAATACGGGCATTTCCTAACCTTTGTTACACATATTAAGAATCAATCATATAACACTCATATTGTCCCTTAGATGGACCCTCGAGGCCCAATATTCACCTTAGAAGTGAATCAGGACTAAATCGGTACTTAGGGAATTTTTTTCAAAATCTAAAAAATTTTCTTGGAAGCAGGGGATCCACACCCGTATGGCAGGTCGTGTGAGCCACACGACCAGGAGACACGCCCGTGTCTTAGGCCATGTGGGCATTTGATATGAGGCACACGGTCGTGTCCCAGCTTGTGTCATTACCCTTGTAACTCTCTGACTTGGGTCACACGGCCAACTGCACGTCTGTGTGCTAGGTTGTGTGCAAGGTGTAGGGGTTATACGGCCAAGCCACATGTCCGTGTGCTAGGCCGTGTGTAAAAACCTGGGTATTTTGTTTTGAAATTCAAGGAGTAGGGGACACACGGCCAAACTACACGCCCATGTCTCAAGCTATGTGTCACACACGGCTGAGACACACGCCCATGTATCTGCCCTTGTGGACGAAAATAGGTCATTTTAAGGCCATTTTTCTCACCCATTTTGACATTAACCTGCAATCAACATTCACATACACCAATATATCCCAACCAAGTAATCAATACAAGCTAAAACATGCTCTCAACATGACATAACATCACAATATTTCATTTACTTATACCTACCTATTTAACTCATTTCATTGATTTATCAAATTCTACTACTAATTACATATATACGTACAAACATTTAAGATTCACAACCACAATTTAAACTATTTCATTGCCAAACCAACCCTATACATGCCATATAAACCAAAATTTACATTGCAAAAACTATCAGAATAAACTGGATAGTATAGCTTGATGTGTTGATCCGATCTTCTGACTACACGTTAATCTACAAGAACATTAAACAACACGAGTAAGCTTAATGAATCTTAGTAAGTTCAATAGGTTAAACATTAATCTTACTGAACTTAATATAATATAATAAATTAAATTGTAAATAAATCATATATTTTCCCTGTCAAATACAATATAATCAATAAACACTTCCTTCAGATCAATATCCATAATAATCTATAAATCTTTCAATTCAATCACTTAAGTCTCTTACCATTTCTTACTGAATCGAAGAACGGCTTACGGATATGTGTACATCGTTCTTTTTGTGCTATAGTCCAACTATGGTCTTACACATGCATTGCCATGGCCCTGCCATGGTCTTACATTTGTAATGCCATAACCCAATTATGGATCTTATCATCAGAATGCCATAGCCCAGCTATGGTCTTACACATGTATCTCTACTGCCATGGTCCAACCATGGTCTTACGTTCAAGGTGTCATAACCTAGTTATGGTCTTTTCATTAAAATGTCATAGCCCAGCTATGGTCTTACATTTAAAAATTTTCAGGGTCCAACCATGGTCTTATCCGTGAATTCATTCTTTGCCACGGAACGATCGTACTCAATCTTGCGTTCTATTTGTTTTAAACATTCAATTCAATTTTCATACTTTTACAATAATCTTAATTTCAACAACAAAATATGAATAAATATATTATATCATTCCTAAATTAACAAATAATCATGAAAGTTTAACCATATGAACTTACCTAGGTTGGATTGTAAAATTGGTAGTAGTTTAGAGACTACTCAGCTAATTTTCATTTTTCTCGTTGATCTACGAGCTCTTGATCTAGAATGTAAAATTTTTCATTCATTAGCATATATTTCAATTTCAGCCCACTTCACAATTTATACCCTTCAAATTTCGAAATTACACAATTACCCTAACTTTTACAGTTTTTGCAATTTAGTCCCTCACTAATTAACTCATCAAATTAGCTAATTTTTCTCAATTAACACTTTATCTAAATATTATAAGCTATTACACAGCCTTTAATAAATATAGCTATTACACAGCCTTTAATAAATATACTTTACTACCAAACCCTAATATTTAATCTTTTTCAGAATTTGGTCCTAAAATCAATTTCTATTGAAATTACTTGATAAAATCTTCATATAACAAAATTAAAACTTCAAATCCATGTTAACTCATCATAAAAATCCAGAAATCATCAATGGTAACTTTCAAAATTACCCATAGAATAAAAAACTAATGAATTAGATAGTTAGACCTAATTGTAAAAGTCTTAAAAATACAAAAATTACAAGAAAAGAGCAAGAATTGAACTCACATGATGCAAAAATATGAAAAACCAACTTATAGGAGGCATTTTTGGACTGAAAATTAGAAGAATAATAGCCTAGAAAAGTTTAGAATTCAATTTATTTAAGTTAATTTCACAAAATTTACAATTTTGCCCTTTAATCACATGATTTTTGTTTTCTTTTCTGCTTATGCTGCCTCATGCCTTTATTTTAGGCATAATTGTTCCTTAAGTCCTCATTTGTTCATTAATTAAGCAATTTAATCACTATTTCTTTAATTAACAAGTTTTGCACCTTTTTTAATTTAGTCCTTTTTAGTTAATTAACTATCGAAACATTAAAATTTTCTAACGAAACTTTAATACTACCTTAATGACACTCCGTAAATATTTAAAAAAATATTTACAGCTCAGTTTATAAAATCGAGGTCTTGATACCTCGTTTTCAAAACCAATTAATATAACAAATATTTCTAAAGCATAATTCACTAATTCATAAGCCTTCCTAAATTCACAATCGACTCATAAACACTATATAATAAAATTTACGAGCTCACTTTAAGATTTAGTAGTCTCGAACCACTGTTTCCGACACCACTGAAAATTGGGCTGTTACAACATATTTAGAAAACTAGTTAGGAAGATGATCCAATACCTTCTTTCCCATTACGTTATCGATGATATCAGCTTTGAAGTTGAGGAAGCCTATTCGCTTTCCAAACATACCAACTCCCTGTTATCAAAGAAAACAATCAATCTAAAGTTCTGTCATCAAAGGGAAAAAAGTGAGTACTATAGGAGATATTTGACATGTTAGAGTTGTGTGACCCAAATTCTAAGAGATTGCTTGCAAGTCAAGTTAAACAAAATATATTTTCTTTCTAGAAGATTTAGTGTAACACCCCTTACCCAAGACCGTTTCCGGAGTCGAGCACGAGGCATTACTTAGCTTATCTTACCAATTCGGAGCATAAAAACTAGGTTTAAAAATTTATTTCATTATTCGCAGCAAATCTGTCCAATCGCGCAGCAGTTACTAAATTAATTATAACTTGAGCTACAGAACTCGAAATTTAATCCCGTAAATTTTCCCTGAAACTAGACTCATATATCTACTCAACATAAAATTTTTAGAATTTTTTGTTCAGCAAATTAGTACAGTTATTAGTTAAAGTCTCCCCTGTTTCACCACCTGACTGCCCTGACCTCTAGTCACTAAAAATAAGTTTTCTCACTGTAGGATTTTCATATGAAGTTCTTACTTGTTTCTACAGAAAATAGACTCATTAAGGAATCTAAGCATGTAAATTTCAACTCATAACCATTTTTGTACAATTTGTAATTATTTTCTAAACTCAGAACAGGGGACTCCAAAAACAGTTCTGACCCTATCTTACTAAAATTCACATATCTTAAAATATAAATTTCCTTTTTCTACACCGTTATTTTTCCATGAAAATAGACTCAACAAGATTTAATTCCATATATCATTCACCCTCTAATTCATTTTATACTATCTTGGGTGATTTTTCAAATTCACGTCACTGTGCTGCCTGAATTCTGTTTCTTTGCAAAATTTTATCCTTTCATGATATCCATGCATAATTTATCACCTAATCTTTCATAACAACAAACACCTTCATCCTTAATCATTTTAATAACCATACATCATCAACTACTTACACATCACTCATTGTTCATATTATACCTAAAGTAGCTAAGTTTCTATACATGCCATACACAAAACAAAACGTCTAATTATACCGAGTTATTTCTTTGATAGTGTGATCGGCCTCCGACGTTTCCTTCGATCCCCGAGTGGCTAGATAAGTACTATAAGAAGAAGAAAATAAAGAGATTAAGCACTAGGCTTAGTAAGCTTACAAGCAAATAAATCACAACATTCAACATAATGGATAATTATGCATAATATCATCTAACATCATAAATTTCTTTACTTCTCAATTTCTATCTTCTTCTTTATTCCCTTACCTTCTTTCTTACCTGACCTTTCCGTTTTCATAAATATAATCTACTTTTCCTTTGCTGTTAATTCACTGTAATTTAACTCGTACCCTGACCCGTTGAACCACTCGGAATACTAAGGATACTAGGGTCGTTCCTGTCTATCAATATCCTGCCAATGCCATGTCTTTAACATGGACTTACATGAATTATTCCTGTCTCCAATGCCATATATAATATGGACTTACATGGCTCAATCCTGTCTCCAAAGCCATATTTCTAATATGGACTTACATGGCTCATTTCTGTTCTGTCCTGTCAACCCTAATATCCTAACATTCCTAGGGTTCAACCGGAGCTTTCTAACACTTTTCCTCTGTCACTTCACCTTAAATTCGACTTTAAATATTTTCATAGCATAAATATATAAATGCTGGAAATTGACAATAATAATGTAAAATAAAAGAATATTGCATTTATTTACTGTAAACTTACCTTGATACAAAATGTGACTAAACTTTACAATTTAGTCCTTTACTTTTTCTTTTCCCCGATCTACTCCCGAATTTCGTTCTTCTTGATCTATAATAGCAAATTTAACTTATTTAATATTCAAATTTATTAAAACAGTCCTTGACCCAAACTTTTGCAAAATTATATTTTTACCCCTAAACTTTCACATATTTGCACTTTTGCCCCAAGGCTCGTAAATTAAACTTCATCCTATTTTCTTATGTTTTATGACATGCTGATCATTTTTCCCTTCTATGGCAATATCAAAATCACACTCTAACATATACTTATGAATATTGGTATTTTTTTTCCAATTTAAGCCCTATCAATTCAAAACTTATATTTTATTTTACAAATCAATCTTTTACCAACTTCTAACTTAAAATTCAATCATTTTAACCTCTAGTTCATCAATTAATTCAACATAACTCATGTCTAACAATCTACTAACTTTCAAAATATCAACATAAATCAAGTAGTATTATTTCTAGGATTCCAAAAACTCAAAAATTATAAGAAAAAGACTTAATTTGACTTACCAATTGAGCTTGGAACCTTAAAACCTTAAATTTCCCTTTTTCTTTTTCTTTCTTTCTTTCTTTCTTTCCTTCCTTCTCTGCCCGTTTTGCTCTCTGTTTCTTTCTCTGTTTCGTCTCTTCTATTCTGTTTCTTTTCTTTCTTTTTTTTCTATTCTTTCTTTTGTTTTATGTATATATATAATATAATATAATATATTAATGATAATATAATATAAAAACATAATCATTACTATAATATAATATTTTTTTAACACATAAAAATCTCAGATTTTTATACTTATGCCGCCTCAACTTTGGAAAAAGGCATAATTGCCTATTTGGTCCTTTTAACTTTTCTTTAATCTATAATTAAACTTTTATCCCTATTGCAATTTAATCCTTTTTCATAATTAACTATCGAAACATTAAAATTTCTTAACGAAACTTTAATATTATCCTATTGACACTCCGTAAATATTTATAAAAATATTTACGGCTCAGTTTATAATATCGAGGTCTCGATACCTCGTTTTCGACCCAATTTACCTAATAATTTCTTTTAAATCACAAAATTCACCAATTCAAAAATATTTCTAACTTCTTCATCGAATTTAGTGATCTCAAATCACTGTTCTGACACTACTGAAAATTGGGCTGTTACATTTAGTATTTATTAGTATAATATATTTAGCATTTATTAGCATAGTTTATTTGACCTACTAATTTACCCTATAAATAGGTTCTTTTACAACCTTAGAAAAGACACTCATTAGAGATTAGAACTCATAACACATTTAAAGAATTTTGTGTTTACGTTTTGAGGGCTCTTTGTTTTTGAGTTTTTAGGGTTTAGTTTTTATATCTATTTTTTGTACTATTCGTTCTTTTGCCATTATAGTAAAATCATCTTAACTTATGGTTTTTTATCTTCTTTGGAGGGATTTTTCCACGTTAAATTTGTGTGTTCAATTTCTCATTTTATTCTGTTATTTTTTTACTTGTTGCTTAATCGGGTTGATCCTAACAAGTGGTATCAGAGCTAGTTCAATTTTCATAGATCAGCCCGTTTAGATATGACAGCAACAATGTTTGAAATTGAGAAGTTTGATGGTGAGACAAATTTCAATCTGTGGTAAGTTCGGATGATGACAATTCTAGTTCAAATCGAATTGAAAAAGGCTGTTACCGGGAAAAAGCCTGAGATTCTAAATCAAACAGAATGGGAGGAGCTTGATGAAAAAGCCTTGTCTGCCTTATGGAAAAGGTTAAAAACTCTTTATGCGGCTAAGCCTCTGGCTAATCGTTTAGAGTTGAAAAAACATTTATTTACGTTTCGCATGAACGAATGTGAGCTTCTTAGAAATCACATCAGTCAATTCATTACTCTTTTAAATGATTTAAAGAATGTTTAGGTTCATATTGACGATGAAGATTAGGTTATGTTATTATTGTGCTCTTTACCCCCTTCATACAAGTCTTTCAGGGAGACCCTAATTTATGACAGAGACAAACTCTAGTTCGAATATGTGAAGGGTCATTTGTTAAGTAGAGGCAAACTCAACAATGAGTTTGGTTTGGATAGTAAGACAGGTAGACAAGCTTCCGTTTTGGTAGCATCAAAGAAACAAGACAAAATGTGTCGCTATTGTAAAAAGTTAGGTCACGTCAAAGCAGATTGTTATGAATCGTGAAATAAAAAAGTTGCTGAGAGTAACGAGGAAGATGTAGCTGATGCTAATTTGGCCGATAAAAGTGGTGATGATTTCTTGTTAGTGTCAACAAGCGATAACTCTAAGCTCACGTCTGAGTGGATTTTAGATTCGGGATATTCTTTCCATATTTGTCTCAATAGATAATGGTTCTCTACATACAGTTCGGTTAAAGGTGGAGAATTGTGCGCATGGGAAACGATTCATCTAGTAAGGTAATTGATATTGGTACTGTTAAAATTAGGATACACGATGGGATAATTAGGACACTTTTAGATGTGAGGTATGTACCTGATTTACGAAAGAATCTCATCTCTTTGAGTATTTTAGACTTGAAAGGATGCAGAATCAACATCGAGTCGAGCGACATTAAAGTATCTCGTGGAGCTCTCGTTTTGTTAAAAGGTAAAAGAACTGGCAGTCTTTATATTCTGGAAGGTTCTATAATGACCGATGAAATCGGACGTCTCTTGTCCGTTATGGAGTTGAAGTCAACTCGTTTGAAGTAGAGGCAACTTGGTCATAGGAGGGAAAAAGGTATGACCGTTTCGTTGAAAAGAGGTTCTCTTTTGGATGTAGGTTTTGAAAAGTTAGGGCACTATGTTTGAAAAAATCAAACCCGGGTTAGTTTTGATTTGGCAGTGCACAAGTCGAAGACTAGAAGTCTTCCAGCTTTTAAGCACAGATTCGACTCAGTTAATTCCCTACATAGTTCAAGATAGGCCCGTGACGGGCTTTGGCAAAGATGGAGTTGTAGGAATTCTTGTCAAGGTGGAGATTGTTAGAGTTGTGTGACCCAAATTCTAAGAGATTGCTTGCAAGTCAAGTTAAACAAAATATATTTTCTTTCTAGAAGATTTAGGATTTTTTAGTATAATATATTTAGCATTTATTTGCATAGTTTATTTAACCTACTAATTTATCCTATCAATAGGTACTTTTACAATCTTAGAAAAGACACTCATTAGAAATTAGAACTCATAACACATTTAGAGAATTTTGTGTTTACTTTTTGAGGGTTCTTTGTTTTCGGGTTTTCGGGGTTTATTTTTTATCTCCATCTTTTGTACTCTTCATTCTTTTGCCATTATAGTAAAATTATTTTTGCCCGTGATTTTTCATCCCCTTTGAAGGGGTTTTTCCACGTTTAATTTGTGTGTTCAATTTCTTAATTTATTTCGCTATTTTTTTTTTCTTGTTGCTTAATCGGGTCGATCCTAACATGACATTTCCTTTTATGCTTAGCAAATTCAGAATTTGCTTAAAACCCACAGCAACATCCATCAGACATAGCTTCCTATAATTTATTTAACAATTCTTCCATGATTTTCAGTACGAGAATGATAAAAACAAGTAAAACAAAAAGCACCCATACCAAAAGGCTCAATGATGAATGCAAGTATTATGAAGTGAATAAGTACTTAAAAGTCACGTTCCCATTAGCCAAAATCCCATTTTCACTCTCCAGATTCTTTAATCATGGTCTAAACAAAGATGACTCAAAAGCAGCCCTGTAAAATTTACGTCATGAATGATCAGACAATGGGTTCTTACCGAATTCCGAAATATCAAAGAACTGAAATCGAAAAAGAAAAAGGCGATTCACCTGAAGTCTACTATGAGAATACTAGTTGAGCAAAAGAAACCAAAATATAAAATGTTAGCCATAGAAAAAATATATATTCTTTCAAAGTTTTGAAAAACAATGTTAATCATTATTCTAAACCTTTCCCACATAAGATTTTATTATGATAATCTCTAAGATGCATGCATGCATGTATCTGTAATGATTAGATGCTGTCCACTATCATTAGGGAAGGATCAAGTAAAAAATATCCCAACAATCAAGTAAAAAATATCAATTTTTTTCGGATTTTTTTTCTTATCAAATAAATTATTTTAATATTTTTTAAAAGGCATGCAAGATTTAACTGTAAAAAAAAATCACACTATATAAAATTAAATATTTCTTTTCAATATGCAAAAAAAGAATAACTAATACTATACCAAAATTTTCACAAATATCAGTTAAATTAAAAAAACTTGGCCTTAGTCCTATTTTTCAATACTATGCATCATAAATTGCACCATCCACTTTTTTATAAAATCGAGCTCATCAATGATAGAATCTATTGAAAATTCTTGAGCTATCTCTTTTTCGATGTATGCCACAAAGTAAGTTGAAAGAAAATCATCTCCATTCTATTGCGAAGCCTTGTCTTCACAATTTTCATGGTTGAAAATGCTCGTTCCATTTGTTGCAGTAGACACGAAAAGAGTTAGCACAAGACGAATAATTCTATTAAAAAGAGGATAAATACTTACTTATTTGTCTTAACTAGCACTTGACACAACCAACAACTATAGAAGCTTTTTACAACCCCGCGTTTGGATGAGCATCAAGTTGAAAATGCTTCAATTGAATCTTCATGTGTAGTTTTCCTTACTCCGTAAAATCACCAAGATAAAAATCATTCATAAGCTTGATATTTTAAGTTACTGATATTTTAATAATATAAAACAAAAACTTGCGGCTATAAAATAACTACTACAAAATAGATGCATTAATGTTGAAGCAATAGTTAAAAAAGCAAAAAAGAAAATTGAATTTCATTATTAATTATTAATTATTTAATATTTTAATATTTTTTGGATACATTTATTATTGTAAAATATTACAATAATATAAATTTTTGAAGCATAATAATATTACCTTACAATTTTAATCATTACAACGCATTCTAATTAATCAAATAAAATGTCAAGATGTAAATATGAAAACGAACTATTTATCGCTTAATTATATTAGTTTTCACATTTGCTAAGATGTTTCAACTTTTAAGAAGATTTAACAAAGCTTTGCAAATAGTATAACAAATCTGATCGTCTTCTAATCCAAAGTCCAAGGCGTTCAGGTCAGCTCATAATTATTTAGCTTCAAGAAGAATGGAAGAGTATGGAGCCACATTATAGGTGCTGCCAATTCCAGGGACTCCTTCACCCACAAAATCATCCGGCGACGCAAGATTGGTGTCCACCTGCAGTTTCAATATCCATTCCTAATCTCAGTTCAAGCTATCAACAACACAACACTGTTTCTATATTAACAATCAAAACATGCTTATTCCCAAACAGGCTTTGTAGCTTTTATAATATGGAAAATTGCAATTAATAATGCTAATAAAATCTTCATTTCCTATGAAAGTGCATTGGTGGAATCATAGATCACTAAAAAGTGCCAAGTGAACAGAATCAGGTAGTTTGAGACTAACCACACGGAACCAACGCCTCTTTGGTGGCGCTGGGGGTATAGAAACTTTAACGAAAAAGTCATGAGCATTGAATGCCAGATAGATTTCTCCACCACCTTTGTCATGAAGCCTGCAAGAAAAGAAATCAATCATGCACACACATAAAGGCACATCGGAGCCCCCAAGAATATTTACAGTCATGGGACGGATAAAGCGCATGATAAAGCAAACAAAATTGTAGTTTCTGAACAACATAATCTGTCGATGAAGCCAAATGTGGATATACAAGGAACGTGGTGAGTAATGTCAACACATTACTTAAATTACAAATGACTAGGGAACATCAACAACCTATTAAGAGACATGTAAATTTCTTACGTAAATGCGAGGAATTTGCTGTCTGGGTTGTCCCAGTTATCCTCATGCCAAGTCACATCACTCTGCACACATAAAGCACCCATTGAGCTTCAGAGGATGTCAAAGCACAACGTAGTTTCACCAAGACAAGTGTAAAGAAAAATACTCTGTCGAGAAAATTCTCATGGGAAAATACTCGATGCTTTTGCCGATAGTGTATCACCTCAGAGAAAAACCTGAAGTGGTCACTCTTCCTTGCATTCAACTGTTTCAACATAAATAATACCATCAAGCAAGTACTATATAGATCAAAGTTATTTAAAAAATGATAAATTTTAACCTGTTGCCACTGGAAATTATTAAGAGCAGTATCATGCCCGTAACTGTTGTTATTCCCGTATCGTGTATGCCCATATTCATCTCCCATTAGCATCATAGGAACTCCCTAATAATGATGCACTCAATGATTATAGTTTCTACAAGTTCAATCGCAGTATAAAGCAAATAATAGAAATCTAAGAGCAAAAATCAACAGAGCTTATGGATACACAAAATAGACACTGTTTAAACAGATAGTTGGGGGTATCAAAGGGGACAGTTCCAGGACATCTCGAGACCTCACTCCATGAAGCATATGACGTGCAAAATTAGTGTCTAATATCTCTACCCGTGATACCATCAATGCCAAATGGAAGTTTTTCATTTGCCGGAAACGCAGGGCAATAATATCAACATTGTCAGTTTCTCCTATCAAAGAAATACAGGAAAAAGGAGTTCAGATGGAACAAATTTTAATAAAATGATACAATTGAACATATTCACTTAACTGGAGACTCAAACCATGCAAAGAAATGAAAGGAAACAAGCTAAAGCCACTAAGGTAGTCCAAAACTATCATTATGCATGCTTAGAGAAAGAATATAAAAACAATTTCGAAGGGGGAAAAAACATTTTTTTACATACCTTCAAACCCGCAATTCCAACTAAAGTTGTCATTGCTTCCATCATTTCCACCTTCTCCATTGGCTTCATTGTGCTGTCAAAACAAGCAGTAAGTGCAAATACTTCATACCCCCCACCCCCCACCCCTCCCACACACAAAGGAATTACTTTAATGGATGCACCGGACATCATATACCTTAGAATTGTATGAAACAAGATCACGGAGGGTGAAGCCATCATGTGCAATGACAAAATTAACACTATGGTACGGCTTGCGTTTATTTTTCTGTAGAATGAGAAAAAAAATATGTTTTACAACCATTAAAATGGAAGAAGTTAAAGGTGACTGTATTAAGTCAAATTTACAACTAAGAGCACGGAAAATACTCCTAAAATAAATACAAATTCCAAATATGATCAATTACAACATAACGCATAAATTATAACAAAAAGCAATTTAATAACATCTTAAACAATTAAATGCTTCAAGTGCCTTCTTTTTGTCCCACATTAATGTCTAGGAATGATACGCAGACCAAAACCAAACCATGCAACAACCGCTTCATAATTTGAAATTTTGGACCGAAAATGTGGCTGGGATTCTGTTTAGCATTTCTAAATTTTCATCTATACTCTCCAAGCTTAGTAGTTAATAATATTTAAACAAGAGAATTGGGGCATAAAAAGCGCAGATGCTAGTTAGACAGCTATGATTTTCCTTGATTTTAGTATTTAGAGTGCTAATTTACAAGTACTAATATCACTGCACAAATAACACTTACCCGGTACAGGTCAGCAGATCCAGAGACACGAGTTGCAAATGCTCCTTTCATACCAGGATCGCCCTAAATTAAGGAAAGTTCATAATTAGATACCAAACAGAGATCATCATATCATAAATAAGAAAGGATAATTTGAAGAACCCATCAAGGCCTGAAAATAATTTCAGCATCATGTAAAATAATGGTTTAGAGTATCAAAAAATTGAACTCAATACATTCCTACTTGTTTAATAAAATACAAAACTGGAAAACCCAACATACAATCTCAAGCAGTTCATAAAAGTTAAATACTACATAAATTCTTATATAATGCTTATGTTAAAATTTCTTTGATGATGAACTAGGGATTCTGAAGCATCAAGCACCTTCCAGTGCAGTGTAGCCAAGAAGAAACCCCAAGTGCTAAGATGCAAGACAATCTAGCAAGTGCCCCACTCCAACCATCACTACCACCACCAAACCCCAACCCCCAAGGCGAGGTACCTTTATTCAGAGGCAAATGGAGCAAAAAACCTAACTCAGTTAAGTTTGCTTATCTTTTCTTAAAATTTACAGTTTCTATTGTTACATTCAACCGACAAAAAAGGCAAATTATGTATCTTTAAAATGAAAAGGTTGAATGGTCTATGCATAACCTCTCATCAGAGATGGAACAGCAGGAGCCTACAGTGCCATTTAATAGCATTTGGGATTTGTTGAATACTAGGCAATTGAGGAGAGTTAATGCTTAAAGTTTAATAGAGTGATCTATGTTTCCTTAGTTCATGCTTTGCTTCACAGTTCATACATGTGAATCCTTGGTTTGCACCTTGCACCTCAGGATTATGCTCATCCTTGCACCTTTAGCATGCCTCAGACTGCACTGGTCTTGCAATGTCATCAAGGTAAACTTAATACGGCTAGAATCCTTTTATGCATAGCCAACCAGTCAATCCATTAGGTAAGAGTAAAAGATCTTTTTCAATCACAACCAATGGGTCAATGTTCTCTTAGTTTCCCATTGACTCTGTGTTCACTCTGAAGTTAAATCCGAATCAATGTGAATTACTTGTATGTTCATGTAACAAAATATTTGTTCCATATGGTGCTACCTTTATAAATCTTCTTAGATCATCACGGTACTTCCCATTCCACTCAGCCCACCTGCAAAACAGAAATTGAAAGTCATAGAGGAAAGGTGCACTGTGCTCTTAGAAGTGAAATTTTCCAGGAAGAAAAAAAGAACTATTTGAAGTAGAAAGCTAGAGGTGGAAACCTATGATTAATCACACAATCATGCAACTAGGAGATAATAAGTGCAGACTCCAGAAAAGAAAACCAAGAACTGCAGGCAAGCCATAAAAATCTTTTTGTATCCAAAGAAAACTAAGTGATGCTATCCTCGCTGACATATACAATGGCAAAAAAAAAGAAATCTTACATAGAAAAGTAGGGAAAATGCCAAAATTGCATGTATCTTTCTCAAAGTTCAAAAATCAAAAGAAAATACTCCTCCCTCGAGGTTTCTATAACTAGATTTACTGCCAACTAGGGAGGTTAGTAACAATGACTGCACTTACAAGTTAAAAGTATTATTTGAAAATGAAATAGTGAAGAAGTAATTTCAGCTAGAGCTGGTCTTACGTGCTCTAAATGCTCTAGTTCCTTAAACAAACAAAATGAAGATCAAATGTTTTTTTAAGCAAACTACCTGTCCCAGTTAGGAAAACTGCCAACAAGATAGAGCCCTCCACAATCCCAAGGTTCAGCAATAATTTTGCACCTTGATAAGGTAGCATCTTTCGCAATAGCCTGGTTCATAAAGAATGAGTCGACAACTCACAAAAGGAAACAGCAACTTGACAGTCCCCCCCCCCCACCCCAACAAAAAGAAAAAAAGGAAAAGGCAAAACTCTTAAGAATAAAAGAATTGAGAGCAAAAACTTTAGCAATGCTTTCATTATAATCTTTTAGAATAGGAGAATAAACCTAACAAAAAATATCCTCAGTAGATCTGGCTGTTAAACCATAATAGTATGTTGCCCTGTTATCGTACCATGTTAGATCAAAAGGGACTTTAAACCACTGTACTTTGAATAAAGCAGATATGCAGCGTGTAGCAATTTATAGTGAAAAGGCATTTAAGCCACCTACCCTGATAAGTGGAGGAGCACCAAGAGGAGAACCATCTGTGCCTCGACAAAGAACACTGGCAAGGTCAAACCGAAATCCATCTATGTGATATTCAACAACCCTACATTTGGTAATAGCAAAGAATAGGAAACATGTCAGCCAATAAAAAATTGTTGGTTTCACCATATGCTAGGGTTTTCTGGTGTCCAGTAAGAAACTCTTGAAAGACTGAATTTTGTTGGTTCAAAGATAATACACACGCATAAAAGGTAAGAAAAATAAAATGTTGAACATTATTGATTATTCTCCAGGTGTAATTAAGTATGTTGACTGACTTAAATACAGATTATCCAACTGATTAAAAGCGTATCATAATTAAGTTAAGCCAATTCTGTTTTTCCTTCTTGAGTTGAAAATTATCCAACTGCAGAACTAAGTGTGTATGCTAAAGCCCATTTAAACTTTCTTGAGTTAGTAGTAATTCCCATCAAAAGGAAAACCACAACAGCACTACATCTCAAATTATTTGTACATGAAACAATAATAAAACAGGACTTACAATTTAACGAACAACCCAGCAAACACAAAAAAAAAGGGAAATAAGGAAGGAAAGAAAACAATTCAGGACAGGATGTTAAAACCAAAAAAAAAAAGGTTTCAAATTGCTTTAACTAAAAAGAAATATCTATATTATTAGCAGAAAAAGGCACGAGTTCCTATAGGATTCGTATCCATACCAGTGTCTTAAGCTGTCAAGTATGAGCTCCATGACAACAGGATGATTGCAGTTGAATGTATTCCCTGAAGAACACCAAGTTTGCATCTCAAAAATCTTTATATTAGATAGAGGAAATTATAAATCTTCGTAAAAAATAATATAGATCCCAAATTCATCCTGTTTTGCACTCTCTGAAATAATTGTTTTAGACGAATTCTTAACTGCCCAGCAATTGATTCATGAGAGTGTAAACACCAGAAAAAGAAGCTAGATGTAAAACTAATGCCTGAGCTAAACCACTATATTTATGAAAGATGAATAAAGTGATCCAAATGTTGAAATATTTTACATCTTTATCACAGAGAAGACAAATTCAAAAGACATGCCTCGGGTCATACTCTGCACCAAACTTATGCAAACAGCAAGATCTTGACTTCAGTAGCATCACAATAACAGATGAGAAACAGAAATATAAGAGGTTGAAAGTTGAAGAAAGATGCTAAATTCTTAATCAGACAAAATTATGGTAGTTTCTTTCTAAATTCGAGTGACTTAAGATGGGAATTATCTTTATAATTATCAAAGCATGCAGAGATCATATCAATAGCTATGTAGACCTGGAAAGAGAAGATATAAGATTCTGAGAAGTAAGTTAGAAAACAAAACAATCTCAAAAGCAGTCTTGATATTCTAACAAGAGACTAGCAATGAGTTACTTTTACACATCTGCAAGGGAATAGCTTTTTTAGGGAAGAAATTTGTGAGTCAACTGTTCTACATCTAGAAAAAGAATAATGGAACAGATTCCTCAGGAAAACCGCAAAAAAAGCCAAGTAGGAAACTCGGATTACCACAGCCAGAGAAGTTTAGCAGTTGACCTTTGTTGTTTAAGTCCACCATGTAATAAACCTGCAAATGAATTAGTAGGATACAACACCTGTGAGGGAAATATGTTGCATCAATAAGGAACATGATTTCTAATGCTGAAATGCCTTACTACAGTTATGGGGGAAAAGAGAAAAAAGAAAAACCACCTTGTTATCTATGCCACGAAATGAAGTGGTATAAGGATGCTTATCATCAGCTTCATTAGTGTGATTATAAACAACATCCAAAATCACCTGCATGAAAATAAAAAGTCAAGAAACACAACAATAAGCATATTTCATACTTGCAATGGAACAACAAGAAGGAAATTATCACCAATTGTACATTATGTAGTCTACTAACCATAGTGATAAAAGACAGTTACCTCAATTCCAGCCCCATGCAAGGCTTTAACCATTTCTTTGAACTCCCGAGAAGCACTAACAGCTCCTCCACCACCACTACCATAACGACTCATAGGAGCAAAGAAATTTATCGTCGAGTAACCCCATGTATTGATCTTAAATTAAAAAATAAAACAAACAGGATTCTCAGTGTTATTAAAATTTCACTACAATTAACATATACAAATTATTTAATTTATTTTTAAATAGGGTCACTGTAACAGAGCAGGTGTGACAAAAGAGCACACTATAAGACCTTGGTCCAAGAAAATTAATCCAGATAATCACAAACTGTTGTAACATGTTATTAATGGGTTTGGCATTTCATTAAGTAGTTGGAACCCTATGAACACTATCCACAAGGTGGGATCAACTACTTCAAACTATAAATAGAACCTAAACTTTCAAGTTCAGTGCAAAATATATACCAACGTATAAATTGATAACAAACTGAGCAACTGTGAAAAGAGCAGTGAAGTTAGTAACATTAAATATGTTTTGAGACCCAAAAAAAGTGTGCGTGCTTATTGAATATTCTAGTTACCATGTGATCTCTGGGATTGGGGCGCCTTTGAAACTCAAACTCGTCAAACTCAAAGACAGGAAGCAACTCCACTGCATTGATTCCAAGTTCTAGAAGGTGTGGGATCTTTAAAGAAAATTCAACAAAAAAACTGTCAGATAAATATTTGAAAAGAGTCCAATCATTTCTCTACAGACACAAATATGTAATCAACTCTCTGGAATAAGACATCCATGCAGAATGAAAGAAGTTACTCTAACAAAATTTCCTTTAGCATGTTGATTGTCATATGGAGCACATGGCAGTTCTCTAGAGATAACAACATAATACTATGGCTTCATTCTCCCCAACCATTCTCATGCTTCGTAGTGCATATATTATCTTGCTAAGATTAATAGGGACAACTTAATTAGTTTGCATAAAAAAGTTTCTCTTCATTCAAGGAAGAGAACAACTGATGTTACAAGCATTGCAAATCCATCCTTTCAGGATGCCCTAACCCTAATGCCCATGTCTTAAACCAAAACCTGTGTTTGTGTCAATGATAAGTATCTATGTCATATGCTCAACTGTCAGTTATCAGTCACAGAGTTAAGATTGAATCCACACATCACCATGGCTTAATTATGTTAAAATGCAAACTGAAAGCACTATTAAATCTTGTAACTAATACATTATCCAAATAGCAATTTCTTAAAATGTGATGGAGCATAATGCAATAAATAAATACCTTCTCTATCAGACCAGCATAAGTGCCCCGTATATCTTGATCCAAGCAACTAGATTCGTCAGCTGTAAATGCACGAACATTCATTTCATATACGACAAGTTCTCTCTGCAATCAAGTGGAAAGTGTCATAAAAATTGAGCTGCAGAAATATTCACAGATGAGATGAACCACAAACTCAATGACTTTGATTCTAAACAAAAAAATAGAACTTGAGGAGAACTTAATATGTGGCATAAGTGACATGGGATCCATATACAAGATATAAAAGATAAACTTACTTCAGATATGCATCAAACAAAAGTTGCAAAACGTGAGAAAGAAAGAAACAACAAACAAACGAGTGACTGATCTACCCAATAGGAGAATTGGCTGTGGGCCACAAAAACAAACTTTCTTGCCCATACCTCGGGGATATTTGGGAGCTTGTAGTCTTCTCCCCAGTCAAAAGGCAAGCTATCAAAATCATATGTTCCAAGAAATTTTGATAATTTATGCTTTGCATCTCCAAAATTTCGACGACCTTCTACTAGCTTTGCATAAGGATCTATAAGAACATTGTTGCTGTCAAACCGATGCCCCTTGTCCGAATCTTTGGGACCATCAATGCGATAACCATAGAGGACATTGCTCCGAGGCAAATCCTACATTTGGAGAGTCATTTTGGTGCAACCAGAACTCAGACTACATCATGGCAAGAAAATTAAAGAGTTGCTTCCACTGTTCAAGTATGCATATTAAAGACAATGAAATAAGAGAAGTTGATTCTAATTCAGAAACAAAGAAATTATTTCAAGAATCTTGTTAGAAATACTACCTCAATGCATATGTGCCAAATATCTCCAGTTTTGTTGAGATTAGGGTCCAAAGAAAATTCGATCATTCCACCAGCCAGCATGTCAAGTTCTCCCCTGATATACATTACCACAACAACAATGAATTACTCATCATCAACAATATTGACAAACACTACAAATATAAAGGAAGAGCAAACTTTTATACACATTTTTTCGTGAACAAAGAAATATCTGAACATATTTTTTCATATATCTTCCCTATTTAGGAGAAAAAAAAAGCCAGTCATGAGAAATCAATTTTACATGTATGATAAAAAAGAATAAAATAACATGAAGTCCATGCTAGAGGATAATAAGTTTACATAAGCTCACAAAGTAATTTAATTAAAAACAGACAAAATGAAAACAACGAATCAGGTTAACTTATCCCAGAAGAATAAGTACACAGATAATATAATGTATAAAGGAAAAAGAGGCAGTATTGTTACCTCTGGGGAAGTGATAGGCAAAGTGTAACTGCAGTCGCATGCTGTGAAAAAATGGCAAAATTGATCCCATTATCAACTTCTGATGCACCTAATGGAAATGCCTGACCTGGAAAAATTTTAAAGGATGGTGTGGCTTCTGCCATTTCAGGGGCCTCTTCCTGAAATTGCAGAGAGTGAATAAATAATGGTTTAGATCAATAAATAGTGTTAGTATACATACATTGCTTCTTAGTCAGGACCAGTATCATATTTGCAAAACAAGCAAACTTAGAAAAAAAATGCAAAAGAAGTGAGCATAATAAAAGACAGAGTACTAATAATAGCAGGGCCTTTTTTTGGCTAAGCTACTAATAAAAAGCAGTTGCATGGAGCAAGTAAGGATTTTTGCAATTTACTATCAAGATGACATTTGGCCACACATCATGCACTATCCATGCAAGTTTACATCTTAAATGTGAGTAAGAGAAACAGAAGAGTAAGGTCAACTTCATTTACCTCCCTAGTCCCTTATAACTCCCACATTTCAATATTGCAGAACAAATTCAATGAAAGAGAAACAAATTCAGGAGATTAAGATACCTCAAGTACACGTTCTCTTGCCTGACGCCCGTAGACGTTTGCTGTCCTATGCTTGACACGGCTCCTTGCCTTGCAATATGCCCAAACACTCAATCACATTGCCCCTCTTTTTTTTAGTCAAATTGGAAATTTTTATGGCATCATTAGAAGCATAGACATGCCTTACTTGAAAGTCGTTGCCCGCTGCTGCTACTGAGTGCAATTCTACTCCACTTCAATCTAAAGTATCACTATCATAGGTCAATAAATTACCCAAACTAACTGCTTAAAAAACGCAAAACAAGACATCCCATTTCAATATACACCATTTTCACTAGCTACCCTTAATAATTTACTGAAATAATAATATGAAATTCTCCCAATTGAGACCCGATCGAAACTTTTTCACCATTTTTTTAATTACAAGAGCTTAACAGAATATAAAATTTGAACCCATTCATATTAACTTTTTTCCTGTAAAACCCCAAGACCTGAGAAATAATATATATCAGAAAACACCAAGGTATGCATTTAAAAAAAAGGAGCATACCCCATTTGAAAATGAGAAGAAGCTCGGAAGGAAGAAAGGGTTGCATTTGCGGAAGCGAAGGAAGGAAACTTGGTACCATTTGATTTGGATATAAAAGATGAGTGTAGCATCTTTGCTTTCCTATATTTCTATCCTTATCTTATTATTCTCTTTTCCTTTGGGTAACGAAAAGACCAAACATGGAATGGATGAGATACTTGATCCTAACCCCAGACCAGAAGTTAAATAAGGATTCCAATATTAAAAAAAAAAAAGAGGGCAGAAAAAAAAACAGCTCGAAGTGAGTGAGTCTTCCGTATTCCTCTGTGTTAAGCAACAGCAATAATAATCTATGGGGATTGGATAGGGAAGAGACGAGAGATCAGTGAAGACTGATTAAGGTTTGGAGAGAGTACTGAATATGGAAGCGGGGAAGTCTGGTCTGCCACGTGAACGGAAGCGCGAGTTTTCCATGGAAACTTTCATGCGACAGTAACACGTGTGTTTTTTTATTTTTATTTCTTTTTGCTAATGCAAGCTTGCTTAGAATATCATTCATTCATTCATTGAAATCATGAAATCCTTGGATCTGGCTATCTTTATCTTTCAAAATATCTCTCTTTAAGCACCCTGACGTGATTTTTTTTGTGAGGTCATGTAGATTGAGCGATGGACCCATACCCAACCCATAGGCCCAATATTCACAATTTGCCTCTTATTCTTCATTTTTGAAGCAAAATCTCATGCTAAACTGCGACCCACAATTATAAAACAGAAATTGCTTTATTTAGCCATCATTGTTTTTAATTTTATCATAGAGCTCCATGTGGTAGAAGCTAATATAGAAATTGTAGTTTCAAAAGCATTAATTAGGAATTGAGTTTCCAAGGCAAAAAACTGGTACCAAGGCATGTATTTGTTAAATTTTTTGACACTTGGATGGTAATTGTTCCATTTTTTTATTAATGATTTATTATCCCGGTTGCTTGGTTGACCAGCATTGAGATTATGGTTCTCCGTAACTGCTACAACACCCTAGCAAGCTGCTCGAACTTCCCAACATGGCTTAATTTATATACAAATAAATATATTTACCAAGCCTACATTATGGCCCTTGGACCTTATGAATACTTTGTTGTGTTGCAGTTTCCCAAGTAAAGGAACTACCCCCTCAAATGGGCCTAGTTGCAAATCCCTTTCACGTCTTGTTTCACGACACCTTCGTTGCGTCAAAGTTGATTCACTTTGGCCGGTGGCACGTTGCTAATCTTCATAATTTTGAATCTTTGACTTAATATTTACAAAAGGAAACTAATAATAAACAGTGGTGCAAAAGCTGGGAACAGGAAACTGATTTATTCGTTGTTTGATTGAGGGGAAAAAGAAGAAAAAAAAAAGGTGAAGTAATATGCTCCTTTACATGCGATGAGTCGGAGCAGATAAAGTTGATTGGCTAGTGGCCCCCCTCTGGCCCTGATTGGTGGTTCTAGCTTTGACTCTCGGCTTTCCTTTCTGGGACCAAAGTTTACTCTGCTTCTTTCCAGGGTTTCATAAACTCCAATCCATATGGTTTGCTTGTCTTTGTTTGCTTCCTTGCCTATTACTTTAGCCATCCCCAACTCTAAAATGGCAGTGGCGTGAGTGAGTCAGTTTTCTCAACCCGCATTCCTTTCAATGACCGTACTCATTACTGTTGAAACTTGTGCTGATTTATCTTTGTTTTTGCTGTTGATGTTAACTATTAATACCCAATAATGCAGGTCGTCATGTTTCGTGATGTGAATGGCCATCATAATCATAGCATAGGTTACCATGAATTTATCAATTAAACCCCATGAAAATGATATACTTTATGTAATTGATGGCTCACTTGCCAAAATACGACAGTTGTTTCCACCAAGAAAAAGGGTGCAAGAATTGTGAAACTCTATTGTTGTTTTCATTTTGATTTTATATGCACTTAGGATAGCCATAGTACATAACAAGGGGGGGGGGGAATGGTACAAATACACCTTTAACCCCAGTTGAGCAAAATCCGAGCTTCATTGTCCCTTTCTTGAAATGCACATTGCTGATAAGCCAACACCCAGCAAAGTGAAAAAGAAATCTGGAATATGGAAAAATACAAGAAGGAAACTTTTCCAGTTGTAAGGCACAGATCTTTTGAGCAAAACAATGTCGTTTTTTCTTTTCATTTTTTAAATTCGAAACTTTGAAAAACATGCACCCGAAAAAGTGTGAACTCTGCCATGTTCACAACACTTTTTTTCTTTTTTTCAATAGTTCACAACACTTTTTGAAGCAAATATGCACACCCTTTTGTAATATACTTAAGCAAATATATGTCTCAATCCATAAAAACATCAATCTATATATTATATATCATATGATTAGATTAAAGCGCAGGAAGTCAAGAAAGATTCTCTGGGTCACTTCTTCCCTCACCTATCCTTTTGGACATGTCTAAGAATTAAGAAATAAAGCATAAAGCAAAAGCTGCTTTCCCTCTCCCCTATAGGGTTTGTGAAAGTCATTAATTGTCCTGAAAACCTAAAGCCCACTTCTTTCTTCTTTACCTTGCCCATGTAAAAGGGCAGTATGGCACTACTCAATTAAGGCTCTAGCCCTACCTACCAGAGAATCCCCCATTTTTTCAAATCCTTATCTTTATTTACCCTTTTAATTACGACTTTATTCATATGTTTATCTTTATTGTAGGAATTAGTGTCTTTGTGCCTTACACGAAACTAAAGCATGCCAGCACTTTCCTTTCTAGAATTAGAAATCATAAATAGTACATGAAAGTTTTGTCTGTTAGCCACAGTTTTGAGATATCCGATTCTACCCATTTAGCTAAGCAAAGCTCCTTTCAGAAAAATACACTGATAAACAAAGTTCCTAGAAATGCCATGTGAACAGATACACTTCTTAAATTGATGGTGGAGTGATCATCAATTTGAGATTTGGACTGCAACTGCTAAGATCCTGGCATTGCCATGATCCTCCCCTTGGAGCTGAAATAAAGTGATATGTAATGTGCCCACAAAAAAGTTGTTTATCCCATTGCTTATTTTTGGCTCCTAAATTGGATACCCTGGAATCAATGAAGATCTTTGAGAAGTATGCATCCACCATACACTGTTTTTAACTAAGTTGTTCAGCTTTAAGCTTTTTAGGACTGATAGCAATGGTGGTGGCTGGTGAGGGGGTATTGATTTTGAGCTTGACTACCGACCTGTTTCAAACTTTACATGTGTCAAATTCTCAAATTAGCTGTTATTTACTACTACAGAAAGGTCGGTGACCATTGACATTTTTCTTTTCTTCATCTTTGAAATAGTTTTTAAAAAAAGCTTAATTATTAGTGTATTAGCTTCTTTTAATAAGTCGACATATAAAGTAGATGATGCATCTTTTTTTCATTTTTGGGAGCTTGGAAACTTGTTGCAAATATAAAATCCAAAACGGCCTGCAAACCAAAATGAAATTCTTTTAAATAACCAACAAGCTATTGATTGAGGTAATAGCAGTCTTATCTGAGAATACAAGTACTCTTATTAAAAAGACTCTTTAAAGAAGAGGACTGTTCCACAAGGCAAGTTGTTTCTTGCACAAGTTGTTCATGAAGTAATTAGGTCTTTTAAGAAACAAAAAAGAAAATGTTGTTTCATAAATCAAGAAAGACAAAAATTGTGAAAACCCTTACTGAAAACATGATTTAGGAACGTTGTAGGAAGGTTCAACATATACATAAATAATTATTCACCTTCACAACATGCAAGGCAAAACAAAAGCAAAGCAATGATGGGTTTGAAAGACATTACAAAAGTCAGGACTCCTTTTAAGGAAAAGAAGATAAAGAAAACCATATAAATTAGTGCAGCATCCGTACAAACCGATGAGACGAAAATCCCAGAATCCAAAATCCAATGGGACATTGACACCTTTGAAAGTAGGAGGGGGCGGCTACCCCCATCTAAAGCCCTCCAATCTCCTTACAATTACTTATTTCTTTCATGGCTCTATAAGGAAATGCAGATTAAATAAGTCATCAATCCATTATTATTACTAACAAAATAATAATTCTAATGCAATTTATGCTATTATTTTGAAAAAACAAAAATATAATTATTGTTACTAATAAATAATAATTCCTTCATTTTTATACACAAGAATATGATATTGGAAGCCAGGTTTGGGTTGCTATAGAGTCCACTGCTTACACTTGTGTAGTGTAATGGTTCACCATGAAAGCCGAGACAAGTGTATGTTGCAACTTGCAGACAATCAGATTACATGTTGTCCAAAATAGATAATAATAGAAGAAGCAGTAGCCTCCACATTTAAGGCTTGGCAGCTAGTTTATGCAAAACCAGATAGCCACATGTTAATTCAATGGATTTTTAGATTTGATTTCTTATGGGGCAGTTTAGTCTTATTTACTTACTATTCCCTTTTCTTTTACGGGAGAATAATAAAAATTACCAATGATCCAATTCATTTTGCAATGTTGGATGTGGCAAAATGACAACCTTACATATACAGACACATACATATATACATATATATATTTGTAGGCTATATTATTTATGTGCCTGCATTTTTGCCAAGAATAAGTTACAAACTAACTCCCATGTGCAGTTGATCACTTATGATGGGCTCTATCATGGATGTTTATGTAGCCATTTATAGATAAAAAAAACTAAAATGGTCCATAAAAACAAGTGAAATTCACAACCTTTTTTAAATAAAAATAAAGAAAAAGGACGAAATTTTCCAACTAGATGTCAAAATTTTCAAATCACTTCACCAATTCACATCAACTCAATGCCTTTATATAACAGCTCTCAAAGGAGCAGGCTCCTTTCAGAATTCTCTCTCTGTCTCTAAATACTGTAGTTTAACTTTAATTAAGAAAGAGGTTTTTTTTTTATTTTTGAAAGTTTGTTCCTTGTAATTCTCTATAAATTCTTAGCAGGCCAATGATTTAGCCTTCATTTCTTTCTTCCAAGTACTTGCAGTTGAGAAGTGAGGATCATTAAAAGAAAGAAACATCTCTGTCTCTCTCTTTTGTACAAACATATTGTTGTCAGCTTTCAGTGGCTCAATATATAGTATTGTTTGTAAATTAGGGCCTCCCCAAATTAAGAGACCAAAAACAGCAAACCTGCTTGAAACTTGAACCCTCCATCACCAACACAAAAAACAGAGTTCCTTTAATCACCTAAATCATGAAGCAGCTCACTTGTTCAGGTTCCCTGGATGCTTTGAATCCCATCTTTCCACCAAAAGGTAACACAAAAAGCATTCAATCATTACTCAAATACATACATTCTTCAATATAACTTGTTACTGAGTTGAAATTGTTGGTTTGGTTTATCTAGAGGAGAAGAATTCAAAGAAGAAGCAAATTTATAGCAGGGAGTTCCAGGCGATGTTAGATGGGTTAGAAGAAGAAGACAGCTTGGAAGAAGCTGATCAAACTACAGAGAAGAAAAGACGATTATCCATGAATCAAGTTAAGGCCTTGGAGAAGAATTTCGAATTGGAAAACAAGTTAGAGCCAGAGAGGAAGGTGAAATTAGCTGAAGAATTAGGGCTTCAGCCGAGACAAGTAGCTATTTGGTTCCAAAACCGCCGTGCTCGTTGGAAGACTAAGCAGCTGGAGAAAGACTATGGTGTCCTTAAAGCCAATTATAGTGCTCTTAAGCTTGACTACAACAATCTTGAACAAGAGAAACAAGCTTTAACTGCAGAGGTATAGAAATAGATTATTTATTAAAATCCCATCTTTTTAACAAGTTAAATTTCTTGAAGCTTAATATGATTTTTTGGGTGCTAAATTGCAGTTGAGGGAACTGAAAGCTAAGCTAGAAGAGAATTCAGAGAGCAGCCACTCTGTTAAAGAAGATTCTCCAAAATCTTCCCAGCAGGTCAAAGACCAAGGTTTCTTCGACAACGATGATGATTCCAACGAGATTGTCAAAGAAGAAAGCAATGGAAATGCTCAGTTACTAATTTCACCATCATCATCTTCTTCATTTCAGTTCAATGGGTATTCTTCATCTTCAGATTCATCAAATCATCTCTGGTTTCAACCATTTGACTCGAGTTTGATTCTGGGTAACATGTATCAGCCCCAGTTAGTGAAAGTGGAAGAGCAATGTGTGTTTACCACAGAGGAATCTTGCAATTTCTTCTCGGTTGATCAAGCTCCAACTCTTCAATGGTACTTCACAGGGCAGTGATAAAAAAACAATGCAGTCCCCAAAATCAGAAAGCTTTTTAAAATTCTTGCAGAAGGAATAAAAATAGCTAAAGTTTTGTGATTTATGACTCGACTAGACTCAACTAGTGTTCCTATATTGTTTTAAATTTATATATGATAATTAGTTTATGGCTTTATGCTTCAACAATGGACATTGGACATCGCTATGTCAGCTGTAAATTTATATAAATATAAATAACAAATGGAAGTAGGTATCTCAAAATGTGGCCTCTCTATAAGCTGCTAATTTCATGTCATATACGAGATTTTCTCTTCTAAATTGCATGTGCTTTAGCTTGAGTCAAGTTGCAAAAAATGAAATTTCAAGTCGTTAAACTTTTTTTCATTAATAAAATCAGCTAAAGGGTGTTAGAAAATTGAATTAGCAGCGGCACAAAAGGCCGGCCAGCCAATGTCCACATCTGATACTGGAAAAATCCAACCTTGCTGGTCCTACCAAATAGTCCCCTTTCTTTTCATTTTTGGGACAGCCGCTGATTTGACTTAAAAACCGGAAGCTCTTGAACGTAGAAATAAATAAAAGATGACCCTTTTTCAAAGTTTTTGTGATATTTTTTTTTTAAAAAAGCTGGTGGCAATGACCATTGTTAAAATACAAAATAGGACTGGCCAAAGCTGTTTTCCATTTAAGAAAGCCAAGCAAAAACCAGTCCTCGTAGGTGGTATAAAACGAAGGAGAAACCCTCTTTAGTCCAATCTTTTATGTTTTACTTTCACTTTTGTTTTTTCCCCCATGTGGTTGGTAAAAAATAGATCCTGACCCATAGCTAAACAATATTGAATGGCGAGTCTTTTGAGTTTAGGAGGGGAACATGAATGCTGAAGGATACTTAGGGTTAGTTTGGATGGGCGGTGTGTTTACCTTTGATGAGGTTAAAAACAGCGGTGGCGGTGATATTAGTTACTGTAGCGGTGAGATTGGATATTGTAGCGGTGAGATAAGAATAAAAAATGACTATTAAGGACATCATATTAGAATTGATATATAATAGAAGTTTTTAAATTATTTTACTTTTTTTAAAATTATTAAAATATGTGAATTTATAAATTAAATTAATAAAATATTAAAATGTATCTTCCAATATTTTAATGAATTATATAATTAATTTAAATTATTTATTAGATAAAATGATAATTATTTTTAATTTTTTAAAGTTAAATATTTTTTATAACAATGATAAATATTATTTTCATAAATAGTAACATTATACTTAGATCAAATTTTGAAGTATCTAAATAGATGATTTTTAATTAAAAAATATAATAACATAAGACATAACAAGTTTCATTATTACTAGAAATTTTAATTATAAATAATTTAAAATAATAAATAATTTTAATTTTTAATTATAAAAAATACTTATTAAATTTAATATGAAGATTGTATATATTAAATTAATAATATTATTTGAAATTCTTAAATAGAAAATTAGATGTAAAAGGATAAAAGAAAAAGTAAAAAGTATGGATGAAAAGGTACTTTCCATCTTTCAAATGGAGTTGCAAATTCTCACTGCATGTAGAACCTCCAGTGGCGCCACTGATACTACAGCATGATGAGAAGACTCCAGTGCGGCAATGGATAAAATCCAAACACCAATATCAGTGCGATTGATTTCAAAAAAATGGTTTAAACGCACTGAAACGGGAGATTTTTGTATCCAAAGAGAGCCTTAATTACAAACAAAGTGGCAAAGGCCCAATGGCATGAATCACAAATGTAGTATTAGACCTGGTTTATCATGTTTGATTGGAGTTGATGATTACTGTAGCTTGTTTAAGAAGAGCTTTCGGAGCTGCAATGGAACGGAGGCTCCGTGGCAAGGCTAATGCTTAGCCGTTGAGGGATGGAACATGTGGAGGAGGAGAGGACGGTCGTCCCTTTCCAGTCTTGTAGTTTGGGTGGGAAAGAGACAGACCACAAAATGCAAAAGCTGCTGCGACTCTTGGCTCCTCCAAGTCCCTTTCATGTCAGTAATGGGTCCCGTATGTCATCTATATTTGACTGTTAATGCCCCCCTATGGAATCTAGCTATAGCTTTTCCATGACGTTTGTGGCAATCCCTAGAACCCACCAAATCTTTCACCTTCCACTTTACTGTTCTGAGGTTAGGAATTTTGTTCAAGGACTGAAATAAAATTATAAAACTTCTTAGGGTTAGAAATTAAAAAATATATATTAAAAATGTTCAAATTAATTTTTTTAAAGGAGTAAAAAATATTTTTTTTTCATTTAACAAAACGGTTAAAAAACTTAAATTACATGTTTGACTAAAAGGGTTAATAATATTCTCTTTTAGTTAAATGAGACCAAAGCTCCCGCTTACGGCTTTTTTACCTAAATAATATAAAAAATAAAATTAATAACTAAAATGATATGCCCATAAGATTATTTATCAAAATGGTATGGTTTTATTGGTGTCGTCTGTCAAATTGGCAGTACTGAACTGAAATGTAATGATCTAAAGTATTCAGGGACTTGATATATAAATTTACCCTTTTGAGTGGCTGCTGAAAAAAGAGTGAAAGTGCTGCCTCACAATGCGGCGGCATCATTCCTAAAATATAGCTAATTGTCTTCTAAGCACTCCTTATTTATTATTTTATTTTTATTTCCCTTCAACTCACTACATTATGTTTAACCAAGCCCTCAACCTATTTTTATAGTTAAATAAGCTCTTAACCTATTATTTTTACTCATAAAAGCCCTTTATTTTAATTTTAAAGTAAATATATTTTACCCAAAGTAAAACTATTTGAAAAAAATATAAACTCCCTCACATTTTATTACTCTTAACTACTTTTTTGAGAGTGCTTAAATACATGATATTCTTAACTACTCTTTTGAGATTTTTTGTTACTTTTTGAGATTTTATGTTGATGTTAAAGTGTATATAATTTTTATTGCATCAACAAAAAATTAAGATAAGAGCTTGAAATTAAAAATATATTTACTTTAATATTAAAATAAAAGGGTTTTTATGAATAAAAATCGTAGGTTAAGAGCTTATTTAACTACAAAAATAGGTTGAGGGCTTGTTTAAACACAATGTAGTGAGTTGAAGGGGAATAAAAAGAAAATAATAAATAAGGAGGGCTTAGAAGACAATTAGCCACATTTAAAGTTTGGTGTCGCCACACTGTCAGACGGCACTCTTTCACTTTCTTTTCAGCAGTCACTCAAAATGGTAAATTTGCATATCAGGTCCCTTAATATTTTAGATCATTACTGTAACGACCCAATAGTTATAGGTGTCGAAAAGTGCATTTCCGAGACTCTATTACCGTAAATCGAACTCTAAATATTTATTAAAAATATTTACAAAGCTAGTTGTGTGGTTAATTAGGTTTTAGTTAGGTGAAATTGCATGAATTAAGAGTAATTAGGTAAAATGGCTAAATTGCATAAAGGGTGAAAGTTGAATTATAGATTAAAGAAAATTTTAAGTGACCAAAGAAGCAATTATGCTATTGCTTATAAATAAGGCCGCATAAGCTTTAAAACATGTGAAAACTTATTATATATATTATAAAAAAAACCTTAAATGTTAAGTAAATATATTATATTATTGTATAATAATATATTATATTATTATAATAAAACAAATAAATAAATAGAAAAAGGAAATAGAAAAAGAAAGAAAGAAACAGAGAAATAGAGAAAGCCAAAACGAAACAGGGAGAAAAAGAAAGAAAAGAAGGAAAAATTAGGGTTTCAAAGTTCCAAGCTCAATTGTTTAGTCAATTTAGTTCATTTTCTTGTAATTTTTATATTTTTAGAATTTCGGTATTAAATATTACTCGACCCATGTCAAAATTTTAGAAACTATTGAGTTTTTAAGTGTTGTTTATGTTGAATAATTTTAGTATTAGGGATTAAATTGATAGATTTTTAAGTTGGAAATGAAAAAGGATTGAATTGTAGAATAAATGATAAAATTTTTAGTAATAGGGACTAAATTATGAAAATTAAAAATTTAGGAATTTAAGTGAAAATAGGGAGTTAAATTTAGTTTAAAGTGAAATTTGTATGAAGATATAAGATTAATTGTAAAGAAATAAAGTTAGTCTCGGTTTAGGGACTAAATTGAAATTTAGGCAAATATTTTTAAAATACTTTTTTTTAATTTTAAAATATTTTTAAAATACTTTTTTTAATTTTTTTTTTAAATAAATTTTTGGTGTTTATTAAAAATAGGCTGGGCCGGGCAGGGCTCGGGCTTAGGAATTTTTTCTCGAGTCGGGCCTGGACAAAATTTCAAGCCCATATTTCAGGCCGGGCCCGACCTAGGACGCGGGCCAAAATTTTTTTCTAGGCCCGAACCGAACCCAGCTTGGCCCATGAACACCTCTAGTCTGGGGCCTGTGCCTATCACAGAATCAGTTTGGGCCTCGGCTCATTTAGATACAATCTCAAAAATACATTAAGGCCTTGGCCCATATTAGATACAGAATGCAAATACAGTAAATCAGAATCCTACCCACCAGCCTCTACACACCATCTCCGTCCAATCCTACACACCATGTGGGGATTAAATCAACCCACCCATCCCTACACACCATGCTGTACTGAAATGCGGCACATAATCAGAAGGTTGTAGTTGAGCTGCGAGATAACAGGTTTAATAGCCTTTCAAACACTTCATTCAAATATCATCAACCTACCCCAATGCAATGCAACATACAAAATATGTCATGCCATTACGCAATTAATAGTACATACATTCAGATTTCATAAGTCATGCTCGATATAGAAGCCAGACAGACAAATCACACATATAGGGGTTTAAGTAAAGCTTATCAACCCTACAGTAGGTCCACAGTCGACTTGGGCGACCCATGCAACCTTACAGAACTTTTCAAAAAAATGGGCTCACACGCCCATGTGGCCCACTCGGCCCAAATTGGCCTTGGCCACATGATCCATTTTTAATGTAACTTATGCTAGTTAATTATTCATATATGTTCTCACTAGTTACTTATATATTCCTTCAAAGTTGTCTACTTGAGTCACTGTTACTAAATTATTTATATCTCGAGCTACAAAATTCTGAATTAAGATCTACTTGATGTCTTTGAAACTAGAGTCAAATACTTTCTACCATAAATTTTCAAAATTTTTGGTTTATCCAATAAGTACAGTAAAATCTTCAAACTTACCCCTGTTCTGTTGTTTGATTGCTTCGTCCCTTCTTTGCTAAAAATTAATTATCTCTTAGTAAAAAATTTGGATGATGTTTCCATTTGTTTCTATTGAAAATAAACTCATTAATAATTTAAACATGTCAATTTTAACCCCTAATTATTTTCCTCCAATTTTTGATGATTTTCCAAAGTCAGAACAGGGAAACTCGAATTCATTCTGACCTTGTCTCACAAAGTTTGTTCTACCTCACGATTTACAATTCCATTACTTACACCGTTTCTTCTATAAGAAACTAGACTCAATAAGCTTTAATTTCATATTTTGTTCATCCTCTAATTCGATTTCCACAATTCATGGAGATTTTTCAAAGCTAGCCTACTGCTGCTGTCCAAACAACAAGCAATTTTGGCTTTTCGCCGAATCCTTTTTTGTTTTTGCGTTTCGGGTACATACCTGGTTTTGTTTGATGCTAAAACAGTCTCTGAGCATTCCAAAGCCTATAATCAAGATACTCAACATCAATTTAACGGATTTACAAGCGAATTCACAACCAAGAGCGAACAGAAACCCAACTTACCACCAACGATAACCCTCCGTTTAACTATTGTTAAGACGAGAACATTGAATTCACCAGTTCGAGCCTCCCCCTACACCCAAATTGTAGAGAAAAACATTACCACTTCAGTCACTAAGAGATTCATGACGGAAACGAAGAGAAACACTTACCGAAACTAAGCGAGCACTAACTGTGTGTGAAAACAAAGGAAAATAAATGGATTAGGGAAAAATCAAGAAGAAGAAAAAGAAGAGAAAAATGGAAAGCCTCAGAGAATTTCGGCAAGAGGAGAGGGAGAAGAATTGACGGCAGAATTTTTTTGGAAAAGAGAGTCAAAATTCGGTTATGGGAAAAAATAAAATAAAATCCCGATAACCCCCAAAATCCCTTAATCTTATCCCCTAATTCCCACTACACATCCACTACTCAGAATCTCCTTATTACACAACTCTATCCTGAAATCTGAGCAAAAAAATAATATTGTCGCCTACATAAGAATTTGAACACAAGACCTCCACCATAATAACATACCATTTAACCACTAGACCAGCAAGCCCATTCTAATGTAATTTACCCAATAATCAAATAAAAGCCTACTGAACAAGAGTAAGGCATAATTCATTCAAAATACCAAAATTTGCCCAAGCAAAGGCTCGAACTTGGGACCTCATAAACACTCACAGAACACATAACCACTAAAGTTGACAAATATTTCTATCATATTTTCACAATAATGAAATTAGAAATTTTGGAGCGTTACACTTAGGAAAAATTTAAAGTTTTACAAAAAATTCTCTAAGTACTCGGTTTAGTCCCAACTTGTTTCTAATGCATATTTTGGGTCTCAAAGGCTCATATAAGGGACATTATGATTAATTATGATAGTTTCTGATATGAATCATTTAATGATATTAAATGTCTGTATTTGATTTGTAAATCCCGGTAATGCTCCATAAACTTGTTCCGACGACAGATATGGGTTTGGAGTGTTACAATTAAATTAGAAAACATTATTCAATTAATTATAAGTTTATTCTTACGCAATTGAAAAATTAATTTTATTAGCAATAAACTTTGAAAAAAATCCCTCTCTTTCGACTCTTCTTACTTTATTCTTTCATACTCCTTCAACTATCATGGCTTCCTTTAGTAACCAAAACTAACAAACAAAACATTCACTCTCCATTTTTCTAAAAATTCAAAACCTTGAAAGAATAATGGAAAGAAAATCTTCATGTCCCTTTTTTGCATGGTTTCCTTCCATTTTCCAGATACCCACAACCTTCTTTGGTGCAAAGGTCTTGAAACTCGATGAAAACCTATATTCATTGGAGGTTATTGTAACACCCCTAAAATCATTATTTTATAAAAGTAGTATTAAGTGAGGATCATGCATAATGGATTATTCAGTAAAGTAAAATAAGAAATATAAATGATAAAAGAGAAGGTTGATGGATTTCAAAGAAAGTTGAATTAAGAAGTATATCATGATATATATTAATTTAAGGCATGGACTAAGTTGTAAAGAAGTAAAAAAATTTGTGACACAAGTGTAAATATTCAAAATATGTGAGGGTAAAGTATAAATATAGAAAATTTAAAGGACCAATCATGCAAATGTCTCAAGGTTGGAAAGGACTAAAGAGTAAAATAAATTGGTGAAAAGGATCAAATCAAATAAGAGGAGAAAATAGAGGGACTAAATTATAACTTTTCCAAAAGTGGGAATTGGCCTAAAAGTGAATATTGAAAAAATTCAAGGGTAAAATGTTCATTTCTAAATTTGGATAAATATTAGAGGTAATGATTAAGGATAAAAAGTGTTGAGAAATGATTGGTTGAAATAATTTATAATTATTTTATTATTAGATATTTTTATTAATTAATTAATGGTTACGTAATTAGAAAAAATGAAAAGAAAGTCATCTTCATCCTCTCCATCATCTCACACCACTCTTCATGTCCATTCCTTGAAATTAAGAGAGAAATCCTTGAAATTCCATTAATTTTTTTAGTAAAATCAAGCCTTCAACAATCTAGTGAATTTAGAGTTCAAGAAGAAAGAATGTATGTTCATGTTGGATGAGAGAGAAAATCAATCTAAGGCTTGAAATTCAAGAAACAAGGTAAGAATATTAAAGTTCTATCATATTCTTAAGTTTAATCTTGTTAGAAAAGTAAGGAAGTGATGTTAAAGTAGAGAGTTATCACGAAAAGTTTTATGTACATGACATGTTATAGAAGAGATAGATAGAGGAAGTGATTCAAGTGATAAAGAAAAGAGAAAAACAAGTGATTTAAGGTTGAAGATAGGTAAGGACCCTTGAATTCTCTTATTACCTAAAATGTAAATGTTATGGAATTTGTGGTAAACTAGTAAAATAAAGTGTAAAATATTTTGATATGTAAAATAAAGTATTATGATGGAAGGCTTAATTGAAGTGTAATATGGTAGTGGAATAAACATAAAGTGATGTCAATGTGAAATATTAGTAAATATTAAATTTTCATTATGCTAAGGACTAAATTGTGAACTTTATGAAATTTATAATTGAAATAAGAAAAGTGAAGTGCATACAGATTAGACATGTGAAATATGATATTATGATGAATTATTTGATTAAAGTGTTACGTGACAATGAATATTGAATTTCATGGTTAAAGGGACTAAATTGGAAAGTATGTGAAAGTTTTAAGTGTTATTATTTGAAAGTGAAAATGATGTAAAGAACACGAAATACAAGGTGTATTTTGTAATAATTTACTAAATAAAGTTATGTGATTTTTATAAATGAAATTGAAGAAGTTCAAAAGTGTAGTTAATTTGTGAAAATCATTAAATATATATTAACATGAATAAAGATCGTGGACAATCCTGAAATGGAAATGAAAAGGTAATGCTTTTGAAAATCTTAAAGTTTGAAATTATATGTTCGTGTAATGTTAAATAGTAAAGCTAAATGAAAGGAAAGAGAAAGTGTAACGAAACTGTATAATCGTGAAATAAACCATTTGTGATTGATTATGGTAAATCTGGTATCGTGAATGTCGACTAGTGTTGAACTTTTGTGGGTATGGTTGGCTTTCTATAGGAACCTGAGCGTTCCCATATTAATTGTGATATGCACTTTGGTGCTACTTTGTTTTATTTTGATATTGCACTTCAATACCCGTCCTCTCAGCACTTTTGTGCTTCGTGTATCATGATATGTTCCATGTATCCATTCGGTTCAAACATGTCTAGTAGGGGCTAAAAGTCGTGGTAAGTAAGTTCTGATAAAAAGTTCATGTTATACTGTGAAATGACAAGTAGTGAATCAAAGTATTAGTGACTTTTATTAATGTTGAATGACTCTTTTAGTAATATGACAAAATTTATAAAGTATGATAGTGGTATTATTATTGCGGAATAAACTAAGTAATTGTAAGATTTGAATTCAATGGTGTTTACTAAGCTACAATGTAGCTTAATGCGTTGTTGTTTAAAGTGTAGGTCAAAGTTTGAATTGAAGCACTCATGTGAAGTAGCGACATCAACACATCTCATCACATCACCAAGGCTTGAAAGTGAGTATGAACTTAATCTTTTGGTTTTAGATGATGGCATGTACATAGGTTTAATAATGAAGTAACGAGTGTTTAGTTGTTTTAATATTCGAGTTAATGGTGTTTTGAATACAAAATACAAGGTATTATATAGTATATATGTTTTGCTTACTATGTTGGATACAATTTTGATATGAATCAAAAGTTTTTTAAAACAGAATTTTCAGGTTTCCTATCCGAGGTCTCAAGATGTACGGAATGTCTCGAGATAGGATAACTTGGAAGCTAAAAAGCTGTAGTATCAGGATCACGTCTCAAGACATATTGAACTTTGTCTCGAGACATATGGCATATGCCCATTTTGTCTCGAGACATGCACTCATTTGTCTCGAGACAAGATAACTTTGAAGTTAAAGTTCTACAGTAACATGACACTATCTTGAGACATATAGACTTAGAATTGAAAATTTTTAGTTGAGCCAAAAGAGACTCGAAATGAGTTTGAAATGAAATTAAACTTTATTGTTAGTCTAATTAAATTCTAAAAAGGGTAGTGTGACCTTGATAAAGGTCCAAATTATAAGTATTTGATATAGAAAAGAATGTCCGGTGCTAATGTAACATTCTTGACCCGAAGGCCCGCCTAAATTGTGGGAGGGTTTGGGCAAAAATATAGGCCCAAAAAACGGGCTTGGACAAAGAAAAATGCCCGTTTAAAAAATAGGCTGGGCCTCAGGTAAGGCATTTTTTGCCCGGGCCCGGCCCGGTCCGAATTCACTAAAGGACAAAAAAAAATATGCTCTTTTTTTTAAATGTTATTTTCTTGTTGTTTTCTCCCTATTTTGCTACCATTTTACTATTATGTTGCTACTATTTTATTTGCTATTGTTTGAATATTGTATAAAACTTATTTTGTTGTTAATTTTGTTATTATTTTAAAGGCATTTGTTAATTTTGTTTTTATTTTAGAGGCATTTGCTTGTTAAATTGCATTTATCTTAGGGTCTGTTTGATTGCCAGTAAAATATTTTCCGTAAAATGATTTCGGGAAAATGTTTTACTTTTCTGTAAAATGATTTACTGGAAAATATTTTCTGGTGTTTGATTGAATCTGTGTAAAATATTTTCGGCTGTTTGGCAGATTTCCTGGAAATATTTTTCGAAAAAATTGTTTTTACATATATTGATATATATTAATAAATTTTTATATTTTAAATTATTTTTACATATATTGCAATGATTTATTTATAAGAATACTCAATTATTAAGCTACAATACTAATCGTTATAAATTGAAAAAAATTAATATCAAATAAATTATTTGTAATTGTGTTAAAAAAACAAGTATTGAATAATTAAAAAAATAAGTTACTGAAAAATCGATAAACAGAAGCAATTTTCTACCGGAAATGAAGGAAGGAATGAAGGAGGCGATAAAGAGGAGAGCACGGAAAATGTCTTACGGAAATTGAAAGGGTAAGACATTTTCCCTAAAATGTAACCCATTTCCCTTGTTTTGAAGTTCATTTTCCAAATGAAAAATGTTTTCCGCCAATCAAACGCTGAAAAAGTTGGAAATGATTTTCCGGAAAATCAATTCCTTCAATCAAACAGACCCTTAGTGTTATTTAAGTCTATATATTTTTTAAAATTTATTTTCAATTTGTTGTGAATATTTATTTTGATGTTTTTAGTATTTTTTATGTATTATATATATTTAAAAATTATATAAAAATATTATAAAAATTAATACGGGCGGGCAGGGTCGGGCCTGGGTTTTATCATTTTTATTAGGGTCGAGCCTGGGCAAAATTTTAGGCCCATTTTTTGGGCCGAGCCCGAGCCAAATAAATGGGCCTAAATCTTTAGTTGAGCCCAGCCTGGCCCATGAGCACCTCTATGTAACATTCGTTACTCAAGTTTCTTGGGTAAGGGTATTACAATTATTCTCCATTTTTTTTTGTGAAAAATAATTTTTTAATTCTTGTCTTCATTTTCGAAAAAATTTCAAGAACTTTACTTAATTTTTTTTTTTGCTCAATGAAATAACCTCATGTAAACCAAAAAAGGAAGGAAAAAAAGTGAAAAAGAATTTTTAGTAAAAGAATGTGCATTTATTTCAAATGTCATTTAATTAATCCTCATTCAAATCTGACTCCTACTTCAATTTTGACTTCTAAATTTATAACACTTCCTAACCCTAAATCGTCGTCGGAACAGGGTTACGAAGCATTACCAGACATATCAGATAATCTACAAATAATTCTTGAACAAATAATAAACTTATTATAATATAATCATAATTTCATATAAATATTTTTGTTACTAATTGACTTCATTTTATTTTTTATTTTAAAAAAAAACCTCAGTATAACCCCTTTATAAATATTTAACCTTCCCTGCAATTTCAAACTGCAACCAATTCAAAACCAATATCACAATCCATACAATTTCATATTCAAATACACCTAAACATATCTTAAACATCAACTTAGTAATTTACTAAATAAATATTCGCATATATTGTTTAAATTAATAAACTTCATTCATTCTATTTCAACTTGTTACCAAATATATCCAATATGTTACGATAATTATATTTCCATTTCATTACACCAAGTATCAAAATATTATTTTAGTATCATTTCCAACCAAAAGCATAAGACACTTTCAAGTGATCAATATAACACCTAAGTACATACCACTTTACCAAAAGAAAGATTACATCACCAAATTTTGCATTGGAGTCGGGATCGCTCTGGATGCTGAGCCGGAACCTTAATTTCTACTAACCTGCGTACGAAAACAACCGTACGCTGAGTATATCATACTCAGTGGTATTACTATAATTTAAATTATAATATAATACCAAGTAAATTAAATCATTTAACTTTAAAAATTTACCAAACTAATTCATATTTAACTTTTTTTTTTCAATATCTACAATTCATATAATAACCAGTGTCTCATCGGATAGTTCGAAGCAAAGTTGACACCCAGTGTCTCATCGGCCTAACCGAAGTAAAGTGACACTCAGTATCTCATCGAATCTATCCGAAGTAAAATAGTGACACCCAGTGTCTCATCGACTCGAGGTCGAAGTATCCCTGAACTCTTCCAATCCTATGGTATACCAACTATATCCGACTCGGCCCGACTAGTTAATAGGGTTTCCAATTCTCAATTCAAATTCACTTTCATTTCAAAATTTACTTTCAATATCAAATTCACTTTTTCATTCACTAATCAAAATTTAATTCAATACTAACACATATTTCTTATTCAATTCAATTTTCTAATTTCAATTCAATAAACTTACTTACCTCAATATTTATTTACCATAAATAAAATAAATTTAAAATTAATATTTAATAATGAATAACTTGAATTATAGTAATACATACTCGAATTTCGCGATTACTCCTCGATAACTTTTTTCTTTCCTTTCGGTGCTGATGTCTCGAGTTCTTTGTTAGCTACGAAAATTAAAATAATTTACAATCATTAATATATCACTAATTTACAATAAATACTAAATTTCTATTGAACTTTCACTTAAATTCCAATTTTAGTCCTAACTAAATTCATCTATTTTTCCATTACAATTTATATCAAATTTAACTATCAAATTTTCATCATAATTTCATAATTTCGAATTTCTTTCAACTTAGTCCCTACAACACAAAACTTATAGCCTAGTTTACAATTTAATCCTTTAATCAATTCTAATCAATAATTCTATCAAATAAACCCCTAATTCAATCATTTATTCAACACGAACCCTACTAAAAAATCTACTAATTTTCAAAATTTCAACTTAAATTTAATAATATTCAACTCTAGGACTCCAAAAACATCAAAATTATAAGAAAAGGGACTAAACTGACTTACTAAATTAAACCCCAAGCTTTAAAAACTTTATTTCTCCTTTCTTTCTTTCCCTTTTTCTTTTCTTTCTTTTTCTCCCTGTTTCGTTTCTATTCTGTTTCGTTTCTTTTTATGATTTCATTTTACTTTAGTTTAATAATTATTATTTCTTAAATATTAAGTAAATAAATATGTATTTTACAATTGTATGTATATAATTTATTACATTTGTACTTTTTATTACCATACATTTGTCAACTTATTAATTTGTTCATTAATCTAATAATATAATATCAATTAAATAATAATAACAACAACAATAATTATTATTATAATAATAAATATCTATTTAATAACAAATATAAATATTACAAATATACACATATATATTTTACATTTGTATTTTATCATCACCATCCACTTGTCATAATTTCAATTTATTTATCATATAAAAATCTTTTACTAATTAATAATAACTAATAAAGTATCTTTTCACTGACTATATATAAATAATACAAATGTACTCATTTAAATTAATACACTTGTATTTTATTTTTACCTTACACTTGCCTTTTCTTAATTTATTTCATAATATAATAAAATAATAACAATAATAACAATAATAATATATTTTATAATTAAACAATCATAAAAATCAAAGATTTTTATGCTTTTCTGTCTCATTCATTAGAATAGGCTTAATTGCCTATTTAGTCTCCCTTATCTTCTTTTAATCTATAATTAGACTTTCACACCTTATTCAATTCAGTCCTTTTTCCTAGCATCTATTAACTAAGCTAAATTTACCCAATTTGAACCTAATTAAGCACTCAACTAGACTCATGATTATTCCTAATAATTATTTACGAACTCGATTTACTAAGACGGAGGCCCTATAACTCATTTTTCCGGTGCCTGTGAATTTTGAGTCATTACAAAATTTATTTTTTCATTTTAAAAATTTTGTTCTTTTTTTCAATTTATCTTTTTATTTTTATTTTAAATTATGTACAATAATAACCTAAATGATGTCCTATTAATTTTAAAGGAAACCCTAATCTAATATTAATCTAACATTAATCTCTAATGGTAATATAATATTTATCCTAATTTTGTTGTTGACACTAAGAAGAAGAAAAAACAAAAAAATAGAAATTTTATAAATTATTTAAATTTCAATTAGTTATTAATTTGCTTACATGTTAAAGACACATAAAGTAGGAACGTGGATTCAGTTATTTCATTAAAATAATTTAATAGTATTATCGTAAGTGATATAAGTTGTTAATAATTAAAATTAAATGTTCCTTTAAAAAAATAATTGAAGTTAAATGATTTAATTTGATTAAATCAAATACTTATGATCTATTTGAAAGTTGAGGTTAGGTTCAATGATTTATAATGTAAATTACTTAATATACATTGTACTTATTATCGCTAAATGAGAATTACAAGTTAAAATCTCCAGTAATAATGATTAATAGTAAGTTTTGTTTTTTCTATCTTTAATTTGTCGGTACATATGGGAAAATTTATAATTTTTTATAATTAAAGCAAAAATAAAAAGAATGGAGTCAAATTGATAAAAATTGTGAAAGTTGAGGGGCTAATTTTGTGTTTGTACGTAGTTATACAAATAAAAGTAGAGGGATCAATTTTGAACAAATAAAAGTAGAGTGACTAAATTCATACAAATAGATAAGTATAAAGACTATCCTCAAAATTTAACTTTTAATTATTAAGGCCTTGTTTGGCAAAAAGTGCTTTTCAACCCTATATGCAATGCCAAACACTTTGCTTTTGGAATTGAAAGTACGGTGAAGTGGTTTTCTACCCAAACATAAAAGGTAGGGTTTAGGTGGTTTTAAATTTTGCGTTTTGAAATTTAAATTATTAAGATACTCTTATTTATATTAACTATTTAATTTATATTTAAAATTTTAGACTAATTTATATTTTATCTATTATTATATTAAATTATGTCAATATTATTTACAAATACCTTTATTATTATTTTTAATTTTTAAAAATATTTCTTGTATCATTAAATCTACAAATAATTTATTGTCTACTTGAAGAGTATTTAAAATGTATATTTACGTATAATTATATTTAAATGTTTAAATATTATCTATCAGTGGTTGAGGATTCGATCCTCATTCTGGATATAGAGCAACTTTAAAACTCGTGGTCAACAGTTACCACTTTAATGGGCCTACAAAATACGGATGGGTAGATATCTCGAAAAAAAAATAGTTTAACTTTCAACTACAATTTTTAACAGTAATATCAAACACTTAACATTAACAAACTACACTTTTTTTCCATGCCACTTTTCAAGAACTTTTTTTTTCGAATCAAACTTTTTAAAACACTTCTCAACCACACTTAAAAAATTTCATTCATTCATTTAACAATGAGATTGCAAGAAATGGTAGTCTCAAAGTGGCCTATTTAAGCACTCCTTATTTTGCTTTATAAAATGACAAAATCCATACGGTATATCGCCATAGTTGAGGAATATGAGATCAACACCTTCACTCGTTCTAACAGTACAAAGCCAAAAGCCACGATATTCCCCCCAAATAAAAAACACACAGTATTCTAATAATTTAAATGCACGTTTTATACTATTTACGGTAAGACAAATTGGCAGCCGACATTATCTTTGTTAACGTGGAAGAATGAAGCAAAAAGCTAGCAGTGCAACCTACACAACCCAGAAAGCGACTAAACCATTATTAATTTGTTTATATATATAACAACATATCACCAAACAAATGTAAATTAATAATTAAATCCTACCATTCAATTTTACCTATGACTAAAAATTCCCATTACGATAATGCTTAGGAAATAGTCTTTGGAATACGTCAAAAGAGAATTAGGGTTCTTTGTATGTTCTTTTGAGTTTTCTCAGAGGAAATAAGAGGGTTTTATGGTTTATTTGGGGTCCTTAATCTTTTGTGTTTACCTTAATGCCTTCTTTGAATGAATATTTATGAAAGAATTGGCCCAAGATGTTGGTGTATAATAATAAAGTAAGGTGATCTTCAGGGGCGAAACCAAAATAATTTTTTAGAGGGGTCGAATAAAATTTTAATTTTTTATAGTCTATATCGTTATAATTTTTAAAGAATTAAATTGAATTTTTATAATTTTAAGGGAGACCAAAGTGTAATTTTACTTTTACTGATTTAAAATTTTAAAAAAATTTAAAGAACTTAAATATCAATTTTTCATTTTAGAGAGAGCTGGAGCGCCCTCTAGAATCACCTCTGGTGATCTATTTATTTATTTATTTAAATTTCACCCACATTTAACATTAATTATTTGTCATTTCAACTGTTGATTTCTCACACAACTGCATGTGGCCATCACTTTTTCTTAATGGGTAAACTTTTAAAATAGCCACTTTTGTTTGGTTCAGGTTACATTTTAGTCACTTATGTTTGAAATGTTACGTTTTGGTCACTTCTGTTATCTCGTTGTAACATTTTAGTCACTGAGCCGTTAGTTTCTGTTAACGGTGTAACAGTAAACTAATGTGGCACGTTAAATCATCATTTCAAATAAAAATTCTAGGTTAATTTATATAATTGGTCCCCATATTTTTTCTGTTTGAAGCAATTTAATTTTTTCTTTTATGTTTTTTTAACTTTCTTTCTTTTCCATTCTCTTATGCTTCTCTCTTTGATTTCCTCCCTTCTCCATTTCTTTCAACGTGGTTTTTCGATGTTTTATTTTTTTGAACAATTTAATTTTTTCGAGTGAGGCGAGCTTGTGGACTAGTTACAAATGGCAAGCATAGAAAAACTATGTTAAAAGAAATGAAGAAGGGAGGAAAATAGAGGGAGAAGCATAAGAGAATGGAAAAAAAAGTTAGAAGAACATAAAATAAAAATTTTAAATTGTTGAAAATGAAAAAATATAGGGACCAATTGTAGAATTTAACCTAAAATTTTCGTTTGAAATGATGATTTAACGTACCACATCAACTTACCGTTACACCATTGTCGACAATTAACGACTCAGTGACTAAAATGTTACAATTTAAAACATAAGTGACTAAAATATAACCTAAGGTAAACAAAAGTGACTATTTTAATAGTTTACCCTTTCTTAATCTAGTACTAATAGATCTTAAATGATTTTGTTGCTACTTTAAAACATGTTTTTTTTTTATCATTAACGATCGTATGATCAAGATTTTATATGACTTCATTTTTCCACCCATACCCAATCATTTTAAGGCCCTCATATTGATTAGGTTGTAGCATTTTTTAAAATTTTGACGTAGCGGCTGCCGCTTTATCATGTATGTTTTCATAAATAAATTATACCAAAAATATCTTCTTTTTTCTAAAAACTCCTATTGTTTTCGTTTACAACAATTATGAATCAGCTGTACAAAATTTATATATTAAACAAGAAGTTAGTTCACGATATCTTATTCACATAAAATTTGTGATTTATGTCATTCAAGATTATTATTTGATCGTATCGGTTTAGAATCAATTTGGTCTCCACCTCATACAAATACAAAAATGGCAGAATGGTTAAAATTTATTGTTTTCAAAATTATAATGCTGGGAGATGTACTGAATTTATTGTACCTATCTGGGCCCTTTAGCATGCTAGGATCAGGTTCATTCATAATTCGATAGGTGAGATACATATTTCTGTCGCTTCATATTTGCTGGAACTAAAGCTAGTCTGTGAGACTACTACACCATCAAGGAATGATCACATTGAACTTGTGGGGGACTATTTTTTCTCATTTAGAAACTCAGTGCAAAAGCTCGTAGCAAAGCTCATGGCAAATGAGGGTTTTAAGGATGAGAACTGTACCTTCTCGATTGAGGAAACTCCGACGGTGATCTTTGCTGAGGTGGATGATTGACCCACCAAATTGATGTTGAGGAAGTGTGTGTAAATAATCAGCAACGACGGTGCATGTTGCTATCTCTTAGTTTGAACTTAAAATTTAAGCATAAAAAGGATATCTGAAATTTTCAAATCTCTTCTGCTTGGCTAGAGAACCGAATGGTTTTAAATTGAAAAAAATTTAATGATACAGAGTTGCATTGTTATTTACTATTTATAATTTCAAGTTCATACTTTGACAATATTTTATGTATAAAATGTATCCATGCAAGATTAAAACACAAAACATGTAATTTTGATAAATAATTTTCAAAATATAATAATTTGGTAATTAACTTTTTTATTTATATATTATTTTATGTGAAAAAAAAAAGCCGCGGTTGGCACTTGGGATGTAAAAATTACTGAACAAGAAATGAAAATCATACCATTTGTCTTCAATTTTTAAATTTAGTAATTAATCATTGAGTCGAGAATTATGGCTTGTTGGGCCACTCTCGATCATTCTCATTCTTATTTGGATTTTTTTCTTTTAAAACCCGCCATTTAAACCCTACCGTTTCTGCTTCCTTGATCTGATAAAGCCTCAAACCAGTAAGTTTCCTTCTTGTGGCAATAATGCTAATAATTATGATTGAAGTTATTTAATAGCATCGGCTTAATTATGGTTTTCAGGGTTTGGTTAGAAGGAGGGGGAAAAGAATGCCGCTTGGACTGATTTTAGGGATAGGAAGGACGGGAAGGAAGGTACCTCATCGCTCGATATTCTATCCTCGAAACGAGCCCCTAGAGATTACTTACTACGAGAGCAAGAATTGCAAGTCTACCGGTTTCCACACTCGCAAAGGTTTCCTTCCATTCACTTGTCTATCTTTTTTATTTGTTCTTTTTTTTGGGGGGTTGATTTTTGAAGGTTTTAGTCATTATTGATAGGTTTTTGAGAAGCATAAGAATTTTTTTATAGCATTGGTTTATTGAGGATTTTCTAGGGCTTAGTTTTGTGATCTTTGATTGATTTTACTTTAAAGTTGGTTGATTAAGGGAATGGAATGGTTATTTTCGAAGTTTAGTATGTTTGGAATAGACTTTTAAAATTCTCCATTTTTATTCTTTTGAATTGGTCATCGGGATTCAGTTATTTTGGTTGGCAAATTTCCTTCTAAACTGTCGAAATTGAATAATGCATATTATAATTCCAATCTCTCATTGGCTCTGCTTATGCCTTCTAAATGCTTGAGCTGTAATTGATAAATATGCTGTAGGTGAAAAATTGAAATTTAATTGCTTGAACTGTGAATGTATCTGCATTTTGTTTGGTCTATAACTGAAAAATATGCTGTAGGTAGATATGTTGTGATGCAGGAGAAGTTGCCAAACTACGTTGTTCCTGATTTGACTGACTTCAAGGTAATTTTTATTACTTGCTTGACATTTTTTAGGTTTTGATTAATCTTTCAGGAGAGAACATTCTGTATATGGTTCAAAACACTGCTTGTCCGGGGTAGTTACCATTCTCTCTTTTCCTCATAGGAGAAGTTCAGGGCAATGTTATTCTGATGCTTTAGTAAACATCATGGAGGTGTAATGATTCATGACCCTAGAAGTTTGTTAAGGCTTGGGCTTGGGCTTGGTAAGTAGGAAGGCTCGGGTTGACTGTACTTGAATTAGGTCTGTTATCTGTGTGGAACCGCAATTAGGGCATTCTGTCCATGATAAAACCTTTATGTTCTGTCCTGATCCCAATGCCATTGCATTAAAAAAAGAAAATCCATTCCCTTTCTATCGTAATGGTCTTAAACTGTTGGTTCTTGAATAACCTGGGATTCACTTTTGAAGATATACAAATATAGTTCTGGATGTGCATCCAAGTCCTGCATATATATATATATATAAAAGCCCTTTTGGTTGGGGGGTGGGGTGGTAGGTATCCTGACTATTTCAGATTTCTGATGTTGGTATTGATTACGTGCCAATTTATTACATTAGTTCTGCCTGAAAGGGAATGTATTTTGTCGAATACTAGGGGCTTATTTTGAATAATCATGTTCTTATGTATCCCTAAATTTTATATTTCGGGTGAGAGCTGGATGTCCCTAACATGTCTCTCAAACAGTTCAAGCTCTCTATTTTGTGATATAAATTGTCCACATCTATTGTTTATCGGGTGGTTGTTTTTTTTGCAGCTCAAACCTTATGTATTTCAGTGCCCGAGCGATATCAAAACTGCGGAGGCTGCTGAATCAGCTAAATAATGAGATGGAGTGACAATTATTTCATCTCCTTGCCTTTCACCATCTAACGACTACATGTTAAACAAGTTGGAGCCTGTTGTTGTGGCGTCCAATATAACTAGCTAGGATCATTACCATTTCTATGCTAGTTTCTGAGAGATTAACCATTGTAATGCCTGCAGTATGGTCAGGTTAGGTTGCTTAAGATGAATGTATGACTTTTCAACATAATCTATTCGAGAGAACCATATTTGCGGAACGAAGAGACGACGATTGTTTCTAGATAGCCAGAGTTTAGGATAATAATAACGGCTCAAACTTTAACAGTCTATAACTAAGCTAAACACTAATCAGGATAATAATAATACAAATAAAATATCAATATCTTATCAAACAACACAGTAAGCCTTAAAAATTTAATGCATCTTAGGGCTAAAGTGCCCATGTAGTAAAGCCAGCTTTATAAATCTACAATCTCAAAAACCTGATTCACTATCAGAAAACTAATGTTCCGCATTGTGCATACATCCAATTCTTGAACAAAAAAGGAAAAAATCTTTCGTTTTTTTCTTTGTTTTTCCATCTACATTAACTTGTATGCCCCTTTTTATTTTTACTTTTTTCACAAAATAATAGCTTAAGCTTGTGGGAAACAACTATGTTACCTTTTTACCTAGATTTAGGATATATAGCTTCAACCCCACCCATGAATGGCCTTAATGGATGTGGAATAATAACAGACCCATCTTCTTGCTGAAAATTCTCCAGCAAACATACAAGCATCCTTGGAATTGCACAAGCAGTTGCATTTAATGTATGAACAAATTTGGTTGCAGCCAGGTTTGTTTTACCCTTCTTGGAAGTTGTTGAGGGTGATTCCGATGGACGATAACGAATGCCAAGCCGGCGGCTCTGATAGTCGGTACAATTCGATGCACTTGATATCTGTTTACAGGAATGTGTTATTACCTAAGTTTAAAAGGAATTTCCTAGTCCAAAAGAAGAAAACAAAAATATTCAAAGGTATTTCAAAATACTCAGCAAACAGAATAATTTCATATACCAAAGTCAGAGATGGAAAAACTGAAAGAAAATTGAACTTGCCATAGGTAGGCAAAAGGTTATTTTAATACCTCGCCATAGCGTTCTAAACCTGGCATCCATGCCTCCACATCAAATTTACGATAAGCAGGAGCACCCAAGTCCCCTGTAGCCATATCTAAAATTCTGCCGAGAAAGCAAAGACTGTCACAAATAACAGAACAAAACCACTAAAGTTGGTAAAAGTTAATGAAAGTCCATACTTGAAATGCAATCCTAGAGACGAAAAAAGGTCCTCTTCAATTTTAATAAGTTCCTCATGGTACATATCACTTTCTTCTTGTCTGCATAAAATAAACATTTCCACCTTGCTAAATTGATGTACCCTATAGAGACCCCTGTAAAGCAAATGGCACCGTTAGTTCATGCAGAACTTGAGATTTTTCAGTGTTTTCAGATAGTCCATTACTCAGGTATAGGGACTATAGTGTGAGGCCTAGTAAAGTAGAAATGGAACATAAGATGGCTAATTACCTGGTTGCTGTACCAGCAGCACCAGCTTCAGTACGAAAACAATGAGAAAATGCCACATATTTTAAGGGTAATGCAGACTCAGCAACAATAGAGTCCATATGAATTCCCCCTACAGGAATCTCTGCAGTGCCAATGAGGCACTGGTCACTATCCTCAATGGAATAAACCTGTTTAGCATTTGAAATAAGTATCAAGAAACTGCAGTGAAATACTAACTATATTAACATGAAATTCCCAATTTTCAATGAGTTTCAGAACATGAAGACTCAAACAGTCCAATAAACGAGTTAATAGCTGTCAATTCAAGCAAAATCCAAGCTACTGCTGCAGTTCCGGATCAAAGTGATTCATTGTGTTTGTCATCAGCTTTTATGGTGAAATGGGCCGAGACAATAAGCACTTGATATTTGATGCAGCATGTACCACTTAGTTTTTCTGGGAACAGGACTACATCCAAAAGACATGCAAACCTGCGTATTTTCTCCACGGGGCTGGAATCCACATTTTTCGACAACAGATGACCTGACAATTTCTGGTGTTGTCAATGGTGTAAAGCCCCTTTTCATGACTTCTGTCAGTGTCCAGTTGACAAGGGCCATTTCCAGCATCACTGCTTCATTCTTTAGGTAATAGAATTTTGAACCACTTACCTATACAACGAGAAGCATTAGTACCTTTGGCATATGGGAGTCAAAGATGCTTCAAGCATGCAAGTTGATATATAATCCCATCTGATGAGAAGTAAAGAATTTTTTTTTAATATAAGAAGGTTCCATGTAAGTTGCAAGTTTAGAAACTCCAGTGCGCATTATATTTCTTATTGCAATGTGAAACACAAATTTCAAGAGGCAACTCAGTTAACTATCAGGATTATCTAATCGATAATAGTACAGTCATAAACTACACAGGATCATGTTGGCTGAATTGGACAAAGGTAATGAATCAACTAAAAATAACAGCTAAACAACAAGCAAATGTAATTTACTTCACCGATTAAAACCCTCAATAGAACACATAAACAAATCAGGAATGCTTTAATTCCCTACACCAAATAGAAGGAATACCTCTGCAGCAGCATCAAAATCAAAGAGATCTAGTTCCTTTCCGATTTGAAGGTGATCCTTAATAGGGAAGTCAAATTTACGAGGGCTTCCAACCTAGAACAATACAAATTTAACATCAAAGTTCTATGCAAACGCCAGAAAACAGCATATAATGACTAAAAAGACATGATCAATCAAAGCAATATATACCATATTCCTCAACTTTGAACTATCTTCCCATCCAATTGGAACGTCCGGGTGAGTTAGATTCGGTATACATTGCGCTTCTATCTGAAGCTCGTCTCTTAATTTGACAAGGTCTTCTTCCAAAGTCGTAAGTGCTTCCTTCAGATTCTTTCCTAACTCACAAAACCACCCATAAAAATAAAAATAAAAAATAAAGGAAAAAAACAAAACAATTAGACCACAAAAATGACACCAAGAAACAGCAAAAAAAAGTTTGCGCAAATACCTTCTTCTATGAGCTTTTGACGCTCAGAAGGCTCCAATTTGCCTTTCATCTTATTGGCAACATTATTCCTTTCCCCTCGAAGCCGCTCAACTTCCTGCAATCTGTCAGCGAAAATTAGCTGACTACGCTATAAAATTTTTAGGAAAGAGGTCGCTTTCTTATTATCGGATTAATTTTGAAGATGAGTGACGGAAAAAAAGGAAATAACCTTTTGAAGATTCAACATTTTATCATAAAGTTGAAGCACAAGCTCCAAATTTGCATTGGAATTCCTATTCTTAATATTAACGGCAACGGCTTCTTTATTATCCCTTATCCACTTGAAATCTATTGCCGCATTCCACTGGGGCTTTACAACTACAAAGAATATATGCAAAATATCAGCAATAGAAATATATATATTTTAACAAAAAGAGGAAGAATTTAATGTAATTACCTTTAATATCAGAGGTTTCTGCGGCGGGAGCAGCAGCCACAGCCGGAGCTGAAAGGTTTCTAATGAGAACAGAAAAGGGAGGCGCTTTTGGAGCAGAATGGCGGGAAAATAAAGCGAGGTTTAGGGTTTTAGGAAGTGTTCGGAAGATGAAGCGCGACGATGAAGATGAGATTGGAATCGTCGCCAATTTTAGGGATTGGAACGTCGCCCCGCTTAAACGACACTGTAACGCCATGCCTTTCACCTCTGCCCTCAGCTTGCTTGCCTTCTATAATACGAGACCGTCTATGGTTTCCGTATTTCTCAGTGAAGTTATCTTCTCTACTCCTAGAAACTATTTTCTAAAAAAGAGAATATAAATTTAAGTTAATCTAACCAATAGTATATGAACGCGTGTTCATCTGCCTCGCGGGAATGGATTCAATAAGTAACAGTGACCAACGACGTCGTTTTCACTGCCATTTTTATGTTTTTCCCAGTTAGCGGCGCAGAACGGCGTCGTAAAAGGATGTCTGCGCGACGAAGCGGAGTTGTTGAGAAAAAGGCGGCAAGGTTCAACTTTGTGGACCAATAGGAAGCGAGTATCTCTCCGCGTTAATCCAGGAACGAATCCTTAAATGGGGATCTAAACCGTTCACAGGAAGCTCCAAGAAACACAGCACAAGCAACTTTTAACCGTCCGATTTCGTATTCGTAACGTTATTTTCTTTTTTTGGTCCATATCCATCACCTATAAAATGGTCCACAATTTTTATTTCTCTATTATAGATTCTTGCCTTCAAGTTTCCGAGTCGTATCAGACGCTTTTCTCCCCTTCTCTGAAATTCCCTTGCTATCGTTTTCTGGAAGAAAATTTTTTGAGGTAAGCGTAGTCGTTATTTTTCAATCTCCGTCCATTGATTTTAGTTTTTGCTCATAAATTTGGTAAAACATTTGAGATTTTGTTTTTCTGATTGGTGATTTTTTGTTAATTATTTGATTTGATGTGGTCAATATAGATGGCCCGTACGAAGCAAACTGCTCGTAAGTCTACCGGCGGCAAGGCTCCAAGGAAGCAGCTTGCCACTAAGGTTTTTCTTTCTTCTTCAATTATTCTATTTTGCAATTTTTACCTCGATTTGATTTGTTTCTTCTTTTTCTTTAATTTCTTTTTTTCTATTTATGTGTTTCTCAGGCTGCTCGCAAGTCGGCACCGACAACCGGAGGCGTGAAGAAGCCTCACCGATATCGCCCTGGAACTGTAGCTCTGCGGTTAGTCATCAAATCACGTTTTCTTATTCTTGTTTACGCGAATTGAACTTATGATGTTTCCATTGGGTGCAGTGAAATCCGGAAGTACCAGAAAAGCACTGAACTCCTCATCAGGAAACTGCCTTTCCAAAGGCTCGTTCGTGAAATTGCCCAAGACTTTAAGGTAATACCATTAAATTCCAAGTTAATTCTACATAAAAGGATATATACATACATGTTTACTTTTGTTGATTGAGCTTATTGGACATTTTTTGTGTGGCTTTGCAGACCGATCTACGTTTCCAGAGCCATGCTGTATTGGCGTTGCAAGAGGCGGCAGAGGCATACCTTGTTGGGTTGTTCGAAGATACCAACCTGTGCGCCATCCATGCTAAGCGTGTGACAATCATGCCCAAGGACATTCAACTTGCTAGGAGGATTCGTGGTGAAAGGGCTTAATAAATTCACCTCTCTGATTTGCTTGTTTGTTGTTAGGATATTTGCTTTCTTTGATGTTTAATGAATTCAGAATGGTCTGATGCTGTAAAAACCTTAACCTATAAATATAGTTTGTGCTTTTTATTACGAATCACGAAGAGATGTTATTGAAGCTAAGAACGAGAAGAAGTTACGACTCACGACTTTGAGGCACATGAAAAGCAACCGCCTTGTACCTTTGTTAACTACTGCAAGAATTCAACAACTTACGACTTTGAGGGTTTGTTAGAAATTGATTAAAAGCCCAACCATCTTTTTACCTAATCGTTTTGTGTCTTGACTCCACCTCTTATTTTTAATTATGTTTTTTAAATTTTGATTTAAGAGTTTCAATATGAGTTTTGCAAATTTTATTTATTTTATATATTTATATGACTTTTGAGAGTCGGTCTTTCTCCATTTATGAATTGCCCTTAGCGTGCCTATTGCTTTCTTAACACCGACTTCGTAGTAAAAACAAATAAGACCATGCTGCTTCTTATTCTTGATTTGTAATCAATCGATTCGTTTAAAAAGTGAACAAGATTGTGGTCGGCAAAAGAAGGAACCCTAGAAATTTTCTTGCTAAATTAGCAGACGATTTCGTGCTATCAAAGCAGACTAAATTCCGTCTTAACAATTATGGATTGCCTGAACCCAATATCGTCAAAGTACTGTTTCAACATCTAAAACATTCTTGAAAAGACCGACCGATTTCGAGAAGACGGTGGAGAAAGTGAAGGAAATGGGCTTTAATCCTCCAAGCATGTCATTCGTATTAGCCGTCACTGTCTTGAATTTCATGCCTAAATCTTCGTGGGATAGAAAACTAGATGTGTATAAAAAGTGGGGTTGGTCTGAAAAAGAGGTAATAGAAGCTTTTCGAAAGAATCCTTCGTATATGATAGTGTCTGAGGAGAAAACAGTGAGGAGAATGGATTTTCTTGTGAAGGGAATGGGATTCCACCTCTGTTATTGCCAGGCGCCCCCGTGTTTTAACACAAAGCTTAGAGAAGAGGATTGTTCCGAGGGGTTTGTTTGTTAGAGATTTGTTGTCAAAGGGTTTGGTTAAGAAGGAATTGAGCGTGCAGGCACTGTTCGAGGCTTCAGAAAAGTCGTTCATTGACAAGCTTGTGAATCGCTACAAAGGAGACGCCCATGAGCTGTTGGAAGTTATATAAACAAAAATTGGAGCTTCCAATAACCGGAACCTGGAGCTGGAAGAGTGAGTCACTAGGCAGAGAATTTTAATGTCTTCCCGGTCCACCTCTACATATTTGGTAACCATTGGCATTAACCACTGTTCGATCATGGTATCAATTCTTGGCTTTATGGAGGTTCCCATTGTGGATATGTGGAAAAAGCCTACAGTGGGCTTTCCTAAGCTCGACGTGGATGCAGGGCGTGGGAGAGATGGGAGTTGCTTAGGTTACTCCGCAATCCTTAGAGATGCTGCCGGTGATTTCATTGCTGCACGAAGCTGGGCCATATATGGTGGGGTTCGGATGTTTTCATAATGGAGACTATGGCAATGCTTTTAGGAGTCAAATGGCTTCTCGAGCTTCAGTGAGAAACGTTGAGATTGAAAGTGATGCTCTTGTTGGTATTATATTGCATTACAGTACAGGCAATGATCAGATCATTTCAAGCTTGGGCAATCTAATAAGTGAAATGAAGCCGAGTGCACTCTTCTCTTTTTTCCATGAAAAAACAAAAAGAATTGTATGCTTAACTCTCTTACTCTGCTCATATATGTACTTTCGATCCTGAGTCAAAATAAAAAATCTCTATTTGACAGGATTTCTTCCTATACCTATGAATTCCATTAGACCCAGAAATGATATATTGGAAGAATCTTTTGGGTCTTCTAACATCAATAGGTTGATTGTTTCGCTCATGTATCTTTCAAAAAAAAAAATATTTGAAAGCTGTTTCCTGGATCTGAAAGAGTACTTGGGTTCTCCTAATAACTAAAAAGTGTATCATGCCTAAATCTAACTGCGGTTCGCGGTGGTGGAAGAACTGGATTGGAAAAAAGAGGGATTCTAGTTGTAAGATATCTAATGAAACGGCCGCTGGAATTAAAATCTCATTCAAAGAGAAAAGTATCAAATATCTGGAGTTTCTTTTTGTATATTATATAGATGATTTGATCCGCAAGGACCATGATTAAGAATTGTTTGATCGTCTTTCTTCGAGTAAGAGGCAAAACATAATCAACTTGAACTCGGGACAGCTATTCAAAATCTTAGTGGAAGACTGGATTTGTTAGTTTTGGTTAATACGCACACTTTTCTATAGTCAGATTGCAGCAATTGTTCAAGTTCTGGATAAGGTCCATACTTACAACCTTCGGTGTTACAAGGAGCTATGGAGTCGTGCCAAAACGGTGAAGAGTTGATAACCATTAAAGAACAGAAAACTAAGGAATAACAATCACAAAGTTAACATTCTTTTTATTATAGTAAGAGTTACGCAATAACCTGAAACTGAATGACGGCTGCACCAGACAAAAAAAAAAGAAATAAAACGGGTTCCAACATGGGAACCGATGAGCAATGAATTTCCATTTATGAGCAACACAATTGAATGGTCCATTGATCTAGTCTAAGCTAGGGTACACGCCAAATTTTATTATTAACTCATCCTTTTCAAATTGGATATTTCCTGAGAAATTCTGCTTTCATCCTGGAAATTCATCTGTGGTTCAATTGTAACGGTTTGATATAACAGAGGGAAAAAAAAGTCAAAACAGGGATTTTTCGGATACAATAGGGGTACCATCCCATCTAGAGAGGACCTGGAAAAGTACCATTCTCCCTTTGCTCATTCCATCGATCTATCTGAGCAACACCAAAAGAGAAAAAAAGAGTAATTGTAAGCGTAAGAAGCCCACAAATGGTAAATAAACCAACTAATCAACTGTGCATTAAGGATGAATATTAAAAAAAACTACGCATTAAGGATGAAACTTCTACTGACATATGAAGATAGAATATACTAATACAAGCAGCCAACTATACAGCAGATTTCATTATATGATTCAGTCTCAGAATGTGGAACATATTAGACTAGTTCAAATAGTTTAAACAGGGACTGTAAGTGGATTAATCAAAGCATAATATCTTTTCCCCATGCCTCGTTAATTAGACCACCCATTAACGCTAGAAAGTACCTTTCTAATAAAATTGAATTGCCAAAGAGTAAATATTTCATTACTGCATCTTTGCTTTTTGGCTGAATTCTATTGTGATTCTTCTTGTTATTAGGTTGTAATAAAAATCTCTAAATCAACTGGCAATACACAGTCATAGGTCCTAAGGGTCTCCTTGTAATATAGCTGAGTTGAGTTGATCTAATGCCAGAGTCGAGCTTGGCTCGACTACAAACCTCAAGGCTTGAAGCTCAACTTAGACTTAAACAAACATTGTTCTTCTTACTAGAGCTCGGCCCCTAATTTACTCGGCAGCTCAAGCTTGACTCGAATAAATAGAGAAATTAAAATTATATTTTTGTCATTTACTTATATGTACATACTCAGTATATACAGGCTTAATTAGGCACACGAGATTCTCAAATAGGGTAGTAAAATACTATAACTCAGGTTGACTTGTTACACAAGTAGCTCGAACGTTTGAACTCATCTAGATAATGAACAAGTCACGCACGAGTATTCACCAAAATGAGCTCAAATAGCTTGAGGCATTTACATTTTACACCATAGTACTTCCTATACTGGAACAGTTGATTTAGTCTTCTCTAATTCACTAGTTTTAGTTCAACCAAAATCAACCATAAGATTTAGGTCAAAAACCAATTAAAAGATTTGGACCATCATATTTTTAGGCTACCATAGAAGAACATACTTCTCTTCTCCAGTGTAATTTAGGAAATTTAGGGTGCATGGAAAAATCCACCAGTTACTACAATATGCAAGTTTGGTCTATATTTGGATTAAATCAAGTTGAGCTCAGGGTTCTTGGTAGCTGGTAGGTTTTAACAGTTATTCGTTAAAAGTGATTGAACTAATTCTCTCAACTCGTCTTTGACAGTCCTTCCAGATCAGATTATCAGTAACTAATGTTCACATTTTACAGTATTTATCAAAAAGAAAGGGTTCATAAGGCATTTCCTAATTCATGCATGTAATAAGAGTCCCAAACAGAAGCCATGCAATAACAGTAAAAACCAATTATGCAACTTATCATAACAAAGAGAAATGTATTATGGTTCTTAGAAGAAAATACATACCCATTCTCCAGGACACAAGGCACGATAATATTTTGCAAACTTATCACACTCTGGAGCACCTTCTCCTTTTGCAGCTACACAACTGTATAAGAAGAAAGGATAAGGACAGGTCAAGAAGCATTGCCAGAAGAAACAAACCCTTATACCTCCATAAGATACAAAATAATTAATAAGTTTAACTCACCGGTGGTACTCAATATATCGTGTGAAGCAATGCCTTGTTTGGTTCGTAGTTGGGAAGCGGAAATCCGCTGGGGCAGTCTCAAGCTGAATAAAGAAAATGCATCACTCTATGTTATTGAAGCAGTCTAACATGTAAAAATGAGTTCCCAATACACATAAAGAACTGGAGGGAGCAGATATGAAGTTCATAATAAAGATGTTCAGCAGGGTAACCTTTATCTCTGGAGTTTCCTCAGAGTCACCCGAGTTTTCCTCTGCAGCATCTTCACCACTGTTCCCAGTAGCAGGATTTGCTTCAGTGCTTTCTTCAGCAGCAGGAGGAGGGGCCTCAGTGCTTCCCTCAACTGGATCGGCAGAAGTCTCCTCCAATTTCTCAGTTACAACATCCCCAGAACCAGTGGCTGCATTTACAGGATTTTCAACCTCTTTTGCTTCTGCTGGTTTTGTAGTCACATCTGATTTTTCCTCTTTCTCCTGAAGTGCATATTGCTATATGTCCAAACATTCAAGAACAATAAGTTTCAAGCATAATCAGGTAATTGCTCTCACCATATACGAACAAATACACAGAATGAGAGAACTTAGTACCAGCTCAGCTACACTGAAGGTTTTACAAGCATAAAAAGTAGGAATTCAGTAAAGTTATCTGTACAAAAACTTAGAAACCCAATTCACCATGTTAAGACATTACTGTTCACACACCATACTCATAAATGAATTTGCTTGCACTTCTGGCAACCGTGCTACCATGAATTGAGATTACCCTAAACCAGCAAAAACTATAGCTGTTCTTCGGATGCTTAAGCCACCGAAAATTTTGGTCAGAAATTCCAATCGATCCAAATATTCACTTGCTTAAGCACCATATCTAGTAAAAGACCCATCAGACTTTGCCTCAAAATATTAGAATGAATCCCCTAAACTCAACAAGGCGACAAGAAAAAAATTGGTAGAATCTTAAGGAAAACTATAGAGTAACTTCATTGAGTTAATTTAGTCGAAAACTTGGAAAAGAAATTAGATAATTACATGTTCAGGATCATGCTCAAGAAAATTGGACGTCAATTATATTCGACAACAAAGCATAATCAATCTAGGTTAATCAAAACCAGAGTCTCAAAAACTTAAAAAGCTAATATGTTTTATCCACCAAATTATTTTAATTTTCATCAGCACAACTCTCTCAGATCTGTTACATTTCAACCAAATTAAATTAAACTAAAGTCTAAAAAACGAACTTGAAGTGCCAGAAACAGCCAAAAAATTGTAAAGACAACAAAAGCAACGGAGATTGAAATTCGCAACATCTACAAGGATTAAAATAAAGTAATAAAATTGCATATTTCAAAGAAATGAGAAAAAGAGAGGTTAAATCAGAGAGAATAAAAAGAAAAGGTACCTCGGAAAGGGAAAGGGGTTTTTCAGTTTGAGCATCCGCCATTGCGGGAAGAGGACGATCGTCTGTTCCTTCAGTTGGCGAGTTCTAGTTTGGGGGAAATCCAAGCCAACGCAGGATAATATGGCGATAGATGGGCGGCTAGGTTAGGATTTCAGCGTTTTACTGCGGCAGTGAAAATTTTAAAGGAAATAAATAATGAAAGAGGAAAGAGATAAATGAGTTGACGAGCGTATGCCACGTATTACGCTCTGTTTACTATTTTGGCTGGCTGGCTGGCTGGCTGGCTGTCCTGTGGGTAGAAACTTTTAGAAGGTAGAAAAGGAGTTACTAGAACTCTGACTGATTTCTCTTTTTTTGACTGACTCAGCTGTTGGGCTGTTGGATGGCTGCTCCGCTCCAACATCTTGGGCCGACTATTATGACGTGTTAGGCTAGAAAGTTTAGCCCTTCTATTTTCTGACAATTAAAAAAATTACAAAAAAAAAACTTCCCAGTGAGTTAAAATTATTTAGTTTTTATTTTTTAAACAACTGGCTTCCATTAACCAAGGGGTAAATAACCGTTACATCAGTTGAAGAGAACAGCAAAAGCAATAATGACAAAGTAAAGTAAAAGCAACAATAAATTACCACAAAGAAAAAACCCCTCAAACATCCCCTAGAAACCAAAACGACGGTGGAAACCAGATGAATAATCTTCATGAATTCTTCCTCAGCACTACTGCATGAAACTAGATGAACAAACTCAGAGAGAATCAGCTTTGATAACCTCCAAGGAGTACAAGATAAACATTCCCTATTCCACAAAGCTAACTATTGTTACCTATATCCCTATGTAACCACTTACGCCAGTCACCGGCCACTATTCGATCTACCGCAGCCCGCGCTTCCTCTACCCAGTGCATTGGCTCCGAGAACCGACATCCTTCACCCGCAAGTGTCACGGACTTAGGATTTTTGCCTCACAATCCGTGCGGCCTTAGGCAGTTTCTTACTCCCAAAAACGCCTAAGTCGGCCTAACTCCCACAAGTTAAGGATTCAATCGAATTCCCCTTTTGAAAATAACACAAACGAAAGCACCTCAAAGATCAAATAGAGATGATCGAAGAACGAAATAAGAACAAGCCACAGAATATCAAAAACACAAGAGAGAAATTAGTTTGAGTGAATACTCTCAAGAACTCTTATTACTCCTCAAACTCAAGTGATTTACAATGAGGGGAGAGGCCTCTATTTATAGTAGAGCCTCCCAAATCCAACGGTACAGATCAAGTACATGAATGGCTAAGATCGAATGGTATATACAAATTAAATCTCTAAGATTACAAAATCATATCTTGTAAGATTACATATCAAATCTATGATTGCATATCCTCGAAGATTATGTTTCCATATGTGACGAGCTTGTAGATGGGCCTTCAATCTCTTCAAGCAATGGGTCAGTCCGATCGGGCCAAATGACCTCCTTCCTACTTGATGGATCACACGAATGTGTCATGGTTGCGGGCTCCCATGCGCAACCCATGACATTCTCCCCCACCGAATCTAGCGACGTCCTCGTCGCGTCCTCCGCATGGTAACGATCTATCTTGTCTTGAAATTGCCACAAGGCTTCAGCGGGTTCCCAACTTGTCTCACTATCGGGGAATCCCTTCCATCGGACTAGGTATTCATGTCGCGGTTGATAGTACTTCCGTTTGATCACACGATCCCCCTCTATGTTTTCAACTTCTCTATCATAGGCGCCTTTTACCCCCATCGGTGCTCGTTTGGACTTGTTTCATTTTTTGTCTTCTCCATCTTCATGGAATGGCTTAAGCATACTCACATGGAATATTGGATGGAATTTGAGTTTTTCAGGCAACTCAAGCTTGTAGGCCACCTTGCCTACCTTCTTCACAACTCGGAACCGCCCCTCATAACGTCGCACAAGTCCTTTATGCAACCCATTGTATCGCAAAATCAGGTGCACTTTAGCAAGGATAGAGTCACCAACCTGATATTGCACATCCCTTCGATTCTGATCCGCCCACTTCTTATTGCGCTTACTCGCCTTGTAAAGACAAGCTCTAGCCAAATCGTTTTGCTCTTGCCAATCTCTCGCAAATCGATAGGCTGCTGGATTCGGTCTCGCATAACGAGTCGCAACAGCATTGGGTGTAAGTGGCTGTTGTCCTGTCACTATCTAGAACGGACTCTGGTTTGTCGCCCCACTTCTTTGCAAATTGTAAGAAAACTGAGCCACATCCAGCAACTTTGGCCAGTCCCTTTGTGTGGCACTCACATAATGCCGAAGATACATCTCCAACAATGCATTCACTCGTTCAGTTTGCCCATCAGTTTGTGGATGCATGCTGGTTGAAAAGTTCAAGTTTGAGCCTATTAACTTGAACAACTCCGTCCAGAATTGTCCCGTGAATCGCCCATCTCGATCGCTGATGATAGATTGTGGCACTCCCCAATACTTCACCACATGTCTAAGAAACAAGCGAGCAGCCTCCTTAGCAGGACACTCCTTGGTTGCGGGGATAAAAGTTGCATACTTCGAAAACCTGTCCACCACAACAAAAATGCTTGCAAATCCATCAGATTTAGGCAAACCTACAATAAATTTCATGGATAAACTCTCCCATGGGCGCTCTGGAATAGGTAAAGGCTGTAGCAACCCAGCAGGAGCCTTCAACTCGATTTTATCTTGTTGGCACACCAAACAAGTTTTCACATAAGTCTCCACATCGTCACTCATGTGAGGCAAAAAAAATCGATCCTCCAAGAGAGCCAAAGTGCGGTGCATGCCCGGATGACCAGCCCATCTTGAATCATGACATTCCTTCATGACTTCCTTTCATAAGTTCCCATGTTGGGGCACATATAGACGTTGTCCTTGAGTGTATAGTAATTCTCCCTCGAGCCAAAATCGCCTAATTTTTCCCTCCTTGGCAAGCTCAATCAAATTTTTGGCTGTGGAATCGTGGGACAACCCTTATTGAATGCGCTCCAATATGGGGCTATTGGGTTGGCTTATCATTGCAAATTCCATCTTTCAGCTAAGCGCATCAGCCACAATGTTGGCACTCCTCGGCTTGTACTCCATGCTAAAATCAAACTCCGCTAGGAAAACCTGCCAACGAGCCTGTTTGGGGGACAACTTTTTCTAGGTTAGGAAATAACTATTTGCAACATTATCAGTGAATACCACGAACCTGGAACCCAGCAAATAGTGCCTCCATGTGCGTAAACAATGCACCACAGCAGTCATCTCTTTTTCTTGGACCGTGTATCTCCATTCCGTCTCATTCTGCTCTCGACTCTCGAAAGTAATTGGATGCCCCTATTACATCAATACTCTCCCAATTGTATAGTCTGAAGCATCCGTACGTACCTCATACGCCTTTGAAAAGTCCAGTAAAGCAAGTATAGGTTCACTCACCATTGCTTGCTTTACTTAGACGAAAGCTTTCCCACACCAAGAATCTCAGTCCCATACTTTACCCTTTTTCAACAAGTCCGTCAAGGGTGCAGTGATCTTGGAGTAGCCTTCAATGAAACGTCGATAGTAGTTTGCTAAACCAAGAAATGACCGTAATTTTGTTACCTTGGTTGGTGGCTCCCAATCAGAAATTGCTCGGACTTTGCTTGCATCCATTCAGATCATGCCACCTCCTACAATATGGCCAAGAAAAGGAACATCTAGTTGGGCAAATGAGCATTTTTCCTCTTTGACATACAGCTCATTTTCCCATAGGACTTGGAACACCTCCCTCAGATGTCCAACGTGTTCCTCAAGCGTCTTACTATACGCCATAATGTCGTCAAGATAAACAACCACAAAGCGATCTAAGAAAGGTTGTAATACCTTATTCATTAGGGTACAAAATGTTGCCGAAGCATTTGTCAACCCGAACGGCATCACCAAGAATTCAAAAGACCCATACCGAGTCACACAGGTTATTTTGGGCTCATCCCCTTCAGCTGCTCTCACTTGGTAGTACCTCGATCGCAAATTCAACTTAGTAAACCATCTCGCGCTACCAAGTTGATCGAACAAATCTGCAATAAGAAAAATGGGATACCTGTTCTTCACAGTGATCTTATTTAATGCCCTATAGTCAATGCACAATCTTAAGGACCCACCATGCTTCCTTTGGAATAACACTGGCGCACCAAATGGGGCTTTGGAAGGTTTAATGAACCCGACATCTAGAAGTTCCCTTAACTGCTTCCGCAATTCCTCCAATTCAGGCGGAGACATTTGATATGGTGCCCTTGTTGGCGGCTCAGTATTAGGCAACAACTCAATCTTGTGATCCACCTCCCTCTTCGATGGTAATGTCTTGGGCAACTCCGTGGGCATTACATCTTGAAAAGACTGTAACAGCTGCTTCACTTCCTTTGGAATTTCCCCCTCGAATTTCTCATCCACATTGTCCCTTAAAGTGGCTAAATAGGAGACTTCGTTTCTACGTACTCCTTTGGCAAATTGGATTACCGACAATGTTTTGCCTTCCATGTTTCCCTTTCTTTTCATTCGCACCATATATCGATGGTTCAAATCAGAGATCGTCATATAATTTTCGGAAGGATGAATATCCATATTAAGTCGGTCAAGCAAACTCAATCCTACCACAAAATCATAATCATCAAGTGGGATTACCTTAATGGTTATCTTGCTTGTCCACTCGCCAAGTTTGAGTTCCACCCCTTTAGCTACACCCGTTATGGGAATAATTTCTGAGTTCACCGTTTTGATTCGACCCGAATCTTCCTCCACTTTGAGATCGAGTTCCTTTGCCATCTCTTTGGATATGAACAAATCGGATACGCCAATATCAACAAGGGCATTCAATCTCTTGTCTGCCACAATGATATCTACAAACATCAGCCCATTACTCGTCTTGTCTTCAACACTACCCAATATTGCGCTAAGACTTTTGGTGTCATGATCGCCCTCTTCGCGCGCTTCCATAGCTTTGAAAGCGGCCCTCTTTGGACAAGCACTAAACCTGTGTGGACCTTGACAAAGATAGCATCTCATTGGCCCTTTCTTATCCCATGGTCTACCATCATTATCCCTTAGCGCTTCGCCATTTCTTTCGGTTTGCTCTTTGTCTCCCCCACCATTGCCTTTGGGTCTAGGCTTGGGCTTGGAAGCGTCACTATTGTCAAACTTCCTCCCACCAACTTCGTAAAAGTTTTCTGCCTCAACCATGGCTACGGTCAAATCAGTAATACCTAGGCGATGCAACTCTTGTTTAGCCCACATTTTTAGCCCATCCTCAAACCAATAAAATGATTCTTTCTCATTCAAATATGAGATCTGAAGCATCAGCTCACTGAACTCTCGCACATAATCTCGAACGGTGCTTTGTTGCGTAAGCCGGCGTAACTTAGCACGAGCCTCCTTTTCAGCATACTGCGGATAAAACTGTTTCTTTAACTCTCCTTGGAACTCCTCCCAAGTCCCAATAGCTGTTCATCCACATTTCTCATTCGTGGACCTACGTCGCCACCACAAGAGAGCAACATCAATAAAGTAAATCGAAGTAGTGTTTACCTTAGTGGCATCGTCCTCAATGCCCATTGCTCTAATTCCCATAGGAAGTTGTCCACTTCTCTCGCAGACCTAGGCCCCTTGAACTTCTCAGGCTTTGGAACATCAACATGACATTGCTTCAGTCCTGAAGCTAACATCCCACTTCCTAGAGCGGCTTTACAGATTGTGAGCTCCCCCTTAAGCTCAGCAATCTCTTCTTTCATGGTAGTCACCAGGGCCTCAAGAGCTTCGTCCCTTACCGTCAACTTGTCCGAAGTGGAACTAAGAGTCTCCAGTACGAATTCCTTGCTGTCTTCCCTCAGTTCCTCCATACGGGTCAGGACCACTTCGAGTGTCTCCCTCATGTCACCAATAGACTCCTCGAGATTGACTACTCAATTTTCCAAGCTCGACAACATGTCCCTCGATCGACTAGCCTTTCTAGCCCTCTCACGGGTTTCCATTAGCTCATTCTCACCAACTTCTCCCGACATCCTTTAATAGTACTTTTGAAAAACTTGGCTCGGATACCAACTGTCACGGACTTAGGATTTTTACCTCACAATTCGTGCAGCCTTAGGTAGTTTCTTACTCCCAAAAACGCCTAAGTCAGCCTAACTCCCACAAGTTAAGGATTCAATTGAATTCCCCCTTTGAAAACAACACAAATGAAAGCACCTCGAAGATCAAATAGAGATGATCGAAGAACGAAATAAGAACAAGCCACAGAATATCAAGAACACAAGAGAGAAATTAGTTTGAGTGAATACTCTCAAGAACTCTTATTACTCCTCAAACTCAAGTGATTTACAATGAGGGGAGAGGCCTCTATTTATAGTAGAGCCTCCCAAATCCAGTGGTACAGATCAAGTACATGAATGGCTAAGATCGAATGGTATCTACAAATCAAATCTCTAAGATTACAAAATCATATCTTCTAATATTACATATCAAATCTACGATTCCATATCCTCGAAGATTATGTTTCCATATGTGACGAGCTTGTGGATGGGCCTTCAATCTCTTCAAGCAATGGGTCAGTCCGATCGGGCCAAATGACCTCCTTCCCACTTGATGGATCACATGAATGTGTCATGGTTGCGGGCTCCCATGCGCAACCCATGACACAATGACATGCGCCGCCGTGTTAGCGTCTCTTCTAACAAATCGGAAGGTAATCTTCTCAAAACATCTCACATAATCCTTAATATCTTGGATAACTGGGCTTAGTACCGATCTATCCACTGTTTTTGAGTTGGTTTTTTTATTTTTGTTAGCGAGTCACCTTTAATTTGAACAGCTCGGAACCCCATCTCTACTGCAAATATATCCGCCCTTTCACACGCTCGAGCCTCTGCTATAAACGCGTCAGCTATACCAATATGTGGGTAAGTACATGCTCCCATTATCTGGCCTGAGTCACTTCTAGCTATAGCCCCAAAAATGGAACCTTTGCTTGCTGCATGACACGACGTATCAAAGTTAATCTTTATGCTACCCATTTCTTGAGGCCTCCATAATTCCTGTTTAGCAAGCAGCAGTGGTAGCCATAGATCAGCAATGGTCTCAATTTCCATCAATTTAGTTTTTATTTTTAAAAATATCAATTTAATCGTATGATGGTTTTTTTAATTTTATTTGTATAATTAAAATATTAGTTTAATAAATTACAATTCATAATAAAATTTATAACTTCTGATACCAACTTACTCAAAAATATTATGAATATAAATATTTAAAAATTTTGAATATAATTGATCGCATTACATTTGGAGGATCTGCTTCAGCCATTCCATACCAAACCTCCCCACAGCCCATTATTATTGTCATCCATTTTCATGATAAAGAAATCTAATCTGAGGCGGTACGGTTTATGATAAAGCACACGTGGGCACTTTCTTTTTGACCCACCGAGATCGACATATATTTGCCGGAACTTCCCACCGTGGTTCCACTACCGTTTGAAACAATTTAAATGTAATCAGCTGACAATGATTACATATCCTAACCGATTGCCTATGGGAACAAAGAACCAACCCCAAGGTTTTGAACGTTCAGTACATCAATATCACCCACAGTATAATGGAGTAACCTCTGCTCCATGAGAAGTCTTCACCCTCACACACCATTGCTCGAAAACCACTACTATCATTTTATATTCTTATATAAAAAGTCTGATGCTTTACTGACGTTAGCTTCCCTCTCCCAATCATATATAATCAAAGATGAGCAGAGTTTCTTTTTACGTCCAAATTTGATCAAATGAAATGTGTGATGCGAAAGGTTGTGGGGAAGGTATAAAGACATGCCAATCACTAACCTCTAAAATAAATACATGTGAAGCCGTTTACATACGTATGTAGGAATGTATGGGTACTCGCTACATATTCAACTATCAGATAGGTGTAGGGCCATCCATCATTAATTAATGGGTACATGCCACATATTCAACCCTAAAAGTCACATACAACTTTGAATATATAGAGAAAAGAATCCAAACATGTTTTGAATATTCTTGTGAGTGAAGGTGATATAAAACCAGTATTAATTCCTCTCTTAGAAGTTCCTCCATAACTGAATATTCATTTATTAAAGAACCTAGCTCTGATGGTATGCAATTATTTTTTCCCAATCTAGAATACAAGAGGTCAATTGAACGTCCTACTCCAACAGTAATTAGGCAATCTGGTCAAAGAAAATAAAACAGATTTTAGGTTATACACTATATATTTGTATTCAAAGGCATTGAAAAAACTTCGGTGACAACATCTATCGCCTGCTACAGATCTTAGTAATTGTTTTTTTAGTATGTTTTATTGTTCATATTCAAAATTTATGAATACCTAAATTACGAATCCTTACAATTCAGGAAAAAAATTGATCAAAGTAACTTGATATCTATAGTAATTCCATGTTTAACAACCAAAAGCAGAAACAACAACTTATCTTGTTATTGTCCAGGAAATTGAATATTTTACATCCATAAAAGGCTAAACCAAGATTAATCATATTACTAAAATGTTTAACAAATACCTAATTTTAAAATTGTTCACAACCCAATAAAGTTTCTGTCATAACAAGAAAATTGTAAGAAGAAGGGAAAAAAAGCTTCTAAATTCTGACTAGGGCGAGAAAATTTCTTCCTTTATCCGACCACTGGTAACTAAATAAAATCCTCCACCAACCTAACCATGTACAAAAGAAAACTGTAACGCCGTAATTTTTCACCTTTTTAAGGCTTAACATTTACCTGAACTTTAAATTTATCAGAGACCTTGCCATTTTGGGCTCGGAACTGGTACCGTCGACGACAGCGAGAAATCTAATTGACTCGAATTCGGAGAAAATAGCAAACTTAGGGAAAGTAAAAGATACGGTGACCGCGGAGAGTTCAGGCACCCAAATGGTAGTGATGATGGCGATAACTGTGACTGGTGTATCCCCTTTGATGGTACCTGCGGCGGTTGTTGTTGATGTGGCTGTTGCGACGATGAACGTTGTTACTGCTGCTGTTAAGGGGCGGTTAAGTTGTTCCGACGGGGTGAGATGAGTGAGAAAAATGGTGGGAATCCCGAGAATTATTTTGGAATGGAATCGACAGTTGAGGGCATGGAGTTCTGGAAGTATCGCAAATAGACGGAGACTGGTGATTCGATTGCCGCGTGCACAACAGGAAATGGAGGGAGTGGCGAAAGAGGCGTCGCAGCAGGTGGCCATTGAATGAAGCTATTACCAATGGGACCACTGATAGGAAGGGTAGGCAGAGAGCAAGCCGGTGGGTTCATGTTGGGGACGGCGTAATTAATCATGGGTCCTATAGGGCGATTGCTAACGTGCGCCAATGGAGGAGGTCGGATCCTCTGAAGCCGAGAGCTTTGTGGTTTGGGTTGGTGGATTGGAGGAGGAGAAGTAGAGTACCACTCGTGAGCCGGTGAATCGGTTAGCTTCTGTACGACGTCCCTGAAGTTGTTTTTGTTGATGTTGTAAACTGGTGGCTGGTTCTGTTGAGCCTGGAGACTGCTTTTGTAACGGCCCAAATTTCAGTGATATCGGAACAGTGATTTGAGATCACTAAATCCGACAAGTATGTTTAAAAATTTAATAAATTAATAATTATGAGTCAAGTGTAAATTTAGAAGAATTTTGAATTAGTGAATTTTGTGTAAAAAAAAAAGAGAGAAAAGAATTTAATAAGTAAATTGGGTCTAAAATGAGGTATCGAGACCTTGAATTCATAAACCGAGCCATAAATATTTTTAGAAATATTTATGGAGTGTAAATAAGTTAGTATTAAAGTTTCGTCAAGAAATTTTAAGATTTCGGTAGTTAATTAGGTGAAAAGGACTAAATTGAACTAATTGTAAAATTGTGAGATGTGATTAAATAGCTTAAGTATTTAAAAAGATGGATTTAAAGAGCAATTAGACCCAAAGGTTAATGGCTGGACGGTTTGGGTATGAAATAAGCAAGAAAACAATGTGAATAAGGGGCAAAATTGGAAATAGCATAAAAGTTAGTAATTAAATAATGATGTAATTGAAAAATCTAGACATTTTCTTCATCTTTCTCAGCCAGAAACATCGTACCAGGTCTCCTATGCTGGTTTTTCATATTTTTACACCATGTAAGTTCAATTTTTACTATTTCTCAGTAATTTTTATGTTTTGGTGACTTTTACAATTAGGTCCAATCATCTAATTCATTAGTTTTTGATTTGGTGGGTGAAATTGGAAGTTAACCTGGCTGAGTAAGGGTAGTATATGATGAATTATTATGAAATTGAAGTTCTAATTTCATATTAAGGTTGTTTTATTAAGTCATTTTGATAGAAAATGGTATTTAGGACCTAATTGTGAAAAAGTTGTGAATTAGATGTTGGTGTTGAAATTGAGAATATCAAAGGTTGTGAAATAATTTATAATGATAAAATAAAGTGTTAATTGAGAAAAAATTAGTTCAATTGATGGGTGAATTGAGTAGGGACTAAATTGTAAAAACTGTAAATTTTAGAGTAAAAGTGTAATTTCAAAATTTGAACAGCATAAATTGTGAAGTGAAGTAGAAATAAAATAAATACTAATGAGTAGAAATAATTTATATTATAGATCAAGAGAAACGAGATTCAAGTCGTGATCGAGGGAAAAATAAAGTTTACGAGGAATAGGCTCGATTGCTAATATTTTATATCGAGGTAAGTTCATATGATTTTTAATAATGCAATGTGTAATTTAATGTTTTGAAATGAAAATTTCATGAATGATATAGTATATTATTGTATATAAAATGTCATTAAACTGTGATAATTGTAAAATGATATTTGAATAAAAGTACAAATTAAATGGAACAACGGACTTGAGTACTTTCATTCAGTGGCTAAGACGAATTGACGGAAAAGACCATGGTTGGACCATGGCAGCATGTGAAATGTGATTTCCGTATAAGACCATAGCTGGGCTATGGCTTCGGAGAAATGTGATTTGTGCTTCCGTATAAGACCATATCCGGGATATGGCATCGGTGTGATATGTGCTACTGTATAAGACCATATCTGGGATATGGCATCAGTGTGATATGTGATCCGTATAAGACCATGGCTGGGCTATGGCCTCGGTATGTGATATGTGACTATGTGCAAGACCATAATTTTACTATGGCATTGTGATAATGAGGTACTCAATTCCGTAGTTGTTCCCTAATTTGATTATGAACGAAAATGTAAAATGGCCCGAAAAGATTAAGAATTGGTGAATACTATGAAAATGACACGATTTGGAATAAGTTTTTGATACTTGATGACATTGAGATTATGGATCTATGCTTATGAAGCATAATTATGTATTCTTACCATGATGGATGAAATGATATTGTATGGATTTAGTGAATAATAGTGGTGAATGAATAAATATGGCCTTGGCAGTTTTGGATTACTGCAGTAGTGTATCTTTTGAAATTCACCATAAATTATGGAAATTGAGTTAAGGGCTGAATAAAATATGAGATTAAAGCCTGATGAGTCTAGTTTCATATAGAGGAAACGGTGCATGCAATTGGATTTTATATTATAAGATATTTAAATTGTTGTGAGACAGAGTTTGAATGACTTCGAGATCCCTGTTCTGATTTTAGAAAATCATTAGAAATTGTACAATTGTGGTGTTTTATCTTAAAAGCATGTTGGTAATTGCTTATTAATTTCATATGGACTTACTAAGCATTTATGCTTACTCCCTCCTTTTCATTCCTTATAGTTTTGACAAGCTAGCTCGGAAATCGGGAACGGTCGGAGGCCCACTCACACTATCCGTATACCATCTTGGCATAATGGCTTGTATATTTTGAGTATGGCATGTATAGCATTATAATCATTTTGTATATATGGTCTTATGATATGGTTATTGAGTGGTATGGAAATGCTTGGTAATGATTAGCCATTGGAATGGCTAATCATGATCATATTTGGTGTTATGTATGTCAAATTGCTAGTTAATCCATGGAAACCATGAAATAGGTAAAATTTACCATAAAATAGATTCAGACAGCAGTAGAGATGAGAATTTAAAAAATCACTAAAAATAGTAGAAATGGAATTAAATAATGAATAAGTTATGGAATCGAAGCTTGATGAGTCTATTTTCATATGGAAGAAGCGAAACAGGTATATGATCTATATTTTATGAGATGTTTAAATTTTTGTGAAACAGGGCCAGAGCGATTTCTGGATCCCCTGTTCTAAATTTGGAAATTCACCATAAATTTTAAAAAGATAATTAGAAGTCATGCTTTATATGTACAGATTCCTTATTGAGTCTAGTTTTATTAGAAACAAACGGCATAGTCATTTAAGCTCTGTACAGGGAGATATCTGATTCGTAATACACAGAGGTCAGAGTAGTCGAACCCTGAAACAGGGGAGACTTTAACTAATAAACTGTACTAATTGGCCCAACCAAAAATTCTAGAAAAAAATTAGTAGATAGATATATGAGTCTAGTTTCAGGAAAAATTTACGGAATAGGATTTCGAATTTCGGAACTCGAGATATGAATTTTTAAGCAATTATGATGCAGTTGGACAGCTTGTCCGAATTTGTTTAAGTGCTCAAATAAGTTTAGTAATGCCTCGTGCTCGACTCCGGCGACGGTCTCGGGTAAGGGGGCGTTACAGCTTTGGTTAGGATTCTGTGGCTGAGGATGAGGCTGGGAGGGATGAGATTGCTGAAGCTGAGGTGGTGGCAGCGCTTGTGTGTGGTCAAATGAAGACTTTGTAATGATAGGAGGGGCGTTGGCTATGGAGGGTTTGGAAATTTTGTGAGAAAGCTTGTTGAGATGCTTAAGGTAATGATCGCGATCGTTAATATTGTTGACATTCGAGCTACCGATGCTACCGGTGGTGGTACTGATGGTGGTAGAACCACCAGAAGAGTGACAGCTTCTATCTATTTCCAAAAAAAAAAACCAATCTTTCTCCCCCTACTAAAACTCCCTTTCTCTATCTGTATCTAAATCTATAATGATCAATTTGTTTATGTAAAACAATAAAAACTATTTTTGTTTCGGGTGGACTAGTAAGCTTTGCTTTCATTATGGGAACAAAATATTATTTTTAAACCCCAAAAAAAGAAAAAGAAAGATGATTTTATTACTAAACATTTGACAGAGTGAGAGGAAAGAAAGAAAAGTAAAGTAGCAAAAGAAGGAATATGTTTGTCTCCTGGTCTTTGCCTTTGTGCCGCTGTCTAATCTCTCTTTAGTTTCTTTTTTTTTTTCAGGGTTTTCTAGGCATTAACAGGAAGGAGGGAAAAAAAAGGAACATGACCCGTAAAAGAAGCCAAGAATACCTCTTCTCTAATATATGGTGCTGGGCGATTGTAGGAGTAATATGTGATTGCGGGTGTCAAACAATGTTGTTCCTTGTCGTGTTCCGGGTGACCGAGTTTTTAAACCTGAGTAACTCACCAACCAAGCTGTCAAAATGGCAGCAGCCACCACCACACACTACTTTCACCGGTGTCATTTTCATGTAAATCTCTCTGTTTCGACCACTTATTTACTGCACTAGGTTTCTATATGGTGACTGCTTGTATGGTATTTTCTTTTCCTTTATATATGTAATTAATACAAAAGAAGATGCTTACTCAATTTGGAGGCCAAAAAAAGAAGACAGGAATTGAATTTTATTGGGTGTGGGGTTGAATTGAAAGGTGTTTCCTCTAATTAATGTCGTGGCTGTTGGATTTCCAACCAAGAAACAATTGTTGGGTTTTTTTTGGAATCTGGTCAAAGCTCCGTTAAAGAGGATCAATGTGAAACGGACCGCAATTTTCAATCCAAGTTTGGTCCTTATTCCCTTGTACGCCAAAACAAGGCTGCAAAAAGGTCTTTTGCATCCCCCAGGGTATTTTAAAGGGGTAATGTAATAATTCACACTTTTAATCTTATAAAATGTTTAATATGGTATATGTACCTTAAAAATATCGAATATGTCGTCTGTAATTTTAATAACTTTTCAATGTGGTGCATGTATCTTTTTTAAATGTTTAATGTATTCAACTATCAATATATGTTTTATTATTGTATTTAATATTAGCACCAATAGTAAATTGTTGAATTAACCGATAAAAATTCAATACATAATTTTTTTTTATAAATCATCAAGTCCATATGGATTATATAATAACTTTAATTTAATTTTGTTTCATTTATTTTTTCATATAAGATCATATTATACATAAGGACTTGCTGATTTTAAAAAAAAAACTATATATCAACATTAATAATTTAGTACTCCTATTTTTATTATAAAATTTTATTTTATTTAATTAAGTTTATATATGGTATAGATAGGTACTAATAATAAAGTATTAAATTTTTTTATAATTATTTAATACATTTACGGTTGAATATTTTTAACTCTACAAACATATTAAAAAATCTCCGCAAGTCCTTAATATTTAAAAAATTAAAAACTAAATAAACAATACATGTAAAGGTTTTAAAATCGATATATCAAATAATAAATTTTAAAATGTATATAAATATATAATATTTGAAATACAATTATAAATGCCAATAAGTGTTGGCCCCATCTTTCTGACTTGTTTGTGAGATTTTGTTTGTCTTTCTTTTTTATTTGATTCAAATAAGCATAGCCTTAAAATTAGCGAGTGATAGATCCTAGTAATATTGTTGACACTAAGCAAGTATAACTAGTTTTACCTAGTAAGGGAGTTGAATGGGGGAAAGGACATCTTTTCAACTTGGAGATTTGATCAAGAAGCATGTAGGAAAGGTTTATCACAAATGATTGTGATTAATTAATAACCTTTCAAGTTTGTTGAAAGTGAAAGCGTTAGGAAATTTACGTCCGTGGCATATCCTACGTTTCATATTCCTTCACGAATTACTATGACTAAGGATGTTTATCAATTGTATTTAGATGAAAGGGCTAAGCTAAAACAACTTTTGAGAAGTTCCTGTTCTCGAGTTTGCTTAACTAGTGACACATTGACTTCTTTGTAAAGAGTTAATTATTTGTGTATTATTGCTCACTTTATTGATAAAGATTGGAGATTGAATAAAAAGATTTTAAACTTTTGTCCAATTTTTAGTCATAAGGGTGAGTTTGTTGTGATGGTGATTGAGAAATGCTTGTTGAATTGGGGGATTGATAAGTTGTTTACTATCACTGTTGATAATGCAAATTCAAATGATGTTGCTATTAGTTATTTGAGAAAGAAATTTATCCCTCGAAAGGGTTTAGTACAAAATGGTAACTACATTCACATGAGATGCATGCCACACATTGTGAACTCTATTGTTGTTGAAGGCTTAAAGGAAATGAATAAATCTGTTGAACGTGTTAGGGGGCTGTTAGATATTGAGGCAATCTCCAACTAGATTACAAAAGTTTAAAGAGTGTGTTGTGGTAGAAGAGATAGAGTGCAAGAAGATGTGTCTTAACGTTTGTACTAGGTGGAACGCGACCTACTTAATGTTAGACACAACTTAGAATTTTGAGAAAGCTTTTGAGATATTTGAGGAGCAAGAGACAAATTTTAAGGCTGGACTTGAAAAAGGGAAGAGTTAGCCTTGTGCGAATGATTGGGCTAGTGTTAGAAACTTGAGGGGTTTTTTGGAACACTTTTATGAAGTAACTTTTCGTGTTTCCGACATTTCATATGTCACACCTAATACTTTTTTGATGAGCTTTCTGAAATTGATATCCTTTTACGAGATGTTCAGTCAAATATTGATGTTGAATTTAGTGTTATGGCCATTAAGATGAAAGACAATTATGATAACTATTGAGATGATATTGATAAGATGAATTTGCTTGTGTTTGTTGCTTGTGTTTTAGACCTTAGACAAAAATTGAAGTATCTTGAATTTGCAGTTAGCGAAATGTTTAATGCTAAAAAAGCTTAAGAAATGATGCAAAAGTTGAAGGGAGCTTTGTATGAATTGTTTGATGAATATAAGCCTCAACTTCATAGTGCTTGTAGTCAATCAAGTATGGCAGCACATGTTTCTCTTGGTGAACCACAACAAAAAAATAAAAAGGCATATGCAAGCTTTGTATAAAATGCATGAGTTAGAAAATGGTGGTAAGGATAAAACGTCTGAATTGGATAAGTATCTAGCTGAGACTAATGAGAATTTTGTTGAAGATTTTGATATTTTATTATGCTGGAAAGTAAATAGCCCTAGATTTCCAATCTTTCAAAGATGGTTAGAGATGTGTTAGTTATAGCAGTTTATACGGTTGCTTGTAGTCAATCAAGTATGGCAGCACATGTTTCTCTTGGTGAACCACAACAAAAAAATAAAAAGGCATATGCAAGCTTTGTATAAAATGCATGAGTTAGAAAATGGTGGTGAGGATAAAACGTTTGAATTGGATAAGTATCTAGCTGAGACTAATGAGAATTTTGTTGAAGATTTTGATATTTTATTATGCTGGAAAGTGAATAGCCCTAGATTTCCACTCTTTCAAAGATGGTTAGAGTATAGTTGCTTCAAAGTTTGCATTTAGCATCGGGGGTGTCTGTTTAATCAATTTAGGAGTCATTTAACCCTTAAAACTGTACAAGCTCTTGTGTGTATTCAATATTGGATTCGAAAATCATCATCACAGGAAGACATGAAGAAGTTTTGTATGAATTGTTTGATGAATATAAGCTTCCACTTCATAATGCTTGTAGCCAATCAAGTGTGGCAGCATATGTTAGAAAATGGTGAACCATAACAAAAAAATGTGCATGCAAGCTTTGTATAAAAAGCATGAGTTAGAAAATGGTGGTGAGGATAAAACATCTGAATTGGAGAAATATCTAGTTGAGGCTAATGAGAATTTTATTGAAGATTTTGATATTTTATTGTGGTGGAAGGTGAATAGCCTTAGATTTCCCACTCTTTCTAATGTGGCCAAAGATATGTTAGCTATATCGGTTTCTACGGTTGCTTTAAAGTCTACATTTAGCACCGGGGGCATGTGCTTTGTCAATTTTGGAGTTATTTAACTTCTAAAATTGTACAAGATCTTATGTGTATTCAAAATTGGATTCAGAAATCATCATCACAAGAAGACATCAAGAAGAATAAAGAACAAATCGAAGAGCTTGACAAAATTGAAAACGGTATATTTATTTTTAATTTAATAGTTTCAATTTTTTTACCACTTCACTCTTATATTAATTTATTTAATTTAATAGTTTCAATGTTTATTAAGATAAAACTTTATTTTGGTAAATTTGAAAGTTATAATTCAATTTTTTAATAAAAAATGGTCTTAAGAAATTGAATGGTTGGTTGGATCATGTTTCAATTACGAGGTGTGTTTGACTTGCAAACAAAGATGGGCTTGTTTTCTGCTCAATAGGCTATTGTCTGCAATTGAAGCCCATAAAAGCTCAAACTGAAGGTTATTAGATAATGATCATCTCACACTTATTATTAGGTGAGAGAAAAAATTTATATAAAATATGTAAATTAAATGAATATTTTTATTATAAAAAAATTATGTTTTAAAGGTGTATGTAAAAAATATATAGTTTAAATGAATAATAGTTTTTTAGAAAAATTATATTTTTTTTTGCATCGTAAACTGATATTCATTAATTAAAGGGTATGGCTCAAAAACATATTTGACAGAACAAATAACCCCAAAGAAAAGAAATGACAAAAAAGTAAAACATGTCTAACAAAACAAGCAAAGTATACAGAAATGCAAAACCAGAAAACGAAACGCAGCCACAAAACCAAACCCCCTAAAGAAAACCCAACGAAGAATATCAGCCAAAAATCTTTCCTTTCAACACTAGAAATCCATCGCAGCTCGAAGCATGAAAGAAAATAGTTTTGAAAGCCAACTATGGAGATTCAAAAGAACCTTCTCCAATCTTCAAAGCCCGACAACAAATCATCATCGCTGATGGAGCCAATCCATCCGATCCTATTCCACCAGTTTTTCAACAGAATCTGGTGCCTCCTCAACCCAGAAACATGAAGTGTGTCGCTGAGGCCCATCCATCGCCAGAGCATGCGCCACCCTGTTTACTTCTCTTCGGACAAAATGGTAAGCAATTTCCTCAAAATATCCCTCTAACAACCGAATACTCTGTGAAATTGGTCTGAGTATAGATCTGTCCTCTCTTTTTTATTTAAGCCTCTTGATAATCGTTACGGAATCCCCTTCCAGTATGATCTTCCTGGAACCCATGTCAAATGCAAAACAAAGAGCTCTTTTACAAGCCCGAGCTTCTACAACAAAAGCATCTGCAACACCTATATAAGGGTAAGTACATGCACTCATTATTTGGCCCTCTTCATTTTGAGTTAAGACTGCTGCAAAGAGAATTTGAGACCTTCATGTACCAGCTTGTTTCGTTTTTACCACAGAGCCCAGAAAGATATAGTTAAAATTTTCCCGGTATTCTCATCCCTGCAATTAAAGTACTTACTAATTGTGTTTTTCCATCCGAGGTATTCCTGCTTGGGTCGAATGACAGGTTCAAGAGCAGCCAAAATTGTCGCAAAACACCACAGGACCACATTAAATGGTCCAAATCCTCTTGGGCCTCCTTGCACAAGGGACAGACATTATCAACACTTAGTCTCCGTTTGGCCAAATTATTAAAATGAGGCACATAATCCTTGAGTAAACACCACATATGAATTTTAATTTTAGAAGGGAGCTATAAATCCTAAAGCAATTTGTAAAAAGTCTTGTAATTGTCAATTGTATTCAAATTACATTCAAAATGCTGAATCTTTCTTATAAATAAAGCCCGATACCCACTCTTCACCGAATACTCCCCTGACATTGTGGCACCAAACCAACATATCCTTGTCTCTGGAGCTTGCAATTAGAATATTTAAAATGCAACTAGCTTGTTCACGATCAACAATCCTACAAATCACCTCCTTGTTCTAGGTACTCGAATCCACATCAATTAATTGATTCACTGTTGACTAGCGAGTATCAATATTCTGAACTAACAATCTACCATTACCAGGACCAGGCAACCAAGGATCATTCTAGATATTCACACCCGCGCCACTGCCGATTCGCCAAAGTAAACCATCATCAATCAATTCCCTAGCACTGCAGATGTTTCTCTAGGTAAAAGAGGGGTAAGAACAAACTTTTGCTGACATAATACCTTTGAAAGGGTAATAACGAGCTTTAAAGACTCTTGCTAAAAGACAATTGGGCTGGGATAGAAGTCGCCAAACTTGTTTAGCTAATAGGGCTTTATTGAACAAAAATAGGTCCCGAAATCTCAGTCTGCCATCAGCTTTGGGAAAACAAAGTGCACTCCAATTGCTCCAATGAATTCCTTTGGTTGTTTTAGAATTAGACCACCAAAATTTATTCAAAATACCTTCTAGCTGTTGGCATAAGGTTTTCGACAAAACAAAACACTGCGTAACGTAAACAAGAATTGCTTGAAGCATCGCTTTTATAAAAACTTCCTTGCCCCCCATCGAAAGATACAGAAGACTCCAACCCTCAATTCTTCTTCTGAATCTGTCCACAAAGTTTGCAAAAGCCCATCTTTTCTTTTTCCCAACCATCATTGGCAAGCCTAAATATTTCTCTAGGTTTGTTGTCACCATAACACCCAAAATGTTGGTTACTAAATTCCTCCCCTCAGGACCCACGCTTGCACCAAAATAAATAAGTGATTAATCCAAATTAACTTGTTGCCCCGATACCAATTCATATTCCATAATAACGTTACAGACGATATGAGCTCCCTCACCTGAAGCATCACCAAAAAGGATGCAGTCATCAGCAAACAACAGATGGATAATTGTTAATCTTCCCCTACCAATCGGAGCACCCCTCATCAGATTATTATGTTTTTCCTCATTCAGCAAAATAGAAAGCCTTTCAGCGCAGATTAGGAAAAGATAAGGGTTGAACGGATCGTATTTTCGCAAACCTCTTGATGGAGTAAAACGATCACTAATGTCCTCATTAATTCCCACTGTATAGGTAACTAAACAAACACACCACATAATTAGAACGATCCAATCTTGATGAAAACCCAATCTAGACATCATTCCAGCTAAAAAATCTGATTCAACGCGATCATACGCTTTACTCATATCGAGTTTGAGCATAAAATTCCCTCGTTTACTCCTCTTCTTCATTTTAAGAAAGTGTAAGACCTCATAAGTAATTAAAAATTATCCGAAATGTGTCTCACTGGAATAAAAGCTCATTAAGTTTCATCAATACAACGTCCTAACATTGGACTCATACGATCTATTAGAACTTTCGCAATAATCTTATAAATCACATTACATAAGCTTATGGGTCTAAATTGAGAGAGATTTTTCAGTTTTTCAACTTTGGCAATTAAAACTAAATGGGTTTTTATTGATCTCACTTATTTCAATCTCACCATTTAAAATAGCCAAGCAATAGCTAGAAATCTTATCACCTACAATATGCCAGTACCTTTAATAGAACAGTGCTGGAAACCCGTCAATCCTTAGAGCCTTTAGGGGCGCCATCGACTTTCCAGCATGCCAAATTTAGTCCTTAGTGAAAGGTTTAAGCAGCTCATCATTCATACTTGTTGTGATCATTTGCTCAACAAGGCCAAGCACTATAACAACCCAATTTTTAGTAGTGTCAGAACAGTGATTTGAGATCACTAAATTCGATGAAAAAGTTAGAAAAATTTATTAATTAATAATATAAGTTAAGCGTGATTTTAGAAATATTTTTGAATTAGTGATTTTTGTGATTTAAAAGAAATTATTAGGTAAATTAGGTCGAAAACAAGGTATTGAGACCTCAATATTATAAACTGAGCCATAAATATTTATATTTACGGAGCGTCATTAGGGTAGTATTAAAGTTTCGTTAAGAAATTTTAACGTTTCGATGGTTAATTGATTAAAAAGGATAAAATTGAAAAAAAATGTATTCCCGGGACTCCATTTTGATAAATTAGACCCGTAAAATAATTATTAAAAATATTTATAGAATTAGTCATATCACCAATTGGATTTTAGTTAAGTGAATTTAGTTAAATTAAAGTTAATTGAGTATTAGGATTAAATTGAATTAAGTGTGAAAGTTAATTATAAAATAGAAAAAGGTGAAAGGACTAAACTAATAATTAAACCATAAAAAGTAATAGGTGTGTGATAATTATAAATACATGTGTAATAAATATATGTATACATTTGTAATTAATATATGTACATACTTATTAATTAAGTAAAAGATATTTATATATTATATTATTATTAATTAAATAAAAGAAATAAAGGATAGAAAAAGAGAATAGAAACAGAATAGCAAAACGAAAACAGGGGAGAAAGGAAAGAAAAAGAAAAAGGGAAGGAAAGAAAGAAAATTTGAGATTTCAAGGTTCAAGGTTTGATTGGTAAGCTAATTTAGTCCATTTTCTTATAATTTTTGAGTTTTTGGAATCCTAGAACAAAGTATTATTGGATTTATGTTGAAATTTTGGAAGTTATTAGATTTCTAGACATTGATTATGTTGAATAAATGAAAGAATTAAGGGTTAAATTAATTTAATTTCAAGTTAAAAGTTAGTAAAGGATTTAATTGTAAAATAAAGTGTAAGTTTTGAATAGTAGGGACTAAATTGAAAGAATCTCGAAATTAGGGATTTATGATAAAAATTAGATAGCTAAGTTTAAGTTTAGTTGAAATTTGAGTAGAAATGAGGTAAAAATTGAGATGGTAAAATAAATGAATTTAGTTAGGGATTAAATTAAAATTGAGATGAAAATAAAATAGAAATTCAAGTATTAGATGAAAAATTAATATTGTATTAATGATTATGAAAATTATCTTAATTTTTCGTAGCTAATATCGCATCCGAGGCATCCACGAAGAAAGAAAAAGAAAAAATGGACGAGGCGTAGACACAAGAATCACGGTTTGAATTACTATAATTCAAATCTATTTATTATTAATTGTTATATTTTAATTAAAATGCATGGTAAGTAAAATTAGGTAAGCAATTGAAATGATAATAGTGATTTTGATTGAATCAAATTGAATCGAATGAAGAAAATACGCGAGAATTTGAAATGTATATTGATTGAAAAATAATTAGTGATTTGAATTTGATTGGAAAATGAATTAAAAATATGAATTGAATAACAATGAATTAAATTATGATTATGTGTGAATATGTGAATTGTGTATTGATTGAAAAGTGGTTTGAAATGAATCGAAGTATGATTATATGTGAATATCTGAAATATGTATTGGTATTGAATTGTATATTGATTAGAAAGTAGAAAGTGAATTTGAAATAGAAAAATGATTTGAATACCCTATTAACTAGTCGGGCTGAGTCAGATATAGTTGGCATGCCATAGGATTGGAAGTGTTCAGGGATACTTCGACCTTGAGTCGATGAGACACTGGGTGTCATACTGTTACTTCGGATAGATTCGATGAGGTACTGGGTACCAACTTACTTCGACTTGGCCGATAAGACATTGGGTGTCAACTATTGCTTTGAACTATCCGATGAGGCACTGGGTGTCATTCTGGTGTGTTTGGTTGGATCCGTATATCCGCCAAGGTCCGAATCTTGTTAATAGGGGTAAATAATTGAAATGAGAAAATTTTGAATAAGTGTGATTGATTGAGCTATGGAAAGAAATGAGAAAGTGAAATTGTGAATTGATATGTGAATTGGAAATCGAGATATGAGATTTGAAGATATGAACCCAAAGTTCATGATGTGATTAAGAATAAATTTTTGTTATATGATATTAGTGAGTACAAATTGCAATAGAGTTGATATTGAATATAGTGATAAATTGAATGAATTGTATATGAATTGAAATGAACTATTTGAATGAGATGTGAAAAATCCAATGGAATTGAGATAGTGAAATAAGGTCTAAGTACAATTAAATACAAGATTTGAAATATTGCTTATTGTTATTAATTATCAAGTTGATTTAAAGTATGAGATAATTAATGAATAATTGTAGACATAAATTAAATGTATATAATTTATCGATTAATGTTATTAATTTGAATTATGGTAATACTACTGAGTATTCACATACTTAGCGTACGGTTGTTTCCGTGAGCAGGTTAGTAGAAAGCTAGTGTCCGGTCCAGCATCCAGAGCAATCCCGACCTCAGAGAAATTTCAGTGATGTACCTTTGTTTTGATAATGTGGCATGTACCTAGGTGATGTATAGGTTAAGTATAAGAGTTTTGTTATTACGGTTGTAGAATGATGTTTAAATTGGTTATAAGTATGAAATGGAACTAAAATGACATAATTTATACAAATATGAAATGAAAATGATTAAAGTATGCTATGTCTGTTATTTATTTGTGAATTAGTTATAAGTCATCCGATATGTCTGGTAATGCTTCATAACCCTGTTCCGGTGACGGTTTAGGGTTAGGGGGTGTTACAAGCACCCTGTCATCACCCCCTGTTTCAGAAGTCGTAAAAAAATCACCAAAATACTTCAAGGCAACCTACAACGTTTTCTCTGTTTGAGAAACCCACTGCTCATTCTCCTTTTCCAAACCAAGTATCTGATTGCGACTATGGCGAGACACAGTGACTTTGTGGAAGAAATTCATATTACGATCACCATTCTTTAACCAATTGACTTGTGCATGTTGTTCCCAAAAAAACTTCCTCTTTATCCGTCTCCAGGTTCAACCCTATTTGCACTTCCATAATTTCAGTCAAAACCTCATCAGTTGGATCCCGATTTTAAAGATCAAACAATCTTTTTTCCAACACCAGATGGTGTCTTTTTTGCTCATAGGTTCTTGAACGACTCCAAATTTGGAATTGTTAGCCCGCTGTTGCTAATTTAACAAGAATACTCGCATTTTGATCAACCCAAGCCTTTCAAACTGTTTCTTCAAAAGATTGGTCTAAATACCACCTTGTTTCAAAATAAAAATGCGTAGACCCATGGCTTTTCCTACGTCGCAAGTTTCCAGTAGTATTTAGAAGAACCAGGCAATGGTCCAATATCGAATGACTCAAATGCTCTACTGAATATCTTGGAAAAAGGTTCATCTAGCCCAAACTCGCAAGACCCTTGTCAAGTATTTCCCTTATGTTGGTAGATAAAAATATTCCTCTATCCCACGAGAACCACATACCAATAAACCCCAAATCATAAAAATAACAATCCTCCAAAACATTTCTAAACGCAACCATTTGTCGTTCAGACCGAAGTCGTCCCTCTCTTTTTTCAGAAGAGCTTGTAATCTTGTTAAAATCTGTAATCACAAGCTAATGGACTGATTGGTCATGCCCAGATGGTTAAGAAGTTCTCAAGACCCCCGCCTATAGCGTTCATCAGGATTTCCATAAAAACCCGTAAGTCTCCAAGTCTCACCATTTTCAGTATCATGAATGTCAACATCCACATGGTAATGGGAATAACTTCTAAACGAAACCAAAAAATTACCTTTTCGGCTCAAAGATAAACCTCTCTTTGATCCAATTGCTCCAATATCTATACCATTCGGAAAACCACATTTCAATCTCACCATTTTCATCTTTTTAGAGTTCAACTTTATTTCCATCATAAACAAAATACGGGGATTAATGGCCCTTAGTTTATTTTTGAGCCAGTTTATAGTCTGTGACCTCCCCAAATCATGGACATTCCAGCTAATTAGCTTCATTGCGCCTAGCTGCTCTGCCCTGCAGAGCTAGCCAATATATCATTAACTCCTCCATCGAAATTATTACTCGAGAGATTAACTAAATCATTCACCACACGCTGGCGTTTCTTACCTTCCAAAGTATGAAGCGGGTCATTTTCTTCATCTAATTGCAGTTTCATAGGCCCATGTCCATTGTCGGCCCCATATAACTCCCTATTAATCATATTGAGCCATTTGTCAATTTCCTTATTTAGCGCCATTTGACTAGATCCTAAAGGAATAAAATTAGGATTTGGATAAGATTTAGCCAACTCACCCCCACGACTACTCCCAAAATCACTCTCATTCCTTAAATTTTGGCCCCGAAATTCTCTTTCCTTATCCAACAAATTGCATTCCGATCCATCTACTTCCCGAAGCCACTTGCTAACTGTTGCATTGCGCTGTCTCACCGCCGCACGTAAAGAGATATCCCAACCAAAAACTATTTTTGAAGGATCCACTCTGGTACGAAAAGGGCCAAAACTCTCTCCATGGCCGAGCTTCCCACAAATAAAACAAAATAAACTTAGTTTCTCGTACTGAAAATAAGCATAGACAATCCGATCCTTGTCGATCAGAATCTTCTTCTTTTTCAACAGAATTGTCACATCCAACCGAACCCGAATACGCATAAAAGATTGAAAATTCATCGATCAAAACGATGTGTTATAGTCAATAAACTGTCCTAGAAAAGCCCCAAATTGTTTAGCCATAGATTCTGTCATTAAACCCGATGGGAGATCATGAATTTGGACCCAAAATTCCAATAAATTTAGCAGAACTAATGACGGACTCTCCCCTGGCTGGATCCTATGGAGCAATAATAAGTGATTGTTGAAAAACCACGGTGTTCTCGCAAGCACTCTTTGAACGTCCACCTCATGAAAAAATTGAAAAAGGAATCGTTTCTCTCCCAAATCTGAAATACATATTCCCCAAATAGGATGCCAAAAATATGCAATGCCTATACAGAAATAATAAAACAATGGCATGACATGCTCAAACCCCGCATCGAAGCTTCCAATAAACGCCATGAATGAGCCATCCTGATATCAACTGATAAGCTTTTTGCGTCAAATGAACTCCATCCCAGCTTATATATTCATCTGGATTTTTACACACTCCCACTTCTGCTGCTCCACACATTTTGTTCAGCTCCATGTTGTAATCTCCTCCTATCCCACAACAAGCTTTTTGTGTTGAATTTGGATCCAAACCTATTCATATATTAATAAATCAGAACAATTCTAAAGTAGACATATATTATGTCCATCTATCATTGTAAAAAAGAACTTACCAAGAAATTTAGCTTTGTTCAAAAGCCTCATGTATCCATTGTAGTAGTCGCCATACAATATGGTGGCATGAGGGAGTTCTTTTCTCAATTCTTTAATAGCTTGTTTGAGAAGGCCGTTATGATGGCTTGACAAGTTGTTCAAGTCCTTGAGGCAATTGAAACCGTTGTAGGCATCGGAATCGTTGGACCGGAATACCGTGAGGTGGACCGGGAAGCAGCCTATTGGAAAGTTTCCGGGAACAATCACTCGAGTGGCACCATAACCAACAACTCTCTGTGACACATTAACAACAAACGTGGTTAATGAGTATAGTATTGAAATTGAAATGATTATTATACGAGTTCAAGATTTATCATAAAGTACTTACTGTTACAGCATCCTTTATGGCTTGAATAACCAAGGGCATCATGGATCTGACTTGGTCAAAGGATTTGCCTTGAAACAAGGCGTAGTTATAATCATTCCCTCCAATCTCCCCAACGATGAAAAGAGCCGTTTTAAGCTTCTCCAAACAATCTATCAGACAAAACATAAGGATCATATATATTGTTCAGTTGATGCAAATTACTGAGGGTAATTGTGGGACTAGACTAGTAATTAACCATCCTCATCGTGGCATATGCCATTAAAATGGGTCAACATCCAGTCAAGCTGCCTGCTAAGAGAAGAATTGGTAACAGGGGCAACAACTCCATTATCAGCTAGAGTCTCCACAGGTAACGCAGTGGAGCCAGCAACCGCGAAATTCACCCCACGGCCACGAGTGAATAGTGCATTACTGTTTAAGTAGGGCTGGAGGAAGGGGATTCCAGCAGATAAAGCTGTCCAAAAAGAAATTACGTTTATTATATGCCATACAACGAGTTTTAGTTTTGCATTGAAATATAATATGGAAAGTTCTGAAAAGGCAAGAGGAGACATATATGATTATATAAACAAACATAATTAAGATGATTGGACTGCCACATAATTAAAGGTTTATTAATATCATGACCTTTTCGGTCACTTTTTTAAAGTTAAAACTTTTTTTTTCCCCTTAAAAGCTCAGTCAGATTGAGCTGGAAACTAACTTTTCCAAATAATTTTGTCAGTTGGTCTCACGTTGCTAAAGTTTATAAAAGAAACATGTTAGGTCTGCGATCTTAACCAAAAAAAAGTACTATATACTATGTACTTGCATAGCATAAATTTCAAAATACTAAGCTTGTTTCATATACTAAATGAGAATCACAAAAAGAAGAAAGAAACAAATAAGGAAATTACCTAGAAAATCGATGATGAGTAAGCCATTGGAGCATCTACCGGTTGCATGCTTGAAGAAGGTTTCACCGTAAGGAAGCCTAGCAAAAGGAGAGAAAGGGTGCTCTCGGATTAGATTTCCGGTGTCGGATATGGAATCCCCCAGCTGATATATGGCATCGAACTTGCATGTCCTGAGAATACCTGCATTGCATGGAGCTGAAACAAGAAGAAGAAGAAGAAGAAGAAGAAGAAGAAAGAGGGCGGGAACATGAGTACAAAGGGAGGTAGCCATCCTGATTTTCAAGAGAGAAACAAATAAGTTGGGAAAGCAAACTTTTTGGCTAATGCCTGTGCCTTATGCAACTCGTAATGGAATATAAATGGGGAAAAGTAGAGTTTGTCTTCGAATCGTGGCAGTTTTATGTCTAATAAAAAGGCGGATTAGGAAACCGGGCCATGGCTGCTTTGAATGACAATTATCGTCCCACCTTTGGTGCTAATCGTCAACTACAGAATAAATCATTCTGAAAAATCGAATATCAGTTGGAACTATAGTGTTTGGTTAGCTTAAATTATTTACACATTTGTTTCATTCAGTTTAGTTTTCGACTTATAACATAAAAAAAAATTGTTTTTTTTAAGAAATAACATAAAAAAAATTATTATTTTGATTTATAACTTTTTTTTTTGGTATCGTTGATTTATAATTACTTTTTATTAAAATAAATATACATAAACTAGTGAAAATAATTAAAAATGTATAAAACATTATTTTAAAAAAATTAAAACAATGAGCTGAACCGGTAAAATTTAATTCGGTCCGGTTAAAGTACTGTGATTACAAAATTAATCTAAACCGAATCAGAATTAACCATGCAATTACAATATTTTATTGGTTGAAACAAAAAGGCTATATAAAAGAAAAATGAAAAGTTATTAATAGAAGTAATAAAAGAATTTTAATGGGAAGAAACAGATGAAGTTGGATAAAAGGATACATCATATTAATCAACAAGCAATTTACATTATTTGCGAGCTTATCACCATAATTTATGCCGCATCTTCATCAATTATGCATGATGCCATACTCGTCTTGCACCAAGAAATTAATTTATATTTTGTTTATTTCAGTTGTAAAATAGTTATTAAAATATTTAAATTTTTTTATTTAAGTCATTATATTGTTAAAATTATTGTTATATAGTCTTCTTTATTTGTATCGTCTGCACCAATCGAAAGTTCTCATTCTTTTTTTTTATACAATTCGTTTTTTTTCATGAAACTACTTTAAATGTCATGAATCTTCAAACCAAAATTCAAATAGCTTTATTTTTCGATCTCGAATATTGACCATTAGATTTGCTTGGATCTGAAGTCAAGGCCGAAGCCAGAAAATATTTTTAGGCGGCTGAAATTAAATTGTGATTTTTACGATAGTAAAAATATAATTTTTAAAGGATTAAATTAAACTTTTATCATTTTTAGAGGGGCTAAAGTATAATTTTACCTTTATTAATTTGAAATTTAAAAAAAATTGAAAGGGCTAAAGTGAAGCTGGCCCCTGCCAGCCCTTTAGATTCGCCTCTGTCTAAGGTATGTTCTTTTAATTGTCAATAGGTGTTGATCTATTGTACCGATGGTCAGATTTTCACTCAGAGCCCACTACATGTACTGTTTCTAAAAAAGAAAATTTTAACAACCCGATAAATTAAAAAAAAAAACCTTTTGACTAGTTTAACAATTATTTTATAATTTTTTAAAGTTAAGTAATTAAAATAAAAATTTACTAATAATTTAATGATATTAATTCTACTTTACCCATAAAAAGTAAGAGGCGCGATGGGCTCAACTTAGGGTTTCAAAAGCTAGCCCAATTATACCAGCCGACCGCCATTTCCAGTTTTTGTTAATTTATTTTAAACTAGTTTTTTTCCGTAAGTATATATTTTTAAAGTTTTTAATAATTTTTAAGTTAAATATTTTAATATTACGCAAATTTTAGTAATCATACAAAATAAAAATGGGGTAGAAATATGAAAAAGAAAACGATAAAATTAATATTAATAATGTTATAAAAATCACACCCAAGTCGAGACTTAAATATAAAAAGTCAAAATTACATTTAGGATTAAGGTGAATAAATTAGAATATAGAAAAGAGATTAAATTAAAAAGCAACAAATTTAAAATGGAAATAACTCATGTTCTATTTAAACACAAATTTTCAAACCCCTTAATAAAGAATTTAGGGTTTCAAATATGTAGTTTTCCTTAGAACCTACAACGAAATTAAGGAGTTGATTGTATTTAAAATTGCATTTAACAAATTAATTTTAAGATATATTTGATTAAAACTTAGTTAGAAGGTGTTTTCAAATTAATTTATAAGAGAAAGCTTCTAAAAATAAATTTTAGAAACAAAACATCCATTAATAATTATTTTTTCATATATGATTACATTAAAATTCCATATATCCATTTTTTTAACAAAAAAAATCTTAATTGACAAACATTTTATATGAAAATATTTTTATTTCTTATATTAAATGTTTAAATTTCATTTAAAATTTAATTTATTAACTTGACCAAGTTTATAAAAGAACTGGTATTAATTATTATTTATATATTTTAATTTAAGAAAATTAATATATTATTTATACCTATGTAAATATGGTAAGTTCTTTGAAGACTGAAAAGGAACTAAATATTATATAATTAAAACAAATAAAATATTAAAATAATTGTGGGCACATGTGAAAGTAAACTTTAGTTATTTATACCTAAGGTTTAATATATTTAATACTTGCCATATATTGTTTTGTTTTTATTTTCTTACTCATCAAAGATATTTAAATTATGTTAGAAAAGATATTCATCAAAATAATTACTGATATATACCATGATTTCTTCCTCGTGTATTTGCATATGGTAAATAATATTATCTTATGATGTCTAAAATATTTATTACCAAATTTAAATTATACATGTTTAATAAGGATATTAATTTCATATTAGATATTTATCCTTAAGGTTTTTAATTGAAATTATAAAAGACAATTTTTAGAATTAAAATATATACACATCAATTTATTATAAACTATGACAAATTAGATTATTTCCTAAATTGTAACTTTCATAATGTTATAGTATATATTATCCCTTCCATTGAACAAAGTTGAATTATAGTTTATAGTACAGTCTGCTGTCGTATGATTTTTCTTTTTTTATCAAATGCATGTCAATATCTAAAATATTTTATAGCTCAGCCCTTTTAAGCTTCAACTTAAATTATTTGGTACTTACACAAAGGTATATCATTAAATATTTTGGTAAAAAATCAATGTTGATAGTCCTAAAAAGATTGATAAATTCTAAACCTCAAGTGAAGCTCACCCTAAAATTTTCGTTCATTAGCTCCTTCAAAATTTGGAAGGAAAAAGAAAATTGTGATCTGTGTTAATCATGCCGATCCAACTGTTGAATAACTGCGAAGAGATGTGATAATTTGTACAGCCACAAAGGCCAAGTCTAACATAAATGAGTAGAAGGCTTACTACCTTATTCTCATAATGTTTTTCTAATATTTTAGATTATCTTTAAAATTAATATAAATCAATTCCTAACAATATCATAATAATATTCATTAATTTGTTGTATTAACTCATCCACAAAGACTAATTCGATTAGTAAAAGAAATCTCTCATTTCGAGATAAGCTAAAAGACGTGGCAAACAGCTATCATGATTCATAAAAAGAGGCACCCAATTGATTGAATTGACCTAACAGCTACTATTGCAAGCAAAGCAGGCATCGAGTGTTCCACGACTCCTTTTCAGTACTTGACCGACCCCACAAGATTGTAATTTTTGAAAAGAAGAAAAAGGCAACGCAAGACCCAGTAAATGAGCAGTAAATTCCCAATTTCCCATTGTGACTTCCAAATCATTCATTTCCATTCCACAATGTGAAGAGTAAAAGCGGATATATGCTCAGAGCAGATAGTATAGAGCATTCAGGAGCACAAAGAAGCTAAAATAAAATTTTAAAAAAGAAAAGAAAAAAAAACTGAGTACATGGACGATCGAGTTAAAACAAAGGCAAGAATTGCCTAAGTAGCACCAAATCTTCTTCTATCAAACACATCAAATCGGTAGAAGTTTCATTTTGAATTGAAACCCTAAATTGGCAAATTATATAATTGAAAGTAAGAGCCCGGCTGACTCTCAGTCTCTCACTACTGCTGTGGCTTTTGTTGTTGCTCCTCCTCGTCACGCTTCGGTGCTTCTTTAATATCATCAGCCCCGTCATCCTAATTAATTTTGTAATGAAATTAGTATGGGTTTATTTAGAGGAAAATAAGGGATTTCTTTATCTTAGTAGGCGAAATCAATTTACCTGCATATCGGAGGTCCAGAGAGTGAGATTGTCACGGAGGAGTTGCATGATGAGGGTGCTGTCTTTGTACGATTCCTCGCCTAGAGTATCCAACTCAGCTATCGCTTCATCAAATGCCTGACCGAAGAAAAAAACAGCAAACACGTTGGCAAATCTAGATTTATGAACAAGTTACTTTTATTCAGGGGGAAAAAGGATATCGGTGATCAACCTGTTTGGCGAGATTGCAAGCGCGATCGGGAGAATTGAGAATCTCATAGTAGAAAACAGAGAAATTGAGTGCCAGTCCAAGTCGAATCGGGTGAGTAGGAGCCAACTCGGCGTTGGCAATGTCCTAATAAACACAAAAAGTTAAAACAGAAAAAAAAATATAGGAAAAGAAACCAAACTGATGTTCAAGAAAAATGAAATGAAGTTTTGAAAACCTGAGCAGATTTGTAGGCAGTGAGAGTACTCTCAGCAGCTTCCTTCCGTTCAGCTCCAGTCTTGAACTCGGCCAAGTACCTGTGGTAATCTCCCTTCATCTTAAGATAGAAGACCTTGGAATCTCCAGAGGAAGCCGAGGGACAAGCCTAGTGTCAAGGAGCTTCAAGATCCCGTTACAGATCGAAGTAAGCTCGGACTCGATCTTGGCCCGGTAATCACGGATCGTAGCGACGTGGTCATCGTTACCACGGCTCTCCTCTTTCTGCTCAATGGAGGAGATGATGCGCCAGGAAGCACGGCGAGCACCGATAACATTCTTGTAAGCGACGGAGAGGAGGTTCCTTTCCTCGACGGTGAGCTCCTCGTTGTCGGCGGAGGCAGAGACTTTCTCCATGAACTCAACCATTTCCTCGTAGCGTTCGGCTTGCTCGGCGAGTTTCGCCATGTAGACATTTTCCTCGCGGGGTGAAGAAGTGGCGGCGGCGGCCATTGTCGATAGGAATCAGATAGAGAGAAAGGGAAAAGGCAGAAAGCGAAAGAGATGGTAGGTTTTAAAAAATATTAGATCTGAGATTTCGGGAGGGAGTTTTGAGGGGGTGGGAGAAGTGGGAGGCGATGATTGCGTTGAACGAGGAGGGCCGATGATTATCAAATCTGGACCGTCGGATTAACTGAAATTATTTTATACCGAATTAACTAATTAATAGAAACAAATCAAACAAACATGACAAAGTACTTTAGTCCACGTAGCCACTAAATCAAATTTTAATCTAAATATTAATCAACTTAGACTTTAACTAAATTTATTAATCTTATACTAAACTAATACATCTAATTTCTTACTTGATCGAACCAAACAAAGCTTAATAACACAATCAACAAGTATGCCAATTTCAAACACATACACTAACCTTTAAATCAAGTAGTAAGTAGCAAGAAAAATTAACAAGACTGCAGCAAATTGAAGCCAATGGTCGGCAAAGAATGTTAGCACGGGTGCAGCAAATTAGAGTCAAGATGGACGACAGTTAGCAGCAGTACTGATTTGGAGAGCTAATTGAAGCCTAATGATGAATGAAAAATTTTAGCAAATAACTGCTGGTCGGCAAGCACACAGTAGCCAATTGAAAAGCAAAAACGCAGTAGCTTGTGCCAAGAATTGGCGTTGCAAAGGAAGCATTTTGGTGGGTGCAACAATTGTCTTAATTGTAACAGCCCATTTTCAATGAAATCGGAATAGTAATTTCGAGATCACAAATCCGAGTTAGAAAGTAAAATTATTTTAATATTATTGCATGGTTTGCATTATGATGGGAATGATGTATGAAAATTTTGTTGAGAAAATTTTATCAATTACATGCTTAATTATAGAAAGGACCAAATTGCATAAAATGAAAAAGTTGAATTCTAATAGCTAGAGGGATTAAATAGCTATGGAATTTAAAACTTGATATCTTTATATGGAAATTAGACCATTAAATGGAGTTAGTAGATAATTATAATGACTCATCCATGAAAATTCAAGAAAAAAAAGGATGAAATTGAAAAGTTGAAAAATTAAAAGATGATAAGTTAATTAAATGAATAAAATAATTTTATTTTCATCATTTTCTCCAAATTTTCTATGGAAACCCTAGCTAAGAGAAGGAAATTCAAGTAAGCTTAATTGGGTAAGTAATCTTGTTCTGTTTTTAATAATTTTTATATTTCTGATATCGTAATAATTTAATCTAGCTATTTTAGGGATTAATTTGCAAAGTTATCAAAGTATTAAAACTTTTTCATGGATCAATATGCATGAATTATGAAATTTATGATAAAAAATGAAAGGTTGTTGATAGATAAACAACTTTTCCTTTTCATGAAATTGTGATTTAGGGACTAAACTGAAAAGATGTAAAATTCATGAATTTTTTTTTGTGAAATACATGAGCTGTAAATGTTATATGAAAAATTCGGTTAGGCTTGGAATAAGAATTAAATTGCATAAATTTCATTTTTCGAGCCTAGGGACGAAATTGGAATTAATCAAAAGTATAGGGGCAAAATGTTACTTTTGCCTAAAATGTGAACTGGATTGAATTGAATATGAAATGTGTTAAATTTATGTTAAATTCACTTATATAGATCCGGAAAGATCAAATAAGGAGTTAGATCGAGGAAAAGAAAAACTGTCGGATTAGTAGATTTTCGTATACAAGCAAGTGTCAAGGTAAGTTTGTGTAACTAAATTATGTATATTTATATGTTTGAATTGAATGTTGTATATGTGAATTGTATAATTGTTAGATGTATGAAATTTATTTCATATTCGGCAAAACTCGATAAATGATAAGTCTCGTTTGACTAAATGGAATTCGATGGATATAGGATTTTCCTGAAATGTTTGTGGTCCTACATATGTTGCGGACACACCATATCTCTTATGAGCGTCTCGTTATAAGCCATCTCGAGCTTCCTGTTATATAGTTCCTGCGAGTATCCTGATCGATATTGATTCTGCATGTGTTACGGACATACCGCAGCTCTTTGTGAACGTCCTGTTATATGATCGGTATTGATCCTGCATATATTGCGGATATACCGCAGCTCTTTATGAGCGTTCCGATATATGGCTCTTCATGAGCTTCCCCATATGACTCGCTTGAACTTCCTGATATAAGGCTATCCGGAGCTTCTTGATAATAGCTCTTCGGAGTTATCCGTTAAGCTCACATGAGCTTTCTGTTTTAAACTCTAATGAGTTTCCTGTTATAGCCAGAATAAGCTTCATGTTACATGGCTCACGTGAGCTTCCTATTATAGCCCAGATAAGCTTCCTGTTACATTGCTCACACAAGCTCACTACATCAAAACAGGCTTTTAGCGGCACTTTAAGGAAATCACCATTAAAGATTGAGCATTAGCAAACGCCGCTAAAAATGAGCATTAGCGGCATTTTTTGAAAAAACGCCACCAAAAACCTAAGCCCAACGGCGTCGTTTTCTGACCTTTCGAGGCTTTAGCGGCGTTTCTGAAAAAGCGCCGCTAATACTCGGGGCTTTAGCAACGTTTTTTGAAAAAGCGTCGCTAATGCTTGGGATTTTAGTGGCGTTTTTGAAAAGCGCCGCTAAAAACATTTTATCTTAATTGGTTTATTTATATTAATTATTTAAATATTCAATTTATTTCTAATTGAATATTTAAAATCTTCAAAAAAAAATAATGACACGTAGAAATAATTTGAAATAAAACACATGGAAAATTTAAAATACTATTATTCAAAATAATTTTAAAGTTTTTTGGGTACATGATTACTGATTGTTTTTTAATTTATATATTAAAAAATTTCTTATACAATCGTAAAAGAGATAGTATTAATTTTAAAATATTGAATTAATTATCACTATAGTTTAGGGTTTTTGGTTTAGGGTATATGATTAATTTAAGATTTAAGGCCGGTTTAGGAGTTACTAGTTTAAGGTTTAGGGAGTATGGATTTAGGGATTATGGTTTAAGGGTTGGGATTTAAGGTTTATGGGTTAGGGGTTAGACGTTATGGGGTCAATAGTTAGGGATTTAAGGTTTATGGATTCAGGGGTCGGGTTATGGTTTTGGATTTAGATTAATTAGTTTTTTTAATTTATATTTTAAATATGTTATTATATAATTGTAAAAGAGATAGTATTAATTTTAAAATATTGAATTAATTATGATCATAGTTTATGGTTTATGGTTTAGGGTATATAGTGTAGGGTTTAAGGTTTAAGAGTTACTATTTTAAATTTTATGGATTATGGGTTTAGGGATTACGGTTTATTGTTTAAGGGTTGGGATTTAAGGTTTAGGGGTTAGGGGTTTAGGGTTTATGTTTTATGATTCAAGGTTTAAAGGGTAGGGGTTAGGGGTGTAGGGTTTAGATTAATTAGTGTTTTTTAATTTATATATTAAATAATTTCTTATATAATTGTAAAAGATATAATATTAATTTTAATATTATAGTTTAAATTATTTATGAGATAATAGATAAACTTTATATATATTAAATGGTTTAGGATTTAAGGTTTAGTTGAGATTTATTAAATGATGAAATTTTATTAAAATATATGGTATTTATTTTGAGGGTACTTAGTTTTTTTTATAAAAATATAATTTATAAAAAATAGTAATAATAAATGTTTTATAAAATCAGGTAATTAATAATCTTTAGTAGACAAAATAAAATATTTTTAGCAAAGTAAAACGGGGTTGTTTTGTTCAAAATGAAATAATTTTTTGCGGCGTAAGATAAACAATTTAAAAAAAAGCCACAAAAGTCATTTTATTTAAAAAAAATGGCGCTGTTTTCCCCAAATTTCCCCGCCTAAAATCTCCAAAAGGATCTCCGCTACTAAAGCAAATAAGGTTTTTGGAATTCCTTTTGTGCTTTCTCTTTGTCAAAAAAGACTTCTGTTCTGTTCGGTATTTGCAGGGAAAAAAAAAGATAATGTGTTTGGTATTTTTGTTTCCGTTATAAATTTTTTTAAGGAAAGGGAGATGAAGAAAAATAAGAAAAAGGGGAAGAAAAACGCTGCAACTATGGGTAATTTATCCCGACTTTACCCTACTTTTTAAACCATGGTATGAGATAGGCTGGTCTCCCAATATTTCCTTAATCAAAGGGAGGAAAACCCTAATTTTGTCTCTCCCAAGAGATGAAAGGAAGGGAAAAATGGTGTTTTACTTCAAAGCCCGGGCAGAAGCTAGCGATTACAATATGGCTTCATCGAAGATATCTGGTAAATTCTTATTTGAATTATTTTTCCAGATACATTGAAAAATTTTGAAATTTTGCCATTATTGCTGTAATGGCCTGAATTTTCAGTGATGTCGGAATGGTGATTCGAGATCACTAAATCTGACAAATGAGTAGAAAATATTATTAATTTAGTGAGAATAAGTAAATGTGAAGTTGGGAAAATTTTTGAAATAGTGAATAGTGTACTAGGAATAAATATAAAAATAATTAAAATTGAAAACGAGGTATCGAGACCTCAAAGATTTTAAACCGAGCCATAAGTATTTTTATAAATATTTTTAGAGTGTCATTGAGTTGGTATTAAAGTTTCGTTAGAAAATTTTAACGTTTGGATAGTCAATTAACTAAAAAGGACTAAATTGAAAATAGTGTAAAATTTGTTAAATTGTGATTAAATAGCTTAAGTGATTAAAAAGGAGGGATTTAAAAGGCAATTAGGCCCAAAATATATGGGCTGGACGGTTGGGCAAGATATATCTGGAAAAGTGATGTAATAAGGGTAAAATTGGAAATTTTGTAAAAGTTAACAAATAAAAATCTCAATTAAAAGAGTTTCTAGGAAATTCTTCATAATTATCAGCCAAAAAACGCCATTGAAGAGTCCCTCCAAGCTGGTTTTTCATATATTTGAATCATGTAAGTTTAATTCTTGATTATTTCTTCTAATTTTTGTGGTTTTGATACTTTTACAATTAGGTCCAACTAATTGTTTCATTAGTTATTGATCTTATGGCTGATTTTGAAAGTTACCATTTATGAGTACTGAATTTTTATGATGAATAAGCATGGAATTAAAGCTTGTATTTTGTTATATGATGATTCTATTAAAGTAATTTTGATAGAAATTGATTTTAGGGACCTAATTGTGAAAAAGTTGGGAATTAGGGTTTGATGTTGCGGTTTTGAATATGAAAGGCTATGTAGTAGTCTAAAATAGTTGGAAAAGGTGTTAATTGAGAAAAATTAGATCAATTGAGGGGTTAATTGAGTAGGGACCAAATTGTAAAAACTGTAAAGTTTAGGGTAAAAGTGTAATTTCGAAAATTTAAGGGCATAAATTGTGAAATGGATTAGAAGAGAATTATATGCTGATGAATGAATAAATTTTTATTTTAGATCGAGAACCCGAAGCAAGCCGAGGAAAAGAAAAAGTAGTTGATTAGTCCCTGAACTTTTACAAATTCTGCAAATCGACCCAGGTAAGTTCATATGCCTGAAATTTAATGATTAAATGTTAATTTCATGAATTATATAATGTATGATGAAATGTATTTAGTGTTGAAAAGAGAGTAAAATAAAAATGCGAAACTCGAATAAATGATCAAATTAAGCGGAACGCCGAATTTGAGTACTTCTGATCAAGAGATAAAGTGATAAGTGTAGCTTTAGCTACACTTATCTGATCAAGTGAAAAAGTGATAAGTGCTACATAAGTGCTATACTTATCTGATCAAGTGAAAAAGTGATAAGTGTTATACTTATCTGATCAAGTGACAAAGTGATAAGTGGTAGCTTAGCTACACTTATTTGATCAGGGACAAATGATAAGTGATCATACGTAAGACCATAGTTATACTATGGCAAAGTGAAAGTGAAGTACTCGATTTTCCGTAACCGTTCCTTAATTTTGATCACGGATGGTAAGTGACAAATGGGCTCAAAGGAATTATGGTAAAAGAATAAGTAGTAGTGAGTTTATAGGAATTCACCAAAGATTGTGGTTGACAGGTAAACTTAGTAATGGTGTATATTGTATAAGTGTACAAATGTTTGGTAAGATTTATATTTTTTGCCTATGAACTTACTAAGCTTTTCTATAAGCTTACATGTGTGTGTTTATTGTTTTTGTAGATTAACGTATTTATACATTCGGAGGATCAAATCTACATCAAGAATCACACTATCCAGATATACTCCGGTAGATTTTGTTAAATAACTTTTTGAATTTATATGGCATGTATAGGGAATTGAAGTAAAAAGTAATAGAATGAATGACTAAGTATGTAAAGTAAATTTTGAATGTTATGGTTGTGTTAGATATCGAAATATATACATGTTTTTAGTTTGAAATGGTTGATTGGTTGAACTTCATTAGTATTTAAATAAAGTAGATGAAATACTGGAATTGGTTGTGATTTGAAATTTGCAGGGAAGGTTAGACAATTATAAAGGGGTTATATTGAAATTTTTTTAAAAATTTCAATGGAATAGTTTTTGGACAGGGCAAGAATGTTTTTGAAGTCCCCTGTTCTGACTTTAGAAATTCATTAAAAATTGTACAGAAGGAATTATGAGTTATAATTTATATGTATAGATTTCTTAATGAGTCTATTTTCAGTATAAATAAGTGTAATCACCATATGAATTCTGTAATAAGAGATAATTAAATTTTAGTGATGAGTGGTCAGGATAGTCTATCAGTGAAACAGGGGAGACTTCAACTAATAAACTGTACTAATTGGCTAAACTAAAAATTCTGAAAAATTTATGGTGAATAGATATATGAGTCTAGTTTCAGGGAAAATTTACGGATCTAAATTTCAATTTTCGTAGCTTGAATTATAATTATTTTAGTGACTACTGCGCAGGTGGACAGCTTTATTATGAATGATGAAATTAAATTTGAAAGTAAATTTTTATGCCCCGAACTTTTAAGTTAAGTCAAGTAACGCCTCATGCTCGACTCCGGCAACGGTATTGGGTAAGGGGTGTTACAGTTGCTATAGATTTCGATAAGAAAACAGAGATTGAAACTAGGTTGTTCGATAAAGACAGAGATTTTCAAGCTGGTTTAGGTTTTCTTTGTTTCCCTTATTGTTCAACAGAGCTTGAAGATCATAACTGGGAAGATCAGACAATACGTTATAATCGATTGTTCCAGTGGAAACCATTTCGGGAATTTTATAGTTGAAGGAAGAATAATCCGAAGTTGATGAAAGATTATAAGACACTTTTTAAACCAAAATGAACCAAGCTTTGATTGAAATTAAAACTCAAAAATGCAATAAAAAGACCAAAGACAAATTGGTGTCCTTTTTTTTGGTTATTAAGTTATAAAACAGACAAATTTTCTTTTGGGTGTTTGGTTGATGAGAAAATATAAGAAAATTTGGTAAAAGATTTTTGATGAGAAAAAAATTATAAATTTATAATTGTTAACTAGTAGAAAAAAAATTTATAATTGTTAACTAGTAGATTGAGCTAGGTAATTGTGGTGGTGCTAATTTGCCTGCAATCAAAGAGAAGTATGGTCAATACATGGTGAGTAGGTGCTCCACCTTTACGGCGCAAACATGTTTACAACATTGCTACATAGTTCACTTAAGTTTTTAATAAGAGCTTGATCTGAATTTCAGACCTTGCTTTAGGTGACGATGAGTGGGAATGGGCAAGTTCCATTACTGGCTATTTCAAGCTATTTGTTGAAACCATTAATGTCTTCTCTACTAACAAAAGTCCTACTGCGAATGTACATTTTTTTCTGAAATCTATCATGTTTACATACTGTTGATTGAATTGTGCAAGAGCCCTAATACTTTTCTTAGTTCATTGGCAGGGAAGAGGAAAACATAGTTCTATAAATACTGGAGCAATGCAATTTAGCTTTGGTAGTATCATCTATATCTTACATCCCCCAACTGTCGAAGCTCACTGAATTGATATGCACACAAGATTGGTTGCAGATGCAATCAGATGGTATGTATGTGCATTATCTTTGATTTTTTCACACAATATCAATTTTGGTTCATTATATATCACTAAAAATATGTCGTTGGTATTAATGTATTAGATCCTAGTCCATCGTCAAGCATTTATGCTATACCCATTCATATGGCTTTGAAGAACACTGTTTCTATGTTGTGGATTTCATTAGTGTCCTTATTTTGAAGGCTATTTCATGCAAGGTACGTACATGGATATGTGGTAAGCCCATAAGATGATGTTTGACCGCATAAGAATTTAGTCTTGGTCTCAAATCATAAATTGGATGAATAACTATTGTAATGTTCTTATGTCAATATGGGCAAATAGCTAATTGCTTCTTAGTATTTTGATTTGTTACTATACATATTAGGAATAATAAACAATCAACCCTTTGATATGATACAATAGTTATTATAGTAGTACTTAACAAAAATTTGGTTCTCATTCTTCACTTAACAAGTCCAGTGGCACATACATATGTAAACTAGGAAACTGAAACAAGAAAGAAATGCAAAGCCAAAGCACATTGATACTTTTGAATGATAGTTATAAATGAATAATATGCCTGACTTGGCATTTATAAAACTCACAAGCTTGAAGGATAGAACAGAAATTGTTGTTAGAATTGGATT